>NC_135898.1:22963931-23568609 GCF_964194155.1 Cetorhinus maximus | reverse complement strand
ACAGTGACATCCAGCACAGTGACATCCAGCACAGTGAGACCCAGCACAGTGAGACCCAGCACATTGACATCCAGCACAGTGACACCCAGCACAGTGACACCCAGCACAGTGACACCCAGCACTGTGAGACCCAAGCACTGTGACACCCAGCACATTGAAATCCAACACAGTGACATCCAGCACAGTGATATCCAACGCAGTGATATCCAACACAGTGAGACCCAGCACAGTGACACCCAGCACAGTGACACCCAGCACAGTGACACCCAGCACATTGAAATCCAACACAGTGACATCCAGCAAAGTGATATCCAGCACCGTGACTTCCAGCTCATTGAAATCCAACACAGTGACATCCAGCACAGTGATATCCAACGCAGTGATACCCAACACGGTGAGACCCAGCAGAGAGACATCCCGCACCTTGAAATCCAACACAGTGATATCCAGCACAGTGACACCCAGCACAGTGACAACCAGCACAGTGACACCCAGCACAGTGACACCCAGCACAGTGACACCCAGCACCGTGACACCCAGCACAGTGACATCCAGCACAGTGATATCCAGCACAGTGACATCCAGCAAATTGAAATCCAACACAATGACATCCAGCACAGTGATATCCAACGCAGTGATATTCAACACAGTGAGACCCAGCACAGTGGCATCCAGCACATTGAAATCCAACACAGTGACATCCAGCGCAGTGATATCCAACGCAGTGATATCCAACACAGTGACATCAAGCACAGTGACACCCAGCACATTGAAATCCAACACAATGAGACCCAGCACAGTGACACCCAGCACAGTGACACCCAGCAAAGTGAAATCCAACACAGTGAGACCCAGCACAGTGACACCCAGCACAGTGACATCCAACACAGTGACATCCAGCAAAGTGACATCCAACACAGTTAGACCCAGCACAGTGACACCCAGCACAGTGACATCCAACACAGTGAGACCCAGCACAGTGACACCCAGCACAGTGACATCCAACACAGTGACATCCAGCACAGTGACATCCAACACAGTGAGGCCCAGCACAGTGACACCCAGCACAGTGACATCCAGCACATTGACGCCCAGCACAGTGACACCCAGCACAGTGAGACCAAGCCCAGTGACACCCAGAACAGTGACACCCAGCACAGGGATATCCAGCACAGTGACACCCAGCACAGTGACACCCAGCACAGTGACACCCAGCACAGTGACATCCAGCACCGTGACATCCAGCACAGTGACACCCAGCACAGTGAGACCCAGCACAGTGACACCCAGCACTGTGACACCCAGCACAGTGACATCCAGCACAGTGACACCCAGCACAGTGAGACCCAGCATAGTGACATCCAGCACAGTGACACCCAGCACAGTGACAACCAGCACACTGAAACCCAGAACAGTGACACCCTGCACAGTGAGATCCAGCACAGTGACATCCAGCACAGTGACACCCAGCACATTGACAACCAGCACAATGACACCCAGCACAGTGACACCCTGCACAGTGACACCCAGCACAGTGACACCCAGCACAGTGACACCCAGCACAGTGAGACCCAGCACAGTGAGACCAGCACAGTGACATCCAGCACAGTGACACACAATACAGTGACATCCAGCACAATGTCATCCAGCACAGTGATATCCAACACAATGAGACCCAGCACAGTGTCACCCAGCACTGTGACATTCAACACAGTGAGATCCACCACAGTGACATCCAGCACAGTGACACCCAGCACAGTGAGACCCAGCACAGTGAGACCCCGCACGTTGACGCCCAGCACAGTGAGACCCAGCCCATTGAGACCCAGCACAGTGACATCCAGCACAGTGACACCCAGCATAGTACCATCCAGCACAGTGACACCCAGCACAGTACCATCCAGCACATTGACACCCAGCACAGTACCATCCAGCACAGTGACACCCAGCACAGTGACACCCAGCACAGTGACACCCAGCACAGTACCATCCAGCACATTGACACCCAGCACAGTGACATCCAGCACAGTGACACCCAGCACAGTGACACCCAGCACATTGACACCCAGCACATTGACACCCCGCACGTTGACGCCCAGCACAGTGAGACCCAGCCCATTGAGACCCAGCACAGTGACATCCAGCACAGTGACACCCAGCATAGTACCATCCAGCACAGTGACACCCAGCACAGTACCATCCAGCACATTGACACCCAGCACAGTACCATCCAGCACAGTGACACCCAGCACAGTGACACCCAGCACAGTGACACCCAGCACAGTACCATCCAGCACAATGACACCCAGCACAGTACCATCCAGCACATTGACACCCAGCACAGTGACATCCAGCACAGTGACACCCAGCACAGTGACACCCAGCACATTGACACCCAGCACAGTGACATCCAGTACAGTGACACCCCGCCCAGTGAGAATCAACACAGTGAGACCCAGCACATTGACACCCAGCACATTGACACCCAGCACAGTGACATCCAGCACAGTGAAACCCAGCACAGTGAGACCCAGCACATTGACACCCAGCATAGTGACATCCAGCACAGTGACACCCAGCACATTGACACCCAGCACAGTGACACCCAGCACAGTGACATCCAGCACAATGACACCCAGCACAGTGACATCCAGCACAGTGACACCCAGCACAGTGAGATCCAGAACAGTGACACCCAGCACAGTGATATCCACCACAGTGACACCCAGCACAGTGACATCCAGCACAGTGACATCCAACAGAGTGAGACGCAGCACAGTGACACCCAGCACAGTGGCATCCAGCACAGTGACACCCAGCACAGTGACATCCAGCACAGTGAGACCCAGCACAGTGAGACACAGCACAGTGACACCCAGCACAGTGACACCCACCACAGTGACACCCAGCACAGTGACATCCAGCACAGTGACACCCAGCACAGTGAGACCCAGCACATTGACATCCAGCACAGTGACACCCAGCACAGTGACACTCAGCTCAGTGACACCCAGCACAGTGAGACCCAAGCACTGTGACACCCAGCACATTGAAATCCAACACAGTGACATCCAGCACAGTGATATCCAACGCAGTGATATCCAACACAGTGAGACCCAGCACAGTGACACCCAGCACAGTGACACCCAGCACAGTGACACCCAGCACATTGAAATCCAATACAGTGACATCCAGCAAAGTGATATCCAGCACAGTGACATCCAGCTCATTGAAATCCAACACAGTGACATCCAGCACAGTGATATCCAACGCAGTGATATCCAACACAGTGAGACCCAGCAGAGAGACATCCCGCACCTTGAAATCCAACACAGTGATATCCAGCACAGTGACACCCAGCACAGTGACAACCAGCACAGTGACACCCAGCACAGTGACACCCAGCACAGTGACAACCAGCACCGTGACACCCAGCACAGTGACATCCAACACAGTGATATCCAGCACAGTGACATCCAGCAAATTGAAATCCAACAAAATGACAATCAGCACAGTGATATCCAACGCAGTGATATTCAACACAGTGAGACCCAGCACAGTGGCATCCAGCACATTGAAATCCAACACAGTGACATCCAGCGCAGTGATATCCAACGCAGTGATATCCAACACAGTGACACCCAGCACAGTGACACCCAGCACAGTGATATCCAGCACAGTGAGACCCAGCACAGTGATATACAACACAGTGATATCCAACACAGTGATATACAGCACAGTGACATCCAGCACAGTGACAGCCAGCACAGTGACACCCAGCACAGTGATATCCAGCACAGTGACATCCAACACAGTGAGACCCAGCACAGTGACACCCAGCACAGTGAGATCCAGCACAGTGACATCCAGCAAAGTGTCAACCAGCACAGTGACACCCAGCACAGTGACACCCAGCACAGTGACACTCAGCACAGTGACACCCAACACAGTGACATCCAGCACATTGCCACCCAGCACAGTGACACCCAGAACAATGACACCCAACATAATGACATCCAGCACAGTGACACCCAGCACAGTGACACCCAGCAAAGTGACACCCAGCACAGGGATATTCAGCACAGTGAGACCCAGCACAGTGACATCCAGCACAGTGACATCCAGCACAGTGACACCCAGCACATTGACATCAAGCACAGTGACACCCAGCACAGTGACATCAAGGACAGTGAGACCCAGCACAGTGACACCCAGCACAGGGATATTCAGCACAGTGAGACCCAGCACAGTGACATCCAGCACAGTGACAACCAGCACAGTGACACCCAGCACATTGACATCAAGCACAGTGACAGCCAGCACAGTGACACCCAGCACAGTGACATCCAGCACAGTGACACCCAGCACAGGGATAACCAGCACAGTGACACCCAGCACAGTGACACCCTGCACATTGAAATCCAACACAATGAGACCCAGCACAGTGACACCCAGCACAGTGACACCCAGCAAAGTGACATCCAACACAGTTAGACCCAGCACAGTGACACCCAGCACAGTGACATCCAACACAGTGACATCCAGCACAGTGACATCCAACACAGTGAGACCCAGCACAGTGACACCCAGCAAAGTGACATCCAACACAGTTAGACCCAGCACAGTGACACCCAGCACAGTGACATCCAACACAGTGACATCCAGCACAGTGACATCCAACACAGTGAGACCCAGCACAGTGACACCCAGCACAGTGACATCCAACACAGTGAGACCCAGCACAGTGACACCCAGCACAGTGACATCCAACACAGTGACATCCAGCACAGTGACATCCAACACAGTGAGGCCCAGCACAGTGAAACCCAGCACAGTGACATCCAGCACATTGACGCCCAGCACAGTGACATCCAGCACAGTGACGCCCAGCACAGTGACACCCAGCACAGTGAGACCAAGCCCAGTGACACCCAGCACAGTGACACCCAGCACAGGGATATCCAGCACAGTGACACCCAGCACAGTGACACCCAGCACAGTGACACCCAGCACAGTGACATCCAGCACCGTGACATCCAGCACAGTGACACCCAGCACAGTGAGACCCAGCACAGTGACACCCAGCACTGTGACACCGAGCACAGTGACATCCAGCACAGTGACACCCAGCACAGTGAGACCCAGCATAGTGACATCCAGCACAGTGACACCCAGCACAGTGACAACCAGCACACTGAAACCCAGCACAGTGACACCCTGCACAGTGAGATCCAGCACAGTGACATCCAGCACAGTGACACCCAGCACATTGACAATCAGCACAATGACACCCAGCACAGTGACACCCTGCACAGTGACACCCAGCACAGTGACACCCAGCACAGTGACACCCAGCACAGTGAGACCCAGCACAGTGAGACCAGCACAGCGACATCCAGCACAGGTACACCCAATACAGTGACATCCAGCACAATGTCATCCAGCACAGTGATATCCAACACAATGAGACCCAGCACAGTGACACCCAGCACAGTGACATTCAACACAGTGAGATCCAGCACAGTGACATCCAGCACAGTGACACCCAGCACAGTGACACCCAGCACAGTGACACCCCGCACGTTGACGCCCAGCACAGTGAGACCCAGCCCAGTGAGACCCAGCACCGTGACACCCAGCACAGTGACAGCCAGCACAGTACCATCCAGCACAGTGACACCCAGCACAGTACCATCCAGCACATTGACACCCAGCACTCTGCCATCCAGCACAGTGTCACCCAGCACAGTGAGCCCCAGCACAGTGACACCCAGCACAGTGACACCCAGCACAGTACCATCCAGCACATTGACTCCCAGCACAGTACCATCCAGCACATTGACACCCAGCACAGTAACATCCAGCACAGTGACACCCAGCACAGTGACACCCAGCACATTGACACCCAGCACAGTGACATCCAGCACAGTGACACCCAGCACAGTGAGAACCAACACAGTGAGACCCAGCACATTGAAACCCAGCACAGTGACACCCAGCACAGTGACATCCAGCACAGTGACACCCAGCACAGTGAGACCCAGCACATTGACACCCTGCATAGTGACATCCAGCACAGTGACACCCAGCACATTGACACCCAGCACAGTGACTCCCAGCACAGTGAGACCCAGCACAGTGAGACGAGCACAGTGACATCCAGCAAAGTGACACCCAGCACAGTGACATCCAGCACAATGTCATCCAGCACAGTGATATCCAACACAATGAGACCCAGCACAGTGACACCCAGCACAGTGACATCCAACACAGTGACATCCAGCACAGTGACACCCAGCACAGTGACACCCAGCACAGTGAGATCCAGCACAGTGACACCCCGCACATTGACGCCCAGCACAGTGAGTACCAGCCCAGTGAGACCCAGCACAGTGACACCCAGCACAGTGACAGCCAGCACAGTACCATTCAGCACAGTGACACCCAGCACAGTACCATCCAGCACATTGACACCCAGCACTGTACCATCCAGCAGAGTGACACCCAGCACAGTGAGCCCCAGCACAGTGAAACCCAGCACAGTGACACCCAGCAGAGTACCATCCAGCACAGTGACACCCAGCACAGTACCATCCAGCACATTGACACCCAGCACAGTGACATCCAGCACAGTGACACCCAGCACAGTGACAGCCAGCACATTGACACCCAGCACAGTGACATCCAGCACAGTGACACCCAGCACAGTGAGAACCAACACAGTGAGACCCAGCACATTGAAACCCAGCACAGTGACACCAAGCACAGTGATATCCAGCACAGTGACACCCAGCATAGTGACATCCAGCAAAGTGACACCCAGCACATTGACACCCAGCACAGTGACACCCTGCACAGTGAGACCCAGCACATTGACACCCAGCATAGTGACATCCAGCACAGTGACACCCAGCACATTGACACCCAGCACAGTAACACCCAGCACAGTGATGCCCAGCACAGTGTGACCCAGCACAGTGAGACCCAGCACAGTGACATCCAGCACAATGACACCCAGCGAAGTGACATCCAGCACAGTGACACCCAGCACAGTGACACCCAGCACAGTGACATCCAGAACAGTGACACCCAGCACAGTGACAACCAGCACATTGACACCCAGCACAGTGACACCCTGCACAGTGAGATCCAGCACAGTGACATGCAGCACAGTGACACCCAGTACATTGACCCCCAGCACAGTGACACCCAGCACAGTGACACCCAGCACAGTGAGACCCAGCACAGTGAGACCAGCACAGTGACACCCAGCACAGTCAGACCCAGCACAGTGACACCCACCACAGTGACACCCAGCACAGGGATATACATCACAGTGAAATCCAGCACAGTGTCACCGAGCACAGGGATATCCAGCACAGTGACATCCAACACAGTGACACCCACCACAGTGACACCCAGCACAGTGACACCCTGCAGAGTGACATCCAACAGAGTGATACCCAGCACAGTGACACCCAGCACAGTGAGACCCAGCACAGTGACACCCAGCACAGTGACATCCAACACAGTGACATCCAGCACAGTGACATCCAGCACAGTGACACCCAGCACAGTGACACCCAGCACAGTGACACCCAGCACGTTGACGCCCAGCACAGTGAGACCCAGCCCAGTGAGACCCAGCACAGTGACATCCAGCACAGTGACACCCAGCACAGTACCATCCAGCACAGTGACACACAGCACAGTACCATCCAGCACATTGACACCCAGCACAGCACCATCAAGCACAGTGACACCCAGCACAGTGAGCCCCAGCACAGTGACACCCAGCACAGTGACACCCAGCACAGTACCATCCAGCACAGTGACACCCAGCACAGTACCATCCAGCACATTGACACCCAGCACAGTGACATCCAGCACAGTGACACCCAGCACAGTGACACCCATCACATTGACACCCAGCACAGTGACATCCAGCACAGTGACACCCCGCCCAGTGAGAACCAACACAGTGAGACCCAGCACAATGACACCCAGCACATTGGCACCCAGCACAGTGACATACAGCACAGTGACACCCAGCACAGTGAGACCCAGCACATTGACACCCAGCATAGTGACATCCAGAACAGTGACACCCAGCACATTGACACCCAGCACAGTGACACCCAGCACAGTGACACTCAGCACAGTGACACCCAGCACAGTGACGCCCAGCACAGTGTGACCCAGCACAGTGAGACCCAGCACCGTGACATCCAGCACAATGACACCCAGCAAAGTGACATCCAGCACAGTGACGCCCAGCACAGTTACACCCAGCACAGTGAAATCCAGCACAGTGACATCCAGCACAGTGACACCCAGCACAGTGACACCCAGCACAGTGACATCCAGCACAGTGACACCCAGCACAGTGACAACCAGCACAGTGACACACAGCACAGTGACACCCTGCACTGTGACATCCAGCACAGTGACGCCCAGCACAGTGACACCCAGCACAGTGACACCCAGCACAGTGACATCCAGCACAGTGACACCCAGCACAGTGACAACCAGCACAGTGACACCCAGCACAGTGACACCCTGCACAGTGAGATCCAGCACAGTGACATCCAGCACAGTGACACCCAGCACATTGACCCCCAGCACAGTCACACCCAGCACAGTGACACCCAGCACATTGACACCCAGCACAGTGACATCCAGCACAGTGACACCCAGCACAGTGAGAACCAACACAGTGAGACCCAGCACATTGAAACCCAGCACAGTGACACCCAGCACAGTGACATCCAGCACAGTGACACCCAGCACAGTGAGACCCAGCACATTGACACCCTGCATAGTGACATCCAGCACAGTGACACCCAGCACATTGACACCCAGCACAGTGACTCCCAGCACAGTGAGACCCAGCACAGTGAGACGAGCACAGTGACATCCAGCAAAGTGACATCCAGCACAGTGACATCCAGCACAATGTCATCCAGCACAGTGATATCCAACACAATGAGACCCAGCACAGTGACACCCAGCACAGTGACATCCAACACAGTGAGATCCAGCACAGTGACATCCAGCACAGTGACACCCAGCACAGTGAGATCCAGCACAGTGACACCCCGCACATTGACGCCCAGCACAGTGAGAACCAGCCCAGTGAGACCCAGCACAGTGACACCCAGCACAGTGACAGCCAGCACAGTACCATTCAGCACAGTGACACCCAGCACAGTACCATCCAGCACATTGACACCCAGCACTGTACCATCCAGCACAGTGACACCCAGCACAGTGAGCCCCAGCACAGTGAAACCCAGCACAGTGACACCCAGCAGAGTACCATCCAGCACAGTGACACCCAGCACAGTACCATCCAGCACATTGACACCCAGCACAGTGACATCCAGCACAGTGACACCCAGCACAATGACACCCAGCACATTGACACCCAGCACAGTGACATCCAGCACAGTGACACCCAGCACAGTGAGAACCAACACAGTGAGACCCAGCACATTGAAACCCAGCACAGTGACACCAAGCACAGTGACATCCAGCACAGTGACACCCAGCATAGTGACATCCAGCAAAGTGACACCCAGCACATTGACACCCATCACAGTGACACCCTGCACAGTGAGACCCAGCACATTGACACCCAGCATAGTGACATCCAGCACAGTGACACCCAGCACATTGACACCCAGCACAGTAACACCCAGCACAGTGATGCCCAGCACAGTGTGACCCAGCACAGTGAGACCCAGCACAGTGACATCCAGCACAATGACACCCAGCGAAGTGACATCCAGCACAGTGACACCCAGCACAGTGACACCCAGCACAGTGACATCCAGAACAGTGACACCCAGCACAGTGACAACCAGCACATTGACACCCAGCACAGTGACACCCTGCACAGTGAGATCCAGCACAGTGACATGCAGCACAGTGACACCCAGTACATTGACCCCCAGCACAGTGACACCCAGCACAGTGACACCCAGCACAGTGAGACCCAGCACAGTGAGACCAGCACAGTGACACCCAGCACAGTCAGACCCAGCACAGTGACACCCAGCACTGTGACACCCAGCACAGTGACACCCACCACAGTGACACCCAGCACAGGGATATACATCACAGTGAAATCCAGCACAGTGTCACCGAGCACAGGGATATCCAGCACAGTGACATGCAACACAGTGACACCCACCACAGTGACACCCAGCACAGTGACACCCTGCAGAGTGACATCCAACAGAGTGATACCCAGCACAGTGACACCCAGCACAGTGAGACCCAGCACAGTGACACCCAGCACAGTGACATCCAACACAGTGACATCCAGCACAGTGACATCCAGCACAGTGACACCCAGCACAGTGACACCCAGCACAGTGACACCCAGCACGTTGACGCCCAGCACAGTGAGACCCAGCCCAGTGAGACCCAGCACAGTGACATCCAGCACAGTGACACCCAGCACAGTACCATCCAGCACAGTGACACACAGCACAGTACCATCCAGCACATTGACACCCAGCACAGCACCATCAAGCACAGTGACACCCAGCACAGTGAGCCCCAGCACAGTGACACCCAGCACAGTGACACCCAGCACAGTACCATCCAGCACAGTGACACCCAGCACAGTACCATCCAGCACATTGACACCCAGCACAGTGACATCCAGCACAGTGACACCCAGCACAGTGACACCCATCACATTGACACCCAGCACAGTGACATCCAGCACAGTGACACCCCGCCCAGTGAGAACCAACACAGTGAGACCCAGCACAATGACACCCAGCACATTGACACCCAGCACAGTGACATACAGCACAGTGACACCCAGCACAGTGAGACCCAGCACATTGACACCCAGCATAGTGACATCCAGAACAGTGACACCCAGCACATTGACACCCAGCACAGTGACACCCAGCACAGTGACACTCAGCACAGTGACACCCAGCACAGTGACGCCCAGCACAGTGTGACCCAGCACAGTGAGACCCAGCACCGTGACATCCAGCACAATGACACCCAGCAAAGTGACATCCAGCACAGTGACGCCCAGCACAGTTACACCCAGCACAGTGAAATCCAGCACAGTGACATGCAGCACAGTGACACCCAGCACAGTGACACCCAGCACAGTGACATCCAGCACAGTGACACCCAGCACAGTGACAACCAGCACAGTGACACACAGCACAGTGACACCCTGCACTGTGACATCCAGCACAGTGACGCCCAGCACAGTGACACCCAGCACAGTGACACCCAGCACAGTGACATCCAGCACAGTGACACCCAGCACAGTGACAACCAGCACAGTGACACCCAGCACAGTGACACCCTGCACAGTGAGATCCAGCACAGTGACATCCAGCACAGTGACACCCAGCACATTGACCCCCAGCACAGTGACACCCAGCACAGTGACACCCAGCACAGTGTCACTCAACACAGTGACATCCAGCACAATGACACCCAGCACAGTGAGATCCAGCACAGTGAGACCAGCACAGTGACACCCAGCACAGTCAGACCCAGCACAGTGACACCCAGCACTGTGACACCCAGCACAGTGACACCCACCACAGTCACACCCAGCACAGGGCTATCCAGCACAGTGACATCCAGCACAGGGATATCCAGCACAGTGACATCCAGCACAGTGACACCCACCACAGTGACACCCAGCACAGGCATATCCAGCACAGTGACATCCAGCACAGTGACATCCAGCATAGTGACATCCAGCACAGTGACACCCAGCAAAGTGACACCCAGCACAGTGACAACCAGTACATTGACATCCAGCACAATCACATCCAGCACAGTGACATCCAGCACAGTGACACCCAGCACAGTGAGATCCAGCACAGTGACACCCAGCACAGGGATTTCCAGCAAAGAGCCACCCAGCACAGTGATATCCAGCACAGTGACATCCATCAGAGTGAGATGCAGCACAGTGACACCCAGCACAGTGACATCCAGCACAGTGACACCCAGCACAGTGACATCCAGCACAGTGACTTACCCAGCACAGTGAGACACAGCACAGTGAGACACAGCACAGTGACACCCAGCACAGTGACACCCACCACAGTGACACCCAGCGCAGTGACATCCAGCACAGTGAGACCCAGCACAGTGAGACCCAGCACATTGACATCCAGCACAGTGACACCCAGCACAGTGAGAACCAGCACAGTGACACCCAGCTCAGTGACACCCAGCACAGTGACACCCAAGCACAGTGACACCCAGCACATTGAAATCCAACACAGTGACATCCAGGACAGTGATATCCAACGCAGTGATATCCAACACAGTTAGACCCAGCACAGTGACACCCAGCACAGTGACACCCAGCACAGTGACACCCAGCACATTGAAATCCAACACAGTGACATCCAGCACAGTGATATCCAGCACAGTGACATCCAGCACAGTGACACCCAGCACATTGACAACCAGCACAATGACACCCAGCACAGTGACACCCTGCACAATGACACCCAGCACAGTGACACCCAGCACAGTGACACCCAGCACAGTGAGACCCAGCACAGTGAGACCAGCACAGTGACATCCAGCACAGTGACACCCACCACAGTGACAGCCAGCACAGGGATATCCAGCACAGTGACATCCAGCACAGTGACACCCAGCACAGTGACACCCAGCACAGGGATATCCAGCACAGTGACATCCAGCACAGTGACACCCACCACAGTGACACCCAGCACAGAAATATCCAGCACAGTGACATCCAGCACTGTGACATCCAGCACAGTGACACCCAGCACAGGGATATCCAGCAAAGTGACACCCAGCACAGTGACATCCAGCACAGTGACACCCAGCACAGTGACATCCAGCACAGTGACACCCAGCACAGTTAGATCCAGCACAGTGCCAGCACAGGGACATCCAGCACAGTGACACCCAGCACAGTGACATCCAGCACAGTGACATCCAACAGAGTGAGACCCTGCACAGTGACACCCAGCACAGTGACACCCAGCAAAGTGACATCCAAGACAGTGAGACCCAGCACAGTGACACCCTACACAGTGACATCCAACACAGTGACATCCAGCACAGTGACATCCAGCACAGTGACACCCAGCACAGTGACACCCAGCACCATGACATCCAACACAGTGAGACCCAGCACAGTGACACCCAGCACAGTGACATCCAACACAGTGAAATCCAGCACAGTGACATCCAACACAGTGAGACCCAGCACAGTGACACCCAGCACAGTGACACCAAGCACAGTGACAACCAGCACAGTGACATCCAGCACAGTGAGACACAGCACAGTGAGACCCAGCACAGTGACACCCAGCACAGTGACATCCAGCACAATGACACCCAGCACAGTGACATCCAGCACAGTGACACCCAGCACAGTGACATCCTGCACAGTGAGATCCAGCACAGTGACACCCAGCACAGTGACACCCAGCACAGTTAGATCCAGCACAGTGACAGCACAGGGATATCCGGCACATTGACACCCAGCACAGTGACATCCAGCACAGTGACATCCAACAGAGTGACACCCTGCCAGTGACACCCAGCGCAGTGACATCCAGCACAGTGACACCCAGCACAGTGAGACCCAGCACAGTCACATCCAGCACAGTGACATCAAGCTCAGTGACACACAGCACAGTGACATCCAGCACAGTGACACCCAGCACAGTGACATCTAGCACAGTGACACCCAGCACTGTGACATCCAGCACAGTGAGACCCAGCACAGTGAGACCCATCACAGTGAGACCCAGCACATTGACACCCAGCACAGTGACACCCAGCACAGTGACATCCTACAGTGAGACCCAGCTCAGTGACACCCTGCATAGTGACACCCAGCACAGTGACACCCAGCACAGTGACACCCAGCACATTGAAATCCAACACAGTGACATCCAGCATAGTGATATCCAATGCAGTGAGACCCAGCTCAGTGACACCCAGCACATTGACACCCAGCACAGTGACACCCAGCACAGAGACACCCAGCACATTGAAATCCAACACAGTGACATCCAGCACAGTGACATCAGGCACATTGAAATCCAACACAGTGACATCCAGCACAGTGATATCCAATGCAGTGATATCCAACACAGTGAGACCCAGCACAGTGACATCCAGCACATTAAAATACAACACTGTGATATCCAGCACAGTGACACCCAGCACAGTGACACCCAGCACAGTGACACCCAGCACAGTGACACCCAGCACATTGACATCCAGCACAGTGATATCCAGCACAGTGAATTCGAGCACATTGAAATCCAACACAGTGACATCCAGCACAATGATATCCAATGCAGTGATATCCAACACAGTGAGACCCAGCACAGTGACATCCAGCACATTGAAATCCAACACAGTGACATCCAGCACAGTGACATCCAACGCAATGATATCCAACAAAGTGAGACCCAGCACAGTGACACCCAGCACAGTGACATCCAGCACAGTGACATCCAGCACAGTGCTCTCCAACGCAGTGATATCCAGCACAGTGACACCCAGCACAGTGAGACCCAGCACAGTGAGACCCAGCAAAGTGATATGCAGCACAGTGAGACGCCACTCAGTAATATCCAACACAGTGATATACAACACAGTGATATCCAGCACAGTGACATCCAGCACAGTGATATCCAGCACAGTGACATCCAGCACAGTGAGACCCAGCACAGTGACAACCAGCACAGTGTCAACCAGCACAGTGACACCCAGCACAGTGACAACCATCACAGTGACAACCAGCACAGTGACACCCAGCACAGTGACACCCAACACAGTGACATCCAGCACAGTGACATCCAGCACAGTGACACCCAGCACAGTGACACCCAGCACAGTGACATCCAGCACAGTGACACTTAGCACAGTGACACCCAGCACAGTGACATCCAGCACAGTGACACCCTGCACAGTGACACACAGCACAGTGACACCCAGCACAGTGAGACCCAGCACAGTGAGACCCAGCACAGTGAGACCCAGCTCAGTGACACCCAGCACAGTGAGACCCAACACAGGGATATCCAGCACAGTGACATCCAGCACAGTGACATCCAGCACAGTGACACCCAGCACAGGGATATCCAGCACAGTGACACCCAGCACAGTGACATCCAGCACAGTGACATCCAGCACAATGACACCCAGCACAGTGACATCAAGCACAGTGACAGCCAGCACAGTGACACCCAGCAATGTGACACACAGCACAGTGACACCCAGCACAGGGATATCCAGCACAATGACACCCAGCACAGTGATACCCAGCACAGTCACATCCAGCGCAGTGACACCCACCACAGTGACATCCAACACAATGACACCCTGCACCATGACATCCAGCACAGTGTCATCCAGCACAGTGATATCCAACCCAATGAGACCCAGCACAGTGACACCCAGCACAGTGACATCCAACACAGTGATATCCAACACAATGAGACCCAGCACAGTTACACCCAGCAGAGTGACATCCAACACAGTGAGATCCAGCACAGTGACATCCAGCACAGTGACACCCAGCACAGTGACACCCAGCACAGTGCCACCCAGCACAGTACCATCCAGCACAGTGACACCCAGCACAGTACCATCCAGCACATTGACACCCAGCACAGTACCATCCAGCACAGTGACACCCAGCACAGTGAGCCCCAGCACAGTGACACCCAGCACAGTGACACCCAGCACAGTACCATCCAGCACAGTGACACCCAGCACAGTACCTTCCAGCACATTGACACCCAGCACAGTGACATCCAGTACAGTGACACCCAGCACAGTGACACCCAGCACAGTACCATCCAGCACATTGACACCCAGCACAGTGACACCCAGCACAGTACCATCCAGCACAGTGACACCCAGCACAGTACCATCCAGCACATTGACATCCAGCACATTGACACCCAGCACAGTGACATCCAGCACAGTGACACCCAGCACAGTGACAATCAGCACAGTGTCACCCAGCATAGTGACACACTGCACAGTGAGATCCAGCACAGTGACACCCTGCACAGTGACACCCAGCACAGTGACCCCCAGCACAGTGACACCCAGCACAGTGACACCCAACACAGTGACATCCAGCACAGTGACACCCAGCACAGTGAGACAAAGCACAGTGAGACCAGCACAGTGACACCCAGCACAGTGTCATCCAGCACATTCAGACCCAGCAGAGTGACACCCAGCACTGTGACACCCAGAACTGTGACACCCAGCACAGTGACACCCAGCACAGTGACACCCACCACAGTGAGACCCAGCACAGTGACATCCAGCACAGTGACACCCAGCACAGTGACACCCAGCACAGTGACATCCAACACAGTGACACCTAGCACAGTGACATCCAGCACAGTGACACCCAGCACAGTGATATCTAGCACAGAGATATCTAGCTCATTGACACTCAGCACAGTGACACCCAGCACAGTGACGCCCAGCACAGTGACATCCAGCACAGTGAGTCCCAGCCCAGTGGCATCCAGCACAATGTCACCCAGCAAAGTGACATCCAGCACAGTGACCCCCAGCACAGTGACACCCAGCACAGTGACATCCAGCACAGTGACATACAGCACCGTGACATCCAGCACAGTGACACCCAGCACAGTGAGATCCAGCACAGTAACATCCAGCACAGTGACACCCAGCACAGTGACAACCAGCACAGTGACACCCAGCACAGTGACATCCAGCACAGAGACACCCAGCACAGTGACATCCAGCACAGTGACACCCAGCACAGTGACATCCAGCACAGTGAGATCCAGCACAGTGACACCCAGCACAGTGACACCCAGCACAGTGACATCCAGCACAGTGACATCCAGCACAGTGAGACCCAGCACAGTGACAACCAGCACAGGGATATCCAGCACAGTGACATCCAGCACAGTGACATCCAGCACAGTGACACCCAGCACAGGGATATCCAGCACAGTGACACCCAGCACAGTGACATCCAGCACAGTGACATCCAGCACAATGACACCCAGCACAGTGACATCAAGCACAGTGACACCCAGCACAGTGACACCCAGCAATGTGACACACAGCACAGTGACACCCAGCACATGGATATCCAGCACAATGACACCCAGCACAGTGAGACCCAGCACAGTCACATCCAGCACAGTGACACCCACCACAGTGACATCCAACACAATGACACCCTGCACCGTGACATCCAGCACAGTGTCATCCAGCACAGTGATATCCAACACAATGAGACCCAGCACCGTGACACCCAGCACAGTGACATCCAACACAGTGATATCCAACACAATGAGACCCAGCACAGTTACACCCAGCACAGTGACATCCAACACAGTGAGATCCAGCACAGTGACATCCAGCACAGTGACACCCAGCACAGTGACACCCAGCACAGTGCCACCCAGCACAGTACCATCCAGCACAGTGACACCCAGCACAGTACCATCCAGCACATTGACACCCAGCACAGTACCATCCAGCACAGTGACACCCAGCACAGTGAGCCCCAGCACAGTGACACCCAGCACAGTGACATCCAGCACAGTACCATCCAGCACAGTGACACCCAGCACAGTACCTTCCAGCACATTGACACCCAGCACAGTGACATCCAGTACAGTGACACCCAGCACAGTGACACCCAGCACAGTACCATCCAGCACATTGACACCCAGCACAGTGACACCCAGCACAGTACCATCCAGCACAGTGACACCCAGCACAGTACCATCCAGCACATTGACATCCAGCACATTGACACCCAGCACAGTGACATCCAGCACAGTGACACCCAGCACAGTGACAATCAGCACAGTGTCACCCAGCATAGTGACACACTGCACAGTGAGATCCAGCACAGTGACACCCTGCACAGTGACACCCAGCACAGTGACCCCCAGCACAGTGACACCCAGCACAGTGACACCCAACACAGTGACATCCAGCACAGTGACACCCAGCACAGTGAGACAAAGCACAGTGAGACCAGCACAGTGACACCCAGCACAGTGTCATCCAGCACAGTCAGACCCAGCAGAGTGACACCCAGCACTGTGACACCCAGCACTGTGACACCCAGCACAGTGACACCCAGCACAGTGACACCCACCACAGTGAGACCCAGCACAGTGACATCCAGCACAGTGACACCCAGCACAGTGACACCCAGCACAGTGACATCCAACACAGTGACACCTAGCACAGTGACATCCAGCACAGTGACACCCAGCACAGTGATATCTAGCACAGAGATATCTAGCACATTGACACTCACCACAGTGACACCCAGCACAGTGACGCCCAGCACAGTGACATCCAGCACAGTGAGTCCCAGCCCAGTGGCATCCAGCACAATGTCACCGAGCAAAGTGACATCCAGAACAGTGACCCCCAGCACAGTGACACCCAGCACAGTGACATCCAGCACAGTGACATACAGCACCGTGACATCCAGCACAGTGACACCCTGCACAGTGAGATCCAGCACAGTAACATCCAGCACAGTGACACCCAGCACAGTGACAACCAGCACTTGACACCCAGCACAGTGACACCCAGCACATTGACATCCAGCACAGTGACATCCAGCACAGTGAGACCCAGCACAGTGACACCCAGCACAGTGAGACACAGCACAGTGACACCCTGCACAATGACATCCAGCACAGTGACACCCAGCACAGTGGCATCCAGCACAGTGAGACCCAGCACAGTGACACCCAGCACTGTGAGACCCAGCACAGTGACACCCAGCACAGTGAATCCCAGCACAGTGACATCCAGCACAGTGACACCCAGCACAGTGACACACAGCACAGTGACACCCAGCACAGTGAGACCCAGCACAGTGACACCCAGCACAGTGAGACCCAGCACAGTGACACCCAGCACAGGGATATCCAGCACAGTGACATCCAGCACAGTGACATCCAGCACAGTGACACCCAGCACAGGGATATCCAGCAAAGTGACACCCAGCACAGTGACATCCAGCACAGTGACATCCAGCACAATGACACCCAGCACAGTGACATCCAGCACAGTGACACCCAGCACAGTGTGATCCAGCACAGTGACACCCAGCACAGGGATATCCAGCACAGTGACACCCAGCACAGTGACATCCAACACAGTGACATCCATCAGAGTGAGACACAGCACAGTGACACCCAGCACAGTGACATCCAGCCCAGTGGCACCCAGCACAGTGAGACCCAGCACGGTGACACCCAGCACAGAGAGACCCAGCACAGTGACATCCAGCACAGTGACACACAGCACAGTGACATCCAGCACAGTGACATCCAGCACAGTGACACCCAGTTCAGTGACATCCAGCACATTGACACCCAGCACAGTGAGACCCAGCACAGTGACACCCAGCACAGTGACACCCAGCACAGTGACACCCAGCACAGTGACATCCAGCACAGTGACACCCAGCACAGTGACACCCAGCACAGTGACATCCAGCACAGTGACACCCAGCACAGTGACATCCAGCACAGTGACACCCAGCTCAGTGACACCCAGCACAGTGACACCCAGCACAGTGACACCCAGCTCATGAAATCCAACACAGTGACATCCAGCACAGTGATATCCAATGCAGTGATATCCAACACAGTGAGACCCAGCACAGTGACATCCAGCACATTGAAATCCAACACAGTGATATCCAGCACAGTGACAGCCAGCACAGTGACACCCAGCACAGTGAGACCCAGCACAGTGACACCCAGCACAGTGACACCCAGCTCAATGACACCCAGCACAGTGACATCCAGCACAGTGATATCCAGCACAGTGACATCCAGCACATTGAAATCCAACACAGTGACATCCAGCACAGTGATATCCAACGCAGTGATATCCAACACTGTGAGAGCCAGCACAGTGACATCCAGCACATTGAAATCCTACACAGTGACATCCAGCACAGTGATATCCAACGCAGTGATATCCACAAAGTGAGACCCAGCACAGTGACTCCCAGCACAGTGACATCCAGCACAGTGACATCCAGCACAGTGCTATCCAACGCAGTGATATCCAGCACAGTGAGATCCAGCACAGTGAGACCCAGCACAGTCATATCCAACACAGTGAGACCCAGCACAGTGACACCCAGCACAGTGATATCCAGCACAGTGACACCCAGCACAGTGACATCCAGCACAGTGACACCCAGCACAGTGACACCCAGCACACTGACACCCAGCACAGTGACATCCAGCACAGTGACACCCAGCACAGTGATATCCAGCACAGTGACACCCAGCACAGTGATATCCAGCACAGTAACACCCAGCACAGTGACACCCAGCACAGTGACACCCAGCACAGTGATATCCAGTACAGTGAGACCCAGCACATTGACACCCAGCACAGTGACATCCAGAAGAGTGACACCCAGCACAGTGAGACGCAGCACAGTGACATCCAGGACAGAGGCACCCAGCACAGTGACGCCCAGCACAGTGACACCCAGCACAGTGACACCCAGCACAGTGACGTCCTGCACAGTGAGACCCAGCACAGTGACATCCTGCACAGTGACACCCCGCACAGTGACACCCAGCACAGTGATATCCAGCACAGTGACACCCAGCACAGTGACATCTAGCACAGTGACATCCAGCACAGTGACACCCAGCACAGTGACACCCTGCACAGTGACACCCAGCACATTGAGACCCAGCACAGTGACACCCAGCACAGTGACACCCTGCACAGTGACATCCAGCACAGTGACATCCAGCACAGTGACATCCAGCACAGTGACACCCAGCACTGTGAGATCCAGCACAGTGAGACCCAGCACAGTGACACCCAGCACAGTGACACACAGCACAGTGATTTCCCGCACAGTGACAGCCAGCACAGTGACACCCTGCACAGTGACATCCAGCACAGTGAGACCCAGCGCAGTGACATCCAGCACAGTGACACCAGCACTGTGAGATCCAGCACAGTGAGACCCAGCACAGTGAGACCCAGCACAGTGAGACCCAGCACAGTGACACCCAGCACAGATACACCCAGCACAGTGACACCCAGCACAGTGACATCCAGCACAGTGACATCCAGCACAGTGATATCCCACACAGTGACATCCAGCACAGTGACACCCAGCACAGTGACACCCAGCACAGTGACATCTAGCACAGTGACACTTAGCACAGTGACACCCAGCACAGTGTCACCCAGCACAGTGACACCCAGCCCAGTGACATCCAGCACAGTGACACCCAACACAGTGACACCCAGTACAGTGACATCCAACACGGTGACATCCAGCACAGTGATACCCAGCACCGTGACACCCAGCACAGTGAGACCCAGCACAGTGACACTCAGCACAGTGACATCCAGCACAGTGACACCCATCACAGTGACACCCAGCACAGTTACACCCAGCACAGTGATATCCAGCATAGTGACATCCAACACAGTGAGACCCAGCACAGTGACACCCAGCACAGTGATATCCAGCACAGTGACACCCAGCACAGTGACATCCAGCACAGTGACACCCAGCATAGTGACACCCAGCACACTGACACCCAGCACAGTGACATCCAGCACAGTGACACCCAGCACAGTGATATCCAGCACAGTCACACCCAGCACAGTGATATCCAGCACAGTGACACCCAGCACAGTGACACCCAGCACAGTGATATCCAGTCCAGTGAGACCCAGCACATTGACACCCAGCACAGTGACATCCAGAACGGTGACATCCAGCACAGTGATACCCAGCACAGTGACATCCAGGACAGAGGCACCCAGCACAGTGACGCCCAGCACAGTGACACCCAGCACAGTGACACCCAGCACAGTGACGTCCTGCACAGTGAGACCCAGCACAGTGACATCCTGCACAGTGACACCCAGCACATTGACACCCAGCACAGTGACATCCAGCCCAGTGACACCCAGCACAGTGACATCCAGCACAGTGACATCCAGTACAGTGACACCCAGCACAGTGACATCCAGCACAGTGACATCCAGCACAGTGACATCCAGCACAGTGACACCCAGCACTGTGAGATCCAGCACAGTGAGACCCAGTACAGTGACACCCAGCACAGTGACACCCAGCACAGTGACACCCAGCACAATGATTTCCAGCACAGTGACACCCCGCACAGTGACACCCTGCACAGTGACATCCAGCACAGTGAGACCCAGCACAGTGACATCCAGCACAGTGACACCCAGCACTGTGAGATCCAGCACAGTGACACCCAGCACAGTGAGACCCAGCACAGTGAGACCCTGCACAGTGACACCCAGCACAGTGACACCCAGCACAATGATTTCCAGCACAGTGACACCCCGCACGGTGACAGCCTGCACAGTGACATCCAGCACAGTGAGACCCAGCACAGTGACATCCAGCACAGTGACACCCAGCACTGTGAGATCCAGCACAGTGACACCCAGCACTGTGAGATCCAGCACAGTGACATCCAGCGCAGTGAGTCCCAGCACAGTGACACCCAGCACAGTGAGACCCAGCACAGTGACATCCTTCACAGTGACACCCAGCACAGTGACACCCAGCACAGTGACACCCAGCACAGTGAGACCCAGCACAGTGACACCCAGCACAGTGACACCCAGCACAGTGAGACCCAGCACAGTGACACCCAGCACAGTGATATCCAGCGCAGTGACACCCAGCACAGTGACACCCAGCACAGTGAGACCCAGCACAGTGACACCCTGCACAGTGAGACCCAGCACAGTGACATCCAGCACAGTGACACCCAGCACAGTGACACCCAGCACAGTGAGACCCAGCACAGTGACATCCTTCAATGTGACATCCTGCACAGTGACATCCAGCACAGTGAGACCCAGCACGGTGACACCCAGCACAATGACACCCAGCACAGTGACACCCAGCACAGTGACACCCAGCACAGTGAGACCCCGCACAGTGACACCCAGCACAGTGACACCCAGCCTAGTGACACCCAGCACAGTGACACCCAGCACAATGACACCCAGCACTGTGAGACCCAGCACAGTGACACCCAGCACAGTGAGACCCAGCACAGTGAGACCCAGCACAGTGACATCCAGCACAGTGACACCCAGCACAGTGACACCCAGCACAGTGACACCCAGCACAGTGACACCCAGCACAGTGAGACCCTGCACAATGACACCCTGCACAATGACACCCAGCACAATGAGGCCCAGCCCAGTTACATCCACCTGGCCCACAGTGAGTTGCCGTGCAGATTCGGACCCACAATCTGGTGATCACAGATTAGCCCCAGCGGTTGTGCGAGGATGTGACAGCCACGTCCCCAGACAATCGGAGGATTTCTGGGGGTCTGGCCCCTGCTGAGCTCATGTTGATCACAGGTGTCTGAATGTAGCCCCGTGAAACACTGGACATTCAGCAGACGCACGGAGGAAATATGTTGGAGATACCAGGGATTATGCACAGCTTTGCACGGGATATGGATGAGTGGTCGCACACCATGGATTCTGCCATGTCTCAGGCATTTGAGCAGATGGCTTCATCCATGGAGAAGATGGTGACCGCCATGGAGAGACAGGCAAATGCCACGGAGAGACAATTCAAGCATTCGATCCAGATACACTCTGACTCACACTCCATCACTCTAGCCATTAGCTTTGAGCAGCAGTGGCTCAGTGAGAGAGTGATGAGGTCCCTGGACCTCCCTCCAGGAGCCCCTTCCCCTCAGGGAGAGAGGGAGGTGTCGTTGCGCACCTGGATGGAGGTGGAGCATGTGCCAGCTGCCCAGGCTGCTCTCTCAGAATACCCCCTGGGCTAGCAGCAGCTCCTCATCCCCTCCACCATTGATCCCAATAGCTCCAGCAGGCAAGGCCGATGGGAGTGCTCCTGTACCAGTGCAGGGCACCCCCAGTAGGCTGGTGCCCAGAGGACCACACACCACCAGAGGACACCCGGCAGGATCATTCAAGGCAAGGGGACATCACACGGAGTAGACTGCCTCCAACTGCTGGTGCTGGGGCTGCACTTACATGTCGAGCCAGAAACTCTCTTTTAAATACAAGTGCGAAGGTGGCATGGATGATTGATCCATCTGTTTTGCACTTGTAAGCATATGCACAATATAATGTCATTTCTATAATTGTTGAGAAGTGTTGGGGCCTGTCATCGTATCAGGTATAATGGTCATGACCCAGTCAGGTTTGTCACAATCTAATGCTGCAGAGTAGATTGGGACAAAGACATTACTCCTGAATGATGTGTTGCATTTTCGTGCATTCTTTATTAAATGTGCATTTGAACTGTTACTTCTGTGATGATCATTCCGTGGAACATGGTTTAAAATGCAAGTACACGTGACCCCACGCCTATCCCTGCCCTTCTAGGCATTCGAGAGGACATTAGTCCACATCACTATCAGTGGGTATAAATGAGACTGGTGCAGTTGCAACCAATGCACTTTACCAAAGGTTCTGGATCAGAATAATTTGGCCAGGCAGGCTGCTACATGTATGTCCACGTACCCATGAGGATTTCATTGGAACCAGCGCTCACCAGCAATGTGTGCGACAAAGCTCTACTCCCCATTCTATTCCAGGTGGTAGAGTAGACAGGTTTATAGTTAAAAACAAAAATAAAAATGCCTGGAAAAACTCAGCAGGTCCAACAGCATCTGCGGAGAGGAACACAGTTAATGTTTCGAGTCCGTATGACTCTTCAACAAACTAAAGAAAAATTTTTTCCTTAGTTCTGTTGAAGAGTCATACGGACTCGAAACGTTAACTGTGTTCCTCTCCACAGATGCTGTCAGACCTGCTGAGTTTTTCCAGCTATTTTTATTTTTGTTCTGGATTTCCAGCATCCGCAGTTTTTTGCTTTTATCTTAGGTTTATAGTTAACTTGACAAGGGATTATGGCAGGACTATGTCAGTACACAAGTAAGGCAGTGGAGTTCCGGCAGTGGACTAATAGTCACGCAGATTTGTTATTGTTGTGCGAGCCTTGTATGGATCAGGTTGTCCTGGGCATCCCTTGCACATCTCTCCACGGCCCTGACATCCGTGAAATGCTCATTTGCATTCATGCCTCCTCATGCTCCAACAAATCCGCATCATCTGTGTTGGCCTGATGTTCCTCATGCTCTTCCCCTTGAAACATCTGTCCATGTTGAGGAGCCAGGTCGTGCAATGAACAGCAGATCACTACTTATTCACGACACCCTCTGGGATGTGTATTGCAGATCCCCTCCAGACCAGTCAGGTAGCAGAAGCACATTTTAAGAAGTGCAATCGGTGCGTTCTAGGCTGGCTCTTGTGGATGCATGAGTTTGATTGTGGTGCTCCTCTACATTGCTTTGGGGATGCCTCACTGGTATCATCAGCCATGTAGGCAGAGGATAGTCCATGTCACCAAGGATTCGTCCGTCAATCTGAGTAGGGACTTCAAAAGCCTCTGGGACCCATGGGTTGCGCAAGATGTATGCGTTGTGAAAGCTCCCTGGGAAACAGGCATTGAACTGCATTACTCTTCTCCTGTGCTCCCGCATTCAGGAATAAAAGCCTTTATGATTTACAAATGCTGCTGGCTGTTCCCAGGCAGTTTTTATGGCCACACGAGTGCAGTCAGTGACCCCCTGTGCCCGAAGAAACCAAGCGATGGCACTGAGTGTGGCTGACCTTGCCGCCTCGCAGGCTTCATCGGTGTTAACGTGGATAAAACCATTGGCACAGCTAAATAGAGCATCGATCACCTCCTTTCTACCCCGATGTGAGGCAACCTGTGAGGTGTCACGTATGTCACCCATCGCACCCTGGAAGCCACCGCTGGTGTAGAAATTGAGCGCCGCTGTGATGTTGAGGGCCACTGGCATGGGGTTGCCCCCCAAATCCACATAGCTGCACGTCTTGATCATCAATCCTAGGTATCTCGGTGACAACTTCCTGGGAAATCCTTGGATGTCTATGGCATCGCCTCTCTGACATCTGGAGGTAGTTTTTCTTGTCCTCTGGATGAGTTGAGGCGCCAGTGCCTGTCTTTGCCAATGCCTTCCCTCGATTTCTGCATCCGGTCCAGCCTCTTCCTCTGGTGCAGTCTGCTGTTGGCCTTGCTGCCTCTGTCGTTGGGCAGCAATATGTTCTTCGCATCCTCTCCTCCTGCTGCTGAAGTTGCAGGAGTATCGGGTGTATGTGACCCGTGGTTATTGGGGTAATTGCTCTGTATAAAGAGGGCAGACATACATGGTTCTCATCCATTGAACTAATGATTAGAGAGGCACTTATGCACAAGCGGAACTCCACCCTCCTCCCACTCCAATCTAAATTCCTTCCAAGCGAGGCAGTGTTTTGATTGAGCCCCTCATTATGGTGCGGGTGACCTTTGAGACCCATTCCTGTACCTTCCGCCCTCCTCCTGTCACCTTCACACTTGCCCCCATCACTCCTGACCCATAACCACACACCTTGAGGCTTTACTTGTGTGCTTTGAACCTCTCCCTGTTACCCTGGACCCCATCACCATTTCCCTTGATGCTCCATCTCTCCTTCCTGTGCCTACGCCCGTGACTGTCCCAATGCCCACACTGACCCTGCGCCCTCCCGTTATCCATTTTTATCTTTTCCTGCGGCCTGCCCCATGAGGCTCGACCCTGACACCGGACCCGCCCTCCTACCAAATCCAACTCAACCCTCTGACTGCGACTGTTCCTTCTGCCACCCACCGCCATCAATTCGACCCACAGGACCCCAACATTGATAGCAGCAACCCCACTCTTTAGGCCAATGATCCATTTTATTACCCATGCCTGGAAAGTCCCCCAACCTCCCACAGTACCACCAGACCCTGAATGTTCCACCCTTCCCTTCTGCACACCTCTCCGAACCCGAATACCACCATCTTCCACACCCCCCCGCTCCCCCGGTCTTCATCGCACCTGCCAGGACCCACATGCCCCCCTCTGTTCATCCCCTCTTCCCTCCTCCACACTTTCCTGCACCTGGACACCACTCTCTTTCCTCCCTCCCTTCCCTCATTCGCAGCCTCCATCACCCAAATAACACTTTCTATCCTCCCTTTTCTCCTTCCCTGCACCCAGGGCTGGTTCTACCACTGGGCAAACTATCTGTATCTGTCAGCGTGAAGGTGATGAGTTTGGTGTCGCTATCAGCCGCTTTCACCCCAGACTGAGGCGCCACTCAAGGGGGAGAGTAGCGTCAAGGTTGGGAACACGTTATCAATCGGGATTGAGAAAAATCAAAGGGAATCAAAGAATAAACCCCAATGTCCAGGCTTGAGAAACTGTAGTCAGGTCCCCTTTGGGAATTTGATTCCGTGCAGCTTGTCGAAAATGCTGATTCCGCCTTTTCAGCCAATCCGAAATGCAAATGGATTACGTGTAGGAATCCACCACAGAGCAGCGTGAGGCTCAACACCCCGGGTGCAACCCTGCTGACTTTATCTCCGCATTTCAACCGACCGTCAGGAAATCAGAGTTTCACATCACACCAAATTAAATCACCCCTCACACCATCTTTCCCACTCTTGCGGGTTCCATAAAACCCCCCACCCACTCTCTCTCTCCCTCTCTCTCTCTCTCCCCCGCACCCCCCACCCGACCCAAGTTCCCCCCCCTCCCCACCCCCCCAAACCCAAGTTCCACAGCAGATTAGCAGCAGGGGCTTCCTCACAAACTCTGTTCTATATTTTAGGAATTATGAGCTGTCATATTTGTATTTTGGCTGTTTTTCTTTCAGAACGTCGCATTCTGTGAGGAGCTCGGCTGGAAATACAATAAACCTTGAAAAACAAACCTACCGATTAATTTAAACAGCAAAAAATTCCACTGTATCCTTGCTTAGAAATTTAATTCAGCATTAACACAAATAGTTCTGTCCAGCTGCATGTAGCATGTGTGTGTTTTTCAGTTTCCATCCCTTACAACTTGTGATTAATTGTTAATACAGCACAACCCCTACAATGTGAAATGTGCAGCTATGAATGAATACTGGTTATCCCTTTCCCCCCATACTTATCCGCTCTTCTGGATGGTGTTGTCTCTCAGTTAGGATTACTGACCTCTCGTATTGAATGTGAATTGTATATTTTTTTCCATGAACCAGGAGTTTAAAATGAGAACGCTCTGATGTAAAGTAAAACTTCTGAAAAAGATTGGGAATACAGTATTACTTAGAGCTCAAAGGGTCCACTGAATGGATGACACTAAAGAAACAGTCTCCAAGGGCAATGGGTACAATATGGTTCCAGGATTTTTTTAAACCTGCAAAACTTTCCCATTGTGTGTGTGTTGTATCAGAGACAGTGCTGTCCTCAAATAGCAATACGGAAGAGAAACAGTTCAAACTGCCGGTCGTTGTATGTTTTGAGAGTCTGTGAGTGGAAATATTCAGTTAAAACATGTTTACCTATTTAACAATCAGTGCAGTTTAAAAACAATTTATTGCGGGTGAATGACTCAGAGATATATCTGAGATGTGGTGAGGTACTGTTTAAGCTCAAGTCTTTCCTTCCTATATAATGCTGCTGTCAATGCGTTCTGCCAGCTTTTATCCAGGCACGGCCAAGCCAGCTACACTATTAGGACCAACACAAGTTTGCTGATTCAAGAGGAAAAAGGAAAGAAAAAGGAGAGTGATTTTGACAGAATTTTAACCATTGGTGTAGATCTGACTTAACCCGCTAACATTTATGGCTAATTATCCTTTCTTTGCACTCTGTAGCTGATGTGTGGTGCAATAATGAATGGTGACAGTTAGTCATGTAGACTAAAGTGCTTCAAAACCATGATTTGCTTGTTGAATAAACTTTTACTAACATACTTATTTGAATGAATGTGCTTCATTGCCCTGTCTTCCAATTTTTCTACTTCATACCTCGCTCAATTAGCCATTTATCCTGGGAGAGGCTCAACGTTGAGTGGCAGAAGGCTGTTTTCTTCAGCTGTAGCGAGCCATCAAAGCTGAGTCCGGTTCTTACCCAACATACACACCTCATCCAACCCAGAGCAGCTGAGGCAAACTGCAGTGCCACAACAGACAGGGTCACTCAGCATAGACAGGGAGTCACTATTTCCTTTGTTTAATCTTGGGTTAGAGATGTAACTAAATGAATGGTCTCAACTGGTGCAGTCAAGGGGCAGATTCTGAAAAAACAGTAATCCTGTCAACTCCTCATCATTAACAGCCGTCATTAACAGCAGTCATTATTAAAGCAGGATAACTATAAGCAATTCTAAACGCATCCTAGCTCCTCCCGCCAAGTAATCAAATGGAATCATCAGTCTTCTTGGAGTTCCTCTTGTAACAAGCTGAAAACAAGCACTGAGCCTGACTCTCTGCTTTACCTGCCCTCCTAAATCTTCATGGCACTTTGACCTTTCACCAAGCTTTCCCATTAAATGAAAATGACAGGTTCAGGACCCTGGAGTTAGAAAACTAACTATCTGAATGACAGTAATCACACCATTCTTCACTCAAATACATCCAGAGAAATACAGTTCAGCCTAGGCTTCCACTGCTGTGCATTGTTCTACTGGAAGGGGGTGCCTGGAGTGGAAGAAGTAGGTAGATGAGGACAGAATCAGACTAAGCACTCCATGGGAATATAACGTGCAGATGGCCACTTGAGTGAGACGTCAGAGAGATGTTGGTATCTTTGCAAGTGCAAGAATCACAAAGCCCTCAGGAGCAAAGAAAGCCAGGATTTTAAAACAATAGGGTGTATCATTCGTATTCGTGTTCATTCCCCCTGGAGGGGCAAGTTATTTTCATTACTAACTCTCTATGAACACGGCACACGTCCTATTCTCAGGCTGAAGATGGTGCCTCAAACACCTCCACCAGTAACAATGCAGAGATCCAAAAGCAACACACTCAACACTAACACCAGATGCCTGATACCAAACAGTGTTTCCAATGAGAATTTTATTGACCCTAACTGAAACACAGTAATAATCAATGCTGAAAATAATGGGAAAGTAGGCCACAAGTGAAATGCTTATATAACCTTCATTAGGACATGCAGCCTGCTCTAGGGAAGGGGAAGTCCTCAAGTACCAGGAGGGCCTGCAATAGGAGAGTGGAAACAAATGGTCCTACTGTAGAGAAAACTGCAGTGTACGCCACAGCAGGAGTTCCATCGCTCATGTTACACAGCGTCACATCATCATCAATATTGCATTACAACTGGAATTGGTTGGATTAGTCCTGGTTTTGGTCAAGCAGCTACCTGGTGAGACCTTGAGGCTTGAGGGAGCCTGGGTGCAGTGTCCCGTTCAATTCTCTGTTCACACACAAATTAACATTGAAACGTAAGGTTATCTCTTAGACGCATCCCTGGGACACCTTCTGGACATCGTGGAGGCCCACCATGAAGTCCTCTACTCCTGCTTTGACTGCAGGGGGCCCATCAGTCTCACCACTCCGGCTTGGGAGGTGGTGGCAGAGGTGGTCAGTGCCAATGCTGCGCCCAAGAGGTCGGCCACCCAGTGCAGAAAACAGATGAATGATCTCATCTGTGCCACCAGGGAAAGGCAACCATCTCATCACTCTAAACTCACACTCACAAGGCTATCACACATTCACTGGCATCTCACTCACTGCCAGCTCAAGGGACATCACCACTCACTCTCTCACGCACAGACTCTCACATCTCCACCTGGCCTCATCTCCTCTGGAGACTCCCTCACCATCTTGAGGCCACTTGCACAGATCAACATGTGCCCCCACACGTACAGCCTGGGATACCCTCCTTCCCCAGTACAGCCCTCGCCCTGCAGTCTCTTCCCTTGCCTGAGGCCACTTCTCCCCCTTCCCCAAGAAAGCCCTAGCCCTGCATCCATTGAAAAGTCACCCCCGGCTTAAAGCTGGTCTGGTAGGTAGGGACCTGCCCGTGAGCCCTCCTGGAGCTCCCTCCCTAACAGCACGGTGGGTGTACCTACACCACATGGACTGCAGCGGTTCAAGAAGGCAGCTCACCACCAGCTTCTCAAGGGGCAATTAGGGATGGGGCAATAAATGCTGGACTAGCCAGCGAAACCCGCATCTCCTGAATGAATTTTTTTTAAAGTGATGTGGTGCTGCCTGCCTAGCCTGGTGCTGATGCCCGCGAGTGCTGCCCGAAGCAAGGTAGGCAAACAAGCCTCAAAGTCCCGGGCGAGGTGCAGCCCACCAGGTGCCCGTCGCTCATGTTCAGTTGTGAAACACGTCGGTGAGCCTGGATGATCCAGTGAGGGAGGGGGGCGTGATTCCAGCGAGCAGGGCTTATAATCAGATGCTAAAGTACTGAAATTAGGTTCCCAACGTGTAACGGTGGGAAACGCGGCCCGGCACTGACAGGTGGAGCGGACAATCGCAAACTGGTTTCACGACATCGTGAAACCAATTTTTGGCCTTCTCGCCATATGTTACTCCCCCCGCTACCTGCCTGCCATGATGTCTAATGCCAGAGAATTCCGGCCATTGAATTCACACTAGTGGCCACGGGTGTACATATAGTTTTTGCACTTTGAAATATCTGTTATGTTGCACTGTTTAGAAGTCTCCTGGATTCATTCTTGCTGCTAGTTGTTTTAATGGTTGCACACCTTCCGGGGTAGTGGGGGGAAACCAAGGATGGGCCTCCCTTCCCCAATACATGGCTACAGATGAAGGCATCACTCTTTGAAACAGGTGATGACTGCCATGTGCGAGAGGCCTCTCACTCATGCTACTCCACTTGCCTGAACCGCACTCAAAGCTCTATGGAGAGGCCTTGTCTCATTGGGAAAGACTAACCACATGAGATCTTGTCAGGCAGGTCCATTCCCCCAGGGGGATGGAGGTTCGCAGTTGCCATTGACTGCCATTCACCTGCATGCCCCTTGTGGCCTGTCCACACCATCCCTCCCCCACTTCTTCCCTAACTCTGACTGGAGCTGATGGCAAATGGCTCAGAGTGAATGGCAGCTCTGCACCTTGATGTGACCTGGTTGTGGTGAGAACCCTCTGGGCCAGACCTGCTGCCATGTGGTTTTCACCAGCCAGTGAGGGTTTGCAAAGCAAAAGGCTCTCAAACAGACGCCACATGATTATTAGTGTTTCCCTTTAGTTGTCCAGTTGTGCTGACCTTCAGCTCCACTCACCTGAACTGACCCTCCCCCCACCTCGGGATGCTTTGCAGTCGGACATTGAGGGTGTTTCTTTGTTCTGGAGCTGGCTCTGTCTCAGGATGGTGCGTGTATCACATAAAACTGTCTCCACCACCTATCACCCTCCCCCTGTTACCCACCAACTTCCCTCCATCACCATCGACCCCCCCAGTTTCACCTTCGATCTCCCCTCACGAAACTCCAGACTCTCCCTATTACCTTGGACCCTATCACTGTGAATCTGGAGACATCTTCCATCCCCGCTGAGCCCATCACAGTCACCGTCCCTACTCCCATGATCCGTGCCGCCATCCTTGTCCCCCTCGATGATCCCCTGGATGAGAGCTATACCCGTCATAACCGGATCCTGACCCTTCCACCCGATTGCATCCTACTCCCCCCCCCTCACAGTCACCATCCCCTCCTAACACCAGCATTCTCAGTTCTCCCCCCAGGATTCCAACATTCACTCAACCAACTCCTCCCTCTCAAACATCCTGGCCTCATCCCACCTCCCCCCTCCCCCTGCCCCTTCATGCCTTCCTCCTTCCTTTTTCCCCTTCGTTCCTTCCTTCCCCCCTCACTCCACCTACACACCCCACCCCTCCCACCCCCATTTCTTCTCATCCACAAGCACCCTCCAGTCCCATCCCCTCTGGACACCTACCCCTTCTTCCACTCTGGATTTGACTGGGGCGCACAATTCCAGTCTGTTGGGCTTTTAATGAGCATGCATGAGATGCCAAACGGGTTCCTGCTGGAGCTGACCTGCCATCAACCTGCCATGTCCGTCAAGAGGGGAAGGTCCCAACATCGGGAAACTGATTTTTTGCTCCCCATGATAGCTTCTGCCCCCGGCCGCCACGAATCCCGCTGATAGAGGAAGGGGAAGATTCTGCCCAGTGTCCAGTCCATCAATTCTGCAAGAGTTCTGCTTGAACGCTTGTGGAGCTGGCTTCAAGAAAGGCTCTAGAATTTGTTCGACAGTCCTCCCATTGAATCCAGAGTATGGAACAAAGGCTTTGCTAATGGAATTTCTTTAGCACCGTCAAGTACCACGGATACCCAGTCCAGGTCTCACTGCAGTACAGGAGTGTGGTGACGGCAACTGCTGTATACACTAGGGCTTCGGTTGACTTGCAGAGGTTGTTGTTGTCCAGCACTCACTGCCATAGTTTGTAGAATAGGAAAAGGCCAACAGAGATTCAGATGGAAAACAAAGATACCTGGAAAGACTCAGCAGCTCCGACAGCATCTGCGGAGAGGGATACAGTTGACGTTTCGAGTCCGTATGACTCTTCATCAGAACTAAGGAAATAGAGAAATGAGGTGAAATATAAGCTGGTAGAGGTGGGGTGGGACAGGTAGAGCTGGATAGGGGGCCAGTGATAGGTGGAGGCAAAGAAGAGATTGCCAAAGATGTCATAGACAGAAGGACAAAGGGGTGTTGACGGTGGTAATATTATCTAAGGAATGTGCTAATGGGGACATTAGGTTAGCAAGCAGGACAAGCAAGTGACAGATAACCCTAGTCGGGGTGGGGTGGGGGGAAGGGATCGAAATGGGCTAAAAGGTGGAGATAAAACAATAGATCAAAATAAATTTAAAAATAGGTGGGAAAAGAAAAATATATATTTTTTTAAATTATAAATTATTGGAAAAAGGGGGGATCGGAAAGGGGGTGGGGATGGAGGAGAGAGTTCATGATCTAAAATTGTTGAACTCAATATTCAGTCCGGAAGGCTGTAAAGTGCCTAGTCGGAAGATGAGGTGCTGTTCTTCCAGTTTGCGTTGAACTTCACTGGAACAATGCAGCAAGCCAAGGACGGACATGTGGGCATGAGAGCGGGGTGGAGTGTTGAAATGGCAAGCGACAGAGAGGTCTAGGTCATGCTTGCAGACAGACCGAAGGTGTTCAGATGGGTTCAAGTTTACAAAAGATGGGAAAGCAGCCAGGAATGCATAGGAATAGTCAAGTCTTGAGGTAACAGAGCCATGGATGAGGGTTTCAGCAGCAGACCAGCTAAAGTGGAGGCAAGGTGGGAAATGTAATGGAGAGGGAAGTGAAGTCTGCGCAATGGAGCAATGTCTCGGAGTCAACTATGACACCAAAATTGCAAAAGTCTGGCTAAAGCCTCAAACAGTAACCAGAGTGAAAGACAGAGTCAGTAGCTAGGGAATAGCATTTGTGGCAGGGACTGAAGACAATGGCTGTCATCTTTCCAATATTTAGTTGGAGGAAGTTTCTTCTCATCCAGTTCTGGGTGTTAGATAAGCAATGTGACAAATCAGAGAGAGCGTGAAGGAGTCGCAAGAAGTGGTGAGGTAGAGCTGGGTGTCCTCAGCATACACGTGAAAAACTGTATTTTCAGATGATGTTACCGAGGGTCAAATGTAGATAAGAAATAAGAGAGACCAAGGATAGAGCCGCAGGGGACGCTAAAGGTAACGGTGCAGGAATGAGAAGAAGAGTCATTACAAGTGATTCTCTGGCAACAATTAGACAGTCAAGAATGGAACCAGGGGAGTGCAGTCCCACCCAACTGGATGATAGTGGAGAGGTGTTGGAGGAGGATGGTTGGTCAGCTGTGTCAAAAGCACAGACAGGTTGAGAAGGACGAGGAGGGATAGTTTACCTTAGTCACAGTCACATAAGAAGTCATTTGTGACTTTGTTAAGAGCTGTTTTGGTACTGTGGCAGAGACAGACACCTGATTGGAGGGATTCGAACATGGAGTTCAGGAAACATGGGCATGAATTTCGGAGGCGACAGCACATTCAAGAACTTCGGAGAGGAAAGAGAGGTTGGAGATGGGACAGTAATTTTGAGAGGACAGAGAAGACAAGGGGTTTTGAGAAGAGGGGTGATGACCCGCTGATTTGATGGTGATGGGGACAGTACCTGAGGACAGAGACTGTGAACAATATCGGCTAACATAGGGGACCAGGAAGGAGAAGTTTGGTGGGAAGCAAGTTGTTGGGAATATGTTTGAGGGAACAGGAAGTGGGTCTTATGGACAAGGTGGACTTGGAGAGGGAATGAGGAGACAGGTGAGAAACTAGAGAAAGATGTGAGTTCAGGACTGGGGAAAATGGGAGCTTTAGAGGTTGTTTGGCCTAGTGAGCTAGGGGAAGGGAGGGTTATGGAATCAGTGGTGAGAATACAGAGCTTGTGGTGGGGTCCAAAGATGACAGTCATTATTATTATACAACATTATTATACAACATTAAGACTCATGGACTTGGAGGTAAGGGAGTAGGAATAAACAGGACAATTTCAGGATGGCAGCTTTTAAATAGTGGAATACCACAAGGGTCAGTACTTGGACCTCAGCTACTTACAATCTATATCAATCACTTAGAAGAAGGGCCTTAGTGTAATGTATCCAGGTTTGTGGATGATACAAAGTTCGGTGGGAAAGTAAGTGGTGAGGAGGCCACAAAGAGGCTGCAGAGGGAAATTGATAGTTTGGCTGAGTGGGAAAGATATGACAAATGGAATATCATTTCACGAGTTGTGAAATTATCCACTTTGGTAGGAAAAAGAGAACAGAATATGTTACGGGCCATGATGGGAGGAATGCACAGTTAATTGTAGCCTCACTTCTCCACAGGTCATAACAATAGTTTAAATGTTTAATTCACCTGCAAAAAATTGGCCAATTGTGATTCCCAGCATAAAAAGATTCTAATCAGGCTTCTTTCAGTAAACACAAGGAATAATTGATTTATTATAAAACAAACTTCTTTTTCAAAACAAGTTAATAAACTGGTTAACACACAAGTTGTAGTTTAAAAGTGTAACAATTTTCTCCTTTTTAAAAAAACAGATATTCGAACTCCCATACACATACACACAAAGACAAAACAGGACAGAAAAACACAGCCCTGTGTAGAGGCTGGAGTTTGGGAGCATTTCTTTTAAAAGGATAAGATTCAAAAATATCTCAATGCTGTTGATCTAACAGAATTCTGGTCACAATAGATCTGGAAGTTCTTTCAGACGGATTTGTTGGTGAAGCCATTCATGATAACTCTTATCACAACTTTGCAGACTTTCAAAAAGAACAGATGAGTTATCTTGATGAGACATTTCTGAGGAAAGTTTAACTCACTCTAGACTGCATGTATCACAAAGGTTTCTTGCAACCTGCTTTTAAGGCACCCTGACATATACTCCCTGACAGAGTTTTTTCTAAAAGCCTAAAATGTTCAAAGAATACTTCTCTTAGGACAGGTTATTTTAACCAAACAGCAACAGTCTATAGCCTGACAACAGCAGTTCTTTGTTAACTTAGATATACAAAGTACCTCTTCCCTCTCCAAGTGTTCCCTGCCAGACATCTATCTTGACCCATGGTTTCTCGAAGAATGGCATATTCACGGCTCCGAATTAATATTGCAAACTTTTAAAAATAACTCAGGAGGAAGGATGTCCAAAATTCAATGTCCTTCAACTTTTCCAAAACCAGGTACCTCAGAAATGCCTTTTGAATGTTGAGAGACTGGGAAATGTTTTCATTCCGAGAGATCTGGGTGTCTATGTACATGAGTGAAGAGTACAGTTCACTTAACCCATTATGCCTGTGTTGGTTCTTTGAAAGATCATCCAACTCTCCTGCTCTTTCCCCACAGCACAGTGAAAAATTTCCCCTTCCAAGTAATTCCCTTTTGAAAGTCACTATTAAATCTATTCCCACCATCCTTTCAGGAAGTGCATTTGAATCGTGACAAAACTCACTGCTTAAGAAATTTCCCCTTGGCTCATAACTCCAGGCTCCGCAGCATCGTAACTCTGGGGGGGGCATACCCCAAACATACATTGGGGAACGCCCCACCCTGCCCAGAATTCTCCAGGTAAGGATTGCCTGGCAATTGCGTGGGATGTTCAAACTTCCAGTGGCAATGGGAACCATCGAAAAGCACAATTTACATTGTAAACTTCAAATGGTCCCGACTATCTTACCAGAATACCTATCCTGGAAAGGTTAGAAGAATTAAAAACACTTCTAACTCCTGAGTAACTATAGTACCCGCCCACCACGCAACGAGTACCTCCCCCCACCGCCCCCCACCGCCCCCCCCAACCATACAGGACTCCCTCCACACCCCAGACCCCCCATGACTACCTAACCCCCTCCCACCGACCACCCCCCCACCCCCCTCCACTGACCATCCCCTGACCGCCCCCCCCACACTGATCACCTGACCACACCCATTGACCACCTAACCCCCCAATGACCACCCGAAATTCCACTCCCACCTCGACCCCGCGCCATTTTCGTGCAAACTTTTCCAGGTTGGGACAACAGCGATGCCGCGATAAAGGAGCAGACATTTCACATCTCCTCTGGTGCACTATTTTTGTCCACTCTAGCACGTTTTGAAGACTTTTTTTAAAAAAGCACGTCTCCTCCATTGTGTCACGATCACTCCCTGCCATGGTGGGAAAGGCTCAGAGAAGTTGTGAGAAACTAAAGACATTTGACTGCATATAAGCTGCATTTTGTAAATATTCTTTGTCATTATTCATCTGTGGGATGTGGGTGTCGCTGGCTAGGCCAGCATTTATTACCCATCCCTAATTGCCCTTGTTCAGAGGGCACTTTTAAAAGTCAACCACATTGTTGTGGACCTGGAGTCACATGTAGACCAGACCAGGCAAGGACTGCAGAAGGACATTAGTGAACCAGATGGGTTTTTATGACAATGGTTTCATGGTCATCATTAGACTTTTAATTCCAGATTTTTTATAATTGAATTCAAATTCCACCACCTGCCATGGTGGGATTCAAACCCGGGTCCTCAGAGCACTCCCCTGGGTACCTGGATTCCTAGTCCAGTGACAATACCACTGTGCCACCGCCTGCCTGCCACCATAGCCATGAGGATCATGGCCATTGGCCTCATCCTGCAGGGTCCCATGAGGGCCCACTCTGCAACAGCGTTACCTGCATCTCTGCAGGGTCAGCTCTCTTTGTTTGGACCCGGCCAACAGATGGTGCATTTGGCTGAGGGCTGAGGATGGTAAGATTCCCTGAATATGCATGGATTCCCTTGGCCTCCTTTTCTGATTGCTCAGCCCTTGGTGAGCTCCCCCGATGGCTGGATGGGTTGTGGTGCTGGGTCACAGCTGCCATTCCCTTTAGCCACTGATCTGCCACCCGAGAAACACAAGGCGATCATGAGACAAAGTCATGCAGAGCATCCTCTTAATAACCTTCTTCTAAAGCTACGCTGGTACCCAGATACTGCTTTTCAATGCCTCCCTGGCTAAACACTCATACCTTGGAGTTACACAATTCCATTTCCACCCTAACTGCTCTTCACAGACAAGTGCACCTAGGAGGGGAGGAAATCCAACCTAGCCAATTACTGCCCCATCAATCTACTCTCCATCATCAGTAAAGCAATAGAGGGGGTCATCAACAGTGCTATCATACAGCACTTGCTTAGCAATAACCTGCTCACTGATGCCCAGTTTGGGTTCTGCCAGGGACACTCAGCTCCTGACCTCATTACAGCCTTGGTTCAAACATGGACAAAAGAGCTCAACCCCCAAGGTGAGGTGAGAGTGACTGCCCTTGACATCAAGGCAGCATTTGACCGAGTGTGGCATCAAGGAGCCCTAGCAAAACTGGAGTCAATGGGAATCAGGGGGAAAACTCTCCGCTGGTTGGAGTCATACCCAGCACAAAGGAAGGTGATTGTGGCTGTTGGAGGTCAGTCATCTCAGCTCCAGGACATCTGTGCAGGAGTTCCTCAGGGTAGTGTCCTCGGCCCAACCATCTTCAGCTGCTTCATCAATGATCTTCCTTCCATCATAAGGTAAGAAGTGGGGATGTTCGCTGATGATTGCACAATGTTCAGCACCATTCACGACTCCTCAGATACTCAAGCCATGTCCAATGCAGCAAGATCTGGACAATATCCATGCTTGGGCTGACAAGTAGCAAGTGACATTCGCACCACACAAGTGTCAGACAATGACCATCTCCAACAAGAGAGAACCCAAATAGGGGAAATGCTAGAGTCTAGTATAAAAGACGTGGTAACAGAACTCTTGGAAAGTATTAACGAGATTAGATAAAGACAGCACGGGTTTATGAAAGGGAAATCATACTTAACTAATCTACTGGAGTTTTTTGAGGATGTAACTAATAGAATATATAAGGGAGAACCAGTGGATGTGGTGTATTTGGATTTCAAGGAGGCTTTCGATAAGGTCCCGCATAAGAGGCTGGGCAAAATTAAAGCACATGATATTAGGGGTAATATACTGGTATGGATTGAGAATTGGTTGACAGACCGGAAACAGAGAGTGGGAATAAATGGGTCTTTTTCCGGGTGGTAGGTGGTGACTAATTATGTACCGCAGGGATCAATGCTTGGGCCCCAACTATTCACAATATATATAAACGACTTGGATGAGGGAACCAAATGCAATATTTCCATGTTGACGACACAAAACTGGGTGGAGTTGTGAGTTGTGAGGAGGATGCAAAGAGGCTTCAGGGCAATTTAAACAAGTTGTGCGTGTGGGCAAACACACGGCAGATGCAGTATAACGTGGATAAATGTGAAGTTATACGCTTCGGTATGAAAAACAGAAAGGCAGAGTATTATTTAAATGGTGATATATTGGGAAATGTGAATGTACAAAGGGATCTGAGTGTCCTTGTACAACAGTCAATGTAAGTAAATAGGCAGGTGCAGCCAGCAATTAGGAAGGCAAATAGTATGTTGGCCTTCATTGCAAGAGGATTTGAGTTCAGAGTAGGGATGACTTACTGCAGTTATTCAGGGCCTTGGTGAGACCACACCTGGATCATTGCACGCAGTTTTGGTCTCCCTACCTAAGGAAAGATATCCTTGTCATAGAGGGGGTGCAGAAACGGCTCACTAGGCTGATATTGGGGTTGGCAGGACTGTCGTATGAGGAGAGATTGGGTCGACTGGGTCTGTATTCACTAGAGTTTAGAAGAATGAGAGGGGATCTGATAGAAGTGTATAAAATTCCAAAAGGGCTGGACAGACTGGATGCAGGGAGGATGTTCCTCTGGTTGGAGTCGTGAACCAAGGGCCACAGTCCCAGGATATGGGGCAGGCCCTTTAGGACTGAGATGAGGAAACATTTCTTCACTCAGAGGGTGGTCAACCTGTGGAATTCTCCACCACAGAAGGCTGTGGAGGCCAGGTCACTGAGTATATTCAAGAAAGAAATTGATAAATCTTTAGATATTAGGGGCATCAAGGGGTATGGAGAGAAAGCGGGAATATGGCGTTGAGGTAGGGGGTCAGCCATGATCATAATGAATGGCGGAGCAGGCGTGAAGGGCTGAATGGCCGACTCCTGCTCCGAGTTTCTATGGGGAGAATTTTGCCCATGTCAGGCGGGCCGGTCGGGAGCGGGCGCAGGTGGGCGCAGACCCAATCACGGGCGGCAATCGGGTCCACACCGGCATTTTACACGGGCGAGCCAATTAAGGCCTGCCCAGCATACTTCACGACTCCAGTGCATAGCGGGAGTGGGCAGGAGGGCGGTGGTGGGCGTCCTTAGCCCGCCAGGTCCAATGACAACCCGGTAGCCTGTATAAAGGAAGACCTGACAGCCTTGCAAAGGCCGCTCGCAATGGCTGGGCGAAGGGCTCTGCAGAGGGGCAATGGAGGTGATGCAAGTCCGGAGGGTAGGCCATTGGGGCAGGCCAGGCTGGAGGGTAGGCCATGGGGGCAGGCCAGGCCGGAGGGTAGGCCATGGGGACAGGCCAGCCTGGAGGGTAGGCCATGGGGGCAGGCCAGGCCGGAGGGTAGGCCATGGGGGCAGGCCAGGCTGGAGGGTAGGCCATGGGAACAGGCCAGGCCCAAGGCTAGGCCATGGGGGCAGGCCAGGCTGGAGGGTAGGCCATTGGGGCAGGTCAGGCTGGAGGGTAGGCCATGGGGGCAGGCCAGGCTGGAGGGTAGGCCATGGGGGCAGGCCAGGCCAGAGGGTAGGCCATGGGGGCAGGCCAGGCTGGAGGGTAGGCCATGGGGGCAGGCCAGGCCAGAGGGTAGGCCATGGGGGCAGGCCAGGCCGGAGGGTAGGCCATCGGGGCAGGCCAGGCCGGAGGGTAGGCCAGCAGGGCAATGTGCCCCTCGTTTTTCAGACGAGTGCCTAGCTGCCCTCCTGGAGGAGGTGGCAGGGCGGGTGGAGGTCCTTTTTCCGAGGGACAAGAGGTGGAGGCCTCCCCATCTGACCAAATGTGCATGGGAGGAGGTGGCCGAGAGTGTGAGTTCCCTTGATGTGGTGCTGTGCACATGGCTCCAGTGCCACAAAAGGTTGAATGACCTCCTGCGCTCGGGAAGGGTGAGTACCATGTTGCCTCTAGTCCCTTAATGCAGCCGTCACCCTTTCCCCCAAACCCCCCAACACCCCCGCCAACTCTGAGTACAGTAACATCATTGAATCCCTCATGGTATGGATCCCTCGCTGGGTGTGACAGCAGAGATTGCCCATGCCCAGTTCACCCTGAGAGGGTTAAGCTAGGATGTATTCTGCATCCACAGCATGTGTGACACTGACACCCAGAGTATAGAATAGGGTTGAAAGTCAAGAATCTGCACCTAGGCAGAGTGCTGGAACTGGGAAACATGTCACAGTCAGGATGCTAACATGCTGGGAGGGGAGCTTCCAGTTGACGGGGCACCAATCCATCTGCTGGTGTTTGCACTCCACGCGCTTGTGCCTCCTTGCTTAGCAAATTGACACCTTATGGTGCCACATGTGAAGGAGGCAGAATTTGGCCAATGGGTGGGGTTGGGGGGGAGGAGGGGGGTGGGGGTCAGCCCTGGCTTGTTTGGGTGAGTGTGCGGCAGCTGCAGGGTAATGAAGAACTGGAGTCCTGCAATGTCCCAGTCTGGCTGGGTTGGCAGGGATGCGATGGGAATTCAGGTGCAGGCTGGACTAACCAATGCTCCTCTCTCCTCAGGAAAAGACTGTGCACAATGCGTCGGAGCGAATGGAAAGAGTGTCCTCTGCAGTCACTGTCGCCGAGTGAAAAAAAAAAAGTGGCATCACAGGAAAACCGTAAGTTCATTGGTTGGTAAGTAACTGCTAGTTTGAACTACCTATTCTGAGTTGATTTCAGATTTCAGATCCTGGGCCCAGGATCGGAGGCCGAACACTTCACCTTTAACTCAGCAGAGAGAGCGAGTTCCAGTTAATTTTAAAAAGTGTGTTTTGAATCTCCATTCTAACTTGCTTTCAGATTAAAGGTAAATAGGAGAAATATTTTACAGATTGATAAACTAAAGACCAATAGGAAATTTAAAAACAAATTGAAAAACGAATTGAATAAATTAGAGATGCAGGGCCAGGCGATGTGTTGTAGCTGCATGATGAGGGAGCTGGTGGACCCCATTGTGGTTCCGAGTGACCACATCTGTAGCAAATGTTGGTTGCTTGAGGAACTCTGGCCCCTCTGCCAGTGACCGTGGCATCCGACGAGGCTGCAGCGACTGGGGAGAAGCCCACTGTGGAACTGGCCGCCAAGGTCATCAAGGTCAACAGGACAGCACAGTGAGCAGGCTGTCTCAGGTGCCAGTGCCAGCGAGGGGACAGCACCCAGACGTAGCACCCGTAAGGCACCTTAGGCACACTACGGGTTTCTCACTGGTCCTTTTATGTGGCCCATGGTACTTAGTTGAAGACTTGTTGTGATGTCCAACACCGCTTTTGTTTTACTTTATGAATTTACTTCTGTTCACTCAATAAATTTTGACATGTTGCCATGCCTCAGGGTGATTCCTTATTTCTGCAAGTGGACGGGAAGCCAGGATGTAATGAGTGAGTTGTTTGACATTGAGCTTTATTGACAAGGGCCTTAGTTAATGTTAGTATCCAGGCTGATTTAGCACTCAGGTATCGAATATGGAGCCTACAGGCCTGACATGTGCTGAAGGTCCATCTGTGCTGGGCTAGATGAAGGTTCTTTGGGTTAAAGCCTCCCGGGTGTCCCTGCCTCCCTAGAGTATGCCCGGGTCAGCGCCTAGCCCCTCAGTGTTCTCCTGTGTGTGCTCATCCTCAGACTCACTGCTGGACTCATCATGTGCATATGGAGCAACTGTGTCCATGTCTTCTTCATCCACTGCGTCGCCCCTTTCCAGTGCCAGATTGTGGAGAGTGCAACATACAACCACTATCAGTGACACACGATCTGGAGGGTATTGGAGTGCACCCCCTGAGCAGTCCAGGCATCGGAAGCGCAACTTGAGAAGACCAATGGTTCTCTCCACCACAGCCCTTGTGGAGGTGTGGTTCCTATTGTACCGCTGCTCAGCCTCTGTTTTTGGATGGCAGAGAGGCATCATGAGTCACCATCTGAGGGGATGACCCTTGTCACCCAGCAGCCATCCATCCAGCCGGGCTGGAGCCCTGACACCTGGGAGTGTCTGAGGATGTAGGCGTTGTGGGAGCTGCCTGGGTACCTTGCACAGACTTGCAGATTCTGCACCCTGTGATCACACACTATCTGCACGTTCATGGAGTGGAAGCCCTTCCTGTTGACAAAGGCACCGGGCTCACCTACTGGCGCTTTAATGGCCACATGTGTACAATCTATTGCATCCTGGACACGGGGGAAGCCAGCAATGGCCGCGAAGCCTCTGGTTCGCTGTGTCTGACATGCCTGGTCCCAGTGGAAGTGGATGAAGGTCAATGCACGTCTGTAACCTGCTTGACACAAGTGTGGACAGCTGATTGGGAGACACTGCAAAGATCACCCACCGACCCCTGGAAGGAGCCAGAGGCATAGAAGGTGAGGGCAGCTGTGACATTTAGAGCCACTGACATGGGGTGTCCACCCACACAGTTAGCGGAGATCTCAGGGCCTATCATCTGACACTTGGAGGTGACTGTCTCCCTTGAGAGTCGGAGCCTCCTTCGGTACTGCACCTCAGACATATTGAGGTAGCTGCAACACCGCCTGTAAACCCTGGCAGCAGGATAGTGGCGTCTTCTGTGGCTCCTTCTGCCTTGGACTTCCTGTTGGCCCTTTGCCCCTTGTGCCTGCGCCTCTCCTCTCAAAGGTGGCTCCCCTGGTGGCTGAATTTGCACTCCTGGCCTCCTCCCCCTTCTAGCCCTCCCTCTCTCCTCAGGAGTTGCCCCCAGTGGAAAGCACAACTCCCTTTCCCAGGCTAAGGGAAGGCTTCCTGAAAGCTGCAGGCCCCAGAAATTATTTCTACTGTAGAGTCCTGACCAAGGCTTTTACTCCTGTCCTAGCAGCTGGTATGAGTTTTGAAGTCTTCCTGCTCATTCAGGCAAGTATAAGCTACTTTCACACTTAAATCCTTCAAACATCACATTCGCCACCCCACTCACCCCTCTTATCCCGAGGTTTACACAAATGTCTCCTACCCGCCTGCCCATTGCGTCCATGCGATGTCCTGAAGATCACACGGGCTGTGAAGAATCGAGATCAATTGCTGCCTCAAGAGCCTTAACCGGCCGGTTAATTGATGGTGGGTGCGCTTCCGAACTTATAGCGCGCGCCTTCCCAAATATCGCGATGGCGTGCGGTGACATTGGGATGCTTGCCCAACGTCACCACGCGTCATTTTATGCAGGCCCGCCCCCCCACACGCCAACAGGAAAATTCTGGCCTATGTTTCTAATCATCATCCCTTGACATTCAATGGCATTACCATCACTCAATCCCCCACTATCAACATCCTGGGGGTTACCATTGACCAGAAACTGAACTGGACCAGCCATATAAATACTGTGGCTACAAGAACAGGTCAGAAGCTAGGAACCCTGCGATGAGTAACTCACCTCCTGACTCCCCAAAGCCTGTCCACCATCTACAAGGCACAAGTCAGGAGTGTGATGGAATATTCCCCACTTGCCTGGATGAGTGCAGCTTCCACAACACTCAAGAAGCTCGACACCATCCAGGAGAAAGCAGCCCACTTGATTGGCATCACATCCACAAACATTCACTCTCTTCACCACTGATGCACAGTAGCAGCAGTGTGTATCACCTACAAGATGCACTGCAGAATTCACCAAGGCTCCTTCGACAGTACCTTCCAAACCCACGACCGCTACCATCTAGAAGGACAAGGGCAGGAGATAGATGGGAACACCACCATCTGGAAGTTCCCCTCCAGTCAATCACCATCCTGACTTGGAAATATATCGCCGTTCCTTCACTATCTCTGGGTCAAAATCCTGGAATTCCCTCCCTAACAGCACTGTGGGTGTACCTACACCACATGGACTGCAGCGGTTCAAGAAGGCAGCTCACCACCACCTTCTCAAGGGCAATAAATGCTGGCCCAGCCAGTGAAGCCCACATCCCATGAATGAATAATAAAAAAACTATTCCCTGACTTCTGTCTCTTAAGCAGTTTTGTATTCACATTGCTACTGTCCCTGCAATTCCACAGGCTTTTATTTTGCTCACATCTATTGTGTGGCACTTTAGCAAACATCCTTTGAAAGTTCGTTGACACATCATTCAGATCACCTTCATCAACCCTCTCAGTTATTTCATGGGGTGATCGAAGGGAATCCTAGAATCTTTCAGCCAATCAGCCCATTGTGCACATGCTGTCCAATTTAGTCCCAAATGGCAGTTTTTTTGCCCTGAAGCCAGCAAATTAGTTCTCGCCATGGGCATGTCTAATTGCTTTTTAAAGGTTGAAATCTGATTCCACCAACCTTTCAAGAAGCTTATTCCAGATCTTGATAACCCTCTGTCTGAAAAACCAATGGCCTCCTTCCATGCTATAAAGTCAGTGTTGTCACTGTTGGAATGTAGGAAATGCAGCAGCCAATTTGTGCACAGCAAGCTCCCACAGACAGCAGCATGATAAAGACCTGTTTTTGAATCTTTTTTTTAATGATGTTGACTGAGGTATAAATATTGGCCAGGACATCAGGGATAACTCTCCTGCCCTTCTTTGAAGTAATGGCACCGGGCCTTTTTCCACCCACCGAGAGGGCTGATGGAGCATCAGTTTAATGTCTTATCTGAAAGATGGCACCACTGACTGTCCAGCTCCCCTTCAATAGTGCACTGGAGTGTCAGCTTTGTTTTTGTGCTCAAGTCTCTGGAGTGGGAATTGAATCCACAGCCTTCTGACTCAGAGATGTGAGTGTTGCCCACTGATGCACAACTGAAGGATGACAGGAGGCTAAAAACATATTTTGAAGGAGTTCCCTCCAATATTTGCCTCCAACTCCTGAGAATACATTCCTACAAGATGTAGGATAAAACCCCTTCTAAAGACCCTACCATAGCACTGACTGTGGTCCTGTGGAGTATAAAGTGTAGACAACCTGGCCTGGCTGTTTGAGACTTGTATAACCCAAGACCCAAAGATTTTTGTCACTGATAATGTAGGATGTGGGTGAGAAAGTGAACACAGTAAAAATTCCATGGAAAAAATGTGAAATTCTCCTGAATTTCTTCACTAGCAGCCTTAAAGTGAAGCCGTAAATTTAAAGTGGCTTCCCTTGAATGTGAGATTTTAATTCTAACTCAGTGACTGAAAGGTGATACTGCTTTAAGAACTGGCACACTGCTATAAATCTGTCGCTTTGACTAAGGGGCGGGGATAAAGGCAGGTCATGGTCCCTATTGGGTGAGCCTTCCCCGTTTTACACTATCCTGTAAGAGGCTAACAAAGTCTTTGGTCAGGGCTGCTGCTATATAACAGAGAGTCAGTGTGGTTTGTACAGTAAGGAGGCAGAGATGGCTCTCTTTCTGTTCCTTGTCTTTTTATCCTTCTCTCCAGGTAAGATGTTAGCTGCTGTGCAAAATGATTTTCTTTAGTGCAGGAGCCTCACGCGCACTGACAGAGGGCAGAGTTCCACTGACAGTCAGTGTTCATCGCTTCACACTGTTATGTGGCTTCTTTTAAGTAGTTGTATTGTTGCTGCTCAAGTTGTAATCCGAAATTGTAATCTGTTTCCACTTTGTGTGCCCAATGACACTGATGTGTTTAGTTTTATTTCAGGGTCTAGTTGTGTCCAGTGTGAAGGGATGATGCAGTTATTAACTGTAGCTATCATGAACTAAATTTCATCACCTTTCCCATATTTACCCTGTTTCAGGATTTTTATGAGCACACTGTGGAAAACTGGCATTACTCCCACCAATTGGAGAAATGCAAATCAACTGAAACAGGGGCCAGGAAAGGCATTGTGTGCTTGTAGTAACTGCATCAGCCTGACACCAGAGACACAAGTAGAAAATATTGAACGTGTAGACTGTCTGCCAGGAACCAGAACCCTTTTTCTATTGCGCTAGTTCGGGGTCCTGACCATCATCTCTTGCAAAACTGGCAAGTTTTCAGTGTTGGGTGGGCAATGTCTGCTAGAAAGGGAGCATATAATCTAAGCAAGCAGATCAGTGCTGTCAGAGGCTAAACTCAAGGTGCCATCTGCCCTCTCGGGTGGACATAAAAGATGCCATGGCACCATATTATAACAATGATTTCAAAGAAAATGTCTTCATTGGTTGTAAAACGCTTTGGGACATCATGGAGTCATGAAAGATGATGTATAAATACAAGTTCATTCTTTATTTACCCTCTCTACACCTGTCCTCTCTACCTCTCTTTCCTCCTTTAAGACGCTCCTTAAAGCCTACCTCTTTGACCAAGCTTTTGATCATCTGATCTAATGTCACCTTCTATGCCTCAGTGTCATATTTTGTTTTACAGTGTCCCTGTGAAGCGTTGTGAAAATGTTTCATTAGTTTAAAGTGCTGTAGAAATATAAGTTGTTATTGCAGGGCCCTCAAGCAACTCAAAACCCAAACTTTCAGCTTGTTTGAGAAAGAACTCAGTTTAGTCTGAGAGCAAGTCATCGACTTAAACCAAACCGTTGGTTGTGCCTTCTCTTCCAGCTCTCACGCTAAGAGTCCAGAGAAGCCTTCTGCTTGTAAAGTCATGAGGACTCGAAATGTCTACTCTTTTCTTCTCCGCCGATGCTGCCGGACCTGCTGAGTTTTTCCGGGTGGTTCTGTTTTTGCTTGTAAATTAACCCTGCCGGCTGCATGCCTCCATTCAGCAGCTTGCTTCTAAAGTACACGGTATATTTGCCTATGTAAACCGATTTAACAGCAAGTTCCATAGAACTTGACACCTACTTCTTGAAGGGACGAGGAAGAGGAAGAAGGTGCTTTTAATTTAAATACTTCCCAAAAAGTGTGTGTTTGTGTGTATGTGTTTGTGTGTATTTGTGTGTGTGTTTTTTTGTATATGTGTTTGTGTGTGCGTGTATTAGTGTGTATGTGTATTTGTGTCTGTGTTTGTTTGTGTGTGTTTGTGTATTTGTGTGTATTTGTGTGTGTATATGTTTGTGTGTGTGTTTGTGTTTGCATGTATTTGTGTGTGTATGTGTTTGTGTGTGTGTATTTGTGTCTGTGTTTGTTTGTGTGTATTTGTGTGTATGTATTTGTGTGTGTTTGTGTGTGTGTATGTGTTTGTGTGTGTGTTTGTGTTTGCGTGTATGTGTGTGTGTATTTGTGTTTGTGTTTGCGTGTATTTGTGTGTGTTTGTGTGTGTGTATTTGTGTCTGTGTTTGTGTGTGTGTATTTGTGTCTGTTTGTGTGTATTTGTGTGTGTGTTTGTGTATTTGTGTGTGTCTGTGTGTGTATCTGTTTGTGTGCGTGTTTGTGTTTGCGTGTATTTGTGTGTGTGTGTGTGTGTATTTGTGTTTGCGTGTATTTGTGCATGTGTGTGTTTGTGTGTATTTGTGTGTATGTGTGTTTGTGTATTTGTGTGTGTATTTGTGTGTGTGTGTCTGTCTGTCTGTTCGTCCTATGGTCCACATTCACTGTGCAGACACAAAACTTGATTTTCTTTCTAACTCCCTCTGCCTGCCCAAAACCAATAGAAATGGTGCAGGTGACCTATCGGCACCAGCACCCACACAGCCCCAAGCTGGCCGACTGTAATTTGGAATTGCAGGTCGAGAGGAGACCAATACCTTCCCTGCCCTACAAAGGGTATTTAAATTTGCAGGTCGAGTTCCCATTCCATCCTCAGGGTCCAATTGGCCACTCTAATTTGAGTCCTGTTGTGCTGTGTAGAGTAGTGTTGGACCCTCCATCCAAAAAAACCTGCCAGGAACAGCAGCCAGAGCCCAAAGCCCTCCAGGAAAGTGGAATTGTACTTTAAATTTTTCCTTGTGAGTGAGTAGGGTCAGGCGTAACTCCTCTGGGCCCTACAAAGAAAGCTTTGGTCCCCTTTTTGCCCTGCAATTTCTCCACTGGCCAGGATTCACCCTCCAGAAGCACTTGGCTGCTGGTGACAGTACCAGAGGTTGGGGACGGTCCCTAGTGAAAGCTTCCTTGTTGACCAGCTTTTAACTGCCAGGCAACCACATGCTTCCCACCAAACATACCTCCTTTTGGTCAGGAAGTCAGCAAGCGACATATTTGTGAGGCATGGCCATTAAATTGCTCCATAGGCCGGAATTCAAACCCCATCAGGGGCAGCTGGGGGAATTTAAATTCAATTCATTAATAACTCTGGAATAAAATACTAGTCTAATTATTAATGATCATGAAACTAATGGATTGTCGTAAAACCCATTTGGTTCATTAATGTCCTTTCGGGGGCAAGTCTGTTATCCACACCTGGTCAGCCTACATATGACTCCAAACCCACAACACAATGGGTGACTCTTAGCCACCCTCTGAAATGGCCTCATGAGCCACTCAGCTACAAAAAAGCACCTCTGGGTGTACCTAACCCACATGGGCTGCAGCAGTTCAAGAAGGCGGCTCACCACCACCTTCTCAAGGAGAATTCGAGATGGGCCAAGAAATGCTGGCCTTGCCAGTGATGCTCACCTCCCACCAACGGGTATAATAAAAGAGCAGCTCAAGTCAAGCCTAAGGAGTAATCATGCGGGGCCCAGAGGAAACCCAAGGAATTCCATTAGAGCCAGGAATCAGATTTCAGGAGGGGAGGGAATTAGCAACAATCTCCATGTGTTTACCTCAGTTCTCATGTGTCTTTAAGCAGGGTAGCATTAAAATTTAAATACCTTTTGCAGGGCGGGGAAGGGGCTGGTATCCTCTCGACCTGCAATTCCAAATTACAGTCGGCCAGCTTGGGGCTGTGTGGGTGCTGGTGCTGATAGGTCTCCTGCACCATTTCAACTGGTTTCGGGCAGGCAGAGGGAGTTAGAAAGAAAATCGAGTTTTGTGTTTGCACAGTGAATCAAACCATGTGGACCATAGGGCAGACACACACACACACACACACACACACACAAATACACACATACACACACAAACACAAATACACATACACACATACACAAATACACACATACACACACACACAAACACACGCACACAAATACACACACACATACACAAATACACACATACACATACAAATACACACAGACAGACACACAAATACACACATACACACACAAAGACGCACACACAAATACAAACACACACACATGCACAAATACATACACACAAATACACACACACAAATACACATACACACACATAAATACACACATACACATAAACACACGCACACGCACACACAAATACACACATACACACACACATACACAAATACACACACAAACACACAAATGCACACACAGACACACAAATACACATGCACAAACACAAATACACACATGCACAAATACACACACACAAATACACATAGACACACACAAATACACATAGACACACACAAATACACATACACACACACAGACACACAATTTTTTGAAAGTATTTAAATTAGAAGCACCTTCTTCTTCTTTCTCATCCCTTCAAGAAGGAGTAGGTGACAACTGTTGTCAAGTTCTATGGAACGTGCTGTTAAATTGATTAACGTGGGCAAGTATACCCTGTACTTTAGAAGCAAGCTGCTGAATGGCGCAATCATGCGATATTTTGCTCAGCGGATGTGCGCGGGAGTCAGCAGCACTCCCACTGACAATTAACACGCCAATTAAGGCCATTAAAGTAACAATTGAATTAAATTTTTCGCTGCCCGTCCAATCTTATGGTCGGCGGGCGGGCGAAAAGGCCAAGCGGCCTTTTGGATTTTTTTACATAACCTCATCGACGGGTGGGATGAGGTTTCGATCCATCAAGAAAAAAATTTTTTAAATTCTCAAACTAATTTCTAACATGTCCCTGGGTCACATGGAGGGGACGTGTTATAAACATTTTTAAATTCTTTATTTTCACTGTTCAAAATATTCATCTCCCTAAGGCAGCTCTGTGCCTCAGGGAGTTTTTCCTGAGCGCACCCGCGTGCATGTGCAAAGTTCCCCGCTTGCCCTCCTTTCCCCTCCCCCTCCCGCCCACCCCATCGCAGGCGGCAGTCGGCTTCCCGCCTGCCCCCACCAAGCCCGCCCGACGAGGGCAAAATCCCGGCCCGACGTTTCTATCTTTCCTCAGATCCCACGGAAGGTCATCTGGCCCTGAAACGTTAACTCTGTTCCTCTCTCCACAGATGCTGCCTGACCTGCTGAGTTTTTCCAGCATTTTCTGTTTTTATTGCAGTTTTCCAGCATCCGCAGTATTTTGCTTTTGTAGGCATATTGCTCTAGCCACAGCTGATTGTAACCACTAACTTTGAATGAAACCGAACGTAAATTGAATGTAGGCCTCACGGACAAAGGAGGTTACGTCCTCAAATCGGTTCTGAGGCAAGCATCAGATGGTGCCAGGAGACAGGAAATGCAGGAAGCACAAAGCAGGTCAGGCAGCGTCTGTGGAGGAAGGAAGGTAGAGTTTACGGTTCAGATCCAACAAGCTAGATCAACAGGGGGCATGGAAACTGGCCTCAGCATCCACGGGCAAAAGAGGGAAAAGTCAACTCTGGTTCCTGCCCCTCATCGCTGTCCAGTGACCTCAGCCTCAGACCATGTACCTGGTTTTAACTCTGTGAAGTGAATGGGTTTGGAGGGAATTAAAATTTGAACTTTTGTGTTGGGGTGGGCAATGTCTATCTGTTTTTGATTTCTCTCAGCTCTGGCCAAATTTGAACGGACGAATAAGTCATGTCCTCACGACAGAATAAACCAATGCCAGGACCTGCAGGTAGCCATGCAGTGCAGAGTCGTGAGTGATTGTCTGGAGACTGAATGGAGAGAGCCTAAAGTGGTAAGTGGTCTCGAGACTAATGTTATTGCTACGTGAGCGCAAAAGAACGAGTTCTCTCCCACACTAGATGAAGCTCCTTAATATTTGATGTCATTAGCTGACCCATAACTAATATGGTTTGTGCTTCTTCATCATATATTTATAAATTTTTAAGTCTGCCGTTGATTCTTTCTTGAGTTCAGCAACATTAGTGCTACAGTAATAGGCCCAGCTTTATGGTTTTAACTGGAGTGGACACACACAGTCCTATATCTAATCACTGCCCCCTATTACATATTACATAGGGTAACCTGGGCTCTAATCATATACCCTCAGGCTCTGGGTCAGGTATTTGTGTCATGTGTGTACAATTCTCGAATGGTTACAGCACAGAAGGAGGCCATTCAGCCTGTTGTGTCCATGCTGGCTCTCTGCAGGAACAACTCACCAAGGCCCATTCCCCCGCCTTTTCCCTGTGGCCCTGCGATTTTTTTCTCTTCAGATAATTAACTAACTTCCTTTGAAAGCCTCAATTGAATTTGCCCCCGCCACACTCTCTCGGGGAATGCATTCTGGATCCTAACCACTTGCTGTGTGGAAAGGTTTTTCCTCATATTTCCATTGCTTCTTGAGCCAATCACCCTATATCAGTGTCCTCTGGTTCTCCATCCTACCGTCAATGGGAGCTGTTTCTCTCTATCGATTCTGTCCAGACCCCTCGTGATTTTGAACACCTCTATCAAATCTCCTCTCAGGCTTCTCTTCTCCAAGGAGAACAGTCCCAACTTCTCCAACCTTTCCACCTAACTGAAGTTCCTCATCCCTGGAACCATTCTCGCGAATCTTTTCTGCAGCCTCTCCAATGCCTTCACATCCTTCCTAAAGTTCAGCGCCCAGAACTGGACACAGTACTCCAGCTGAAGCCAAACCAGTGTTTTAAATAAGTTCATCATCCTTGCTTTTTAAGTCTGTGACTATTTATTGAGCTCAAGGTCCTGTCTGCCTTCTTAACCATTTCCTCAGCCTGACCTTCCATCTTCAAGGCCTGAATTTCACACTTGGCGTGCAAGCCAAGTGGACAGGCCTGGAAGCGGATGCGAAATGCGCTTCCGCCCGTGATCAGCCCCCCCCCCCCCCCCCCCCGAACGCTATTTCACGCTGGCTGGCCAATTAGCGGCTAGGCCGCGTGAAACACGCGCTGAGAAAGCCTCAGCGCTGCCATGGGGAGGGGGGCAGGAAGAGGGTGGGCGCCGAGGGTGAGGGTGCAGGTGGGCGACACTAGCGAGTTCCCTGAAGGCAGACAGCTGCTGCAGAGCTGGACAGATTAAATGGGAAGAAAAGAAATGCAGCAAACTGTGCCAGTGCAACACATTCAAGCGCCTGACAGCGCAACTCAAAAAACATCTATCCCCAGGTATCTTTTTTTTTACTATATTTCACCCCGGACACATCATCCCACCCTTGGATGAGGTTTCCTTAAAAACTGGCTGCCCACCTGCTTGTTTTGCCCGTGTGACGAGCGCAAAATCGCACGGGCAACGTGAAAGCGTGGACAATAGGGTTTTTAATGACTTTAATTGGCCCCTTTAATTGTCGGCGGGTGCAGCTCGGACTCCCGCGTGCTCCCACCGACCTCCATCTCGCTGACGTGTGCGATGACGTTGGGAGTACGTGCCCGACGTCGCTTTCACATGCGTTCGGGTCGGGCGCACACCTGCTCAATCAACGTAAAATCCTGGCCCAGCAATTATACCCACCCCACCCCACCCCAGGTCCCTCTGTTCCCCAACCCCCTTTATTGCCCCCTTTTATTTTATATTGCCTCTCCTCATCCTCCCGAACAAAATGAATCGCTTCACACTTCTGGTGCGGTAAGTTTCATCTGCCAGTCAATCTCTCCGAACACAGACTGTGTTCGTACATCAGGCTTCATCACAATCATGAAGCTGCTTTATTTTACAGCAGTGAACATGGAGAGCAAGTTATGATCAGATTTACTTGATTCAATCAGCTATAAATAAAGCACATGCCAAGGTAGCCCCCACAAGGGAGATGACTCAGTCGTCCTCTAACTATTCTGCAGCATTTCCAAACATCATTATCACAGTGAAGCCCTTCAGCTTCAGACAGCCTTCCTGTTACAATAAAACAAAGTATTTTTATTTATATAGCGCCTGGCATCAGGATGGTCCAAAAGGTTTCACAACCAGCGATCTACTTTTAAAGTGTAATGCCTGTAGCAATGCCTGTGTCCCAGTGGACCCGCATCAAAGACAGCAGTCAAAAGGCTATTGGTTGTTGTTTAGTCACTGGGGGGAACCATTATAATTTGATATTAACTGCCTCTCATATAGCTGCCTTTATTTTAAACTTGTTGGAATACATTTTTCTTGAAAGGAATTTGGCAGATTGAGCATAATGTGTAAAATGCGAACACTTTACTGTTATTTAAATGGAGAGAGGCTGCAGAACTTGGTGGTACAGAGGGATCTGGGTGTCCTGGTGCATGAATCACAAAAAGTTAGCGTGCAGGTACAGCAAGTGATTATCGAGGGCAAGTGGAATGTTGGCCTTTATTGCAAGGGGAATGGAATATAAAAATAGGGAAGTTTTGCTGCAGCTGTACAGGGCATTGGTGAGACCACATCTAGAACACAGTGTACAGCTTTGGTCTCCTTATTTGAAAAATATGATTGCATTAGAAGCAGTTCAGAGAAGGTTCACTTGACTCACCCCTGAGCTGAAGAGCTTACCTTGTGAGGAAAGGTTGACCAGGTTGGGCCTATACCCATTGGAGTTTAGAAGAATGAAAGGCAATCCATATAAGATCCTGAGGGGACTTGATAAGTTAGACACTGGGAGGATGTTTCCTGTGGGGTGGGATCTAGAACTCGGGGACACGTTTGTAAATACAAACATTTGCAAGTCAAATAATACAGCAAAGGTTTTAGGCAAGAGATGCAGGATGGATGGGAGGAAGAATTTTTTGACGCATTAAGTGGCAGTGACCTGGAACTCGCGGCATACGAGGGTGGAAATTCATCCACCTGAAATGTTAACTTGGTTTCTCTGTCCACAGATGCTGCCTGAGCTGCTGAGTGTTTCCAGCATTTACAGTTCTATTTCAGGCCCCACTTTCTCGGTTTCACTTCTGCTTGAGGACTTGAATATTAGCAGCAAAAGCCAGCATTGAATTCTTCCCAACTCTCACACGCACTGACCTCTCTCCAACTCCCACACTCACTGACCTCTCTCCAACCCTCACACTCACTGACCTCTCTCCAACCCTCACACACACTGACCTCTCCCCAACTCCCACACTCACTGACCTCTCTCCAACTCCCACACTCACTGACCTCTCTCCAACTCCCATACTCACTGACCTCTCTCCAACCCTCACACACACTGACCTCTCCCCAAATCCCACACGGACTGACCTCTCTCCAACTCCCACACTCACTGACCTTTCTCCAACTCCCACATCCATTGACCTCTCCCCAACTCCTACGAACACTGACCTCTCTCCAACTCCCACACTCACTAACCTTTCTCCAACTCTGACACTCATTGACCTCTCCCCAACTCCTACACACACTGACCTCTCTCCAACTCCCACACGCACTGACCTCTCTACAACTCCCACATCCACTGACCTCTCTCCAACTCCCACACGCACTGACCTCTCTCCAACTCCCACACTCACTGACCTCTCTCCAACTCCCACACGCACTGACCTCTCTCCAACTCCCACACGCACTGACCTCTCTCCAACTCCCACGCACACTGACCTCTCTCCAACTCCCACACTCACTGACCTCTCTCCAACTCCCACACACACTGACCTCTCTCCAACTCCCACACGCAGTGACCTCTCTACAACTCCCACACACACTGACCTCTCTCCAACTCCCACATCCACTGACCTCTCTCCAACTCCCACACTCACTGACCTCTCTCCAACTCCCACATCCACTGACCTCTCTACAACTCCCACATCCACTGACCTCTCTCCAACTCCCACATCCACTGACCTCTCTACAACTCCCACATCCACTGACCTCTCTACAACTCCCACATCCACTGACCTCTCTACAACTCCCACACACACTGACATCGACACAGCTCCCATGCACAGGGAATTCTTACTAAATTGTCGTATGTATGTTTTTCTCCCCACGTTTTGTCCCCTCCGCTCCTGAATGTGCTGCCTCCTTGCTCGGTCAATGTGTGGTGTAGCGGAGCCATAAGGGGCCACAACTCATATTCTCAGATTTCATTCTTCCCTGTGTGCTAACTGAGATCCACTCTAATAGCAGAAAGTGCGTAACTACTGACCTCCACATCCACGGAGTAGTGAAAATCAGCCAGTGATCCCTTCACTATCCATTACCTCTACTGGAAAGTGCAACCTGATGATTCACTCTCTCCCGGGGTACATTTTACTGCTGTGTTTTTGCACAAATCAGTGACTGTACTTCAAACAGTAACCCACTGGTTGTAAAGCATTTTAAGAGCATGAACATGTCATTGTTCTGCACAGAAGCCGATTCCTACTTGTTCATTTTTGCTTGTTGGTGTTCATTGTGATACCACTGCAGTCAAATAGCCCACCAACACTCACTGTATTGGCTCATATATTTCTGAAGCTCACTTGCACCAGATACCCAGTGCTCATAGCCTTGTGAGGAGAGGAGGTGGTAGAAAACTGGGAGGAAGTGTAGAATAATTGAATTGTTTTTGATAATTTGATGCCTCTTTGCAAAGGTTGTAAAGCAAACAAAGGGATGTTCATCATAAATTACAATCCCATCAAATTCATTCTTGTTTTTCAGGATGACGACATCTGTGAGGAGTGTAAAAAGTTCATAGGGCACATTACTGATATGCTGAAGGCCAAAACTGTGCAGGTACTGGTCACTGATAATACACTTGGATCAGGATGAGGGAAGCCCAGAGAAAGCAAACACTGCAATGCTAAATATTCAGCCATTCCCCATAGTTACCATTTAACCATTAAAAGACAGCCTCAGCAGATTGTACTAATCTGAACTGATGCTGCTGCAAAGCTGATTGCAGGGTCTGGCCCTGTGGTCACAACAGGATCACCCTCCCCAGTATTCTCCAAGTATTAGCATCTGGCGTTGGAGAGCAGTCCCATCTCTGTCTGTCCCAGCCCTTCCTGTCTCAGCTCCGTTAGTGACGTGTGCTGCACTTGAGTGTGACGAGTTTGCAGAGGGTTTTACTTAACACTGACGTCAGGGGAAAGATTTCCCTGACACAAAGCCTGGGGTACCTGTCGCACTAGAGTGTTCAGGACTGGGTTAATGTGAGACTGGAGAAACAGTCGCATCCACATAATGAAGTAAAGGGAGTCACATGACTAGTGGCAGCCTGGAAGAAATCTGACTGGAGAGAGCTCCTGGCTGGGGCCAGAAGAATCCGACTGTCCTGTATGTACATAGTTATATTCTATAATAAATAGTGTTCAGACATGTATGGCCCTGTCCTTAGACAATTGCAACCACATACAGCTGTACCCAGAGCTGGGAGCTCAGGAATTTGCCAGGCAGGAAAGCAGAACATTTCCCTACTACATCCCAATAATTAGGCCATGGGCAATGCCAGTGGAGGTCCCACTCAGGATAATGGATTGTAGGAAGGCAGAGATGATGATCTGCAGTGTTCCAGGATGCAGCTACTGACTAACCAGCCAATCGGCCTGTTAAATAGAACCTGGGGATTGTTTCATGTGGTGAATAAAATGGCTCCTGTGCAAAGCCTGTGTTTTACCAAAGGTGACCTCAGAGATCACATGATTATGACAAGCCACAGCACTCAAAAGGCAACAGTGCACAAAGGTATTTCTCCAGACAGAGTAGACCTGTCAGCGGGGATTATCCTACAAGCAGGGTACTCCTGGCTGGATACATCCTGGGAACCGACCAGGCCAATTCACGGATAAGCTACGTGCTTTTCACTGGTTTAACTGCAGTGAAGCTGCTGAGGGACAACTGGTATATATGTGGGGAAGCCCTTTAGAGAACGAGAGCATCCAAAATAGGAACTCAACACCTGTAGCTTGCTACAATGGGTTGCTGCCGAATGGATACTGAAAGATACAGTTTGCATGGTGGACTGTGTTTGGTGTATTTTATGCTGTATGTGTAACTTGCATATTGCACATTATATGTTCTCTCACCATGCACGCTTGATGCTGAAATAGGGGCATCAAAGGCATCCATGCCAGATAATAGCTACCCTGAACAAATCATTTCACGCTGTATATCGTGTAAACTCCTGAACGGGCCTGAGGCTGTCACTCTTAGTCCTGAAAAGTGCCCAGTCTACCTCAGGTTACCCTGGAAGGGCGAGGTATCTCAAACATCTCAGCAACAGGTGAAGGGAACTGTTTCACGCTACTATACATTAGCAACACGTGTGGTATTCGCCACCAACAGGATGCTGCTGTCAAACCAAAAAGACATTCTGTCTCTCACACAAATGAGTAATGTAGTAAATGAATTTCAGTGCCAGTGTGATGCTAGGTATGTAGCCCGTACATCCCAAAGACTGGCAGATTGTATCAAACAACATGTCCCAGCCACTGTTCACAATGGGCAGGGTACAGACTGTACCCAACCAGCCTGTGCTTGCAAAACTCAAAACTCAGTGTCCAACATTTGATGTGATTCCGCGATTGGACAACATTTGCTAAATAATCCTCAGTTTGCTAAGAATTACACTGACAACCAGTTTAAGATTGTCAGCCGGGCTTGCAATGTGGCACATTTGCATGTACTGGAAGCTACATATATTAATACACAGGGCCCTGTTTCTTTACAGACAGAAAGAACATGTACACACATTGTGCCTGTTTCAGCCAAACAAAATAAGTGACAGCCATTCCCTGACTCATTCTTCAGGGCAACACCTTGACCATCAGGCTACCTGGTTTAAATTTCAAACAATGTTTGGCAGTTAACTGTCAGTCACCATCAATTGGTGCATTCTCCATGGTAATGCCTCTAACAATCAGAGTCTACTTGCCAACCAATCAGCATTCTCTTCGCATACAGTATAAATTGTTGTTTTCCCTTATATTGGTATTCTTGCGAAGTGCCCTGATGAGTGCAAGATGAAAAGCTTTAACATGTCTCTTTTTTCAGCAATACTTAAGTTCTGTACTACCTAATGACTATTTATATGCTCTCTACTGTATCATGCCTGCAGATCTGCCAGTTGCTCTCTTTTTTTACAGGATGCCTTGAAAGCTGCATTGCACAAAGGCTGTGATTTGATCCCAATCAAAGAGTTTAAAGACCAGTGTAACAACTATGTTGATACCTATCTGTCCATGATAATTCAATTACTCGAGGAAAAGGTGGTAAGTGCAGTATTAGAGTGTTCAGGGTTGAAAGGGTTAATGTGTGGGACTGGAGAAACAGTACTGCCCAAATGATGATAGAAGAGACACATGACCGAGAGTCAAGAGGAGCATGCTCATGGCTTAGACTGAGTAACACCTAGTCTAGTATATCTGTATATAGCTATGTTCATCCCATACACCAGTTATGGTTCAGACATACCTATGCCTCAACAATCGCTCCTTAGGCAGTCACAACCAACACATAACTTGGTCTCAGATGTGGGATCTTACAACAGTAAGTACATCACTGCAGTTGAAGTTGTGTGAGTTTTACTGCTCAGCGTCATGGAGTTACTGCCTAGAACGCCAGTGCAATATCCCACTTCTGTAAAACACTTGTGCAATTGTAGGGAACCCAGTACTTTCAATTCAGGGTCTGTGGTTGCCACAAAACCATGAAATGGAAAGTTGAAGGTGAGCTGTGTTTTTATCCTGGCTGTAAGCTGTGCATAGACTGTATTTAATCTATTTCACTAATCTGCAGCATTGCCAAAACTCTCAATTTTTCAAAGGGATTCTTCCAATCCTGTTACTGCAAGACCTTTGCTTGGACATTTCCTCTGAGAATCAATTATTAACACTGAAAGACCTTGTTGTATTTGTTGACTGTGATAGATATCTGGAAAGCCCCTTGGATTGTCATATAGCTGAGAAGGTGCAACAGCCCAGACTGAGTCGGGTTTACTGATCTCCTCTGGTCCTCCTGAAGACACTTGCCGATCTTGCATTTACTGTCATTGGTCACCCTCTACTAACTCACTCAAACCCCTCAAGGCAGAATGGTTGTGGGTCCAAACCCCACTCTCAAGATTTGAGCACATAATCTGCCTGCTACTTCAGTGCAGCACTGTGCGGGGTGCAGCACTGTGCTGGGTGCAGCACTGTGCGGAGTGCAGCACTGTTGCAGATGCTGTCTTTCAGATATTACACCAAAATCACACCTGCCTGTATTAGTCATTCTGTTAGATTAAGAAGACTTCAAGGCCCTATTCAAAGGGAGTCCACCCAATGTCCAGCCAGCTTTCTTTGCAAATGCTCTGTCCTCCCTCTCCAGAGTTAGAAACCAAAACAAAACGATGGATTCTATTTGCAAATTCAACATCTGGCAGCTCCAAAAGTCTCTCCCCATTTCCTGCTTTGACTCTGTGTACAATAGGCTTCAGAACTAGACATGCTGATTCAAACATTTCAGGTCTGTGTTCTGACGAAAGGACATCAACCTTGAAACGTTAACTCTGTTTCTCCCCCCACAGATGCTGCCAGACCTGCTGAGTATTCCCAGCATTTTCTGCTTTCAGTACAGCATCCGCAGTATTTTGCTGTTAAGTTGCTGCTTTCTGTCTCAAACCTGACAGACTCTTGTCACTTTTGAAAGTGTCTAGAAATGTAAATCAGAAGCAAAAAGTTACCATTCCCAATTCTGCACCTTGTGATCTGCCAACATCGGTTAATGAGATTCTTGAATGGCAAGAATTTTTTTCCTGTCACTGATCTGAAACCAGTCCATTGGTAATCTGCCTCTTGTCTAAGACGAAAGATGGAAATCACAGCCCTGACTGCCACTGTGTGGGACACCTTGTCTTCCCTGTTCCACCTTTTAAAAAGACAAAGAATGGTCGATGGGGAATAAATATCTATGGTCAATTCAGCTGTGCCACACAAGAGTGAGACCTTATGCATCACAATTTATACAACAATACAGACCAAATTCTAGATTTGAAAATTCCAGGCTAATTCTGGGGAAAAAGTCTATAAAATTATTTCCGGTCCCCTCCAACCCCTTAGCCGAACAAACTTGAAAGGACCCCCAGACTGAAATTTCAAAATAGGAGAGGGTGTTGAAGTGACAGTTCCAGTTCTAAAGGGAAGGGGAGGAACTGTTCTGTGCAAAGTGTCTCTCATCCCCAAATTCCTCTCTTCTTTTGACTTCCACCAGAAACCAGATGTGGTGTGTGCTGCTCTTGGCCTGTGCAAATCAAGGCAGCAAATTCATGCGCAAAAATCTCTCTCCAATGCCATCCCTGTGGATAAGCCAAATGTGGTCTATTATTCTCCGCTTTACAATGCAAGCCGGAAACATTTCCAGGTAAGATTACTATAGCCTGGAACTTACAGCTTTGGTGGGAGTTAGTGGGTGGGGGGAGTTGATTTTTGTTCTGTTATTCACTGATTAACTAGCCAGTGCAAAGAAGCCAAGAATGACAAGCATTGAAATGTATTAAGATATTTTTTTTTAATGGATTGACGATTTTTCCTTGAAGGCTCCACTGGAATTGCCTACAAGATATTGTAAATGAACTGGTCTGTTAAGGAACTCAAGTAGCTCGGTATCCCTGAAGATGACAGGCTTGTTACCTTGGATAAGCACAGCAGATACAGGCAGCATTTGGCTTGTATCAGTTCTCACTGCGTTGGGAAAACTGCACCCAAACCCATCCCCAATTTGCTGGGGGAAATAAACCTTTCACCTGTGGAATGCCCAGGTATAATCCCAGCCCTTTAACACCTCTGGGCTGAGAGTTTGAATTGAGCCCAGACCGATAGGATAAACAGCAGGAGGGTGTAAAGGGACCAAGGTGCAATGAGTTTCAGCCATGCCACTCTGATCCCATGCGGGCATGTACGCACAACACAAAGTGCCTTCAACTGGGCACAAAATTAGCAATCACCCCCAGAGGTCACAGGATAGCATTTGCCTGGGAAATATGTTTTAAAAAATGCAACACTGGTGTAGAGTTGTCTGAGGTTAGAGTTGAGATGTGCTGGTGGAACAGAATAAACTGAGTTTTACTCTGCACCTCAGCTTGTGAGTTGAGAATGCTTGTTACAGACAGTGGAAGCATTAAAGTTTTCTATTCCCAGCACAAACCAGCTTCGCCATTTGAGTGCCGGGGTTTCAAATGTACACTGATGTTTTATTTGTATTGAACAGGAGCCACTTCCCAAAGGCATGTTCATCTGCGAATTTTGTCGGCTTATTATGAAGAGACTGGAGCAATCACTGCCCGAAGAGAAAACTGAGGTAGGTTACTGTATCGAGATAAAATAAAGAGGTCGTAAGCACAAATTCTGGGAATTCACAAGTCCTGTGTCCAAAAAAAGGGGGTAAGCAGTATCTCTGGATCTGCTGTGCATTTCCACCTATTTTTCTCTCCTCTTCTGCTGACATTGGCCCAGATTTTCACATTGATGCCAAAATCCCGGAATTGGCCAAAATTTACGAGTCCCAACCTGAAGCCAGCGTTTGCGGGGGTGGGAGTGGAGTCAGGCTGCGGGTTATGCATGCGTGATTCATGTAGGCGGCTGGCCATTTACATTTCGATAAACCAGGGGTGTGAAACCCAGATTGTGAAGATTAAAGCAGGTAGGAGGTCTGAATTTAAGATAAAAGCAAAATACTGCGGATGCTGGAAATCTGAAACAAAAACAAAAATAGCTGGAAAAACTCAGCAGGTCTGACAGCATCTGCGGAGAGGAACACAGTTAACGTTTCGAGTCCGCATGACTCTTCATCAGAACTAAGGAAAAATAGAAATGAGGTGAAACATAAGCTGGTTGAGGGGGGTGGGACAGATAGAGCTGGATAGAGGGCCAGTGATGGGTGGAGGCAAAGAAGAGATTGCCAAAGATGTCATAGATAAAAGGTCAAAGGGGTGGTGATATTATCTAAAGAATGTGCTAATGGGGACATTAAGGGTAGCAAGCAGGACAAACAAGTGGCAGATAGCCCTGGTGGGGGTGGGGTGGGGGGGAAGGGATCAAAATGGGCTAAAAGGTGGAGATGAAACAATAGATCAAAATCGAGATCTGAACTTGGTGAATTTGTTCGTTTAGCCAGGGAGAGCTCTTTGGAGAGCTAAGGTGCCCCTTTGGATGGGAGCTCAGGACCCCTTTGGGAGAGGTAAGGCACACTTTGGGATTGGGACTGTTAAAATTGAACATGATTTTGCACTTTTATGCACAAGCTCATTCGAACTGTCCAGCCGCCAAAGTCCTGCATGTGACTCCATATCCACAGCAATGCGGTTGACTCTTAACTGCTCTCTGAAACGGCCTAGCAAGCCATTCAGTTGTTTCATGGGCAGTTAGAGAAGAGTCATAAATGCTGGGCCTTCAACAATGCCTACCATCCTGAGAATGAATAGAAAATAAATACTACCCTGGCCGCTGAGATCAACTAACTCCGCACACATTGGGGATGGTGCTCAAAGGAATTCCTGGCTGGCATGGATCAGCTACTCATTGCCTTGATCGGCTAATCCAGCCCGGGAACCATGACTTTGAAACCCGTTCGTTTAAAATTTTTTTGACATATCAAAGTGTTGGTGGATTTCACTTCTCAGCTTTGGTGTAAAGTAAAACAGGAACTGAAATGCAGAGATGCAATTATTCTGAAGAGTCTATGTTGACGATTTGAGTGTTTTAATTTGTCACCATTCATTTACAGAGTGTCATCATCAAACTGCCCAGTAAGGTCTGCTCCCAACTGCCAAGCAAATACTTTACAAAATGTCACAACTTAATGGAAAAGAGAGGGGAAGCTGCCGTTAAGCTACTTATCGAAAAACTCACGCCCAGTGGTGTATGTGACACTCTTCGTTTCTGCTCCAGGGACAAGAAAGACTCAAGTACGTATCCAAACCACCAAGAGATCTATAACCCAAAGCAGGAGGTATTCATTTAAAGCTCACCATTTCTAAACCGAAGATTGTGGTTAAATGCAGGTCAAAAACCATAGGCAGGATAATACGCTCCCAAATCCAGAGCATTCCCCACATCCGGAGACATATTATCAGACATGGTGACATCGGGCAGTGTTCCCGATGTCATCACGCCAGTTTTGTATAATGCAGCAGGCAAATGGGCTTAAAAGTCGGGACCCTACCTGTGTTATATAAATATCAATTAATAGTGTATTTAAGATCGCTTTCGGCCCAATTGACTGCCATAATTCAGTGTGAATGCTTTGATACAATTTTAGAGTCAAATTCACACCATGTGTCCCGATTTTTTAAGGGGCAGCTTGTCAGGATGGTTTAAAAGCTACAGATGAGCCCTGAATCTCAGTATATCTGTTACTGCTGGGAATGCTTATTTGAATGAGCAGACTAGCCATTTTCAAATCATATGAGTTAGAGGTCTTTTCTGGGCTGCTGAGAACTCTGCTGAGTGCTATATTTGTTCCTGGCCATCTCCCAGAGCTATAAAGTATCTGAGAAAGATGGGTAATGTGGTCTCACTTCTTCTGAAGTGATGTATAAGAATGCACTCTTTAACAACTTCAGGCTATTTTATGGCATGCTGCCTACCCATTATTTGCTGTGTGTGTGCCAGCCTGGATATTGTACACATCTGTCATATGCTCATTCTGCCAACCACCCACCTCACAACTGGGTCAAAGCTTTAAATGCACATTGTCATCGTCAAAGATAGCTGTGTCCGTTGTTGAATCATGCTGCCTTTGAGGTGCAGCCAAGCTCCTTAGACAGCACCTTCCAAACCCACAAACGCTCCCATCTAGAAGGACAAGGGCAGCAGACACATGGGAACACCACCACCTGGAAGTTCCCCTCCAAGCCACTCACCATCCTAATTTGGAAATATATCGTCGTTCCATCATTGTCACTGGGTCAAAATCCTGGAACTCCCTCCCTAATAGCACCTACAGCAGATGGACTGCAGCAGTTCAAGAAGGCTGCTCAACACCACCTTCTCAAGGGCAATTAGGGATGGGCAATAAATGCTGGCCTAGTCACCCACATCCTGTGAATGATTAAAAAAAACTGGCTTTCCTCCTGCATTCAGGGGCGCGCCTGTAATACACTGGCACAAGATTTCACATACAGAGGCCTTACTCATCCTGGCTACTCTTATTAGGTCATTGAGCATTTTCTGGCATTGGGGCCATGCCCTTCTGACCAGCCCAACATGGCTGACCTCCTCAGCCACCTCCTCCCAGGCTGCACATGCCTGGCTCAGCTTCCTCCTCTTACCAGTGGTAAGTATTCTTTCACGGAGGTTGTGAACTGAAAACTGATGCTGGCAATTCACTATTCCGATCGTGTTGACATCACACAATGAGAGAGGCATGCATCAGTCTTGTGGGTGATGGTACAGAATTTCCAGCAGAAGCAGTGTAGATGGAGCCGGATGTCCAACCTGAGCCAGAGCTCCTTGTCTATGAGGCTGCTAGTCAGATGATAAAAAAGCAGATTGAGACTTTGCAGTTCAGCAAGGCAATATTATTGGTTCCACTAGACAGAGGCCCAATCCCACCTCTCCGTAATGTCTTTGACAAAGGGCATGTATCCCTCTTCTGGATCTCCAAGATTGTTAAATGTCTCAACCATTAAGAATTGAAAGGAAGGTTGCAGAAGAGCAGGCTCCTGTTGGCCAGCCTGGGTTATGAAATGCCGATGGCCTTTGTATAGCTCTCTTTGAATTTAGTCTGTGCAGTCCACAGGGGGTCGTTAGTGGCTCTTCAGGGATACCGAGGTGCGAGTTCCCCAAGACTGCCAGGTAGGTTCTCCTGTTCGGGGGCACAGACAGATATAGATTCAGCCATTTTAGGTATTTGTCCATTTCACTTTTTTTTAGAGATAGCAATGAGCATATCTCTATATATTTTTTAAGAAAAATATACAGGGTGAGGTCTTAATCCCTCACAGTGGAGATAATTGAGATAATTCTGGATTGATATATCACAAAAAATGGTTGGCCATGTTGGGCCAAATGGTCTTTCCATGTTCCTAAAAATATTTGTCTTTTAAGGCACTACCATTGGTAGTGGGATGCATTGTCTCCCTTTGATACTGAATCACAGGACGGTTACCGTGCAGGAGGAGGACATTTGTATCATTGCATCCATGACAGCTCTGCAAGAGCAACTCAGCTAGTCCCAAACCCCCACCTTTTCCCCATAGCCTGTAAATTTTTCTCTTCCCTTTGAAGGCCTCAATTGAATCTGCCCCCACCACACTCTCGGGTGGTGCATTTCAGATCCGAACCACACAATGCATTAAAAAAAGTTTTTCCTCATGCCACCATTGTGCCAATCACCTTAAATCAGTGTAATCTGCAAACAGCACACGTTGCAATAGAAAATATGGACACCTTTCTCAATGAGTAGACTTAAGCACAAAAGCTTTCAAATTAGCTTTGGGTCAAGTTCAGAATTGGCCAATGTACCCATCAGAGGCTGATCACAACAATTTCTCTCATTAACTTATTGAGCCATAGAGGCCTACAACACAGAAAAAGGCCCTTTGGCCCATCCAGTCTGCGCTGGTCGAACAAGTATCTAACTATTCTAATCCCATTTTCCAGCACTAGGCCCATAGCCTTGTATGCCATGGCATCGCAAGTACACATCCAAATGCTTCCTAAATGTTATGAGGGTTTCTGCCTCTACCATCCTTTCAGGCAGTGAGTTCTAGATTCCCACCACCCTCTGGTGAAAACATTCTTCCTCACATCCCCTCTAAACCTTCTGCCCCTTATCTTAAATCTATGCCCCCTAGTTATTGATCCATCCACCAAGTGGAAAAGTTCCTTCCTCTCTACCTTATCTACGCCCCTCATAATTTTATACACCTCAATTATGTCCCCCCTCAATCTCCTCTGCTCCAGGGAAAATAACCCCAATCTTTCCAATCTCTCCTTATAACTAAAACTCTCCAGCCCAGGCAACATCCTGGTAAATCTCCTCTGCACTCTCTCTAGTGCAATCACATCCTTTCTATAATGCGGATTCCAGAACTGCACGCAATACTCTAGCTGTGGCCTAACCAACGTTTTATACAGTTCCAGCATAACCTCCCTGCTCTTATATTCTATGCCTCGGCTAATAAAGGGAAGTATCCCATATGCCTTCTTAACCACCTTATCTACCTGTCCCGCTACCTTAAGGGACTGGTGGACATGCATGCCAAGGTCCCTCTGATGCTCGGTGCTTCCCAGGGTCCTACCATTCATCGTGTATTCCCATGCCTTGTTTGTCCTGCCCATGTGCATCACCTCACATTTATCCAGATTAAATTCCATTTGCCACTGATCAGTCCATCTGACCAGCACATCTGTATCCTCCTGTAATCTAAGGCTATCCTCCTCACTATTTACCACCCCACCAATTTATGTGTCATCCGCGAACTTACTGATCAACCCTCCTACATTCAAGTCTAAATCGTTTATATATACCACAAACAGCAAGGGACCCAACACCGATCCCTGTGGAACCCCACTGGACGCAGACATCCAGTCACAAAAACACCCCTTGACCATCACCCTCTGCTTCCTGCCACTCAGCCAATTCTGGATCCAATTTGCCAAATTGCCTTGGGTCCCACGGGCTCTTACCTTTGTTATCAGTCTCCCATGCGAGACCTTATCAAAAGCCTTGCTGAAGTCCAAGTAGACTACGTCAAATGCATTGCCCTCATCTACACACCTGGTCAGCTCTTTGAAAAATTCAATCAAATTGATCAGACATGACCTCCCCTTAACAAAACCATGCTGACTGTCCTTGATTAATCCCTGCCTCTCCAAGTGTAGATTAACTCTGTCCCTCAGAATTGCTTCCAATAGTTTCCCCAGCACTGAGTGACTGACTGGCCTGTGGTTCCCTGGTTTATCCCTTCCTCCCTTCTTGAATAATGGTACCACATTGGCAGTCCTCCAGTCCTCTGGCACCTCTCCTGTGGCCAGAGAGGTATTGAAAATTATTGCCAGTGCCCCTGCTATTTCCTCCCTTGCCTCATTCAACAGCCTGGGATACATTTCATCCAGGCCTGGAGATTTATCTACTTTTAAGCCTGCAAGACCATTTAGAACCTCTTCCTTTTCTATGCTAATTTCTTTAATTATATCACAGTCCTTCTGCCTGATTTCCATACCCACGTCGTCCCTCTCACTTGTGAACACCGACACAAAGTATTCATTTAGAACCCTGCCTACGTCTTCTGGCTCCACATACAAATTACCACAATGGTCCTTCATGGGCCCCACTCTTTCTCTAGTTATCCTCTTACTCTTAATGTACTTGTAAAATAACTTTGGATTTTCCTTTATTTTACCTGCCAATGTTTTTTCACGCCCCCTTTTTGCTCTCCTAATTTCCTTTTTAAGTTCCCCTCTACACATTCTATACTCCTCAAGGACTTCCATTGTTTTCAGCCCTCGGTATCAGCCATAAGCCTTCCTTTTCCTCCTGTATATCCCTCGACATCCAGCGTCCCCTTTCTCTTTACTGGAATATGTTGGCCCTGTACTCTCCCTATTTCCTTCTTGAATGAGTCCCACTGCTCTGACGCAGATTTACCTAAAAGTAGCTGCTCCCAGTCCACTCTGGCCAAATCATATCTGATCTTATTAAAATCAGCCTTCCCCTAATTTAGAACTCTGATTTCTGGCCCATCCTTGTCCTTTTCCATAACAACCTTGAATCTAACGGAGTTATGATCACTATCTGCAAAATGCTCCCCCACTGATACCTCTACCACTTGCCCAGCTCACTCCATAAAATTAAGTCCAGGACTTCTCCCTCTCTGTAGGACCTACGTACTGGCTTAAAAAACTCTCCTGGATGCATTTTAAGAATTCCGCTCCCTCTAAACCTATCACACTATGACTAACCCAGTTAATGTTGGGGAAGTTGAAATTCCCCATTATTACTACCCTATTATTTTTACACTTCTCTGAAATTTGCCTACATATCTGCTCTTCTATTTCTCTCTGACTGTTTGGGGGCCTATAGTACACTCCCGGCAATGTGATTGCTCCTTTTTTGTTTTTCAGTTCTACCCATATGGCTTCATTTGAAGAGCCTTCTAAGATGTCATCTCTCCTTACTGCTGTAATTGATTCCTTGACCAATATTGAGCAATAACTTGCTTTGATGTTGCATGTATTTCCCCAGACCTAGTGCAACAGGAGATTCATTGGTGCCAACTAATTTCTCATGGGTGTTTTTCCTCATGTTCCAGCTAATACATTAAAAGCATCCATTTATTGTTTGCCAGGAAAAGCTTGCTGTTCAACTCTTCACACTGTTTAATCTGAATTTCTCCCACATTTTCACAATACAGTGCTGCCGAAAATGTCCTGTAATATGTGTGAGGACATAGTGCATCAGCTCCAGTCAGCTCGGAAGCAGGGCACAGAAGTGGACGTACTCCTGCCAAAAGCCTGCAACTCATATTCTGATGTCTCCAATTTGTTGGTGAGTTCTTGTCAGAGGGAGTTAAAAGGGGTACTGCAGACCTCGTCAGTAATGAGATCAGATGAAGTACTGACACCAGGATTTCACTAATCAGTGAAATGGATAAAGAGTTGTCAGGCTGAAATGTGAAACACTCAATGGAACAATTCTTCCCTTCCAAATTAGAGTTGTGCATGGCGAGGGCATTCTGGATCTGGTGAGTATTGGCCCATTAGTAATGGTGGTAATGAACTAAGAACATTACAGAGGAAACAGATGGCACACTGAAATGTTTTATTGTATTCTCCCTCTTGTTTATTGCTTACCAATACTTTCCCTGGTACAGAAAATGGGGGAGGGAAACAAAGATTGGCAGGCAGACTTGCAAAGGACACACAGCCAACCATTGCAAATCATAGCAATAGACACAGAGCAATAACAGCAGGTGTCAAAAGGGCTCTGACATGGTGCACACCCTTTCTTCTCAAAGAGAATGAGAGTGAAGTGAAAAAAGGAAGTGAAACCATGTTAAAGCTAATTCTACCAAAAACAGTTGAACATTGAGGAACTGACTTCACATTTGGATATCTGTGGTTTAGAATCACAGGTTCGTTTTTTTTTTACATGGAATATGTGGGCATTACTCAGGGACAGCATTTATTGCCCAAGCTTAATTGCCCTTGAGAAGGTGGTGGTGAGCTGCCTTCTTGAACCGCTGCAGTCCATGTGGTGTAGGTACACCCACAGTGCTGTTAGGGAGGGAGTTCCAGGATTTTGACCCAGCAACAGTGAGGGAATGGCCAATACATTTCCAAGTCAGGATGGTGAGTGGCCTGGAGGGGAACTTCCAGGTGGTGGTGTTCCCATGCATCTGCTGCCCTTGTCCTTCTAGATGGTGGATGTTGCGGGTTTGGAAGGTGCTGACGAAGAAGCCTTGGTGAGTTGCTGCAGTGCATCTTGTATACAGTACACACTGCACCCACAGTGCACCGGTGATGGAGGGAGTGAATGTTTAGGGTGGTGGATGGGGGTGCCAATCAAGCGGCTGCTTTGTCCAGGATGGGGCTGAGGTTCTTGAGTGTTTTGGGAGCTGCACTCATCCAGGCAAGTGGAGAGTATTCCATCACACTCCTGACTTGTGCCTTGTAGATAGTGGACAGGCTTTGAGGAGTCAGGAGGTGAGTTATTCACTGAATAATTCCCTGCCTCTGACCGGCTCTTGCAGCCACAGTATTTATGTGGCTGGTCCTGAACATTTGTACATTATGCCCCCTCCCCTCTACCCACTGCAATACTACTATACCCCAAAGATTTGTGAGATTTTGGGTGGAGGTTAACCAAATATCATATTCTTAGATAAATAAAAGCAGAAAGGGCTGGAAAAACTCAGCAGGTCTGGCAGCATCTGTGGAAAGAGAAACAGAGTTAACGTTTCGAGTCCAATATGACTCTCCTTTGGAACTGAAGAGGAGTTATATTGGACTTGAAACATTAACTCTGTTTCTCTCTCCACAGATGCTGTCAGACCTGCTGCGTTTTTATTTCAGATCTCCAGCATCTGCAGTATTTTGCTTTAATCCCATATTCTTACCTTGTTTTTGCGAAGTTGCACAGGATGCCTGTGCCCTAATGAAGTGACTGGCTCTTAATGACCACAGCCCCAGCAATGTCGCCTGTATGCACCTGTTCATTCATTCTTCATGGTTTTACCTCTCTCTTAAAATCTCCCCTGTTGTTGCCTCTTCCCTGCTCTAATCATTTCCTTCTATCAATCTCAAATCTCTCCCACTTCCCTAGCCCAACCCTACTTCCTTCAGTGTTCACCCCTGCAGAAAAACCATCTCCCAATTCACTTACAACTGCTTTTTCAAAATCCCAACAACCAAGCCTTCTATCGATCCTTCATCCACCACAACATTTCTGCAGCTACTCATTTACTCAACCACATCCTCAGCTCCACCTTTGATGCCATAGTCCCCAATAAACCATTACTCTTTCTCATCCTAGTCGTTCCCTCATCCCTCTCCCTTAAGTCCAAGAGTTGCCAACGTGAATAAATATGGCAGACAACTGGTTTAGTCATTCACTGCCACATCTGGCTGGGTTACGTCATGCACTGTCAGGTCCTCTCTGATCTGCTAAAATGGCTCACTAGTTAAAGGATCATCCTGAATGCAAAGATAACCCCCGGCTTCTTTGCTCTAATGCAGACCATCTTCTTAACCCCCTCCCCCCGTCTCCTCCATCTTTACTTTCAACTGTAGGTGCAAGGGGCTCATGGACTTCTTTTCACCAAGGTTGAGACCATCCGATCAGCTGCCTCTATTGTTTCCTTCCCTTTCTCTAGTCCACCAGGTCTAACTTTATCTCGAGCTTCCCCCACCTTTTCCTGAACTTGCATCTTTTTCTAGTTTCTCCCCTCATTCCCTCTCCATGTTCATTTTGTCCATAAGACCCACCTCCTGCTCCCTCAACCCTGTTCCGACTAAACTGCTGCCCACCCCTCCTGGCCCCCATGTTAGCCAATATTGTAAATGGTTCTCTCTTCAGGTGTTGTCGCTTCCTCCTTCAAATCTGTTGCCATCACCATTCTCCTCAAAAACCAACCCTTGACCCCTCTAGCCTTGCAAACTACTGCCCCATCTCCAACCTCCGTTTCCTCTCCGAGGTTCTTGAACTTATTGCCTCCCAAATCAGTGCCCATTTTGCTCTTGCTTTTTGTTTCTGTTCCGTCTCCATTGTGTAAGCCACTTAGACATGAAGAACATTGAACCAATAGAAGCTATTAGTTGTACGAGAATGGGATTGGCTGATTTTCTTTTTTATTTAATCTGGTTCTTATAGTGCGAAGACTTTATCTACTCCCATAAAGCCCGGCTCAGCAATCTTCTTCAGAATCAGGAGGACAAAGATCTTTGTGGGGTAAGTATATGAAGATTAGCACTCTCTCCAAATATTGCACTATCAGAGAGAGGGTGATCTGGTAATTCATGTAAAGAGCTGGTGCAGACTCAATGGGCCAAATGGCCTCCTTCTGTGCTGTACTGTTTTACTTTAGATATCTTCTTGTTGGAATGAAATTTCTGCTAGCATCCTCCGAGGCAAGCTGATAGAAAATGTGAAGATGACTGGTGACATCAGGTTCAACTGTTTGGTCACAGTCAAATAATCTGTCAACGTCTGCTGCTCAAAATCACTTGAAGAATAGCCACTTGGTCAGGGTATCAGAAAGCAACCAGCACCCTTGGTGCTGCACAGATATGAAGATTCATGAGGGGATAAAGTTGAGAATAGCAACTCGGCTCACTGCTTCCTCTATCTAGTAAAAAAGTGTATCCTGTGTTTGATCTCTCAGAGAGCTGTATAAACATATGTTCATTCAGGAATAGGCCTCACCCAGTACCATCATTATGTATTTACTGACAGGAACTGGATTTCTGTGTAAGAAAAGTGGAGGCAAAGTTGCTTGGACGCGATGAGTGCACCTGGGGACCATCACACTGGTGCACATCCCAGGAAATTGCCGCCCGGTGTAAAGTAAGTATAACTTCAACCCTCTGTGTAATGAATGGCAGTGAGTAAAGATTTATAGATAACAGATGGTGGATGACAGTCAAAACTTATTTAAAGGCTGTTTGTTATATTTATTACTATTTGACTTTTGCACTTATATCTTATTTTGATTCCACAAATTTGGAATCTACTCTCCCTTCATAATGCGATCATGGCTAATTCCTGACCTAGTAGTAGCAGAACTTTCATATATACTGTTCACACCAGTTGTCACAGGAACGTGTGGGCAGCGAATGCAGACTTGCTAAATCCTCATACAGCATCGAAAGATTATCTTTCATGTGACGTTGGCAGAATTTCGGGCAGCTTTCTGTTCATTTCCAAAGTAGACTCGAGCTGTGGTGGTTTGTCTGATGCCTTAATTAGTTAGGTAGTGATTTTGATTTTGCAATCACCATCTGTTTATCTGCACTCTGTAGCCAAATAGTATCAGCAAGACGCCAGCCTGCATTGAGGCATGAAAGCAGTTTGCAGCTAATAACAGTTCCACTGCTGCTCAAACCAGTACCCATTCTCAGCTCTGTACTTATTTTGAACAGTTCTACTGCTCAAACCAGTACCCATTCTCAGCTCTGTATTAATTTTGAACAGTTCTACTGCTCAAAACTGTACCCATTCTCAGCTCTGTGCTTATTTTGAACTGTTCTACTGCTCAAACCTGTACCCATTCTCAGCTGTCCTTATTTTGAACTTGGAGGTTTTGTGACAGGCCACAAAAGTAGGGAAGCATTGAGGGTGAAAAGAGATGAAATTCTCAATTAGGAAGCATTGATTAGGTGATGTCAAGCTTCAGGAACTAGGGAACAATTTAGTTTCACAGGAAGGTCAGCAGACAATGATGTCCTCCCGACGCCTGTTCTGTATTTTCAAAAGAGCTCTCATATTTGTATTTTGGCTGTTCTTTCTTTCAGGCTGTCGAATACTGTGAGAAGTATGGCTGGATCTAAAGCCACCCTGCAAATTATAAAAAAGAAATCTCTGGCATAAATTCAAACAAAAAAAAAAATTGCCTCTGTATCCTTGCTTAGAAACTTAATTCAGCATCAACGCAAATAGTTCTGTCCAGCTGCATGTAGCATGTGTGTGTTTTTCAGTTTCCTACCCTTACAACTTGTGATTAATTGTTAATACAGCACAATCCCTACAATGTGAAATGTGCAGCTATGACTGAATTCTGGTTATCCCTTTCCCCCCATACTTATCCGCTCTTCTGGATGGTGTTGTCTCCAGGTTAGGATTGCTGACTTTTTGTATTGAATATGAATTTTATACTTTAATCATATCTATCCCATGAATCAATAGTTTAAATTTAATAAGTTCTGATTAGAAAAAAACTTCAGAAAAAGATTGGGAATAGAACATTAATTACAGCTCAAAGGGTTAATTGGATGGATGGGCAGTGGGTACAATGTAAGATGGAAACTTCCTAGTATATTCCAGGATTTGTTTCAACCTGGGAAAGGATTTCCCATCGTGTGTGTGTTGTATCAGAGACAGTGCTGTCCTCAAAAAACAATAAGTTCAAACAGTTCAAACTGCTGGTTGTTGCATGTGTTGAGAGTCTGAGGGTGGAAATATTCCATTCAAACATGTTTACCTATATAACAATCAGTGCAGTTTAAAAACAATTTATTGCGGGTGAATGACTCAGAGATATATCTGAGATGTGGTGAGGTACTGTTTAAGCTCAAGTCTTTCCTTCCTATATAATGCTGCTGTCAATGCGTTCTGCCAGCTTTTATCCAGGCACGGCCAAGCCAGCTACACTATTAGGACCAGCACAAGTTTGCTGATTCAAGAGGAAAAAGGCAAGAAAAAGGAAAGAAAAAGAGTGATTTTGACAGAATTTTAACCGTTGGTGTAGATCTGACTTAACCCGCTAACATTTATGGCTAATTATCCTTTCTTTGCACTCTGTAGCTGATGTGTGGTGCAATAATGAATGGAGACAGTTAGTCATGTAGACTAAAGTGCTTCAAAACCATGATTTGCTTGTTGAATAAACTTTTACTAACATACTTATTTGAATGAATGTGCTTCATTGCCATGTGGTTCAATTTTTCTACTTAATACCTCGCTCAATTAGCCATTTATCCTGGGAGAGGCTCAACGTTGAGTGGCAGAAGGCTGTTTTCTTCAGCTGTAGCGAGCCATCAAAGCTGAGTCCGGTTCTTACCCAACATACACACCTCATCCAACCCAGAGCAGCTGAGGCAAACTGCAGTGCCACAACAGACAGGGTCACTCAGCATAGACAGGGAGTCACCATTTCCCTTGTTTAATCTTGGGTTAGAGATATAACTAAATGAATGGTCTCAATTGGTGCAGTGAAGGGGCAGATTCTGAAAAAACAGGAATGTCCTGTTAACACTTCTTCATTAACAGCCATCACTAACAGCAGCCATCATTAAAGCAGGAAGATTATAAGCAATTCTAAACGCCTCATGGTTCCTCCCACCAACTAATCAAATGAAATCATCAGTTTCTCGGAGTTGAAATGATAATAACAGTTACAGGACTTTAGAGTTAGTTTTGCCCACAGACCCTAACTAACCATACGATGGTAATTAGGGGAGATGGTAGCGTAGTGGTAACGTCACTAGACTGGTAATCCAGAGACTGTGGGGGAACATGGGTTCAAATCCCACCATGGAAATTATTAAAAATTAATAAAAATCTGGTATCGATAGCTAATCTCATTAATAAAACTATCATTGATTGTCATAAAAAGCCCATCTGGCTCATCAATGTATCTTCTTCAGAGAAGGAAATGTGCCATCCTTACCTGGTCTGGTCCACAACGTGGTTGACTCTCAACTTCCCTCTGAAATGGCCCTAGTAATTAGGGATAGGCAACAAATGCTGGCCTTGCCAAAGACACCCACACCCCATAAATGAATGCGAATAAAATCACACCATCCTTCCCTCAAACACATCTAGAGAAATAAAGTTCAGCCTTAGTTTCTACTCCTGTGCATTATTCTGTGGGTCCCACTGGAAGGGGATTCCTGGAATGGAAGTAATTGGTAGATGAGAGGTGGGATCTTCCGTTCTGGAGTCTAAGTTGGAGTGATTCCCGCTGGGCAGCGGGATGGCTGAACATGGATGATCTGCCACGGTTCAGCTCATTAATTATACATCCGCGAGTAACACGGCGCATCTTGTGGCAGGGACGGCAGGAAGATCCGTGTGCCATATTTAAACTGCACCCAGACAGCCACTTACTCAATGCAAGCCTGGAGATCCGCATTACTCCTTCAGAGTCATTACGGGCGCAGCTCGTACTACAGAAGCTGGCAGATGTGAGCAACCGCATCGTGGGGCTCCAGTATTGCCTTTCGCTCATTTCTAGGGCACCACCAGCGATATGCCCGTGGTCGGGCCAATGAGCACCACTACCGTGGACCCTGTTCGCCAGCACCGTGACCTTCTGGAGGCCCTGGTGCCATTTGCTTCTTAGGTTCTTACTCCACCTGGCCCTGTGCCAACCTGCCATGAGCCCTCCTTCTCCTCTTCTGGATGAGAGCCACTAACAAGGCAGACTTGCCTGCAGAGCATTAATCAACAGCGCAGTGGGTATGTGAACGAATTGAAGTGATAAATTTAGTGAGCGTCCTTTACATTTCCCTCCATCTCAAAGCCAACATCCAGTGGATCATAATTATTAGGGTGTCCATTTAGTCGGCCACTTGTACTGACCTTGAACTCCACCCACCCGAAAAGGCTCTCCTCCCACTTCAAGAGGTCTCACTTACTGATTAAGTGCATGGTCAAGGTCATATTTGAAAAATGGTACGCGTCACATTCCAGTATCGCTCCATCACCTTCTACCCTCCCCCCTGTGACTTACCAACTTCTCCCATCACTATTGACCTATCCATATCACCATGACTCTAACCTCTGTCACCCCTGAACTCTCCCCCTGGTTAGCCTGGACCCTATTATGATCCACTTCCACATGCCTTTCCTCCCCTCAGAGCTGACACCTGCCACCGTCCCAATGTCCACCCTGACCCTGCCCTCTCCAGTTATCCAAGCCACCTCTCCACCTGTCTAGTCCCTCAGTGACCCACACCCCCAGCCCCCCACAATGAGACCTTCACCTATAAAACTCTCACCATCGACTTGCAACCCTACTGCATTCCACTCCACCTTCTGACTGCGACTACCCCAAAGTCATCAGCACCCTGAGTTCGCCCCCCAGAACCCCACCACCGACCCTGCCCTATAAGACACTCCCCCTCCACCCCCTCCAGCCCAGCCCCTTCCCTGGACACTCGCGCTCTCCCTCACCCAACTTCCCCGCTTAGTTTGTCTCCCGTGTCCAGCCTTGGAGCAGCATTTGCTACCTGCACTCGATATGAGTGAAGTTAGCACAGTCCCCAAGGATCTCAAAGCCATGGAAAAAGTGAAGCTTCTCCAGGTGCACGCCACATATGTACAGTCATAAAACGTAAAGTTCTAAATCCTCACTGGCAGGGAACTTAATTTGTTTGACAACTTAGTGATAGCGAGGTGTCCTTTCAATGAGCACGCACGAGATGCTAATGTATGCAAATAGGGTTCCCAACATTGTTTATCGGGAAGCTTGCCTTGTCTTTAACAAGCCTTGAAAGTCAGGAGAACAAAAAGTTTATCCCGCTGTCGAGAAACATTTATTTGCCTCCTGCCAAATTAAGTTCCTGCACCCACCACAATTCCTCCTGCTGGTATGACAGAAGATTGCACCCGAGGACAGAATCAGGCTCAGCACTCCATGAGCATGTAGTCTGCAGATGACCACTTGAGTGAGGCATCAGGGAGGTGTTGGTATCTTTGCAAGTGCAAGAATCAGAGCCTTCAGGAGCAAAGAAAGCCAGGATTTTAAAACAATAGGGTGTATCATTCGTATTCGTGTTCATTCCCCCTGGAGGGGCAAGTTATTTTCATTACTAACTCTCTATGAACACGGCACACGTCCTATTCTCAGGCTGAAGATGGTGCCTCAAACACCTCCACCAGTAACAATGCAGAGATCCAAAAGCAACACACTCAACACTAACACCAGTTGCCTGACACCAAACACAGTTTTTCCAATGAGAATTTTATTGACCTTAACTGAGACACAGTAATAAACAATGCTGAAAATAATGGGGAAAGCAGGCCACAAGTGAAACATTTTACTTATATAATTTTCCAAAATCATACCATCAAGAGGAATTATTCCAAACTCCCTAATCTGAATAAAATTGAATCCTGAGGTTGCCCTTATTCACCGTTCCGACATTCAGGAAAAGGCAGGCTATTCCAAAAGGTTTTGTTTGCCAGACTCTGCTTTACCAGAGCTCCGTACAACATGACAGAGAGAGAGTATGACAGATGGATTTTACACAAAAATGCCAACAATCTAAAACAAAACTGGAAAGTTGCTTTCTGCTCCCAACTCTACAGCACCTTATGCAGCAGCAGCCAGAATGTAAAATGCTGTCTACACTTGAATAAAAAGGGAGCAAGATGATAACAAAAACACAGTGAGAATTGTGACATCCTGTAGGAGTAATTCTGCCAGAGCTCCACAAGCAGAATACACGGACAAAGATGAGACGAACAGGGAGGTGTTTAATTCAGGTTGGTGCCATTCCCAGGCGAATCAGAGGATCTCTGCTATTGCTTCGCAATCCTTCAAACCAGAATCTTCCCATGAAAATATTCATTGAATATTTTCCTGTAGTTACTGTAAACCTTTACATGTCAGTAATGGAGATGTTGCAGATTTGGACTTGTCATGAGGTCGGTACACAGTCTGCACACAATGTAACCTCAATGTCATCCACACTTTCCAAACACTTCAGTTTACAACCTACTGTCAGACTTTGTTTTAAATATTGCTGGGTTCTTTCAGGTCCACCCAAGTAAGTCCCCACTTACCATGGGTAAAGTGCCTATCATTCACAATCTTTTCCCCCAGCCCCAGTTCATGCTCCTTTCTGACTGGGCAGACTTTCATCACTGTCCTCACGTCTCTTCCAGATCTGATGGTGAAACAAAAGTTTTTTTTTAATAATATGCAAAACAGCCAGGGGTATTTAGCTTACTCACATACTCTTAACATTAACAGGGTAGTCACATTCCCACCTGATTAACCTCACATTATTCAACTCATAAAGGTGAATTCAAGCAATAGCACACTTGTTAATCCACCACCGCTAAATACATCACCTATTTTCAGTAGCTTTTAGACAAGGTGCAGCATAATAAAGTGTGCTCCAACCAATGTGGTGTTACAACATGGACTCCCACAAGCATCAGAGTCATAGAGTCACTTATGGCACAGAAGGAGGCCATTCAGCCCATCAAGTCCATGCCGGCTCTCTGTAGGACAATGCAGTCAGTCCCACTCCTCCACTCTATCCCTGCAAGTTTATTTCCATCAAGTGCCCATCAGATTCCCTTTCGAAATCATTCATCTTCTCCACGTCCATCATCCTCGTGGGCAGCGAGTTCCAGCTCATTCCCACTCGCTGCATAAGAAAGTCTTTTTCTCACATTCCTCCCTGTAGCTCTGCCCAAAACCTTAAATCTGTGTTCCCCTAGTCCTTGCACCATCAGCCAATGGGAACAGCTTTTCTTTGTCTACCTTACTAAACCTGTCAGAAGCTTGTCCACCTCTATCAAATCTCCCCTCAATCTCCTTTGCTCCAAGGAGAACAACACCAGCTTCTCCGACGTAACCTTGTCATTAAAATCCCTCATCCCTGGAACCATTCTGGTAAATCTCCTCCGCACCCTCACATCCAGCCTAAAATTGGTGACCAGAACTGAACATAATAATCGAGCTGTGGCCTAATGAGAGGTTTCTGGCGTGAGGACAGCTCTGGTACAAAGTTTGGTTTCTTAAAACATTACTTCCAACTTTTCCAGCGCCCTGGTTGGAACCAGCACACATAATGTCCTATCTGAATCGTCATAAGTATTATAGGAAAAACTCACTATTCTAGGTATTTTCTTACTATAAAGCAACTGAGGTGAAGGGCCAAAGTTCATAGTGTGGGACAGCAGTAAGCCTAAAGACAGTGGGAGGGAAAGCACAAGCAAGCATGTAGTAACGAGGGACACAAAAGATTGGTTTTAAAAAGCCTTTACTACTGTACTAGCGACCCAGATGACCTAAAGACATAGATCCATTTAGTCTATCTTCCTGTTGTCTTTGCAGTTATAACTGAGGTGTGTTTCTCAATTTTGCTTTAAGGTGCTGTAACCAATTGCCTCCACAATTACTATTAGTAAACTGTTCCAATGACCAAGTATATTGTCAATCAGGTCCTTACATTCCATCTGAATCTGCCTTTTCTTAGTTTAATCTCGTGTCCCCTCATTCTGTGGTCTTGCATCAGTGCAAATTGTAAGAACGTGGCCATAGAATGTACAACAGTTACTCACTGCCAATATGATATTACACAAAATGTTTGCATCTTCTGCAGTAACAGGAAAGCAGTATGTATCCAACACTGCCATTGATAATACTGACCTGAATGTAGGCCTCAGAAAGGGTAATCATTTGTGGCAAGATGTCAGATACTTGTAGATCCTGCAGCTCATACCACTTCCCTGTGCCCTGAAGGAAGTATACCAAACAGGTTAACATTTCAATAATATAAAAGCAAAAAACTGCGGATGCTGGAAATCGAAAACAAAAACAAAAATACCTGGAAAAACTCAGCAGGTCTGGGAGCATCTGTGGAAGGGAGCACAGTTAACGTTTCGAGTCCGCATGACTCTTCAACTCATGTGGACTCGAAACGTTGGCTGTGCTCCCTTCCACAGATGCTGCCAGACCTGCTGAGTTTTTCCAGGTTAACTTTTCATACTGAGAAGACAGAATCTCATACTACAGAGGCTAGTACACAGCGCTGTATGTCTCTCGGTACTTCCTAGATTACATACTACCTTTATCTTGCAAAAACACATGGGGCAGCAAGTGAAGAACAGCAGGCATGTAACATACACAAAAACAAAATCTAAACTAACTACTGGAAATCTAAAATAAAAACAGAAAATTCTGGAAATACACAACTGGTCCATCAGCATCCAAAACAAAAGGAAAGTTAGATTAATGTTACAGTAAAGACCCTTTACCTCAGCTGAATAGAAGAGAAGCCCCCTTGTTGGACTGAGCAAAACAGGGGGACTATAATGAGAAGTCAAGAGTACAGATAACTATTTACATGCGGCTATGGCTTCAAAATTCAATAGACACCTTTCTATTCCTGATGCTAACTATTGTTATCCTTTTCACTTTACTGAGTGTTATGAAAAAGGTCTTCTCCTAATTACTACACCAGTTCTGACAAAGGGCCCTACCGAAACATCAGTCTTCCTTCAAAGATGCTAAAGATCTTCTATGCATTACAGGTTCCGTCATTTACAGTTTATATTTATAATCACAAACTATTTGATCTTTACTTGTGCAATTTAGAACACTATAGGTATCCCTCGACTACAGATCACTGCAACATCCTGTCTCCTTCACACTGAATTCGTGAAATGAACCAGAGAAGATGAGAGAGTGTTGGGTAACATTGAGGTAATAGTGACCATAATATTATTTGGTTTAGGATAATTTGTTTTATCATTCTTTCATGGGATGTGGGCATCACTGGCTAAGCCAGCATTTATTGCCCATCCCTAATTGCCCTGAGAAGGTGGTGATGAGCCGCCTTCTTGAACCACTGCAGTCCCTGTGGTGTAGGTACACCCACAGCGCTGTTAGGGAGGGAGTTCCAGGATTTTGACCCAGCGACAGTGAAGGAAAAGCGACATAGTTCCAAGTCAGGATGCTGTGTTATGATTTGGTGGGGGTGGAGGGAGAGAATTTGCAGGTGGTGTTGTTCCCATGTGTCTGCTGCCCTTGCCCTTCTAGGTTGAGGACATAAGTATGACAAGAGCAGGTTAACAGATTGAAGAAAAGATGATAGTGAGGGAACGAGAAGGGAACTTGTAAAATGGACAATATTGGCAACAATGATGTAGAACAGCAAGAAGAAACATATAAAAGTGTTCAGAGTCCAGGAAAAATAGATTCTGCTAAAAGCAAGAACTTAACACTAATGATCATCATGGATGAATAAACACATATGGAATTACTGTTGCTCACAATTTATATTAACGCTTTGAAATCAAAAACATTATTTCTAAGTTTGCAAATTACACCAAATTGGGAGGGATAGTTGACAGTAACGACTGGGACATATTTCAAGAGGACATTAATAAACTTTGAGGAATGTGCATATAACTGGCAAATGAATTTCAACATAAGTGTGAGATATTAAATTTTGATTAAGAAAAGTAAGGAGGTCACATATAACTTGGAAAACAATCCAAACGGGGTAAAGGAACAATGGGATCAGAGAGTACAAATACACAAATCAGTAAATGTTGTGGCATAACAACAACAACTTATATTTGTATAGGGGGGTGGTGGGGTTGGAAGAGATTACAGAGATAGAGGGGGGCAAGGCCATGGATGGATTTGAAAACAAGGATGAGAATTTTAAAATCAAGACATTGCTTGACCGGGAGCCAGTGTAGGTCAGTGAGCGCCAGGGAATGATAAAACAGGACTTCTTGTGAGTTAAAACACGGCGGGCAGCAGAGTTTTGGATGACTTCAAGTTTACAAAGAATGGAATGTGGGAGACCAGCCAGGAGTGCATTGGAATAGTCCAGTCTAAAGGTAACCAAGGCAGGGATGAGGGTTTCAGCAACTGAAGAGCTAACAGAGGACAAAATGGTGGAAATAGGCAGTCTTGGTGGCACGAGTATGAGATCAGAGTTCATCTCAGGATCAAACATGACACCAAGGTTGTGAACAGACTGGCTCAATCTCAGACTGTTGCTGGGAAGTAGTATGGAGATGGTCATTGGGGAATGGAATTTGGAGCAGGACTGAAATAAATGGCTTTAGTCTTACCAATAATTAATTAGAAGAAATTTCCCCTCATCGGTGCTAGATGTCGGATAAGCAGTCTGATAATTTAGCAACAGTGGAGAGTTGAGAGAGGTGGTGGTGAGGTAGAGCTGGATGTTGTCAGGGTATATGTGAAAACAATGCAGTGCCTTTGATGTCACCCAGGGGCAGCATGCAGATGAGAAGTAGGAGAGGGGCCATTGATATTACCCCAGCCAAGGATATATGTGAGGTAATGATGTGGGAACAGCACGAGAAGCCATTGCAGGTGATACTCTGGCTACAATTAGATGGATGAGAATGGAACCAGGTGAGTGCAGTTCAGTTTTCACCTCTTCTGGGGCCAGTCAAGCTTAAGGACAAAGACAAAGTACTGCAGCTGCTGGAAGTGTGAAATAAAAAGGCCATCAGCCTGAAACGTTAACTCTTGTTCCTCTCTCCACAGATGCTGTCAGGCCTGCTGAGTGTTTCCTACATTTTGTGTTTATATTTCACAAGCCTAAGTACATCTTTATTTCCAGGACAAGCCTTATATACACCAGAGGTATAAATCCCCAGCAACTGCATGAGCATCAATGTCTATGTACTCACATGATGTAGCACGTGGACCCGATATGCTCCCTCACCCGGCTTCCCGTCATGTACCACATTACCAATCAGGTCATAGGTAGTGTGTTTGTGGATGGCCTGGACCTCCTCGGACAGGTATTCTCTTAGATCAACATTGCTGAAACACACATTTCAATAAGCAAGTCAATTTTATTGTAATATTGAGATCCTCACTATATCCCCAACTCTATAGAAACTGGTGGCTCAACTTTTTTCCCTTAATTCCACAGGGTATCTGGCACAGAAACAGGCCATTCAGCCCAAACAGTCCGTGCTGGTATTTATGTTCCAATCAAGCCTTCTCCCATCTTTCCTCATCTAAATCTACCATCATAACCCTCTATTCCCTTCTCCCTCATGTGTTTGTCTAGTTTCCCCTTAAATACATCGATACTATTCAATTCAATCACACCCTGTGGGAGCGAGTTCCACATTCTCACCACTCCGTGGGTAAAGAAGTTCCTTCTGAATTCCCTATTTGGGACCCAGTTATCAGATAGCCGCAATCTAACTTCCCCCACCCGAGAGCATCTACACAATTCTGGTAAACTCGCATCAAAGTGGAGACTACAGCACAAACACCAAATACATTGAAGCTGCTACGCAGGGTTCCAACATAAAGTTAATAAGTCCCACTGCACAATTTGACTTCAGATTCAATCATCCGCCTACACTGTGATGTCAGGTGAGCACAGCTGATGAGCAGCAGTTGATGGGCTAGAACTGGCTCAATGCCCCTGGGCTGGGGAGGAAGCAGAACATTTCAGTCAGTATTGCTGAAGAGAGCTGAAAGCTTTTCATCATAGACTCATCAGGACAAATGCAAGAATGCCAAATTTCAAACAACCGCAACAATTTATATTACAGGATTGCTGTGATCTATCTGAAATTTGGCATTCTTGTGTTTGTCCTGATGAGTGCAAGACGAAAAGCTTCGGCAACATGTCTCGCTTTTCGGCAATGTCCAAATTTCAGTAAGTGTTCCTATGCCAGACCGCTGGAACATAATAGCGGATATCAGATGATATCCACGATGGAGGATCAGGTAACATTCGCCATTTCATTTAAAATGTGGTCACACACTGCTGATGGAACCGTACCCAGAAATGGGCACCTTTAGGAAGAGAAAACTGTAAAATGCAAGTTCTAAAATGGCTTACGTGATTGGGAAATTGACAATGGTGGGGTTCTTCTCTATGAAGAAGTTATTCTTTGTGAATCTCTTGATGTAGAAAATGAGGTAAGGTGGGAGCTTCGTCAGCTGGAACCTCTTCAGGAAATTCTCCTTGTAGGTTTTATACTCCTGTAGAAAATACAAAAACATTTACTACAGAGATTTTGTATCTATATAGTGCCTTTCATGGGCTCAGGATGTCCTAACGTACTTCAATGTCAATGACATACTTTTGAAGTGGAATCATTGTTGCAATTGAAGAAAACAGAGGTATGACAGTATAGTGGTTGTGTTACTAGACTAATAATCCAGAAGGGTGGACTATTATTGCAGACAATGAGAGTTAAAAATCCCACCATTAGCTTAAAAAAGAGAATTTTAAAAAAAAACTAGTATCAGTAAAAGTATCCAGGAAGATGTCGGAGCAAGGAAAATAGAGATGGGTAACAAATGCCAACCTTCCCAGCAACTTCCACAGGCAGAGAATTAACTAATAACAGAGCAACAAATTTGCATACAGCAAGGTGCCACAAACAGCAGATAACCTATTTTAGTGATGTTGGTTGAGGAATAACTATTGACCGGGACAGTGCAATTTTCAAACTGTGTCATTGGACCTTTTATACCCACCTGAGATGACAGACTGGGCCTCAAATTAACATGTCATCTGAAAGACAGCACCTCCAGCAGAGCAGCACTCCCTCTATACTGCACTGAAGTATCAGCCTAGATTATGGGCTCAATTTAAAAAACCGTACAGGATCCTGGGCTCTAACGGAGGTATAGAGTACAAAAGCAAGCAAATTGCAATAAACCTTTATAAATCACTGGTTAAGACTGAGCTCGTATGTTACACCCAATTCTGGGTACTGCACTTTAGGAAGGACGTCAGGGTCCTAGAGGGGGTCTGGAGGAAATTTACTAGATTGGCACCAAGGATCAGTTATGTGGAGAGCCTAGAGTAGCTAGAATTGTTCTCCTTGGAGCAGAGAGGATTAAGGGGAGATGTTCAGAACTATAAGATAAAAGTAAAAAACTGAGGATGCTGGAAATCCAAAACAAAAACAAAAATACCTGGAAAAACTCAGCAGGTCTGGCAGCATCTGCGGAGAGGAGCACAGTTAACGTTTCGAGTCCGTATGACTCTTCAACAGAACTAAGTAAAAATAGAAAAGAGGTGAAATATAAACTGGTTTTTGGCGGGGAGGGGGGGGTAGAGCTGGGCACTCACTGGCCCTCTATCCAGCTCTCCCCCAGCCCCCCCCCCGCCACCCCCCCTCCCCCTCCCCCCGCCTCCCCCTTCCCCCTCCTTCCCCCCTTCCCCCCTACCCCTCCCCCCTCCCTCCTCCCTCCCTCCTCCCCCCCTTACCCCCCTCCTCCCCCCTTCCCCCCTCCCCCTTCCCCTCCACCCCCCTTCCCCCTCCACCCCCCCTTCCCCCCCCCACCCCCCTTCCCCCTCCCCCCTTCCCCCTCCACCCCCCCTTCCCCCTCCACCCCCCCTTCCCCCTCCACCCCCCCTTCCCCCTTCTCCCCCACCCCCTTCTCCCCCCCTTCTCTCCCCCCTCCCCCCCACTTCTCTCCCCCCTCCCCCCCCTTCTCTCCCCCCCCTTCTCTCCCTCCTCCCCCCCCTTCTCTCCCTCCTCCCCCCCACTTCTCTCCCTCCTCCCCCCCCTTCTCTCCCCCTCCCCCTTCTCTCCCCCCTCCCCCCACCTTCAACCAGCTTATATTTCATCTCTTTACTTAGTTCTGTTGAACAGTCACACAGACTCGAAACATTAACTGTGCTCCTCTCCGCAGATGCTGCCAGACCGGCTGAGTTTTTCCAGGTATTTTTGCTTGTGTTCAGAACTATAGGCGTTTTGATAGAATGGACAGGAGAATCAGTAACCAAAAGACAGATTTAAGATAACTGGCAAAAATCTAGCAGGCAAATTGAGGGTCTTCCTTTTTAAACAAAGCAAGTTGTTGTGATCTGGAATGCACTGCCTGAAAGGAAGATGGAAGCAGATTCAACTTTCAATGAGGCATTGTATATGTACTTGAAAAGGAGAAATTAGCAAGGCTACAGGGAAAGATCAGGAGTGGGACTAATTTCTTTCAAAGAGCCAGGACAAGCACAATGAGTCAAATGGCTTCCTTCTATGCTGCATTATTCAATGAAGTCTCTGGCGTGGGGCACAAACTCACAATCTTCTCACTCAGGGTCAAGCCTGACACCCAATAAATGGGAGTAACTCGCGTATACACCAGCACTGGCAGGGCATTGTCAGAGCGGTTAGTGGCACAGTGAACTACTCTAAGTGGGATTTTGTTCAATCCTATTACACACTCAGTAATCGACACAGCTCCAACAGTGCCATTAATTCTGCTCTGTTTACTAACAGAATGTTCAGGCATTACTCATTCTGCTTGGAGTTTTGTAACAACCTTCTCTGTGATGCCGTTGAACTTTGCCAAGATGTTGAAGAGTGGGACCTGCGGAATGATCAGCTGTTCCTTCTCATCTTTGTACAGAGGGGCTGTGGGAAGGTCGAGTGTTAAGTATAAGAAAGTGGACTCTGTCATCGATTCCTTGAACTCCTCCATTTCCAGCAGTTGCTCTTTCTCCTCCGGTGTCTACGTGTAGGATATAAAACTGGTTAGAAAGGAAGCTTTAAAACACAAATTCTATGAAAATGTTTGAAGATCAGAGCAGCTGATTAATATCCATGCTGACTGCATTACCTCAGGCTGAACAGTCACAAGTGGAATCTTTATCCTAACCATCCATCAAGTTGACAGGATGCAAACTCAGCTCTCAAGGTGATGTACAGTGTTTTTAAATCATTCCCTCAAGCCAGTTGGAATCGCTCTGTTCCCCTTTAAAAAGTGCAATGCGCTCACTACCATGTTTCTATGTCCAAAACCAATCAAATACATGCCACTGGTCCACCATTTTTTAAACACACAACTTATCAGCATGAAAAGGCCAGTGACCCAATGAGCCTGTCTTTGTGATCACAGCCTCACCTAGTTATCTTTTCAACCAATCCATCAATACCTGCTCTGGCCATCTAATTGTTTTGCCAGCACATTCATAATGATCTTCCCTTGAAATTTATACCACAGTCCAAACATACTCTGGGGAAGTAAGTTCTGCCTGACTGTGATCCGAAGTTCAATATGGATAAATGCTGAGAAATATTGCAGACAGGTTAGAACTGTTTCCCTTTGAACTAACTAATGTCAAATGCCAGTGGAGCATTTACTGTTAACGAACTAGAAATAATAAAAACTAAGAACAAAAACTCAAAAACAGACTTTTTTTATATTTTAGTTTGGATTCATAAATAAAACTAAATAATTCTAAATATCAGCAATCTCAAAGAGGTCACAACACTTCAGTGTTGAATTTGAGGCTATTCTTCTAAGATCAAGGCCAAGGGATCCTGCTGGGAGCTTCATTCTGTATGAAACCCAGGTTGCATTCTACCTGAGAGTTTAATAGGGCAGTGTAGTGGGAGCTTTACTCTGTATCTAACCCCGTGCTGTATCTGTCCTGGGAGTGTTTGATGGGGAGAATGTAGTGGGAGCTTTACTCTGTATCTAACCCCATTCTGTACCTGCTCTGGGAGTGTTTGATGGGGACAGTGTAGAGGGAGATTTACTCTGTATCTAACCCCGTGCTGTACCTGCCCTGGGAGTGTTTGATGGGACAGTGTAGAGGGAGCTTTACTCTGTATCTAACCCCGTGCTGTACCTGTCCTGGGAGTGTTTGATGGGGACAGTGTAGAGGGAGCTTTACTCTGTATCTAACCCCGTGCTGTACCTGCCCTGGGAGTGTTTGATGGGGACAAGGTAGAGAGTGCTTTACTCTGTATCTAACCCCGTGCTGTACCTGTCCTGGGAGTGTTTGATGTGGACAGTGCAGAGGGAGCTTTACTCTGTATCTAACCCCGTGCTGTACCTGCCCTGGGAGTGTTTGATGGGGACAGTGCAGAGGGAGCTTTACTCTGTATCTAACCCCGTGCTGTACCTGTCCTGGGAGTGTTTGATGGGGTCAGTGTAGAGGGAGATTTACTCTGTATCTAACCCCATGCTGTACCTGCCATGGAGGCATTTGATAGTAATCCAAGGCGCTCGCCATTTCCAGCACTAACATCCTTCACCTTCATGAGCTTTAAATTCATGTAAAATTGTCAACAAAATGAAACTTTTTTTAAAAAAGTTTGAACTCAAACTTGTTCAACTTATGAAACTGGCAGATGCTGCGCTGACTTGTACTTCTGGCTATTTGCTGCCACCGTGTGGTTAAACAAATAAGTACATTTAAAAACAAATTAATCTAATGGTGGTCAGCATGAAAACCATGAGAAGCCAGGCCAGGAATTGCACTGTAACTTTAAATGCTGCAATGGTTGCTAAGAGGATGACGCCAGCTGTGGCAATAATGTGTTCTTGCAACTTTGAGCCTGGTCAATTCTCCTGACAGGACGGAGGGAGCCTGAACCTTCATCTTCTGAAGGTCGGTCCACTGCTCAACAGAATCCCAATCTGCCCCGTTCTACAGACCAGTGGAAAAAGTAAGAAAAAAAGACACAACAGAATACAAGGCCGTAAGGGAGCAATAAGAACAAAGGGAACTAACCAGGTCTGGTGGAGGCAACTTCTTCGTAAATATCCGCATGGATCCCTGAAACACACTGTTGATGATGGCTGCAAACGAGGAAAACATTCCAACATTGCAGAACCATTTAGAACAAAATATGGGGAAGAGCACAGTAATATTAGAATCACCAGGAGTTTTGTATAATACCCAGCCTCTCATTCAGCGCCAATTAGAAAGCTCACAGAAAACACAAGTACCTCCACAACAGTTGTGTTCCTAATGTGGAACGACACAGTTTCTGAAGACAAAATGGCTGCCTTACTTCCATTTGTTTTATAAAAAGCTAAACTAGAAATTACACCTGCCACCCCCCCACCGGATTGGCATCAGGATCCCTACAGTCAGCCACTAAACGGCCAATCTCCAGTGTGAGCCCAGTGAAGTTTCAGCTCCTTATCCAGCCTAAAATTGGGATGTCACAGTAAGTTAGCTCCTGTGTTTATCTGCCAAGCACTTTGCAGTGCGGTGGCAGGGGTGAGGAAGGGGAGGTCACTGAAGAGTGACCAGGAGCAGAACCCAGGATCATTTGTCCTCTGCTCCACTGAGACTGACTGAAACTCAGCAGACACCACGGGATCGAACACAGGGCCTCCCCCATCCACAGCAGTCAGTTGCCGCATGTACCCACTGAGACATGGCCATCTCACCACCCAGTCTTTCCCAAACTAGATGGTCAGTTTATTGCCGTCTTCACAACCAGGCTACACAATCCCTCAGGACTCTTAAAGCAATGCATCTTTTCACAGCAGCGACACAAGTAGTAAAGTGTAGCGGTGGCATAATAAAAGCAAAATAGTACAGATGCTGCAAATCAGAAATAAAAACAGAAAATGCTGGAAAAACTCAGCAAGTCTAGCAGTGCCTGTGGAGAGACAAACAGGGTTAACAATTTGAGTTGAATGACTTCTTTGGAGCTGAAGGGAGGTAGAAATTTGATCAGTTTTAGGCTGTTGAAAGATGGGAGGGGGAGGTCGGACAAAAGGGAAGGTCTGGGATAGAGTAGAGGGCAGGAGAGATTAAATAACAAAGACGTCATGGAACAAAAAGCAAAGGGAGTGGTAATGGTTGTAATAAACAAACAAAGCATTGGTCCAGAGTGAGTGTTAATGGCAGAATAATGAACAGCTGTCTGAAAGCAAAACGATGGAAACAAGATACAGGCTGGCACTCGGCAAAAAAAAATCTAAATGAAAAACTGAGTTCATGGGCTGAAGTTGTTGAACTCAATGCTGAGTCCAGAAGGCTGTAAAGTGCCTAATCGGATGATGAGATGCTGTTCCTCGAGCTTGCTTTGAGCTTCATTACAACATTGCAGCAGGCAGCGGATAGAAATGAGAGTGCGAGAGCAAAGCGGTGAATTAAAACGACAAGCAATCGCAAGGCCGGGATCATGCTTGGCAGACTGAGGGGAGGTGTTCCGCGACCTCCCGCAAAGCAGGTCACCCTGTCTGCGTTTGGTCTCCCCAGTCTGTAAGAAATTTTCACAGCTTCTCCCTCTGAACTGTGAAAAACCCGAGGAAAGCCACCAATTGGAGCAGTCGGAGTGCTCAGTTCCTGATGCTACTTACTCTTTTTCTTCTTATTCCCTCCTAGCGCCATATGGAGTGCATTCAGGAACCAAGACAGGAAGTCGACAGCATCACCTGTAATGGCAGACAAATATTCCACACTGCTGCAAATGTTTTGGGGAATTATCGAAGTAATTGCCTGCATTAAGACCTGCAGTGACACACTAAAATAAAATAAAAACTGAAAGGTTGGAACTAGATCACAGGCATGTCAGCAATTGAAAGCAAAGGGAGAGGTCAAGGCCTCGCAGTGTCTACCCTTTGTCAGAGCACTGAATGGACACCTCAAACATTTCCTTGTATAACTACAAAGAGACCTGCTGCATATTTTAGCAATGTTCTGTTTTAATATGTGGTGTATAAAACTTCCCTTTTTACCTCAATACTAATGGAGACACGTGGTAATTCAGAGGTTACAGCAGAAGTTTGTGAGATTATGGTACATGATACACAATGATAGAAACAGCAAAATAATTCTATCCAAAGAAATCTTCCAGTAGATAAATGCTAAGGAATGCTCTTTGCTATCTATGCAAGTTGTTGATGCAGTACAGCCGCCAATTATCCAACAAAACTCAAGTTTTGAGATAGCTGCACATCAAAGACCCAATTATAATATTTCATTGTTCCCTATTTAGAAATTTTTAACATTTGGGCGTGACAGAATTTTAAAGTTGATTTGAAATAGCTGTTCCTGATATACACTGAGTTTGTTTGTTTTGTGATTCTACATGCTGTTACATTTATTAAATATCGTTTTAAAGAACTTACATACTTTGAAAGCAACAAGCCACAATGGTACTGAATTTCAGTTGGTTTTTTGCCACCTCTCACAAGGTTACAGACATCCCAGAGAAATAGGGTGAGCAGCCATTTATTTTGTTTTCCTGAGGTTTCCGATCATATTTCAACAAAGTTACAGTGGAAATTTTGCCTCCACCAGTTCTAGAAGGGTTTACTACTGTAGTCACTATTATTAAGAGCAGGAAATACAACAGCCAATTTGCACACAGCAAGCTCCCACAAACAGCAACGTGAAAATGACCAGATAATCTGGTTTTTTTACATTGACTGGCCAGGGCACCAGGTAACTCTCCTGTTCTTCTTCGAAATAGTGCCATAGAATCTTTAACATCTACCTGAGAAGGTAGATGGGGCCTCCATTTAATGTCTCATCCGAAAGATGCTACCTTTAACAGTGGAGCACTCCCTCAGTGCTGCACTGGAAGTGTCAGTGTAGATTCTGTGCTCAAGTCTCTGAGTGGAACTTGAACCCACAATTTGCTGACTCAGAGGCGGGAGCCATGATTGAAACGAAATTCTAGGACTCTGAAGTTAATGACTTCAAACTTACTAGAGGATCAGGCTCAGTCACCTTTTCCCACCATTCCTCAGTCCAACTTTGAAGCCTAGCAATAACTGAAATGAAGGGGATATCCTGGGAAAGGTTCCACCTAAATTTCCATTGCACACGAACATGGAGCAGGAGTAGGCCACTCGGCCCCTCAAGCCTGCTCCGCCATTCAATGAGATCATGACTGATTTGACTGTAACTTCCTACCTACCCCCGATAACCTTTCAACCCCTTGTTAATCAAGAATCTGTCTAGCTCTTTCTTAAAAATATTCAAATGCCCTGCTTCCACTGCCTTTTGAGGAACAGACTCCAAAGACTCGCGGCCCTCCGTGAGAAAAAATTTCTCCTCAGCTCTGTCTTAAATGGGTGACCCCTTATTTTTAAACCGTGACCCCTAGTTCTAGTTCTAGGTTCTCCCACTCGAGGAAACATCCTCGCTACATCCACCCTGTCAAGACCCATCAGGAACTTGAAGTGATCAAGCCACCTCTTACTCTTCTAAACTCCAGTGGGTACAAGCCTAATCTGTCCAACCTTTCCTCATAAGACAACCTGCCATTCCTGGAATTAGTCTGGTAAACCTTCTCTGAACTGCTTCTAACGCATTTACATCTTTATTTAAATAAGGACACCAACACTGTACACAATACTCCAGATGTGGTCTCACCAATGCCCTGTACAACTGAAACATAACCTCCCTACTTTTGTATTCAATTCCCCTCACAATAAACAATAACATTCTATTAGCTTTCCTAGTTACTTGCTGTACCTGCATACTAACCTTTTCTGATTCATGCATTAGGACCCCTAGACTTCTCTGAATCTCAGAGCTCTGCAATCTCTCGCCATTTAGATAATAAGCTTCTTTTCATTCTTCCTGGCAAATTGCACATTTGCCCACATTATACTCCATTTGCTATATCTTTGCCCACTCCCTTAACCTATCTATGTCACTTTGTAGCCTCCTTGTGTCCTCTTCACAACTTACTTTCCGATCTTTGTGTCATCAGCAAATTTAGCAGCCATCCCTTCAGTCCCTTCAGCCAAGTTGTTTATATAAATTGTAAAAGGTTGAGATCCCAGCACTGATCCCTGTGGCACACCACTCGTCACATCCCGCCAACCAGAAAATACCCCATACAATAACAATTAACCCCTCCCAATTCAGAACTACCTACATCCTTAAAGCAAAGCTTGGTCAATCTCCAGCATGCAAGTTTCCAATCTGCTGTGGTAAAGTTTCCTCAACCACTGGGAGCTCACTCGCTCACTCACCCTGTTTGGTAATCTGGAAACGTTTCTTGCTGCATAAAACTACAGCCTGCAACATCTCATGCGGGGAAACATGAGCCTTGAAGTTCCTGGGGTTCCTGAGTTTTCTCATTAACTCTCCAAATCTCTGCACCAGCAGGAACATGATATCTCCTGGAGGCCGTTTGATATCTTTGTAGTTCTCTTCCTCTAAGAAATAGTTCCGTAGTGGAGGCACATTGGACAAGGCCTGAAATAGAAGCAGAGACAGATGAATGTAGCACCTTGGAGAGGGACGGGCGGAGGAGCCGGGCCGGAGAGGGACGGGCGGAGGGGGCGGGTTGGAGAGGGACAGGCGGAGGAGGCGGGCTGGAGAGGGACGGGCGGAGGGGGCGGGTTGGAGAGGGACGGGCAGAGGGGGCGGGTTGGAGAGGGACGGGCGGAGGGGGCGGGTTGGAGGGGGACGGGTGGAGAGGGACGGGTGGAGGAGGCGGGTTGGAGAGGGACAGGCGGAGGAGGCGGGCGGAGGGGGACGGGCGGAGAGGGACGGGTGGAGGAGGCGGGTTGGAGAGGGACGGGCGGAGGAGGCGGGCTGGAGAGGGTCGGGCGGAGGGGGCGGGCTGGAGAGGGACGGGCGGAGGAGGCGGGCTGGAGGGGGGGCGGGCGGAGGGGGACGGGCGGAGGGGGGCGGGCGGAGGGGGGCGGGCGGGGGGGGACGGGCGGGGGGGGGGGGGGGGGCTGGGGGGGAACGGGCAGGGGGGGAACGGGCGGAGGAGGGACAAGTGAAGGCAGTGCAGATAAATCACAGGCCAGCTATCAAACCTGGAACCACTTGTTGTCGCGGTTCAGCTGCTCACTGTTTTCACCATAGAGGCAGCATCATTCACAATACACACCTTACACTTGTCTGGATCACTGTTCTTAAGATTTCCTTACCTGTAACACCACATTAGCATAGTCATTGGCCTTGATGTTGTTCAGTCCGACAATTCCTGGCAGATAGGTGGTCCCATCGTACGCCCGGGACAGTTTGGACTGTTTGTCCAGGTTTGCAATGTGTTGCTTCGTGAAAGTTGGCTTTAGTACATACTGGAACATAAAGCACAATGCGAGACGGCTCACTACGTCAGTACATACTGGAATATAAAGCACAATGCGAGACTTCTCATTACTTCAGTACACACTGGTTTATAAAGGACAGGGCGAGGATGCTCACTAATTCAGTACATACTGGAATATAAAGGACAGTGCGAGACTGCTCACTACGTCAGTACAAACTGGAATATAAAGAATATAAATACATATGGATTATGCTTTCTTCACTATTTCCATTAGGCAATTCTACGTCCTAATAACCTCTAAATTCTCCAAATTTCTCCCTCTATTCCCTTCCTAATAATCTTGAATTTCTGTCCTCTAACTACTGTCTCACTGGCAATAGAAAGACTTTCTCCCAATTTACCTTATCGAACCTTCCTAGATTTTTGAACATACTGGATACTTGGCGAGGGAGGGGTCAGTGAGGGTTCCTGCTCACTAACCATTCAGTGAGCCCCCCCTCCCCTGCCAACTCGTGGGAGTTACACCTCATGCAAGGGCAGGGTGAGATATAGTCAGTCTTGCAAAATTCATTCTCTGGGCTTGCATGGGTGTAGTATCGATGGATATTCAGGGCCGAAATATCTCAGCAAGAGTCAAAAGTCTTCAAAGGGGGAAATAAAATGGGAAGCGACTTTCATGGCCCCTGTACTCGAGCCACATTCTTACCGTGATGTCCTCGAGGGAGGAGTCAATGATTTCGTAATTGTCCGGTAGGCAGTAGAACTTCAGCGTGTGCAGGTTCAGAAAGACGTGATGTCCAACCTGAACACTATGAATGTTGGCGTATGACTTCAGGCCTCGTCCTAAGGAACACAAATCACTCACAATCAAAGCCATGTCCACATTAATCTCTCTTCCGACTGAAGATGACAAGCTCTTTTTTAGGAGAAGGTTCTACAGTTACCAGCCTTGACCATGGGACCATGCATCATCTGTGAGCCCAGAAATCAAGTGTCAAACAACAATTCTAGATGCTTCAGGGACTTGGACAACTTACAACAGGCACCTCAAAGAACTGGAGAAGTTCCACCAGCAATGCCCTAGTAAGATCCTCCAAATCCGGTGGGAAGAGAGGCACTCCAGCAGCAGCGTCTTGTCTCAAACCACCCTGTCCAGCATCGAGCACTAATCACTGGGCGGGACACGTCGCTCGTGTGCCTGACACCAGACTCCCAAAGCAACTGCTCTATTCGGAATTCAGTCACGGCAGGACACTCCCAGGAGGAAACGCTTTAGGGATGTCCTCAAAGCATCCCCGAAGAGGTTAAACATCCCCACCGACTCACAGGAGACCCCGGCTTGTGACCGACCGAAATGGAGAAGCTCATTGGGGAAGGCAGTGGACACATCGAGAGACTTTGTCGGGAATGTGCAGAGGTGAAGTCGAGGTGTCGGAGGGAGCGAACAAACCTCCAAACAGCCCATCGAACCAACCCTTCAAACACCACCTGCCCCACACGTGGCAGAGTCTACAGATCGCACATTGGATTTATCAGCCATCTCAGAACCCATCGAACCGGGGTGGGAGCAAGTCATCCTCGATCCCAAGGGACTGCCTCAGGAGTAGTAGCCAGCAGAAAATGAAATCCACAGCTGAGTTATAAAATATCAATGTGTGAAGCCGTCAAAGGCTTAGAGTAACCTTACCTTGAAAGTATTTGCCACAAACCAGACAAGCGTAGACATTGATGTGAGAAAGGGAGACTGAGCACAGTTTTTCAAAATCAAAATCCAGCACACTCCTGTTCACAGAAAAATCAATGAATATCCATCAGCTCTGCAGATTATGTACTACTTAAAACAGGACCTTAAATGCACCCTAACGGGAACAGCACAGCTCCCTCTCCCAACGAATTACACCCAGAGCAAAGACAGTGTCGTCAAACACACAACATAAAGCTCCTTTAGCTTAACTGCAGCAGCCCCACCTCCAAATCAGAGTATGCATTAATGTCAACATAGATGCACCAGGCCTGCTGAGTATTTCCTGGCATTTTCTATGTAAAATCTAACTGGCTGTTAACTTCTGGTGGAGTGGAAATCGAGTCGGATTGCCACTCCGCTCATAGTTACTGGCCTTGAAATCCAACCTGTCCTATCTCAACCAACCTGCCAGGCCGGGCCTGCCGTACTGTGGGTGGGGGTGGGGAGGGTCAGATCAGGTTGGGCTAGTGGGGGTTGGGGGGCTAGTGGGATGACGGAGGGAGTCCTGTGGGGGTTTGGGGGGAGTCCCATGGGTGTGTAGTTGAGGGGGACGGAGTACGGATTGAGGGGGGGTGTCGTAGTGGGGTAGTCAAGGGTTGGTCGTGGGCTGGGGGTGGGTGCTGTGGGAGATGGGGGTACCTTGTGGGTGTGGGGGCCTGGGTGGGTCAGTACTATAGTTACCCAGGAACTAGGAGTGATTTTAATTCTTCTAAGTTTTTCTGGGTGACTATTGTCGTAAGGCAGTTGGAACCATCCAAAATTTGGGATTTAAGTCGCATTTTCAGATGGTTCCCAGTGTGGGCAATTGCCCATTAGAACTTCCCAGGCAACTGCTGAGCAAACCTTACCTGGGAAGTTCTGGAGGGGGTTCCCCAGTGCATCTTTGGGGTAGCCCCCCCCACCCCCAACCCACCCACCCCAGATATACTGCCCCGTGCTCAGAAGTGATGGTCCATTGTCTCAAAATGATGCTGGATTAATGCAAACAGGTTGCACAGGCTTGACTTGTACAGAAGATTAAAGGGTGATCTGGTCAAGGTATTAAAAATGTTACAGGGATGGAATAGAGTAACTACAGACAATGGGGGATGCAATCTTAAAATCAGAGCTAGGCCACTCAGGAGAAAAATCAAGCAGAGAAAGGCATAAAGAGATATGGCACAAAAGTGGTAATTGTAAGCGAGGTGCACATCAGTCAGAGTCTAAAGGAATGTCAGAGCATGTTCAAGGGGCTGAATGGCCTCCTCCTGTTCTTATATGTCATGTACACTGTCCCGACATTGTCTGACCCTCAGAACAGCATTGCCCTCTGTGCCAGTCACACTTTCCATGTCCCACACCAGCCCACCCTACAGACTTTAACCCAGCAAATCAAACAGGTCAAACCAACAGAGGGGGGGGAACTTACATTCCTACCTCCAGCATGTTACTAATCCTGTGCCTGGGTATAGCACCCAGATGCTTGTTTTTATTTGAAGATATTACAGGACAGTCCAAGCTCACACTCACCGATTGATAGTGTCCAGATAGGGGCAGTGTCTGCTTCGGTCATCCTCCTCTTCCTGAGCATGAATTCTTGCCACCTTTGAGGCTGCTAGGCAGAAAAAGAACGTACATTGGAATGTCCTGAGAAGGTGAAATTATCAGTGCATCCCACAGTCAAATGAATTACTTTCCAAGTGTAATCACTGTGGTGACCTGGCAGCCAATTTGCACCCTGAGCAGTGGTGAGATTAGCAATGTGGTGGCAATGTTTGAAGGATCGATATAAAAACAAAAAACTGCGGATGCTGCAAATCCAAAACAAAAACAGAATTACCTGGAAAAACTCAGCAGGTCTGGCAGCATCGGTGGAGAAGAAAAGGTCATGAGGACTCGAAACGTCAACTCTTTTCTTCTCCACCGATGCTGCCAGACCTGCTGAGTTTTTCCAGGTAATTCTGTTTGTGTTTTGAAGGATCGATCTTGGCCTGGGCGCCTGAGGTTGGGCAGTGCCATGAGATCCTGCCCAAGAGGATGCAGCAATGTTCTCAGTGCTGAATTTCGGTGTCAGACTAGATAATTCATTCAATTCCTTGACTGGGGTTTGAATCGAGCACTCAGACTAAACGGTGTCACTGAGGCAGGGGTGACAAAAACCCCAGGCCATATTCCCACATCCACTCTAACTTGGCTCCTCTGGCAGCACCTCAGTGAGTCCCATTGCAGGACCCCCTAACCTGGCACTGCGGCTGCGCGAACCTCTCTCTCTCTCTCTCTCTCTCTCACACACAGCCTGGTGACACTGCGGCTGCGCGAAACCCTGATCCTCCAGGCAGCAACACTGCGACTGCGCGATCCCCTCAGCCTGGTTACACTGCGGCTGCGCGAAACCCCGATCCTCGCGGCGACGGCACTGCGGCTGCGCGAACATTCCCCCACCCTCCCCCCCCCCCCCCCTCAGCCGGGTGGCATTGCGGCTGCGCGCCGCCAGGCTATGCGGTGCGGCTCCAGGAATATTCTGGAACGAGGTTCGGGCCCTGCGGCCGCAGAGTGCGAGGGTTGAACGGCCCGGTAGCCCCGACTGCCCTCCCCGCTCCGCCAGTCGCTCACAGCCCTTTTCTTTCTGGTGTCGAATCGCGGTACCTGGCTCCAACTCGGCCTCATCCCCGCTTTCCGGCTCCAGCTGCCGCTTCGCCGCCGCCATCACCGACCGTCCCGGGCCACTGGGTGGCCGACCGCCTGCTTCCCCGGCGGTTCTGCGCAAGCGCTGGGAACCCTCCAATCGTTGAAATAAATGCAGACATTCATTCACACAAAAGAACCCATTTGTTCACCTCTGCAGCAATTGCTGCTTCAAACTTCAGCACTGTTTTAAGTTTGCACGCTCATTAAATGCCACGTTGACACCAAAGTTTAACAAAAATAAAAACTAGATCAACAAATTGGGCAGGTCAAAATTTGAAAAAGATATTTGGCCTGCTCTGTTTCGGTAATCTTGGCCAAAACTTCACTCTCCCACTGTTAGTTATATAGTAATAAGATTAGACCAAGTGAAATAAGCTGGTTTTATTTAGGAAAAAAATTAGTGATTTAAAAATAATGTGCCCCAGCAGCATATTTTTTCCTCGAAATATGCTTTTGTCATTTTCTTTGTGTGACAAACATCAGAAAAGTTGAAATTAATTTACAAGCGTTTGTGACGTGGGATTTTTGGTCTGAAAATCACCAAATATGTTTCTTGATGGAGGTTTATAATTGATCTGTTCCATCGGTAAATGTGGGGCAGATGAAAATCAGGGGCCGTGAATATCTGATAGTCACGAATAAGTCCAATAGGGAATTCAGGACAAAGTTCTTTACCCAGAAAGTGGTGAAAATGTGGATCTCTACCAGGTGGAGCAACTGAAGCGAGTAAACTATTTTAAGGGGAAGCTGGATTAACCTGAAGGAGTAAGGTATAGAAGGATGTGCTGATAGGGTGAGATGAAGAGGGGTGGGAGTTAGAGTCATAGAGGTCGACATTACAGAAAAAAGCCCTTTGGCCCATTGAGTCTGTGCCAATCAAATAAGTACCTAACTACTGTAATCCCATTTTTCAGCACTAGGCCCATAGCCTTGTATGCCATGACATCGCAAGTGCACATCCAAATGCTTCTTAAATGTTATGAGGGCTTCTGCCTCTACCATCCTTTCAGGCAATGAGTTCCAGATTCCTACCACCCTCTGGATGAAAACATTTTTCCTCACATCCCCTTTAAACCTCCTGCCCCTTATCTTAAATCTATGTCCCCTGGTCATTGATTCCTCCACCAAGGGGAAAAGTCCCTTCCTCTCTACCCTATCTATGCCCCTCATAATTTTATACACCTCAATCATGTCCCCTCTCAATCTCCTCTGCTCCAGGAAAAATAATCCCAGTCTATCCAATCTCTCCTTATAACTAAAACTCTCCAGCCCAAGCAACATCCTGGTAAATCTCCTCTGCACTCTCTCTAGTGCAATCACATCATTCCTATAATGCGGATTCCAGAACTGCACGCAATACTCTAGCTGTGGCATAACTAGTGTTTTATACAGTTCCAGCATAAGTTCCCTGCTCTTATATTCTATGCCGCGGCTAATAAAGGCAAGTATCCCATATGCCTTCTTACCACTTTACCTATCCTTAAGGGACTGGTGGACATGAACACCAAGGTCCCTCTGATCCTCAGTACTTCCCAGGGCCTTACCATTCATTGTGTGTTCCCGTGCCTTGTTTGTCCTATGTTAGTTGATTCCTGAAGAGCATAAACATTAGTATAGACCTTTTGTGCTGAATGGCCTATTTATGTATATTATGTGGAATTTACACTGAAAAACATTGGCAGAGCTATCCAATTAGTCCCAGTCCCCTGCTTTCTCCATAGCACTGAATCAACATAGGCATGATGGGCTGAATGGCCTCCTGTGCTGTATCATTCAATAATCCTCAGTTATTTTTCTCCCATTAAACATTGGGACAACTGAAGCTATTCTCCTCGCCTCCTCAGACCAATTCCCTTTCTTCATCGCTCCGACACCTCTCTTTGGCCATAGCAGGTTGAACTAGACTGTCACCACTTCAGTGTCCTATTTGACTCTGCTGATCTTCCAAACCTATATCTATCACAAAGTAAACCTATGTCCATTATCTGTCTCCACTCCACTTCAATCCACCTGCTGCTGAAACCCTCATCCGGGCTCAACTATTCTACCACTCTCCTGGCTGTTGTCCCATCTTCCACCCTCTATAAACTGTTCAATTCAAAACTTTGCTGCCCGTATCTTAATTTACATCAAGTCTCACTCACCCGTCACCCCGTGCTCACTGTCCTACACTGGCTCCCAGTCCAATGCCTCAATTTTTAAAATTCACATTCTTGCTTTCAAATCCTTCCCAAGCTCTGTGACCACCTCCAGCCTTAAACCTTCCAGGAATTCTGCATTCCCCCAACTCTGGCCTCTCGTGCATCCCTTTTTGTTGCACTCTTCGTGACTGTACCTACAGCTGGTGAGACCATAAGCTCCAGAATTCCTTCCCTAAATCTCTTCACCTTTCTCTCTTCCTTTAAGACAATTTTTTGACTGTCAGCTGTGGCTCAGTTGGTAACATTCTCACCTCTTAATCACAAGGTTCCTAGCTCAAGACCCAATCCAGGATTTGAACACAAAAATAATCAATGCAGTACTGAGGGAGTGCTGCACTGTCAGAGATGCTGTCTTTAAGATGAGGTATTAAATCAAGATGCCATCTGCCTCCTTGGATAGACATAAAAGATCCTGGCACTATTTTGAAAAAGAGCAGGGGAGTTATTCCTGGTGTCCTAGTCTATATTTATCCCTCAATCAACATTAAAAAAGATAAGTTAAAAGCAAAATACTGCGGATGCTGGAAATCTGAAACCAAAACAGAAAAAACAGGTTGTCTGGTCATGATCACATTGCTGTCTCTGGAAGTTTTCTCTGCACAAATTCGTGCTGTATTTCCTATATTACAGTAGTGACTACACTTCAAAAAGTACTTCATTGGCTGTAAAGCACTCTGAGATGTTCAGCGATTGCGAAAAGCGCTGTATGAATGCCAGTTTGTTTTTCCCTTAAGACCTACCTCTTTGTTCAAGCTTTTAGTCGCCTGACACCTGAGTCAATTTTTTTGCTGATAACACTCTGTGAAGAGCCTTCAGACATTTTTTCTATATTAAAAGCACAATATCAATGCAGGTTGTTATTAAAAATAAACAGAGCCCCTCTGTGTGTTTAATGGATCTAAAATCTGTCTCAGCCTGATCTCTAGGGTCTAACTCTGCAAACTACCTTCCGGCAGGAACATTTAATGGAAAATAACATTGCTGGAAGGTTATCGACAGTCAAGCTCTCTGCCCCATTCACAGTTTGTGATTCTGAGGCTTGCAGCCCAAGCATTCTCAGACAAAGCATTAGGATGTCTTCAGCGGAGGGTGCTTGCGTCTAACTTAATATACCGAACCTCAGGGTCATAATGTCTGGATTACTACCTGAGCTAACAGACCTTCTGTGTGTTTGCAGAATCTTCCGTTTTCTTTTAGATTTCAAATTTCCAGCATTTGTGGCTTTGTTTTGTAACAAAGTGGTATTCTCAGACAGGATGTATGACACGATAAGAGTGCAACAATTTGATGAGTATTCAACAAACAATATATTACGCACAAAGAAAAATGCTCAGCCTGGAAAGAAAGAGCTCTCATTTATCTGACAGGTTTTAACACTCCCGGGATGTTCCAAATCACTTCTCAGCACTTTTAAAGTGCAGTGACTATATTGCAGACGAATGCAGCAGCACATTGTAACAGTGATTGAATGATCAATCTGTTGGCAGTGGCGATATAGGAACAGACCACCGGAACAAGCTGCTTATTTTTCCATATTATGTTATGGGATCTTTCATGTTCATCTGAGTAGGCAGACATTTCACCTGAAAAACAGCACGCCGGACAATGCTGCACGCCCTCAGCCTTGCATCAAAGCCTTAGGGTATGTCATGGACGTTTGAACCCTTAACCTTCTGGCTCAGAACCAAAGAGCTCGACCGATGAGTCCTGCTTACGAGGAAATCCGAAAATGCTGAGAACGCACTTCAGGTCAGTCAGATGTTGGCAGATGTCTGTGTATGTCCAGCATTTACTGCTTTTGTTATTGTGGCAGATAAACTTTGATGGGAAGTATAGATTGTGCTTTTGTAATATTGAAGTCTGTTGGCACATTGGTATATCAACCTCCTCTACAAATCCCTCCTTGACCTCACCTCCCCTGACTTTTGTAATCTGCTCCAATCCATCACCCTTCTCAAATACTCCGGTCTACTACGTCCTCCCCTCCCGAATTGATGGCAGACGCTTCAGCCACTCGGGGTCTCTCTCTCAGCCTTATAATTCTCTCCACCTAAGCCTCCTTAAAATCTATCTCATTGACTATGGTTTTGGCCACCTCTCTGTTCAGGTCTAAAGAAAAAAGTTTAATTTACTTAGTATCTTTCACAACCACCGGACATCTCAAAGTGCTTTTGAACAGGTAACCTTGTTTTTTTTTGAACTGATGGTTGACTGAAGAATAAATATTGGCGACAACACCAGGGAGAACTTATCTACTTTTCTTCAAAAGATACCATGAGAGATTTTACCTGAGGGCACATGGTTAAGCATCGTATCTGGAAGGTGGCACCTCTGACAGTGCTGCACACCCTCAGAACTGCACTCAAGTGCTAGTACAGATTATGTGCTCTAATCTTGAGTGGAACTTGAAGCCACAAACTTCTAACACAGGCAAGAGTGCTACTGAATGACACAAGATCGAACCCTGAACTGTGAATTTTGCATTGGATGATTTTTTATATCAGAGGAGTTGTAAATTTGTCAGCACAATAGCAAATGGCAGAGAATCTGCAAGATTCACTAACCACAACTATATCATCTAATTCTTGACTTGCAGCATTTCTGGCTTTTGCTTTCAATGGTGCATGATTTTAAGGTGGGCTGAATTAGTTGCAATCCTATAATAAATAATTATTAAAAAGATAAACGCAAAATGCTGCAGATCTGAAACAAAAACATAAAAAGTTGGAAAAACTCAGCAGGTCTAACAGCATCCGTGGAGAGAGAAACAGAGTTAACGTTTCGAGACCGTATGAGCCTTCTTGCAGCCCATAATGGCCACTCTGAAGAAGGGTCATACAGACTTGAAACATTAATTCTGTTTCTCTCTCCACAGATGCTGTCGGACCTGCTGAGTTTTTCCAGCATTTTCTGTTTTTCATTATTACAAAGATGTTAGGAATGAGAATTATATGGGGGTGCAATCCTTTACAATGTGCCAAGAAAGTAGAGGTGAAAATTAAATCAGAGAATGTGTTTTGTACTCGTGTTAACAAGATTTGCATTCAAATGGCCTTTCACAACCTTGGGATGTCCCAAAACGCTTTACAGTCAATGAAGTACTTTTGAATTGTAAACAAGGAAACCGGGCAGCCAATTTGCACATAGCAAGCTTCCACAAACAGGAATTAGGTCATCTGTTTTTGTGATGTTGTTTCAGGAATATATATTGTCCTAGACACACTTTTGGGAAGTAGTGCAGCAGGATCTTTTGCGCCCACCTGAGAGTGCAATCGGGCCTCGGTTTGATGTCTCATCCGAAAGGCAGCACCATCAACCGTGCAGCACTCCCCCAGTACAGCACTGGAGTGTCGGACTAGATTTTGGGCTTGGGTCTCTGGAGTGGGGCTTGAAGCCAAAACCTTCAGGACTGCTACCCACTGAGCCAAAACTAACTTTTATAAGAAGTAAACTGGCATGAAGGGAAACAATTTTCCGCCAAGGAAGTGGAATTATTTTTCTGAAATGTGAGAACAGGCCATGTTTCCCAAGTGAGTGACTGCTGCCAGCTCTGGGCAATGGTTGAAGGGGTTTGGTCCTGGGGAGTGAGTTGTCACTCTGGGATAACAGCTGCTCGTCCATTTCCCTCCGCGCTCCGAGAGGCGGACGCCGGCCTGGATGGAGCTCGAGGACGAGAGCTCCGGATCCCGGGACAAAACGGCGGCCAAATCCGCCCGGCTCGACATGAGCCACGGCTTCGTCCACCACATCCGCCGCAACCAGATCGCCAGGTGCGTGTCCACCACTCCGCCGGTTGCCGGGCCAACCGGGAGGGAGAGACCGGAAATGGCAGGGTGATTGACGGCTGGTCTAACCAATCAGGAAGCGGGGTTTCCCTCCAAGGCGGCAAACTATCCGATTGACAGTGAAGCCGGCCAATGGGAAATGGAACCTTTTGCCCCAGCGGCCAATGAGAGATGGGTGGGGGAAGGAGTTCCGGTTGAGGGTCACTATTGGGTGATTGACAGTCTGCTGGTCCAGACTGGGCAGCCCATGTCATCTAGATCTGTCTGGATACAGAGGCTCTGGGAAATAGCCCAGCCATGGAGACTTACAAACACTTTCTGGTTCAGCGAAGGCAACCTTTTTTGATGCAATGTAGGAATTGCAGGAAGCAATAATCCATCCCACAGCAGTCCTTGTGAATGGGACCAAGGAAGATGTTTGCTCGTTCCCCACCCTTTGCCCCCATTGGGTCTTGTTCCAATTTCCCCTTGACAAGTGATTGCTGCTACAATTTATATTTCTGAATTGTATTGGATGGTGGAAGCAGATTAAATTGTACAGTTGGAGGGGGTTGCGGGGTGGGAGTTGAGTGCTTCAAGATGAATGCTTTGAGGGGGAAAAAAGTTTGCAAAGGAGAGCTTGGAAGCTATTTTCCTTGGATGAGAGAAAGAAGGCTGAGAGGCGATTTGATCGAGGTGTTCAAAATCATCAGGGGTCTGGACAGAGTAGATAGGGGGAAACTGTTCCCGTTGGCGGAAGGATCGGGAACCAGAAGGACACTGATTTAAGGTGATTGGCAAAATAAGCAACGGAGACATGAGGAGAAACTTTTTCACGCAGCGAGTGGTTGGGCTCTGCAGTGCGCTGCTTGAGAGTGTGGTGGAGGCAGATTCGGTTGAGGCATTCAAAAGGGAATTGGATAATTATCCGAAAAGAAAGAATGTGCAGGGCTACAGGAAGAAGGCTGGGCAGCGGCACTAGGTAAATTGCTCCTTTGGAGAGCCAGCACAGACATGATGGGCTGAATGGCCTCTTCCTGTGCTGTCACTATTCTATGAAGGCTCTAAGGAAAGGGCACGGGTGTGAGACTAACTGGATAGGCTTACCAAAGCGTTGGCACAGGCATGATGGGCCAAATGGCCTCCTTCATCACTGTATCATTCTGCACTTCTTCAATGTCACAAAACATCACAATGTGTTCACAAATCAGAATGGGAAGAGGATTGGGAAGGAGTTTTTTTGTTTCATTTGTTCACAGAATGTCGGCTTCGCTGGCTGGGCCAGCATTTATTGTCCGTCCCTAATTGCCTTTGAGAAGGTGGTGATGGTGAGCCGCCTTGAACTGCTGCAGTCCATGTGGTTTGATACAACTGAGTGGCTTGCTCGGCCATTTCAGAGTCAACCACATTGCTCTGGGTCTGAAGTCACATGTAGGCCAGACCAGGTAAGGATGGCAGATTTCCTCCCCTGAAGGACATTAGTGAACCAGATGGGTTTTATGACAATCAATAATGTTTCATGGCTGCCATTAGACTAGCATTTAATTCCAGATTTATTAGTTGAAATTAAATTCCACCAGCTGCCGTGGTGGGATTTGACCCCGTGTCCCCAGATCATTAGCCTGGGTCTCTGGCACTACCATTATGTCACCGCCACCCCAAATTAGGAGAGGTGGGGAATGATGTCTCAATTTCCTCAAAGCCTTGGTTCCTGAGCGCCAGACACTACTGAAGCAACCTAAGCTGCTCCTTTGGTAATTTTACTTACTGTTTGTGAAGGCTACGCAGTGTTCAAAAGAAAAATTGAAGAAAAACGTCATTGCATGTTCAAAATAAAGACAGACCTCCATGCTCACTCACATCAGGTATTTATCTTGGCTCACTGCGTGGCGCTCTTGCCTTGCAATCAGAAGCCTGTGAGTTTAAGCCCCACTCCAGAAACTTGAGCACCCAATCCAGGCTGACACTTCGTGCAGCACTGAGCGGGGGGAGGTTTGCACTGCCGTAGGTGGCGTCTTTTGGGCGAGATGATAATCCGAGCCCCCGGTCTTTCCTGTGAGGTGGATGTAAAAGTATCCAATCAAGAAAGAGCAAAGAGGTTCTCTCCAGGGTCCTTATTGTTCAGCCAATATCACTAAACAGAATATCTGGTCACTTGTCTTGTTTGTCGAACCTTTTTGTGTTTAAATTGGTTATTGCATTTGCCCAAGTCACACCAGTTCTGACACCTCCTACCTACTTGCAGGAAACGGCTTTGAGACATCCTGAGGTTATGAAAGGCAGTATATAAATTCACAAATCTCACAGACATCTTAAATGCTTTATTTATAATAAAATTCTGTACCTTGCTGTTGTGCAGGCAAACGCTACAGCCATTTTGCACACAGGACAATCCCTTTAACAGCATTGAGATGAATTATTGATCAGTCTGTTTTTGGCTTGAAGGGAAGAATTGTTGGCCAGAGCTCCTGAACTCGCTGTTGTTTGTTGAAAAGTACGAGGAGCCCTTTCACATCCACCTGAACAGGTAGATGATGCCTTGATTTTCTCTCAGAACTCCAGTGAAGTCTTAGCCAAGATTGTATGACTGATTCCTGGGGCAAGATTTTCTCCTGCAGGTTTCAGGACCCCACAGTCAGATTCAAATGGGGGTTAGAAACCCACACTTTTTTGGAGAACAGACAATCACTTGCAATTTTCCCCAAACTGCCCAATTAATGGCCAGAGAGCAGGCTCACTGTCCAATTAGGGATGGCAGGCGACTCTCAAAGCTGGAGGGCTAATAGGAGGCCGGTCAGCACCTAAGAATCAGAACCTGGCCTCTCAGGTAAGTGAGAGAGGGCGCCGCCATTTCGAGGTGCCCTCTCTCCAACTCTTTTACCTTTGAAATTAAATAAGCCCTTTATACTATTCTGGAGGGGGAGCTCGCTTGCGGGTAGATAGCCCTGCCTCACCTACCCCCTCCGCCTCTGGGAAAATGGCCAAGGGTGCAGGATAAAGACAGGGAATAGGAACACTGGCCGGAGGCGTGAATTCCACTCCTGCCTCCGGGCTCAGGCCCATTGGCAACTGAAAGTTCTCCCCCTGGTACTCGAACCCAAAACCTTCTGAGGAATAGGTGAGAATGCTATCAGCTGACCCAAGCTGGTAGTAATTATAAAAAGAAAGCTGCATGAAATGATTGAGCCAGCCTCCTTCCCTGTGGGATACATTGGTTTACCTACAGTTTAAAATACATGTGTCTGATTAGGCTCCTGGAGCAGATGTGATTGTGAATGTTGGTGACTTTACAGGATGAGCTGATAGCCAACACGGACACCGTGGGCTGAATAGCCTTCTTCTGGGCTGTAACCATTCAGTGATTGTATCACATACTCTCTTGTTACCAATTCAACAAGCGTTGTCCATTTACATTTTGTCAACCTGGAAAGTTTGGAGAGGGTCACTGTTCCTTTGTCCTGGTTAAATCCTCAACCATAACATCAAAGATCTGTTAGCATCAGCAGCTTAAGATTCATGCAAGTCGGCGGGAACTTGGATTAGGTATGAGATATGGTCCTCAAGACTTTGCAGCTTTTCAGTATTCATTTATGGGATGTGGGCGTTGCTGGCTAGTCCAGCATTTATTTCCCATCCCTAATTGCCCCTTGAGAAGGTGGTGGTGAGCTGCCTTCTTGAACTGCTGCAGTCCATGTGGTGTAGGTACAGCCACAGTGCTGTTAGGGAGGGAGTTCCAGGATTTTGACCCAGCGACAGTGAAGGAACGGTGATATATTTGCAAGTCAGGATGGTGAGTGGCTTGGAGGGGAATTTCCAGATGATGGTGTTCCCATGTGTCTGTTGCCCTTGCCCTTCTAGGTGGTAGAAGTCATGGGTTTGGAAGGTGCTGTCTAAGGAGCCTTGGTGAGTTCCTGTACCATTTGAATGTTCCAGTATTCAAAGGTTGATAATGTCGTTCCACTGTATCTGAGGGTCAGGAGGTTGACTGGCTTTGAATTTGTTATCTGTAGGAGTGTAATTTTCAAACCCTCAGCATTTTGGAAGATCACGAGGCCTTACTTCCAACCGCTGACATTCATGGGCAGAAAAATTGCAGGCAACGCTCCTACAGTTATCTGATAAGGTCCCCGCTGCCTGTGAAACTGTGCCCTGGGCACATTCCACTCCTAGTTATTTTGGACGTAGGGCCTCGCTTACCCACCAACGCGAAGAGCCTGTACTCGGCAAGTTGCTTTCCCAGCTAGCAGTGGCTGGGGCCCAGTGTGCAGAGGTTGGCAGGAGTGAGGAAGGGACAAAAGCAAAGTGGTGACAGAAAGAATAAATGAAGAGCTTTCTGCCTGCTCCTTTTGCAGAGATGATTACGACAAGGAGGTAAGACAGGCAAAGGAGAGGCTGAAGAAGAGACAGACTCCAGCTCCAGTCCGCCCTCGCAAGCCTGACCTGGAGGTGTACCATCCACGCCGCAGGAGTAAGTACAACATCTTGGTTACAGACAAGACTCTCTGGAAGGAATTATAGTATATTAATGCAAAGGGATATGACAATTAAAGGACATTTTGTGTATGTAAATGCAATGTAAAGGAACAACAAGAAGTTACATTTCGATAGCACCTTCAACATAATAAAATGTCCCAAGGCGCTTCACAGGAACATTATCAAACAAAGTATGACCCCGAGCCACATAAGGAGAGATTCGGTCAGATAACCAAAAGCTTGTTTGAAGAGGTCGGGTTTAAGGAGCGTCTTAAAGGAGAAAAGTGAGGTAGAGAGGAGGAGAGGGGTAGGGAGCGAATTCCAGAGCTTGGGGCCTCAGCAACTGAAGGCATGGCCACCAATATTAAAATTGGAGATGCTGAAGAGGACTAGCACTGGGGACACGGGTTTAAATCCCACCATGGCAGCTGGTGGAATTATGGAATTTAAATTCAATAACTTTTTTAATTCAATTAAGTTTTAAAAATCTGCAATCGAAAATAGTGTCAATAATAATGATCATGAAACTGTCACTGATTGTTATCAAAGCCCATCTGGTTCACTAATGCCCTTCAGGAAGGAAATCTGCCGTCCTTACCTGGTCTGACCTACATGTGAATCCAGACCCCCAGCAACAGAGATCTGGAAGCCCCCAGACTAATCCCTGATCTCTGCTGAATGAGTTGATCGTAGCCAGAGGCAGCCTCTGGGTTAGTGGGTGATAAAGGAGCGAGTTTTCTATTCTCCTGATCACTGCCCAACGAGCCCTGTTGTGAATCGCGTGTCTCCATGGTTAAATAGGTCACCTAAGGGGAAGGCGGCTCATGTTGATGAACTGTACCTAAGTCAGGAAGTTAGTACAGGAGGAGAGGAACCTGCAGAGGCGTGTTTGAAAGAGCGAGGTTGGGTCTTGACAGAAACGATCCATTCTACTTTTGATCGTGGTTTCCTTTGCAGATGGAGCGGAGAATTCCTTGGGGTTTGAGTGTGAGGAGTCAAATGAAAGTAGCTCTGGCACCGATCCAGAGCCTCAGAACGCCATGATGGAGTCAGAGAACACTGAGCTCTTCTGTCTGGATTACCAAGCAGATGATAAAATTGTCACATCAGTTATTATTCATCAAGTGAGTTGGCATTTGGGTGCAAGGGCAGACCCTGCCTAGTGTACTGTGTCATACCAACCCCACACCTCCCAGCTTTGATTCTGCGCTCTGCTGATCTCAGCCAGGACAATGGTTGGGGACTTGCAATCAACCTGAGAGGATCAAGCCAACTGGGATCCCCGTTGGTGATCACTGTCCAGTGGCCTGCTACAAAGTGTCTGTGCCTCAGACTTGAGGTTCACATGGGAAGAATAGCCACTGGGGTGAGGTACCTGTAGCTCCCAGCGCCTTAGGGGAGAAAAATATTAGAAAAGATGGGAATTTTTTTAAAAAAAGGAGAGAGCTTGCTGTTCAGATCTGGAATGCACTGTCTGAACTGGCGATTCTGTAATAACTTCTGAAAGGGAATTGGATTAATAGTAAAGAAGGAAGATTCGCAGGGCTAAAAGGAAAGAAGACTTGCATTTATTGCTTTTCACAACCACAGGATGTCTCAAAGCGCTTTACAACCAGTGGTGTACTTTTTGAAGTGTCATCACTGTTGTAATGGCAGCCAATTTGCACACAGCAAGCTCCCACAAACAGCAATGTGATAATGACCAGATAATCCGATTTTGGCGATGTTGATTGATGGATCAATATTAACAAGGACACCGGGGATAACTCCCCAGTTCTTCGAAATGGTGCCATGGGATCTTTTACATCCACCCAAGAAGGCAGATGGGAGCTTGGTTTAAAACATCGCGTCCAAAAGACGGTACCTCCAACAGTGCAGCACCAGCCTTGATTTTTGTGCTGAAGCCCTGGAATGGGACTTGAAGCCAGAACCTTGTGATTCCAGAGGCCAGAGTTCTACCAACTGAGCCACGGTTCACACAGACAAACATGGGGAAAGAGCAGGGGAGTGGAACTAATTGGAGAGCCCTTCCAAAGAGCTGGCACAGGCACGATGGGCTGCACGCTCTCCCGTGCTGGGTGATCCTATGAAAGAGAGAACAGGGCGCGAAAAGCAGGAGAGACCGCAGGGAGCAATGACTGCCTTTAATTTTTCTCTCACTACAGGGTGATGATCCCAAGAAAGTGGCAGAAAAAATTGGGAATAAAAATAGCCTGGAGCCACTGATGAAAGAAGCACTGAGACTGCGAATCCAGGAGGAAATTGAAAAGAGGGTCTCAAAGCGTTGAGTGTGGCCACAGCTTCATTGGGCAGTCCAGTTTTGTTCTTTGTTTTTGTGTTGTTTTTTCCCCAATTCCAGAATGAAGTGTGAAGAGATTCAAGGTCCTGGGGCTACAGCAACTGTTGCAGGGACATCTTGGTCAAGAAAGAGGGAAAGAAAACAGGAAAGGAAGGTGACTTGAATTCCTGAAGGAGACAACACACATTGTTGGACTAACTGCCAAATACAGTGGGTGCGACCCTACTGGATATATATTTAAGACAGACTCCACAATTCACTGTGCACAGTGTTAAACAAACATAAACTTGGTGGTACAATATTACCTTCGGAATTAATGATTGATACAAAAGTGTTAGGGTTTTATTTGTTAACAATCTTGGCCATTGCCAGTATTCCTGAACAAGATCGCCCATTTCAGAAAGAAGCACTAGCAGGATTTCTACATTATCCCATTCTGCAATTTGGTATGGTGCTGGAATAAAAGGATTGTAAGATAGTTATAGTCCCGGTACTACTTCATTCAATTGCTGACTGCTAGAATACAAGGAACAAGGAGACTGTCACCTTGAATAATGTATAGAAGAAACTGTGCAGCATAAGGGATGGTTTTATGATCATTGTATAAGGTTAACTCCAGCCACCAGGGTTGGAATGGCTCTGCCCAGTGATTTCCATTCAAAAGCACTTGGCTGAGGAGAGCTTCCCTGCTGAAATTTTTGATGGTGTTTCAATGTTCGTGCGATGGGGCAGTACTTGGTTCCAAGTGAGCAGCCCTCACCCACAAGGGGACACTGTCTCACCCCCATCATTTCCTGCCACTCCCAGGAAGTAGTGCATGACAAGTATTAGGAAAAAGAGGGTGCAAAATTTCAGTCACCAGCAGCTGATAAAGGTCTGCTGGCTATCTCTTGAGCACTAGCAGTGCTTTGGGTGGTTGGGGGGGCGGGGGGTGAGTGGGGGTGGGGGGGGGGGTGGTGGGTTATAGTTGGCAGGGGTTGTACATAGGCATAGAAATGGCAGTGGGTGGCTGGGGACAAAGCGGGCCAGGGCTGGAGAACTTTTTATTTAAAAGGGGCACAGCTGCATATGAGAAGAGCCACAATATAACATTTTTGTGCAAAATTATTGCACGGTCTGTGTAAGGCTCCCAGCTATATCAGAGTGCACAGCCAAGTTACAGAGCTCAGGTCACCACACTCAGCAGTACAGAGAGTGGGCTCCCACCATTGCATTATCAGCCCAGGAGCTGACAAAGAGAAAGGAGCCTCTTAAATTCATATTGTGCATATGTTTTACTTAAGATGAGAGGAATCCAGGATAAATGCTGATTCCTATCAAAAATAAATGTTGTCCCCCCTTTCCCGGATGGTACAGTGGGTAGATATCTTGGCGCTGAACCACACAGGGCTGGTTTGATCCTTGGTTCATATTCAATTCGCCAATCCCAGTTGCAGCTCGGGATGAGGTGCTAAGATTGACTTCTGCAGGGACGAGACAAGGTGGGGGCGGGGGAAAGAAAATTCAACCATAGTTCCTGCTCCTGAACTATATCCCGTTGAGCCAGCTGCCAATAAGCGTGGGCGTGTTTGGGTATCACTATCACTCCCAGCTGAGAGTCAAAAACTCAGCACAGGTCAGACTTGGGACCCTCCTGATCTTGTTCAGTGTTACAATGGACAGTGTATATAGCCCATCAGGGAACTCAATTTGTTTGTAACAGGCACCATAAACTCACAAGATCAGGTTCATCTGGCCCAGTGTCTTGTATCCTCCATGCCATAAAGTAAAATGTGTGGTATCAAACTTCTGTTTTCAATTTTGGGCAGAATGAGATGTAAAAGAAAACAAATTGCAGATTTTTAAAAATTGTCTGATGTATTAGCTAAACTACTGTCCTGTTTGTTTGCATTTTCCTACATGACAACAGTGACAAAAGTCCTTCATTTGTTGTGAAGCACTTTGGAACACCCCGTGGTGATGAAAGGCATGATTGGAATGCTCGTTATTCCTTTCTAACCACAGTCTTCTGCCTTGGTTGAAATTTTCAAGAACGTCTTGCTAAACATATTAATGATTTTATTTGGTTAGGGTGTATTTTGATCCTAGGTCTGTATAGAAAATTGTTCTGATATGAATTTGTTTCCTGTTCCTTCTTAACCCCAGCACTCTGCCATATGTCAAATAAACTTTGTATGTTTCTAAAAAGTTTGCATACTGTGCCCATCTGTAGAAAGGTCAGTACTGCTTTAAGTGTGGGTGCCCTGTCCGACACGCCTTCCCTAATTCTGAATCCTCACTCCGTTTGAAGTTTATCTCCTGCTCTTACTCAATTTTTCACAGGTACTCCTTACCTTCTTCAGGTTTTCTCTTCTTCCTCAAATCTCAAGGTTCTTAAACCCAAACTTGATGTTACCTACAACAACAATAACATATTTATATAGCACCTTTAACGTAAATGAAACATCTCAAGGCACTTCACAAGGCCAGAATTAGAGGAGCGCAGAGATCTTGGAGGGCTGTTGGGCTGGAGGAGATTGCAGAGATAAGGAGGGGTGAGGCCATGGAGGGATTCGAAAAGAAGGATGAGAATTTTAAAATGGAGGTGTTACTATAACCAGGAGTCAATGTAGGACAGCAGCACAGGGGTGATAGGGGCTCAGGTCTGGTGCAAATTGGGACATGGGCAGCAGAGTTTTGAATGACCTCAAGTTTATGGGAGCCAGCCAGGAGTGCCATGGAATAGTCACGTCTGGAGGTAGCAAAGGCATGGGTGAGGGTTTCAGCAGCAGCTGAGCTGCAGTGGGGCCAAGACGAGCAATGTCTTGGTTAATAAACAGTCTTAGTGATGGTACAGAAAGGTGGTCGGAAGCTCAACTTGGGGTTAAATGTGATATCAAGGTTCCAAACGTTTGGCCCAGTTTTACATGTCTTCCTTGCTAATTTAAGTCTTGGTGCTGTTTTGCACTGTGGCTCTAGGCTCCTTAGTAAATGGAACAAAACGGTGCAGCAAACATTAATTGATGTTCTTACTGACATTAGGCTGCATCCTTAATAATGTGCTTTTACAAATCTAAGTTGTGTGGTTCTTGTAACGGACACTGGTCACACCCCAGTACAGTCTGGACATCTAATCGTAGGAAAGAAACTGTCTTCAGGAGATAGTAACAGAAATTAATCTGGATATCGGGAATTTAAGTTCTGAGAATACAGTAAGAACTTGTTTCCTTTGGAAAAGTAAAGACTTTAAGATGACCTCATTGACATTTTCAAGGTTATGAAGACAATTCACCAAACTGACCCAACAGAATATTTATTCTGGTGAAGGTTTAATTCCCAGAGGAATAGGATTGTCAGATGTAACTTTTTCAGCCAAAGGATAATTGAGTTCTGGAATAAGTAACCAGGGAAAGATAATTCAATGCACAGTAGGTCACTCAGTCTAACATCAGTGATAGGAAAGCTACATAAAGAACATCGTCAAGGACAAAATTAACTTGTACTTGGAGAAGCATAGATTAATATGGGACAGATCTGTGAAAAGCAAATCGCAACTGACTATCCTAATTGAGTACTTTGTTGAAGTAATAGAGAGGGTCGATGAAGGTAGTATATTCAGATATTTATACGTGTATAAGGACTTTCAAAAGGCATTTGATGAAGTGCCGCATAACAGGCTTATTTGGAAAATAGAAGCTTATTAAAGGGACGGTGTTAGCCTGGGTATTAAATTGGGTAAGGGATAAGAGGAAGAGTGTATTGATGTAAAGGTCAATGAATGATTTCAAAAAGAAATTATATAGGCAATTGAGGGAAATAAACTTACTGGGCTATGGCTATGTATGAAACTGATTGGATAGCTCTACAAAAATGAACACGATGGGCTTAATGGCCTCTTTTTTTGTGCCATTTTGACTATAAATGGCTTGGACTTAGGTATAGGGGGTACAAATTTCAAAGCTTGTGAACACTACAAAATAGTAAGTATTGAGCATGACAGTAGCAAACTTCAGGAGGATGTGTACTAGTAAAATGGGCAGACGTGGCAGATGCAATTTAATGCGGATAAATGTGAAGTGATGCACTTTAGGAGGAACAACATGGAGAGGCAGTATAACCTAAATGGTACTATTTCGAGACAGATGCAAGAACAAGGACATGGGGGTGCACATTCACAAATCTTTGAAGGTGGCAAGTCAAGAAGGTTGAGGCAGGTTGAGAAGGCAATTAAGAATCATAAGGGATACCCGGCTTATAATCAAATTATGTACATTGAATAACAAAAGTCATGCTAAGGCAGTCATGCTATATTTTACAATTTCTGGTTAGGCCTTAGCCGGAGTATGGTGTGTCATTCTGGGCATGACACTTTAGGGAGGATGTCAAGGTCCTGGAGAGGGTACAGTAGAGTACAAAAGTACAGAAGTCTTGCTACAACTGTACAGGGCATTGGTGAAAGCGCACCTGGAGTACTGTGCACAGTTTTGGCCTCCTTACTTAAGCAAGGATATACTTGTATTGGAGGTAATTCAGAGCAGGGTCACTAGGTTGATTCTTGGGATGAAGGGGTTGTCTTATGAGGAAAGGTAGAACAGGTTGGGCCTATACTCATTGGAGTTTAGAAGAATGAGAGGTGATTTTATTGAAACATATAAGATTCTGTGGGGGCTTGACAGGATAGATGCGGAGAGGATGTTTCCCCTCGTGGGGAATCTAGAACAACGGGGCGCAGTTTCAAAATAAGGGGACTCCCATTTAAGATGAAGATGAGGAGGAATTTCTTCTCTCAAAGGGTTGTTAGTCTTTGGAACTGTCTTCCACAGGTGGCTGGGTCATTGAATATATTCAAGGCTGAGTTAGTCAGACTTTTGATCGATGAGGGAGTCAAGGGTTATGGGGGACAGGCAAGAAAATACTGTTAAGGCCACAATTAGATTATCCATGATCCTATTGAGTAGCGGAGCAGTATCAATGGTCTGAATGGTATACACCTCTTAATTCTTATGATATTAAGACTAGGGTAATACCAGGGATGATTAAGTTCAGTTATATGGAGATATTGGAGAAGCTGGAATTAAAACAGAAAACCATGAAAATACTCAGTAGGTGTGGAGAGAGAAACAGAGTTAACATTTTAGATCGTTTCAGCTTTGACAAAAGGTCATCAACCTCAAATGTTTGGGGCACTGGTGTAAGTCAGCGAGGACCAAGGATGATGAGTGAGCAGGATTTGGTGTGCGATATGGGCAGCAAAGATTTTGATAGCAGAGGCCTATAAAGAGGGGGGATGGCTAGGAGATCATTAGAAAGGTGGGAGTCCGGCAAAGATGAGAATGAGAAGTTCAGTAGCAACTGGGCTGAGGTCGAGGCAGATTCAGGTGAGGGAGGTAGAAGTAGGTGGTTTTGGTGATAGAGTTGTATTTTGGTTGAATCAGACTCAGATATTGTGGACAGTAATTCGAAGGAGAGGAGTAACACACCTGGTAAATAGGTGGAGTTGATCTATCAAAAATGGAGCGGCTGTATGGGCCTAATGGGCTTCTCATTCATTACTTGGGCATTTGCAGTCTCTGCTAGCCAACTGTCTAACTCAAAGTTACATGTAGAAGGTTTATTCCTGCAAATGTTTTTTATTCTTTCATGGGATGTGGGCATCACTGGCTAGGCCAGCACTTATTGCCCATCCCTAATTGCCCTTGAGAAGGTGCTGGTGAGCTTCCTTCTTGAACCGCTGCAGTCCATGTGTTGTAGGTACACCCATGGTTAGGAAGAGAGTTTCAGAATTTTGACCCAGCAACAGTGAAGGAACGCAGGTGTATTTCCAGGATGGTGTGTGGCTTGGAAGGGAACTTGCATGTGGTGGTGTTCCCATGCGTCTGCTGCCCTTGTCCTCCTAGATGATAGAGATCACGGGTTTGGAAGGTCCTGTCGAAGGAGCCTTGGCAAGTTGCTGCAGTGCATCTTGTAGATGGTACACACTGCTGCTACTGTGCATCGGTGGTGGAGGGAGTGAATGTTTAAGGTGGTGGTTGGGGTGCCGATCAAGTGGGCTGCTTTGTCCTGGATGGCATCAAGCTTCTTGAGTGTCGTTGGAGCTACATTCATCCAGGAAAGTGGAGTGTATTCCATCACACTCCTAGATGGTGGACAAACTTTGGAAGTCAAGAGGTGAGTTATTTTCTCCGCAGCATTCCCAGCCTCTGACCTGCTCTTGTAGCTGGTCCTGTTCATTCTGGTAATAACCAGGATGTTGATAGTGGAGGATTCACCAATGATAATGGCATTGAATGTCAAGGGTAGCTGGTTAGATTCTATCTTGTGGAGATGGTCATTGCCTGGCATTTATGTGGCGCAAATGTTATTTGCCACTTATCAGCCCAAACCTGAATGTTGTCCAGGTCCTGCTACATGTAGGCACAGACTGCTTTAGTCAATGGCTTTTTAACCAGAAATAATAAAGATAACTCATTCTAAATTTTTTGATTCATTTCTGGGATGTGAGTGTCACTGGCTAGGCCAGCATTTGTTGTCCATCCCTAACTGCCCTTGACAAGTTGATGGTGAGCCTTCTGCAGTCGATGTGGTGCGGGTACACTCACTGTTGTGTTAGGGACGGAGTGTCAGGATTTTGACCCAGCGTCAGTGAAGGAAAGGCGATATAGTTCTAAGTCAGGAACATGCTTGGTGGTGGCGTTCTCGTGCGGCTGACACCCTTGTTCTTCTAGGTGGCCGAGGTTGCATGTTTCGAAGGTGCTGTCGAAGGAGCCTTGGCAAGTTGCTGCAGTGTATCTTGTAGATAGTACACACTGCTGCCACTGTGCGCCAGTGGTAGAAACAGTGAACATTTAAGGTGGTAGATCTGGTGCCAATCAAGTAGGCTTCTTTGTCCTGGATGGTGTTGAGCTTTTTGAATGTTGTTGGAATTGCACTCATCCAGGCAAGTGGGGAGTATTCCATCACACTCCTGACTTGTGCCTTGTAGATGGTGGATAGGCTTTGGGGAGTCAGGAGGTGAGTTACTCTGTGTAGAATTCCCAGACTCTGACCTGCTCTTGTAGCCACAGTATTTATATGGCTAGTCCAGTTCAGTTTCTGGTCAATGGTAACTCCCAGGATGTTGATAGTGAGGAATTCAATGATGGTAATGCCATTGAATGTCAAGGGGAGATGGTTAGATTCTCTCTTGTTGGGATGGTCATTGCCTGACACTTGTATGGCACAAATGTCACTTGTTCTGCGGTTCTAGTGTGTTCAGATGTTTCTGTTTCATTTTGAACAGGCTGAACCTGCTGATATTTTCATGTGCAGCAGGTGGCGTGTTTCAGCCACTGGGAACATGAAGGCACATTTCAGCTGGCAACACTCTGTATAACAAGCTCTTCTGGCTTCAGTGTTCAGTATTGTATGCTCACCTCACCTTAATGGTACAGTCATGATGACTCAGTGGGCAATTACATAGAGACTAAGTCATACAGATCAATTTCCATTCCAAGTTGGTACTCAGTTCTCAGCTATGGTGGTGATAGGGGTTCCTGGGGTGGGAGATGGGGAAAATAAACTAGGACTCTCTCTCCTGGTCATCATACAGTGACGACTGTCTTCTGTATGAGGACCTCAGGTGAGAATATGAGGACTTGGTGGCGACACTCAGGGAAGATGCTGGCTTGGGCAGGATAGTGGAAAACGCTTATTGCCTGTGATATCTCAGTAGGGATTGGTGCCATCGCTTCTGACGTCCCTTGAAGGAGTGATCTTGCTGCATTTTCACTCCTTGCTGCTTGTGCTCCATAATGGTTTTGCCAGTGAGTGCAGAGCTTGTGAAACGAGTAGCCCTGAACTGAAAGCTGTACAATGTGATTAAGGCACTCCTGTGATGACCAGCCCCATCTTCCCAATGCTCTCCCCACTCCTTCCAAAGGCTGACTTTTGATGGGCTATTTTCACCCTCTGATGCCCTTACATCGCCTCAAGTTGTCATCCTCAGCCTGTATAGTGACTGTTGGTAGGTGCTTTCCTACAGGAGGAGATTGCTGTCAAACGTGTTTTCACTAAACATCCACCCCTTAGGCCAGCAGTATAAGGCTGGAATTAAAATGCGAACATTTGGTAAGACTGTAACATTCCTTTGTAAACCGCAGCATCATGTCAGGTTACGTGTGTGTGAGAGAGAAATTTTTTCAAAATTCAAAAGAGGTTGGAAGCATTTTTTAATGCAGGGGGTTGTTAGGGCATGGAGGGGGATCACGATATACCTTTATCCCATGCACAATGGAAGTAATGCAAACTGTATGCTGCCTGCTCATCTCCATGGTTACAACATGTAGCCCAGCATTAAACATGCTGGTTTGTGCGAGGCTAGCACCCAATTTTAAAGTTAGCCCACATTTCTTAAAGGCAGCATGCACCTCTTAAAGGGGAGGTGCATTCTGGCTGCAGCAGGTGCTGGAAGAGGCTGAGGAAGAGTCTCTGAGAAGGATGAAACCAGGGCAATGAAGCAGCAGACCAGAGAGGGGACTCTAAGGTTCGCAGATGCAGCACTGCAGGCCCTTAGAGCAGGAGCTAGAAAGGTGGAGAGAGTTTCTCTTTCCACAGGGGGCCTGGAGGCCTTACAGACAAGTACGTAGATGGCAGTGGGAGTAGATAACCACAGAGGTCAATGCTGGGAGTCTAGCCCTGAGGATCTGGATATAATATCGGAAAAAAGTTCAATGACCCAACACGAGTGGTTAAGGTCAGTAAATGCATCTTCAAATGGCACACAACTAGCCTTACACACTGCTCAATGCACCAAACCCCCATCTCTCATTGATCAGCAATCACTAGCAAACATGACTCATGCCTAACATTCATATGTCCCACCGCACCCTCATGCACTTACCACTGCTGCAAGCCTCATACCCATATCACACAGCTTCTAAATACTTTCAGCTATTCAAAACATCACCCAAACAGATTGCAACACATTCACTGACACTCCCTCTCTCTTGCAGGATAAGGTGGCCCATAACAGGAAGCAGCAGCAAAAGACTATCGGGGGATAGGCATGGCTGCATGTCCTCACTCCCTTGGAGGAGACGGTGTTCCACATTATTGGCGCGACTAGATTGTCACTGAAGCCATGGCAACTGGCGTTGTTGAAACTAAAATGATGACAATATGTTCCTACCTTCTCAGATCCCACTTCACCTTCATCCCACAATCATGTGTGATGTACAAGGTGTAAATGATATAACCATGCACCCTCTTGCTTCCCATCCATGAGAATATAAGGATATAAAAAATTGCAACAGTAGGCCATTCAGCCCTTCAAGCCTACTCCACCACTCAACAAGATCATGACTGATCTCGTACCTTAAATCAACTTCCTACGCTATCCCCATATCCCTCAAATCCTTTAGTACTCAAAAATCTATCAACCTCTGTCTTGAATATACTCAACAACGGAGCATCCACTACCCTCTGGGGTACAGAATTCCAAAGATTCACAACCCTTTGAGTGAAGACATTTCTCCTCATCTCAGTCTGAAATGATCACCCCTTATCCTGAGACTGTGCCCCGTCTTTTAGTTTCCCCAGCCAGGGAGAATATCCTCCCAGTATCTCCCCTGCTAAACCCCTCAAGAATTTAATCTGCTTCAATTAGATCACCTCTCATTCTTCTAAACTCCTGGGAATATAGGCCTAATCTACTCAATCTCTCTCCATAGGACAATTCCCTCATCCCAGGAGTCAGACGGTTGAACCTTCGTTGCACTCCCTCTATGGCAAGTATATCCTTCCTTAGTTAAGGAGACCAACACAGTACTCCAGCTGCGGTCCCACTAAAGCCTTGAAGGATTTTGAGGTGTAGAAATTGAGGGCCACAGTGACTTTGACAGGCACTGAAAGCACTGTCCTCATCCCACTCTGTGGCTACAGGTCTATTTCAAGGAGGTGGCACAGCTCTGTGATCACCTCCTTGCTGAAGTGCAGCCGCTGCAGACACTAGCTGAGGTTAAGGTAGGAGAATTGCTCCCCGAAGACCCTAGGTAAGGCTTCCTTCTCTCCAATCTGTGGGCAGCTTCACCTTTCTGCTGCCCTCTGCTCCATCTCCCTGTCACGCTGCAGTCAAAGAGGAAGTGCAACTATAGCCCCCATGACTGGGGAGCAAGTGGTGAATTCAGAGGCTTTTCAATCCACCCCTGCTCCTTCCAAAGGCCCAGCATCCATTCCCTTCTGACTGAAGGAACTGACGTTGACTCCCCCAACACCACATCGCGCTTCTGCAAACTCTGCAGCAGCAAAAAGCATAGTCAAAGGCAGCCCTCCTGAAAGGTGAATGGTGATGCCTTCAAATGGTGGGGGCCCCTGTTGAGCTGCACTTGTTTAAGGGAGGACTGGCAAAGTCACAGGTGGCAGCTCTCGAGAGCCAAATCAGAGTTGGTCGCTGACGGATGGCTTGATCTGCCCACTCCACATGCCATCGGCACACGGGCAGATAATCACATCATCACACAGTGACCAGCGCAGGCTGGGCCAGGAGTCATCAGGAGCAGAGCTCCTGCTATTTTACTCATCCTCTTCCCATAGCGCTTAAAACCAGCACTGCTGCTGAGTTAAATTTTGGTGGCCAGAATGCCTCACTGGTGCTGGAACCAGAACACACAATAGCTTCTAAAAAAAAAAGGACATGGATAAACAATTGTAAAAGAATAATAATTATTTTTTTCTTCATGGGAAAGGGAATAAGAACAAGTGGGGAGACTCTTGGCACCGGTATGACGGGCCCTTTGCGCTATTAGAATCCATGATTTCAAAGCATTACAAGCTGCACTTACAAAATTCATTTGGAAGCTCCACACCACGTCTGAACCTTAAAGCAGCTCGATAATAAAACTTGGAAATGTGTTAAGACATTCGCTGTCGGAACCAGCTTGTTCAAGGGGTGATGTTGGGGACAGACAAAGCGCAGGGTAGACACGGGGCAAAATTTAGTGAAAGGCAGCTGAAAGAATGTTATTTCTATCAGTTTGCGCGAGATTCCTGGTATCTAAGAGTAAAGATCTATAGTTGCATGGGAGCTGTATGTTAGAATGTTAGCACATGGGTGTTTTACACAATGTTCGAATGTTAAACTTCTGCTTAATTTTTGAGCCATATAAATGTTACTTATTTCAATCAGCTTCCCATTTTTGGTCTTCTCACTTGTGCTGAATGGTGAGACCAATGCGTGTCTTTGAGAGGGATGCTGCCATTATGCTTTCTGCCTGTGACAATCCACCCACTCTGATCCCCGGGGCGGGCTGGCAGACAGGCGGGACTGTAAAATTGGGCGCATTGGCAGGGATGCTGTTCCCAGAGTCTACCCAAACTGTAACGTTACACAAGGCAGGGAGGCGGCGGGGGGGGACAGGGGGGGCACCTCCCTGTGGGCCAATTAATCAGCCACTTTTCCTGCTCCCTCCACAAATTCTCCCATGGTAGGCAGAGGTGGGGGGTGGGGGTGTGGGGGTACCTTCTTTGCTGGCACCTTGGCCTGTCAGCGATATCTTCCCCACTGCATTTCCCTTGCCATGTGGGCTGTCCACCCCAACATCCCCCAACCCCTTCACCCAAGTCTTTGCTGGGGCCTGGTCAGCCTTGTCCCGGCGATAAGCCCCTCACTTACCTCCTCCCCACCACTTATCTCAGTGTCCGACGCCAGCAACAATCGCTGTTGGGGTTGGGTGTAGTCCCAGCCATGGCCGCCGCTTCAGGATACAATTTAATTCCATTTTAAATTTCAAACCAAAATACTCAAGTCCAAAACAGGAAATTTAACTTAAACAAAGACAATTACATAGGTATGAGGGAAGATTTGGCTAAGGGTAATTGAATAAATAAATTTAAAGATATGGCAGTAAATAAACAGTGGGAAACTGTTATGGACAGGAGGGGGTTTAATTTAAACAGCCTTGATTTCTCCTCTCACCACCCATCCATAAACGGAAAGGTGTTTTGGATTTGCTTCTCTAGCGGCATATTTCCCAACCTCTCGGTTTTGATGTGATCCAATTTCTGTTAATAACCCCACAGCAAACTTGAGATAGAATGAACTCAGAGGGTTAGTTTATTTGCACACACTCAAAATGTGGAAAGGGGGTCACTACGTAGCCCCCTGTGCATTCATACAATAAAAGAGGGATAGAGAAAGAAAGATTTACAGGGCAAAGACCACAGGGAAAAGAATAATTAAAGTCCAGAATCCAAGTCTAATGGTGAATTCCTCCATAGAGGTCGGCAGGCTGAACTGATGCTGGATAATTCACTTTTCCAGTAGAGTTGACTTCCACGATGAGATAGGCACACAGAGATGAATCAGTCTTGTAGGCGATGGTATAGAAGTTCCAGAGGTGTAGATGGGGTCAGGCATTCAAACCTGGACAGAGCCCCTTTTCTTTGCTGCTCCTTGGTAGATGGGTAGATGGCAGCCTGAGCTTTGCAGCTCTACAAGATAATATTACAGGTTCTGTTAGCGGGGGAGGGGTGGGGGGGGTCATGTCACATGACTCCCAGTTCTCCACACCACTTGTGACAAATGATGTGTATTCTTCCTCTGGGTCTTCGAGATTGTTAATTGTCCAGGCATTAAGAATTTGAAAGGAAGGTTGCGGGGTTCTTTGTCCTAGCAGACTCGTAAACTCCGGCTGGCTAGCCTGGGTTCTGAAATTCAAATGGCCTTTGTATAGTTACCTTTGAAGTTGGTCCCTACACCCACAGGAGACGTTAGCGTCTCTTCAGAGATAACGAGGCGTAAGTTTCTGTGATACTGCGAAATAACCCCTTTTGTTCAGGGTCCCAGTCAGACATAGCTTCAGCCATTTTAAAAAGGTGTTTTTCAAGTTTTTTTAAATTTTAGAAATTACCTATGAGGATATATATATTATATATATATATATTTACAAATGAAATAAAAATATAGTGTGAGATCTTAGCCTCATTACAGAAACATTTAAGGAAGTGGTTCAAAATGTTCAACGACAATACATTCCATCAAAAAACATAAACACAGCAAGGAAGATCCATCTATGGCACACTAGGGATGTTAAGGATAGTATTAGATTAAAAGAGGAGTTTCATAGTGTTGCAAAGAATACTGGTAAGCCTGAAGGTTTTGGAATGTCTTAGAAACCAATAAAGGGCAACAAATAGTTAATAAAAAAGGAAAATAATAGAATGTAAGAGGAAATTAGCCAGGAATATAAAAACAGATTGAAACAGCTTTTACAAGTTTACAAATGGAGGAGAGTAGCTCAAGTAAACATTGGTCCCTTAGAGGCAGAGACAGGAGAAATTATTATGGGGAATGAGGAAATGGCAGAGACATTGAACAAATACTTTCTATCTTCCTTCACAGTAGAAGACAAAAATTACATATGAGGAATAGGGAGTAATCAAGAGGCTAACAAGAGTGAGGAACTTAATATAAGCAGAGAAAAGGTGTTGGAGAAACTTAAGGGAATAAAAAGCTAACTTGACCTACATCCAAGGGTTCTAAAAGAGAGCTGCAGAGAGAGTTGATGCACTGGTTATGATTTTCCAAAATTCCCTAGCTTCTAGAACGCTATAGCAGATTGGAAGTTGGCAAATGTAATACCCCTATTCAAGAAAGGAGGGAGAGAGAAACGGCAAACTATTGGCCAATTAGGTGGAACCTAATATCAATGCAGTCATAACAATGAATTTAGAAAAGCACAGTATGATTAGAATAAGTCAACATGGTTTTACAAAACATGGTTTTATCCTGTTTGGCAAACTTATTAGAGTTTTTTGAGGATGTAACTATTAGCTAAAGGGGAACCAGTAGATGCAGTATATTTGGATTTCCATAAGGCATTTGAAAAAGTGCCACACAAGAGCTTAATATGCAACGTAAGGGCTTATAGAGTTGGAGGTTAGCATGAATAGAGGATTGGTTAATGGGCAGGAAGCAAAGAGTTGGGATAAACAGGGTGTTTTCAAGTTACCGTTTAGAAGTTTCACTCCTTTTAAAATATATTCTATTTGTCTATTCTTACTGTCTCTTCAAGACTATTCCTAGGAGGAGGGGGAGCAACATGATGCAGCCAAGCTACCAGCAGCGGTGGACATTGCTGTCCGAGATGCCCAGAATGCCCTCACTATTGCAAGGTTCAGTTAGATTTCACCATTCACCCACATGCAAAAGCCACTTCCCCCTTACTTAACTCAACACCAAGCAGTCATGTAAACAATCAAACATTGCACAATGTGCCTTGGCGTGACGATAAATTTGTTCACTTCTGTGTGGTGCAACCCCCGTGGTTTCAGCAGAGGCAGGGAGCTCAGATCCCTGCGCCAACTGCTCAGACTTCTGCATGTCAGACCCCGTGAAGGACTGCTCCAGCTGCATCCGCGCAGGGGCAGACTTGGCCATCAGGGCACAAGGCACCATGTGAGGTACTAACTCTGGGTGTGGGTTGATGGGGGGGGTGCAACGGGTTAGAAGTGGGCCATTCCCTCCCTCCTCCCTTTCTCCCTCATTCCTGTCGTGGCAACCCATACTTCCTTGCTAGCAATGAGATGGGGAGCACCTTGCTGCAGATCAGTGGGGTACTGAACGGCCAAGGCTAAGGTTTCCTGAATCTTGTTTAAGGTGGCATTGTATAGTGTGCATGTTATTGGTGAGGGCTGCATGCACTGGTTTGGTTGTTGGGTTTGGTGCTTCATGCAAGTGGCCACTCTCCATCGAAGAAGACATTGTTGCAAAGGCCTGAGATATCATGCCAATTATGTCTGAGACACGCTTCTCCAACTTCTCTGCAATATATAGTATATAGTGTAGATCGCACATTCTTCACTGCAGTCTAGAAGTATCGTCTTCATTGATAGGCAGCTGAGCAGAGCTTTGAGTGTCCAGTGCCCTCTTATGCGGACTCTCTACTGCTGATCCAATCTCCATTACCTGCTCTTGCTCACTTGTGATGCAGGAGTCCCCAGGTAAAAACCCAACTCTCCTCCTTACTGGTCCCATTGAAGTGTGAGTATCTGAGGGGCTGCATGGCCTGCCTGAGTCCCGTGACGGTGCATCCTCAGAATGACCTCCTGTGAGGATTTGTCATCATCCTCTGGCACTGACTCCCTGTGAGATGCTTGATAGCCCTGAGGGAGATTAAAGAAATGAATTAGAGTGGTCAAGGTAAGGGTGTTTGAATTTTTGCACGTGATCATGTTTCACTCACTGCTGACATCAAGTCACCATGAGTGAGCATTGCAGAAGTGTAGAAAATGTACAGCACAGAGACCATTCAGCCCATCAGCAACTTTAAGTCCAGCCCTTACAAGCCAGAAGGCCCAGGTCTAATCTCTGGTCTGTGCTGAGGCACCAGGAGAGGCATTACAATTGGCACAGCCCCCCAGCCAGTGTTCTCACTCCTGACCCTCTATCCAATAGCCTCTGCTTGACAGTGCCTATATGGATGTTGATTGAGCAAAAGCCACTTAAGCGAGCACAGAGTTTGGCGGCCATGATGTCATAAGCCAGTTGCGAATTAGCACCCGGCAAAGCCGGGTAAAAAAAAAAGGAGTGGCCAAAATCAGAGAGAAGCACAAATGGCAAGCAGGAAACCTTTCAAAGTTCCACATGCTCCACTTTTCTTGGCCAAGTGACTCTAATCTTTCCTGACATTGTTCCAGTGGGATTGTGCTAACTCCACTATTTCCTTAAATGAGGTACACAACAGGATGTGATAGGATCAGCTACTAATGGAATAATTGCATCAGAATGTCTTTATGCTTTTTTCACCTTAAGGAAAATAGATGCAGAGATGTACGATGGAGTCTTTCTGCTATAAAGGAGTGTGGGCAGCCTTCTCACCACAGACTTATCCAAACTCTGTTTTCTGAATGTGCAACGACTAACGCAGCATCTGTAAAACAAACCAAAAAAAGTTTTGATACAGGCAAATTGGGAAACAGGGCGCAGGGCCAAGGCAGCTGAATTCTGTCACAAATGGTGTGGCTAACAGTGGGGATGTGCAAAAGGCAAGAGTTGGAGGAATTGAAAATGATTGGGAGGCTGCAAGAGTTTACAGAGGTCAAGATTGAAGATTTGAAGACAAGACACAGAATTATAAACATTGGGGGAACAAAAAGCGGGTCAGTATGGACAGGGGTGATGGGTGTGGAGAATACATCCAACAGATCAACTGGCCTAAAATAAAAACAGAAAATGCTGGAAAAACTCAACAGGTCCGGCAGCATCTGTGGAGAGAGAAACAGAGTTAATGTTTCGAATCCGTATGATTCTTCTTCAGAGATAAAGAGGGCTAAGATCAACTGGCCATTCAGCTACTTGCTATTTGAGGGATATTTCTGGATGTAAATCAGTATCTGCATTTAACCATTTAAGAACAGTGACTATCCTTCTAAAGCAACTCACTGGGTGTGAAACCAGTGCTTTACTTGACCTGGATGTGTGTGATGGGACAGTGTAGAAGGAGTTTAACTCTTCCAGTAATAAAAACAGAAAATACTGGAAGTAATTAGTGGAAAAGGTGGCATCTGTGGTGATGGAAACAGTTTTTGTTCCAGGTCAGTGACCTTGCATCAGAATTGAAACCTTAACTCTTTCTTTCTCCACAGATGCTGCCTGACCCATTGAATATTTCCAGCATTTTCTGTTTTTATTTGCAGCATCTGCAGTATTTTGCTTTAGCTTTACTTCTGCGTTGTGCTCCTGGCTGAATTCCGATCTTTCACCCTTCAAAAATTAAGCTTATCCAAATCGCTGCTGCCTGTGTCCTAACTTGCGCCAAAATGCATTCTCCCATCACCTTGTGCTCGCTGACCTACACTGGCTGCGGTCAAGCAACACCTTAATTTTAAAATTCTCATCCTTGTTTTCAAATCCTTCCATGATCTCTCCCTTCCCTTTCTCTGTGACCTCCACGAGCCCTAAAACACTCTGATGTCTCTTCATGCTTCCATTTCTGCTGTCTAGTGCATTCTCAATTTCCTACATCCACAATTGGTGGCTGTGGCTTCAGCTATGCAGCCCTAGCCTTTGGAATTCCCTCCCTCAACCTCTGCATCTTAGTACATCTTTCTGCCCTGCTAAGAAGCTCCTTAAACCTCATTGACGAAGCTTTTAGCCATTTACCCAAATATCTCCTCATATGTTCACGTATGAAATTTTATGTCATTCTGCACCCTGTGAAACACCAAAGGATGTTTTGGGAGTGTTTGATGGGGACAGTGTAGTCAGAGCTTTACTTTGTATCTAACTCTGTGCTGTACCTGTCCTTGGAGTGTTTGATGAGGACAGTGTAGAGTGAGCTTTACTCTGTACCTATTCTCATGCTGTACCTGCCCTGGGAGTGTTTGATGGGGACAGTGTAGTCGGAGCTTTACTCTGTATCTAATCCCGTGCTGTACCTGCCCTGGGAGTGTTTGACGGGACAGTGTAGATGGAGCTTTACTCTATCTAACCCCGTTCTGTACCTGCCCTGGAAGTATTTGGTGAGACAGTATAGATGGAGCTTTACACTGTATCTAACCCCGTGCTGTACCTGTCCTGGGAGTGTTTGATGGGGACAGTGTAGAGAGAGCTTTACTCTGTATCTAACCCTGTGCTGTTCCTGCCCTGGAAGTGTTTGGTGAGACAGTATAGAGGGAACTTTACTCTGTATCTATCCCCATACTGTACCTATCCTGGGAGTGTTTGATGAGACAGTTTAGAGGGAGCTTTACTCTGTATCTAACCATTCTGTACCAAGGAATGCCTGTTAAAATTAAATGAAAACAAGCTCCATTTCCAACATTCATATCCTTCAGTGCGATGAGCATGCAATTCACAAAAACAAATCTTCCCATGGGAGATAGCAATCAAGTTTTACTTCAGGGGCTCCATTGATATCTAGCTGGTTAAAGGCAGTGAGCTGTATAAATTAGTAAAATCCCAGGGTTAATCCCTCAACTGCTAATCTGAGTCACGTCATTGATCAGATGCCTTACAGCAGGAAAGGGGAAGTGTGCAGTTGTTGGTTGAGGGCAGGTCTTGACTCAGCTGCAATGCTTAAATAGCGCCTGTTCTCACCGTCTAGACACAGATGAAGAATAATAAGGTGCTGGAGAGCTCCCAGCACCAAAGGAAGAAAGCAGCAAATTAAATAAGAACGTTGCTTTTGAAGGGTCTCTGAGGGCACTCCAAGGTTTCAGACTGTGACCTGATATTCTCCCTAACCAGGGAGACTGAGCAGCTCATGATCATTTTTAAACACATGCATTCAATATTTAGTCACATAGTACCAAAACATTGCCACCACCAATTTTGGGTAAACAGTCATTAACGTGATTGAACGCACTGTGACTTTTGGTCTCTGTGTGTTTGTGTGCTTCTTCCAGCTGCCTTGGACAGCATCCCAATGAAGGCTGAATGTAAGTACGTTTGTAAATAAATAATTGCAGCATCGTCACTGAGTGAGAGCAATTCAAACCTAGCAACAACCTGGTCAGGAGGCTTACATCACAAGCAGATGTTCCCTGAGCTATATCTGGTCACAGAAACAGAAGCATAGTTAAAACCAACAGACCGCATGGGTCATAAGAGATGGCCAAGTTGCATAGATGTATTCTTCTCTTTACTATGTGTTTACTCAATGCTGTGCCCGAAAGAGGAACTGAAGGGATAGGGGAACAGTGAGTTTATGGGAGCCTCTGGGAATGTTTGATGGGACGGTGCAGAAGGAGCTTTACTCTGTATCTAACCCCATGCTGTACCTGCCCTAGGAGTGTTTGATGAGACAGTTTAGAGGGAGCTTTACTCGGTATCTAACCCCGTGCTGTACCTGTCCTGGGAGTGTTTGATGTGACAGTGTAGAGGGAGCTTTACTCTGTATCTAACCCCGTGCTGTACCTGCCCTGCGAATGTTTGATGGGGACAGAGTAGAGGGAGCTTTACTCTGTATCTAATCCGTGCTGTACCTGTCCTGGGAGTGTTTGATGGGGACAGTGCAGAGGGAGCTTTACTCTGTATCTAACCCCGTGCTGTACCTGTCCTAGGAGTGTTTGATGTGACAGTGTAGAGGGAGATTTACTCTGTATCTAACCCCGTGCTGTACCTGCCCTGCGAATGTTTTATGGGGACAGTGTAGAGGGAGCTTTACTCTGTATCTAATCCGTGCTGTACTTGTCCTGGAAGTGTTTGATGGGGACAGTGAAGAGGGAGCTTTACTCTGTATCTAACCCCGTGCTATACCTGCCCTGGGAGTGTTTGATGAGGACAGTGTAGAGGGAGCTTTACTCTGTACCTAACCCTGTGCTGTACCTGTCCTGAGGGTGTTTGATGGGGACGGTGTAGAGAGAGCTTTACTCTGTATCTAACCCCGTGCTGTACCTGTCCTGGGAGTGTTTGATGGGAACAATCTAGAGGTAGCTTTACTCTGTATCTAACACATGCTCACTTTAACTAAGGCCAGGATTTCTGGCCCCAGCACGGCAGATCCGGCAGGCCATTCAAAAGTGTATTCACTTCGCCAGGACCAGCTAGTAGGAGGGGCCAGAAAATTACAGCCTAGGAGTCTTTGGAGTATTTCTCCAACAAGAGGGAACCTAACCATTGCCCCTTGATGTTCAATGGCATTAGCATCACTGAATCCCCCACTATCAACATCCTGGGGGTTACCATTGACCAGGAATTGAACTGGACTAGTCATATAAATACTGTGGCTACAAGAGCAGGTCAGAGGCTGGGAATCCTGTGGTGAGTAACTCACCTCCTGACTCCCCAAAGCCTGTCTACCATCTACAAGGCACAAGTCAGGAGTGTGATGGAATACTCTCCAGTTGCCTGGATGAGCGCAGCTCCAACAACACTCAAGAAGCTCGACACCATCCAGGACAAAGCAGCCCGCTTGATTGGCACCACATCCACAAACATTCACTCCCTCCACCACTGACACACAGTAGCAGCAGTGTGTATCACCTACAAGATGCACTGTATGAACTCACCAAGGCCCCTTAAAAAGCACCTTCCAAACCCACGACTGCTACCACCTATAAGGACAAGGGCAGCAGACACAGGGGAACACCACCACCTGGAAGATCCCCCCCGAGCCACTCACTATCCTGACTTGGAAATGTATCACTGTTCCTTCACTGTCACTGGGTCAAAATCCTGGAACTCCCTCCCTAACAGCACTGTGGGTGTAGCTACACCACACAGACTGCAGCGGTTCAAGAAGGCAGCTCACCAACACCTTCTTAAGGGCAATTAGTGATGGGCAATAAATGTTGGCCTAGCCAGCGACATCCATACTCCATGAATAAATAAATAAAAATTTGGTGGTATATAAGAACATCGGAACAGGAAGAGGCCATTTAGAACTTCGATCCTATTCTGTCATTCAATGAGATCATAGTTGATCTGCACCCAAACTACAAGAGGGCCTTTGCCCCATATCTCTAAATATGTTTAGTTAATATACATCTATCAATCTCAGATTTAAAATTAATGATTGATCTAGCATCAATTGCCGTTTGCGGAAGAGAATTTGACACTTTTTACCCCACTTTGTGTGTGGAAGTGTTTCCTAATTTCACTTCTGAAAGGTTTGGCTCCAATCTTTTGACTATTGTCATGACTCACTGGGGATAGTGCGCTGTAATATGAAGCCCCACTATTCCCTGAGCCGCGACAAATGTGAAAAGTTTGACCAAACCACCAGATTGCCCCAATTCTACCGAACAGTTTAATTTATGTTAACAGAATACGAGCACCAGGGAACCAGATAGGGTAGATACTTTCCCTGGTTGAAAAGTCTAGGACTAGTGAAAATAGTGTAAAGAACATATCTTTTTATCTTCTGTTGGACTGTGGATTAAAATTACAATGGCTGCAGTTTGAAAGACATGTCCGCTGGAACAGTGTGAGGGATATATATAGGAACAATGTAGAAGGAGCTTTACTCTGTATCTCACTCATGGTGCAGCTTTTCTAGGAGTATTTGATAAGGCAGTGTAGAGAGACAGTTTAAAACCTCTTTACTACCTAATGCACAACCTTGTCCTGTCCAACTCTAAGCAGAGCTTCAAGCTCCATATCCTAATACCAACTCCCTATATTCACCTGAAAGATATTGCCCATTTCCATCCTGAACTTGCCCCACTGTTGTGCAAATCTTCATTTGTGCTTTCATCATCTCCAAACTCAACTTTTTTAATCCCGTTCCCACTCCAGTTCCATCCTGCATAAATGCTGACTCATCCAGTCTCTGCTGCTCCCATCCTATCGCACACTTGTTAATGTCAAACTACGCCAGTGACTATCTACCAGCTTCACATTGACCATTGTTAGAGGATGTGCTTTTTCAAGATACAATTACTAATCTTTCTTTTGCCGGCTGGATTTTTAAAAACTGGAACACCCTGAAGACATTGGAAAACTACCCAAACTGCTATAATACATAGTCACATTCTACCAGGTGAGATGAAAAAAACAGACACTCAACCCCTGGAGAGCATGAAAGATCCAAATACCCAGTTAGCTTCACACTACCTTGAGACTTTTCAAATGTTTCTGACATGAGATGTCAAAATACAATTATCTGTTCTGAAACAATAACTGCAGCAGACATGAACTAATAGAATTTCTCTAGAATACACAGCCAGCAAGGTACTTTCAGGACTCCTTACCAAGTATGAGGGAGAGAACAAGACAAAGACAATGCTGTCTGAAGCTGTGTGCCCCTCTCTGCCTCTCTGTCACTTGGAAGTGCTGCCTGGTTTGCAAAGTAGCCATCCTGAGAAGAGAAATCTACAGTGAACCGAGACCTTTTGGGGGAAAAAATGTGGAAATCTGCTCCATGCAACTATACCCAGGGATAAAACTGAACAAAACAACCGCATCGAGAATTGCCACATCAAGACCTGCCAAGTGTGTGTGTGTGTGTATTGTGCGTGTCCACTCCCAGATGAATGCACATGACGTATGAATGTGGTTGCCATTTGCCCAGTTTTTTTAGCTCAGGAAATAGTTTCAATAAACTTATCTTGTTCTTTGTTTAACCTAAGAAAACCTGTCATGACTAGTTCTTTACAACCTCAAGGAATAAGAGTGGGACTTTTACAAAATTGGTGAGGCACATCCTCTGTAAATTCACAGAAAAACCCTGTTATGGTCAAACCTGGAGTGGGCGAATAGGGGAGACCTTTGATCCCCTCCTCACATGGTCGTGACACCATCTACCTTAAGCATAACCGAGCAAGACATGAGTTTGCAGGTTGTTGATAACATCTCGTGCCTTGATGGGCTTGTTTCAAATTGAGGAAGGAAAACAAAAATAATATATGTTTAGTTGCATTACTAATTGTTTATACAGTAAGCACACACACACACATTATCCAGCCCCATCAGCAAATGAATTGCCTGCTATAAATATATTTCACCTTACTTGCAGCATCTAACAAAGGCCTCTTCAAAAGCTTAACGGTTAACAGTACTGAAGCATGACCTGTTTGAGAACAGTTCCTCTGTGCCCCAGGTCCCTTAAAGCAAAGTCAAGTGCGCACTATTAGTATGCTGCTTCTTTTTCAAGGACATGTTATCAGAGCAATCTCAGTACTCTGAGTTGCCTCAGATTATATAAGAGAAGAATTTATAGTCAGGAAAGTTAAGCTGAGGTTGAGGACATCTTGAGGCCAAACATCTTCCCTGCCATTTTAACTGAGGTCAGTCAAAATTAATGGGTTAAATTAGTTTACAATGCAGCACATGAGGGAGACAGAGCAGCAGCACAGAAGACAAGCTACTCAAAGAGTGAGTGGCAAATGTGTGTGTGTGTGTGTGTGTTTGTGTGTGTGCATCTGTTTGTGTGTGTGCGTCTGTGTGTGTGTGTGTGTGTGTGTGTGCGTCTGTGTGTGCATCTGTGTGTGTGTGTGTGTGTTTGTGTGTGTGCGTCTGTGTGTGTGTGCGTCTGTGTGTGCATCTCTGTGTGTGTTGTGTGTGTGTTTGTGTGTGTGCGTCTGTGTGTGTGCGTCTGTATGTGTGTGTGTCTGTGTGTGTGTGTGTCTGCATCTGTGTGTGTGTGTGTGTGTGTATGCGTCTGTGTGTGTGTGCATGTGTGTGTGTGTGCGTCTGTGTGTGTGTGCGCGTCTGTGTGTGTGTGTGTGTGTGCATCTGTGTGTGTGTATACGCGTCTGTGTGTGTTTGTGTTTTGTGCAGTCTGTTTTACAAAGGAGGGGTTCACAGAACTCTTCCACCCCTTGGAACCAGACCTGCAACTTCAGAGCAGGGCAAGGTTGGCACTGCCAAGGCTATGAAGGTGACCGTGACCCCTAATTTCTTCACGTCAGAATCCTTTCATGCTGAAGCAGGGGACATTTGTAACAGCATTCACACAGCTTTACCAGGATAGCAAGCTTCTCCATAATACAGGGTGGCATCAACTGCACCCACTTGGTTTTATGAAATGTATCTCAAGCGAAAAGGTTGCCACACGCAACCTTGCAGTTGGTGTGCGACCACGCTCAGCACATCATGCTGGGTGAATGCCCATTATCCTGGCATGATGTTTTCATTCTGCTCCAGATTGGGATTATGGAAGTGGGATGGAAAGTGGATCAGCAAGGAACATACCGTCATCCTCAGTTGTGGCTGCACCAATACCGGGGTTGAGGACATGCGTTCGATTAGTTGTTGCTGCCTCCAGTTATGCGCCCCCATGTCCTGCATGAGAGGGAAGTAGTCAGTTAGCGTGCTGCAATGTGTTTAAGTGATGCACCTGCTACAGTGAGACGTGAGAGGCTTGCAATAGCGCTAAGTCTGTGAGGGTGAGCTAAGGCCATGAATGTTAAGTATGAGTTGTGCTTGATGGTCTGTTGGTGGGTGAGTTAAGGATGCAGTGAATAAAGCAGTGTGTGTGAGACTAGTGAGATATTTGTAAGGATATGGCATGCAAAGATGCATTCACTTACCCTGACAACTCATGTGAGGTCATTGAACTTGTTGCGGCACTGCATCCAAGTCCTCAGAGCTCAACGGCTGACACTGGACGCTAACTTCGCATTGTTTTCTTGCTGAGTGTCCTGGCCTCCTCAGGCTAGGACCTCTGGACATCTCTCCTCCTGTCACCTCCTGCACACAAGCCTCCGGTGCAGCTTCGGAAGACCTTGGAGTTCCCACTTCCCCTCCTCTTTCTGCTCATAAGCTTTTCCATAATAACTTCCCGCAACTGCTGCAACTAGAAAGCACCCTCGCCTTTAAGAGGTGCAGGCTAATTTGGGCTTGGGGCCTATTGCTGAGGTATATCGGCACTCAGCAGCACACTAAACAATGGGCTATACACCACTAAATTAGGACACAGCATGAAGTTCGTGTGCTGCCTGGTTTGCTACACGTGGGTGTGGGTTATGCAGTTTCTGGCCTTATCCAATTTTCTCCCCTCATTTGCTTGTTTTGATGAAAGTGAGTGTTTCTCAATACATATCACCTTGTCATATTCCCTAGCACCTTTGTAACTGTGGCTTTTTTTGAAACATTTAACTTTACAATCTGGTCTCAGCTGACTGCCAGGCACAGTGTGGAGACAGTGAGTTGTCCTTTGCATCACTGAATGTACCTGCCAGATGAAGTACAGACTGCAGTACACTGTCTGCAGCCACGTAGCAATCACAGGACACAATGTCCCCGGACAGAAATAGAGCATGTGTTCTTTTTAAATGTAAAAGGGCCAAATTTGTTATGAGTTTTCAAAACTCCCCACGGCAGCAGCCAGAATTGGAATCTGGGGGCTGAATTTTCCGGTTCGAGTTGAGCTGTCCAGAAGAGGGCACTTGAGGAAGCCGCCTCTGAGCATGAGGGAGGACCCATCGGAGTGACCAAAGTGAGGACTCACTGTGAATGCTGGGAGGTGCTAAGGCAAATGGAGAAGGAGGGAGGGGCACAAGATGGAGGTGCCGCACTGCCGGTGGGACAATTCTTCACACCCAGCACTATCCTGTGGACCCATGCGCAGGCGACAAGCAAATGCCTGCGGACATCCTTAGCATGACCAATTTTATCGTTTACAGTGACCTCTGCATATGAATCTCATGCCCCGTTTCCACCCCCCCACCCCCCCCAACTTTCCTCTCTGCTCTTGCCTCCTGTGAGCAGGCGAGCTGTAAATACAAGTGGGGGTCCCCCCTGCAAAATTCCATAGCCTTCCAAAAAATGCCCGCCAATTTGCCTCCATCGTTACCTTCATTGGCGTCCGCGCATGCATCTCACCCTGGGAAAAATGGGAGGAGTCAGGAACACATCTGGATACCTGCCTGATTTTTAAAAAATCTTTCTAGCTGCCACCCCCCCACCCTCAACCACGCCCCTCCAACCACACCCCTCCCCCTCCACCTCCGAAGGCCTGGGAAAATCCCCCCTATATCTCACCACGTGCTTGAACATTTGGATGAAACTCTGGAATACATAGCAATGCACAGTGACAGATTTTCCCTGACTGACTCTGCTCCAGCTCCTGCCAACTCTGAAACCTGGAACAGGATAGGGTGGAGCAGGGAGTGGGGTCGGGATGGAGGAGATCTAAGGTTTGTTGTCTGGCCAGTGAAAGATTACTGATGTCGGTAGTAGCTAACCACAGCGCAAAAGTGAAAAAGAGTGATTTCTGTTTTGAAAAAGCTCCGACATTTGGCTGACATTTTCCAGCTCAAAGGCTGATCCGAAATCAGGTAGAGAGCAATGGAAAGAAACATGGGGTGGAGGTGCAAGTGGGGTAAATTTCATTCCTCCTCTCATGAGAATTTGATGACTCCTCACTGGGGGGGCAGTTATATGGGCCCCAACAGCTTGCTTACTTTGCCCCTGTGAAGTTAGACAGAGAGTTGACACCCCTGGCTTGTCTCCCACATTCTACCCTCCATAAACTTGAGGTCATCCCCAACTCTGCTGCCCGTGTCCTAACTCACACCAAGTACTGTCACCCCTGTGCTGGCTGATTGATTCCTGGTCAAGCAATGTCTTGATTTTAAAATTCTCATCCTTGTTCTCCAATCCCTCCCTATCTCTGTAATCCCTCCAGCCCCACAACCCTCTGAGATATCTGAGCTCCTCTAACTCTGGCCTCTTGAACATCCCCTGATTTTAACTGCTCTACCATTGGGGGCCGTACCTTCAGCTGCCTGGGCCCCGAGCTCTGGAATTCCTTTCCTGTTATAGAGTTGATCTTCAGACAACTTTTCTTAGTGGAAACACAACTTTATTTACAAGACAGCAGCAGCAACTACAAATGTGCACCAACCTCCATAACTACAGAAAGACTCACTTATAGAAGTTCCCCACTCTGTTAACACATTGGTTTACACAGATCATGTGATCTTACAACACAGGATTATTCTTAAAGCTACAGTCCTACATTTCCCAAAACTATAATTACTACACTCCCTAAACCTCTCTACCTAACTTTCCTCCTTTAAGATACAGGATACAAGGCAGTCTTCTGGTTTCCGCTGTAGTGGTCAACACTTGTGCTGTTAAGCATCGCCTGGTGTGACTTACTGCAGAGGAGGACATTGGCTGAGAAGGTGCGTGATTTGCTGGCCTCTGATCCCTCTGGCTCTCTCTTTGGCCAGCAGAGCTTTTCATTCCTGCTCGCTCTTCCGAAGCCCTTCCAAGCAGTCAGCCTCCAGAGGTCATGGCCGTCAGCGACTGCCTCCCAGTTGTCAGTGTCAATGCCCATCTTCTTCATATCTCACTTGCAGTTGTTCTTTCAGAGCTCTGAAGAAGAGTCACACAGACTTGAAACATTAGCTCTGTTCCTCTCTCCACAGACGCTGCCCAGACCAGCTGAGTTTTTCCAGCGTTTTCTGTTTTTATTTCAGATTTCCAGCATCTGCAGTGTTTTGCTTTTATCCTGCCGTTCAGTTTGCTTTCCAAAGTTCTATTCTCAGCCCCTCAAAATCAGCTTTTCTCCAATTTGTTATCCTATTCATTGTCATGCTTATGCCCTTCTCAAATATTAAAAAAAAGAAAAATGTGCATTTAGATAGCGCTTTTCACGACCCCGCATGTCTCAATGTGCTTTACTGCCAGTGAAGTACTCTTTGAAGCGTGGTCTCTGTTGTAATGTAGGATTGCATATTAGAGTGGTTATTGATGCCTAGATGATCTCCTATCCACTCTGGCTCATTCCTCATTACCAGATCCAGTAGCAAATGCTCCCTTATTGGGTGGAATTTTTCACTCCCGCCAGCAGTGGGAATTGTAGGGGGCGGGGCACATAATTTGGCAATCTGTTTCGCGGCAGCAGGATAAACTGATGGAATTCTGTTCTCTCGACTTTCAAGGCAGATTAAAAGTGGGTCGAGCTTTCCGATAAACAAAGTCGGGAACCCCGTTTGCATGTATTAGCTGGAACTTAGTTCGCCCTCCAAGTTAAGTTCCTCGCCAGTGAGGACCTAGAACGTTCAGTTTTACAATTCTACATAAGTGGCGTACACCTTGCAAGCTTCACCTCGCCCATGACTTTGAGGTCTGTAGATGTTGCTTTCTCCTTCTTGGAAACCTCGCATAACTTCACTTGAGTGCCGTTAGCAATAGCTGTATCAAGGCTGGACAAGGGAGGCAGGCAAAGGCTGGAAAGCGGGGGTGGTAGGCTGAAGGGCGGGGTGAAGGCTGGACAGGAGAGGCAAGCTCAAGGGGGAAGGGTGAGGAGACTGTCTGGTGAAGGGTGGGGGGAGTGTCTGGGAAAGATGGGGTGAGTGTCTGGCGAAGGGGGCAGAAGGGGGCATCAATGTCCAGGGAAAGGGAGGGGGGAGTGTCTGGGGAAGGGGGAGTGTCTTAGAGGGTGGTGTCTGTGATTTCCTGGGAGGTGAGCTCAGGGTACTGGTGACATGAGGGAACAATCACAGTGAGAGGGGGGAGTGGGATGCGTTAGGGTGGCAGGTCCAAGGTGAGAGTCTGGTAGGTGAAGGTCTCATTGGGTGGTTCATGGAGAGGGACAAGTTAGGTGGCTCGGATAATGGGAGGGGTCAGGGTGGGCATGGGGACAGTAACGGGTGTCGACTCTGAAGGGAGGAAAGGCTTGTGGAAGTGGATCATGATAGGGTCCAGGGTAACTGCAGGAGCTTCAAGGGTGACAGAAGGGAAAGGGATGTTGGGTGGATTTATGGTGATGGGGGAAGCTGGTAGAAAGGGGGCGGGTAGAAGATGGTGGAGCGAGTTTGAAAGGTAATGCTCACCATTTCTCAAAACTGACCTTTTTAGTCAGGCAGTGAGATCTCTCAAGGTGGGAGGAGGGTATTTTCGGGTGGGTGGAGTTCAAGGTCAGCACAAGTGGCTAACCAAAGGGACACCCTAATAATTATGAGGCAACTGGATATCAAAGATGCTCACTTATGTTCTCTTCCCTATGGTGAAGCCATATGCCTTTTTCACCACCCCACTAATGTGCCCCTCCGCCTTCAGAGATCTATGGACACACACGCCAAGGTCCCTTTGTTCCTCAGAACTTTCTAGTGTCATGCCGTTCATTGAATACTTCCTTGTCAAATTACTCCTTCTAAAGTGTATCACCTCACACTTTTCAGGGTTAAATTCCATCTACCACTTATCTGCCCATTTGACCATCCCGTCTATATCTTCCAAGCCGAATCTCTGCCAAGCTGAATAAAGGATTGAGGGAAGGAGGGGTGTCTAAACACTGGAGAGAGGGGAAGATAAAGATGCTGGAGTTTTCCGTTAAAACTGGTGTGCCACTTTGGCTTCATTAGTTTCATTATTCCTTGAAGCCAGAAAATTGCAGTCTGAAGTTCCACAGCAGAACTTGGGTCCGGAACTTGGCCGATACTTCAGTGCAATATTGAGGCCTGAGGTCAAGTACCCTTTGGGATTGTTAGAATTAGGCACAGATGTGCATTAAAAGCGTAGAAACTCATTGGAACTGTCAAGATCATTGGAACTATCAAGACAGCCATCAGGAGAACTGTCAAGGGAGCTATCAAAGGGAGCTGTCAAAGGGAGCTGTCAAGGAATTTCAAATTGCCGGCCTTTAAAACTTTGAAAAAACTGTCTGCAGTGTCAAAACAATCAGTGCTTACTGTTTCACTTTGTCCGTTGACATTAGCCTGAGGGCTACCATTATAGGGATGGTGCTGCATGACGATTTCACAACCTAATCATTATTACAGTGGGGTGCCTGTCAGTTCACAGTTTGATTGATAGCTCTAAGTGCTTATTGAATCTATGAAGTGGTACTATAAATACAAATGCTTGTTTTTATAAGAGATTAAAGGAAGTTAAATGTAGAGAATGAGATTTTATCAATTACAGTATTTTTTTAAATAGCGAATTCATCAATAGACTCTTAAGAACTTTACTTAATCTCATCATGGTCCTGAGGTCTGCTGGGTGAGTTGGCATGGAGGGTGTAATGGCAAGGGCTGGTGGGTGGGGGGCATGGGTTGGCATGAGTTGGCACTAAGCTGGCAAAGGGGCTATAAATGGCTAAGGGGATGATTGTGGAGCATGGTCTGAGGGGCCATGGGGGTGGGTGGGGAGCATAAGGTGGCATGAGTTATCACTGAGTTGGTATAGGAGCTGTGGGGATACGTGGAGGGCATGGGTTGGCATGGAGGGTATATGGGGCCATGGGGGGGTGAGTGGGGGAATGAGGTTGCATAGCTGGGGCATGGGGAGTGTGTGTGTGTGTGTGGGGGGGGGGGGGTGGGGGTGACAGGGTGTGAGGGCTGCAGGGCTGCTTTTTGTTTCGTTCCTTTCTCTCATAGCTTCGACAGAATGCCAGAGCTCCGAGGCTGGTGATCTGCCCAGCCTGCCTCCTCAGCCAGCTGCCTCCAAACTCTTTCCGGGGCACTTTATCCCTGGTCAGGTTTGCAGAGCCGGGAATTGTCCCAACTCTGCGCTCCCAACCCAGGAGCAAAGATTCAGGCCTGAGGGTCTGAAAGCTGCTTTGCTGGAGGAGCTATCCCTTGAACGAGAACTTAAAGGAAAGCCCCATTCCAACAATTCACGTGGACACTTACAGGTCCAGCGGTACTTCTGAAAAAAAAGAGCAGGGAGTTCTTCTGATGTTCTGGGCAAAGTTATTCTCTTTCTATCAATACCACCAAGAACACATAAACTGATCATTCATCTCAATGCTGTTTGGGGAAACTTGCTGGGCAGAAATTAGCTGTCACTTAACAGCACCAGCTACACTTGAAAAATCATTTTGTGTCTACAACGTTCTTTGGGGCATCCCGGGGATGTGACAAGATGCTATAAAAATGCAAGTTCTTTAAGGGTCAGCCTCAAACCTCCTGGATATTGCACACAAAAATCATACAGGGTTGATCTTATCAGCCCCACGCTGTCCCCACCGATCCACCCTCACCAATCACCCCTCACCAGTCCCACACACTGCAGTAATGCCTAACCAAGATACTTAATGTTAACGTTCCTTGTATTACGGAACATTTAGCTGAGAAAGTAGATGGCTATAAAAAAAGGCCAGCGATAGCTCAGTGGGTAGCGTACTTGCATCAAAGTCAAAAGGTTCTAGTTCCAAGTCCCACACTGGATTTTTGTGCGCAAGATGGAGACTCAGTACAGAGGAAGCGGCTGTCAGAGGTTCTGTGTTTGGCAAAAGGTGTCAAACTGTCAGGGCAGAATATAATGCTCTCTTCCTGTGGCGCGTTTGTTGGTGGGGGGTGTGGGCAGTTAATCAGGCAGATGGGACTCGCCCACCTTCCCACCTCCTGCGGCCTGGGATCCAGTGATGATACTAGGCCTCAGGTGGGTGTTGTACCAACAGCAGCAGCCACTGCCTGCCCCGTGGCACTGCCATCCATAGAGCTGCCAGCCTCTGATTGGCCAGCAGCTGGGTCTTCCGCCCTTGAGGTTCTTGATCCCTCGGAGAGGACCACCACTGTCCAGTCAAGTGCCTGAGCGGCAGTCAATACGACAGGCCTTCCCGAAATGAGGCAACGTGGGGCTTTTGCTTGTTCTCCAGCCAGGGAGTAAGAACACCCCGCCAGGTAGATGTAATAGATTCCATGGCATTAATTTGAAGAAGAGCACAGGAACTCGGCTGGTGTCCTAGAACGATACTTATCCCTTAACTGAAATAATCTGTTACTCTGGGTTAGATTACTGAGTTTTCCTAAATCTGTTCTTAATCTAAGGGTTTCAAAATTCAGCCCTCGAACCCTCCCTCCATCATACCCGTTAGCAATAGTTTTACGACGTGGAATATGGAACTTTTTACTTAAAAAGCAGCTCATAGCATTAAAATAAAGAACTTAAAAGTAAACTATGTGGTCCATTATCACATTGCCGAATACAAATTGGCTGCTACATTTCTTGCTTACTACACTCCATGAAGTATTTCATTGGCTGTAAGGATCCTGAAGTCATGAAAGGTGCTATAGAAATGCAAGTCTTTCTATTTTATTCTTTTTACAATTAAAAATATTACTGAGACTAATATTATATTATTGAGACTGTTCTTACTGTAGCTTTAACTGGAGCTTTTATCAGAGAGGACATTATGTTTCACAATGCTAAGGTGGGTCTTGTTGGGTGGATTACAACAGGCTAACACTCCTCACCTTTCTCCTATCTTGATGTTCTCTCAGCTATTAGCACACATGAAAACAAGCCCTGTTGCTAAGCTACATTGATGACATATCTGGTAAAGCCAATTAAATCAGATGGTCCCGACCAGAAGGTCACGGGGTTGATCTCTGCTCTCCAAGTTAGCTGATCCTGCAGCAAGTTGCTGTTTTAAAACCGGCCTCAGTGTCACTGAGATAAAAACAAAAAACTGCGGATGCTGGAAATCCAAAACAAAAACAGAATTACCTGGAAAAACTCAGCAGGTCTGGCAGCATCGGCGGAGAAGAAAAGAGTTGACGTTTCGAGTCCTCATGACCCTTCAACAGAACTGAACAGTTCTGTTGAAGGGTCATGAAGACTCGAAACGTCAACTCTTTTCTTCTCCGCCGATGCTGCCAGACCTGCTGAGTTTTTCCAGGTAATTCTGTTTTTGTCTCAGTCTCACTGAGTTAGGGAGGACACGATAAAATCCTCCCAGATTCAGGAATAGACAGTTGAATGTCTAAGTCTGACACTAAATCAAGAGGCCGGGGAAGCTATGTGAATGGGAGCACAATGTGACAAAGGGTGTAGCCAAAACTATCGCAGCCAGCATTTGATATGAAGTCATCCATTTTGAATTCACATTAAGACAAATTGTCATATTTTCTTAATGGTGAGAGATGAGGAGCTATGAAAAACCAAAGGCACTTAGATGTCCATATACATGAGTAAATAAAAGTGAATGCACATGTATAAAATCTAATCAAAAAGACTAATGGCATGTTAACCTTTTTTTAGCCACTCTGGCAATTTAAGCTGAAATTGTCCAGACCAGGTGCCTTGGTTCTCCTAGTCTGCACAACTCACCGTTGAGGTACTCAGTAAATCCTGCTTGATAACTGTTCATTTCAGACACACAATACTACACTTCGATGCAACAATATCTAACGTCCAACTACTGCGAGCAAATATTTTCATGATTTGACTGATGCTAATTATGTCGGTTATACAAAACTCATCTACTCAGGTAACAAGTGGGTTGACTGTACTGATAAACTCTTTGGTTAGGTTAACTAGGGATGGAATTTTCCAAGCCCACTGGCGGTGGGCACGATAGGTGGTGTACGCCAGTGGAAATTTCCAAGCCCTCCTGGTGACCTAGCTGTATGCCTGGCAACCTACAGAAACCGTAGAAGACAGAGGAGAGAGCGATTGAGGCACCTGGCCGCTCAAAGGCAGGAGCAGCACCCTCATGAAGACAGGGCAGCAGGGGCTCCCGCGCACGCTGCCCAGGAGCGACAGCGAGCCGTGGCTGGTCAGCGCCTAGCGGCACCCAGGGTCTATGGACGCTGCCTGGCATTCCTGCAGATGACTGAGAACCAGTGTCGCCAACAACTGCGCACGTCTAGGGACCTGGTGGCTCACATCTGCCACTTACTGCAAGACTTGGCACCAAGGGTACATGGAGGGCATCCACTGCCAGTGGCTGTGAAAGTGAAAGGGGCTCAATTTCTATGCCAGTGGCTCCTTTCAGGGCTCCACAGGTGACCTCTGTGGGATTTCGCAATCTGCCACCCACAAATGCATCCATGAGGTCACGGATGCCATCTTCTCCATGGCACACAACTTTGTGCATTTCACCCGGGACCAAGACAGCCAGGATGCAAGGGCCATTGATTTCGCCGTGATCTCGGGATTCCCATAGGTGTAGGGTAGGGTTGACTGCACTCATGTGACGCTCAGGTCTCCGTCACTACACTCAGTGACTTCATCAACCGCAAGGGCTTCCACTCACTGAACATGCAGCTGGTGTGCGACCACCAGAAATGCATCCTTCGGGTATACGCACGGTTTCCAGGGAGTGTGCACGGCGCCTACATCCTGAGTCACTCGCAGATCCCTGCAGTCTTCCAGGGTCCAAAAAGGCTGCAGGGTTGACTCCTTGGGGACAAGGGCTACCCGCAGAGGCCGTGACTGATGACACCCGTGCAGTGGCCTCAAACTGCAGCAGAGCGACGCTATAATGAGGCTCATGCTGCAGCTCGCAACTTGGTGGAGCAGACCATCCGGATGCTGAAGATGAGGTTCCAGTGCCTGGACCGGTCTGGTGGAGCCCTGCAATACAGTCCACAGAGGGTATCACACATCGTCGTCGTCTGCTGCACCCTGTACAACCTGGCATTGCATCAGGGAGAGGAGCTGGCTGAGGAGGAGATGGAGGAGCTGCATGTCTCCTCTGATGAGGAGGACGCTGATGGGGATGAGGGTGACGCTGATGGGGATGAGGGTGTGCAGGTCCTCGGTGGTGACGACGATAGGGATGAGGCTCTTGCACTGGCTAGACGAGGCAGGCGCACTCGGGAGGCCCGCATAGCTGCCAGATTTGTGGAGGATGATGACTATATGCAGTGAGGTGCCCCCGTCACATCGCAATTATGAACGTTTGACTCCAGTCTGGCTTATCTCAGCGCCAATACCCTCTGAGAGAATGCTCCTGTCATGGAGATGCAGTGGAGGCCCTAATAGTCGCTCGATCGCAGGGGGATGATGACAACATGCAGTGAGGACACTCCATAGATCTTAACATTGCCTCTGAAAATGTCTGACTCCTGTCTGGCTGAGGGCAGCTCGCTTGCGCTCCATGATCAGGGCCAACTCAGAGACGCAGCCATGAAACTTTAGATGCAATTGATGCTGTGTCCGCCTTCAGCACCTCAGCTCTTCAGGAGCTGGTGCACAGCATTACTGGTCACAGATGCTGGTGTGATGGGGGCCAGCCCCACCTTAAAGGTGCTGAGAGCACACAGAGAGTATGAGAGAACTCTGTGGCACCTGCCCACTACATTCTGGCAGCACTGCCAAGATGCAGGCTTCAGTAATGTTTCCAGGGAGCATGAGGCTGGACCATCACTGTGGTCTGCAAGCCACACAGAGCACAGGGAAGAGGCCCTGGACTGAGACACCTGCCTTTTATCTTGTGCATAAAGATTTCACATCTGAATGTCAAGAACACTACTCATCAGAACAAGGAGCCATAGGTAGGGAGACATTCTTGGGAGTTTATCGACAGTAGTGAACATTATGTACAAGTGATTAAGACCCATGCCCAGGCTGTGCAACTAATTCTCCTTAACTGTCCTAACTCTGCCGCTACGTCTTGGTGCTCGCTGGACACAGTGGAGGTGGAGGCAGCCTGTTGACTGCACGCCCTGTCTGTGATGACTTTGACGGGCATCCTATGGAGGGCCGAGACTTGGAGGGCCCCGGCCTGCTTTCGGGATCCTGCTGTGTGGCAGTGGCACCCTCCTCGGCCTGTGGGACTGGATCTGCGGAGATCACAGGAAGAGGGGAGTCAGATGGGTCGGTCACCCCCAGAGTCACCTGGATGGATGGCCCCGGGGTGTGCACCTGCTGATCCTCCTCCCTATGGGTGCCCGAGGGTCCCTAGTTGACTCCGTGAGCGGAAGGGGTAGCTGGAGTGAGATCGAGCTGCCCAGCACCCCTCTCGCGTACACACTGTTGGAGGCCAACTATGGCATCAGCGACGGAGTTAAGCCCGAGCAGCAGTGCAGGAGTGACATCCTGGACCAAGGTCCCCATGGCAGCCGCCATCCTGCCAGTGTTGACCTTGGTGCGTTGCAATGCCAGCGCTATCACCTCAGCCTGAAGACGATGGACTCTTCCATCGTGCTTTGCAATCTGAGGAGTGCAGCAGACATCCCTTCCTGATGTTCCCGAGCTTGCCTTTGCAGCTCCAGCAACTGTGACATGACCGAGTCCAGAGGCTTGTCATCCGACTTGGACTCAGCACCATTCTGGCCTCCAGCAGTCCTCCGAGTGCCGGGGACCTGGGAAGACCCTGCCTCTGCCTGCTGTGGATCAGAAAGTGCGATGTGCTCACCAGGTTATGATCCCGAGGCTACTCTAAAGCTAGGTCCCACCGAGGTGTGTGTCTCTGCGCTGGTGCAGGGTGTGGGTGAGCGCTGTGACGGGACTTCAGGGAGGGTGCCTTCAGATTCCTCTTCAGAGGTTTCTTCAGAGTTTGCTTGGAGGCTCTGGGTTGTGGACTCCGTCTGCTGCTTCCCAGATGTGCCTATGAAAGCAAGAGGAGATAATTAGTGCATGGCAGTGGCCTGTGAAAGAGGACATATCACTCACGACATGGTTGTATGATGTATGTTGTATTGCTGGATCCTCACTTGGTAGAGCAGCGTCGACCTCACCGTCAGCACAGGACCAGTCCTGGTCATCACCGGCCAGCTGGATGGCTCTGTTTTCAAATTCTGTGAGGACTTTGAATTCCAGCATCCCTCCTGCTGTCTGCGACCTCTCCCTCCTGTTGTGAGCCAGTTTGTCCTGCATGGATAGAGATGGGGAGAGTGTATCAGGACGCCTGCCGGGCTAGATGATAAGTGTGCCTGGCCTGTGTGGGTGGTGAGTGGTATCATGGACAGAATGAGGACAATGACGGTGTGTGTGAATGGTGATGTCTCTTACACTGGCAGTGAGTGAGGGCCCTGTGGGTGTGTGATGGGCTTGTGAGTGTGTGAGTTGGGAGTGATGAAAAGAGTGACTTACGCTGACGGAATGGAGGAGATCATTCATCCTTTTGCGGCACTGGGTGGCTGTCCTCCTCTGCAAGGCATTGGCGCTGACCACCACTGCCACCACCTCCCAAGCCAGGTTGGTGACATTGCTACCCATCCTGCAGCCGGAGCGGGGGTACAGCACATCCTGGCAGGCCTCTATGGCATCCAGCAGTCACTCAAGGGACTCGTTGTTGAAGTGGGGGACTGCAGTCTTTTTTCCTTTGCTGACCATGTCTCTCAAGCAGCAGTGGTGAGCTGGTGGTGATCAGCGCCATGGAAACAGTGTGTTTCGCAGGAGTGAATATATAATGAGGCGGGGTCGGGAATATACGGTGTGAAAACCCGTCATTTTCATTGACAGGTAGGGCTCCATTTTACCCACCCACTAGCGCACTTAGTGCTATTCTGGGAAAATTCTGCCCTAGGTGTGGCACTGTTTTTTTTTAATCACTCCTGGGATATAAGCGTACTGGCTAGGCCAGCATTTATTGCCCATCCCTAATTGCTTCAGAAGGTGGTGGTGAGCCATCTTCTTGAACTGCTGAGGTCCATGTGGGGTAGGTACACCCACAGTGCTGTTAGGAAGGGAGTTTTCTTTTATTTGTCCATGGGATGGGGCCATTGCTGGCTAGGCTAGTATTTATTGCCCATCCCTAATTGACCTTGAGAAGGTGCTGGTGTGCTATCCTCTTGAACCACTGCAATCCATGTGTTATAGGAACACCCACAGCGCTGGTAGGAAGGGAGTGTTGGGATGGCGGCATCGCTGGGTAGGCCAGCATTAATTGCCCATCTCTAATTGCCCTTGAGAAGGCGGTTGTGAGCTGCCTCCTTGAACCGCTGCAGTTCATATGTTGTAGGTACACCCACAGCGCTGTCAGGGAGGGAATTCCAGGATTTTGACCCAGTGACAGTGAAGGAACGGCGATGTATTTCTAAGTTAGGATGATGTGTGACTTGGAGGGAAACTTCCAGGTGGTGGTGTTCCCATCTATCTGCTGCCCTTGCCCTTCTAGATGATAGTGGTCATGGGTTTGGAAGGTGCAATCGAAGGAGCCTTGGCGAGTTGCTGCAGTACATCTTGCAGGTTGTACACACTGCTGCTACTGTGCATCAGTAGTGGAGGGAGTGAATGTTTGTGGATGGGGTGCTAATCAAGTGACTGTTTTGTCCTGGATGGTGTTGAGCTTCTTGCCTGCTATTGGAGCTGCACTCATCCAGGCAAGTGGGGAGTATTCCATCACTCTCCTGACTTGTGCCAACGTCTGACCTGCTTTTGTAGCCACAGTATTTATATGGCTGGTCCAGTTCAGTTTTGGGTCAATGGTAAGCCCCCAAGATGTTGATAGTGGGGGATTCAGCAATGGCGATGCCATTGGATGTCAAGGGATGATGGTTAGATTCTCTCTTGTTGGAAATGGTCATTGCCTGGCACTTGTGTGGTGCAAATGTTACTTGTCACTCATCAGCCCAAGCCTATGAGTTCTTCACAGGAGTAGTGTAAAACAAAGTATGACACCGAGCCACATAAGGAGATATTAGGTCAGATGACAAAAGCTTGATCAAAGCGTTAGGTTTTAAGGAGCATCTTAAAGCAGGAAAGAGAGGTACAGAGATGTAGGGAGGGTATTCCAGAGCTTTGGGCTGAGGCAGCTGAAGGTGCCTCCACCTTTGGTACAGTGATTAAAATCTTGGATGCACAAGAGGCCAGAATTAGAGGGCCGCAGATATCTCAGTAGGTTGTGGGGCTAGAGGAGATTACAGAGGGAGGAGTGAGGCCATGGAGGGATTTGAAAACAAGGACGAGAATTTTAAAATCAAGATGTTTCTTGACCGGGAGCCAGTGTAGGTCAGCAAGATAGTGTGAGTTAACACATGGGCAACAGAGCTTTAGATGACCTCAAGTTTACAGAGGGTAGAATGTGGGAGACCAGCAGGGGTGCGTTGGAATAGTCGAGTCCAGAGGTAACAAAGGCAGGGATGAGGATCTCAGCAGCAGAAGAACTGAGACAGGGATGAAGTCAGGCGATGTTACAGAGGTGGAAACAGGCAGTTTTAGTGATGGCACAAAAATAAGTTCGGAAGCTCAAATGTGACTCTAGGGTTGCGAATAGACTGGCTTAATTTCAGACTGTTGCCAGCTAGGGAGAGGGATGGGGTCGGTAGCTAAGGAAACGGAGTTTGGAGTGGGAACCGAAACCAATGGCTTTAGTCTTCCCAGTATTTAATTGGAGGTACTGGATGCCAGATAACAATCTGACAATTTAGCAGCAGTGGAGGAGTTGAGAGAGGTGGTGGTGAGGTAGAGCCGATGTGGTCAGCGTACATAGGAAACTAAAGCTGTGATTTCAGATGATGTCACTGAGGGGCAGAACTTAGATGAGAAATAGGAGGGGGCCACGGATCGATCCTTAAGGGACACCAGAGGTAACGGTGCAGGAGCAAGAGGAGAAGGCATTGTAGGTGATTCTCTGGCTACAATTAGATAGGTAAGAATGCAACCAGGTGGGAGCTGTCCCACCCAGCTGGACGACAGTGGAGAGGCGCTGGAGGAGGGTGGTGTAGTCAACCACGTCAAAGGCTGCAGACAGATCAAGAAAGATAAGGTAAAATAAGTAACTTAGGCTGTCATTGTGACTTCAATAAGAGCTGTTTCAATACTGTGGTGGGGGGACGGGGGAGGGCATTTGGACCTGATAGCAGGAATTCAAACATGGCATTCCAGGGAAGATGGGAATGGTGCAGAAAAATAACTATTCCTGTTCAGACTATCTTTCATCTTTGGAAATTTCCACTGGCTATTTGTGGAGCTGACTGCAATTATTCAGCAATGTACTAAGGTTGTTACGAATTTGTGCTCTGGAAGTTTTCAATTACGAGAACATAATGGGGGGGTTGACGTTTCTCCTAGCATGTTTATTAATCTCTTAAAATAGTCCTTAGCACAATTTCAACGCCAAGCCTTTTAGCAGCAGGAAGAGACCATTAGTCCCAATATGCTTGTTCTTTTTCCACAGATCAAGTTCACCCTCAATCCCAACACACCCACCATCTCCCAGGCCAATTCACACTGCCTGCTGTAATGGCCTTCTCTGGTAACTTATTCCATAACTCAATTAGTCTTTGAGGGAACGAGTTCTGCCTGACTTCCCTTCTGACTCCTAAGTCTGCACTTTTTAACTTGTGTAGCATGGTTTTTCAGCCCTTTGACGTTGTGAATAATTAGCCAGTTCACCTTCTTCTCTTCCATAAGGTCATCTTAAAATATTTTCCAGTGGGAACAAGCTGAACTTTCTGAAAGATTTCTCAGAACTTCAGGCATTTGATGCAGGTTGGCAGTGTCGGGGGGGCACAATACCTCATAAAAAGGCTACAATGGCAAAACTGAGCACATTAATGCAGGGCTCGGTTACAGTAAACTGATCCCATTTATGGAGCCATCTGTTGCTCGGACTGTGTACATACAGTCGCATTCTTTAACCATTCTGGGATCGCAGTAGCATTTAGACTACATGACATCAAGTAAGGCAGGGTGAACTTAATCCTCAACTGTGCAATACTCTTGAGTACAACAAAACCCCTCCTCACTCTATGCTGATTCAGTATAACATTGATAACCCCACCCCACCACCAACCTCAGATACATCACATCCTCTGTTTAAAGGTAAGGATACAAGAATTTTAATAGATGTCAAAATTGTGGATCTCTTCCCCTCTCTCTGCTGTAGCTGAGTGGTAGTATTCTTGCCTCTGAGGCCAAAAAGTTTGTGGGTTCAAGTCCCCACTCCAGAGACTTTAGCACATAATCTAGGCCAAAACTTAGTGCAGTAAGGGAGTGCTGCTCTGTCAGATCAGGCACCATCTTTCAGATGTAATGTTGAACTGAGGCCTGGCTTGCTGTCTCAGCTGGACATAAAGGCCCCCATGGCACCATTTCAAAGAGAGTTCTCTCTCAACCAACACCTACAAACAGATTATCTGGTTGTTTATCTCATTCCTGTTTGTGGGAGCTTGCTGTGCACAAATTGGGTACCTTGTTTCCTACTAATTATTTGGGAAGTCCTGAGGATGTGAACAGCACCATATAAATGCAAGTCTTTCCTTTCCTTCCTTTATTCCTAGAATCTATTGATTTATAAATTTTGCTGTCAAATAACTACTTCCTGACTTAACCTCATCTGCTCTCCTATTCTTTAGTACCTTGCTGATGACCATCATTGTGGGATTTGGATCTTCAGCTAGTGTGCTGAAAATTTGCACTTTCTTGTGTGCTAAATGAAGGATGCTTGTTGGGTGAGGCTTGACAGAGCTACCAGTGTGTCGGGAAGCCGTCAGACGCAGGTATGTCCCAGTCCATGAAAACGAATGGCTAATTTCTCCCACCCGGTGGTGACATGGGTCAATGAAATAGGGAAATGGTGGACATGTTGAATAATTACTTAGCATTGAGTAGAGGAAGTTGGGGGGGTGGGTTGGGGAGAAATAGTGGAGGAAGAGGTCAACTTGCAGGAAATCCCAAGGACACTAATATTGAATCAGGGACTGAGGCTCAACAAAATTAACATAAGCCAAATAACAGTAACGAAAGAGGGACAAATTCCCAGGAACAGATGGTTTCCATCCTAGAGCTTTATAGGAAGTGGGTGGGAACATTGCAGATGCCCTAACGTTCCTTTGGCTTGGAAAATTTTGCATGACACTGCTATTTAAGGAAGTTGAGAGAGGAACACTGGGGAACTGTAGACCAGCTAGATTAACATCTCTTGTTAGGAAATTACTAGAGTCAATCTTTGAGTATAAGGTGACTGAACACTTTGAAAATTTTCAGCTGATCAGCACGGATTTGTAAATGAGTAGGTCACATCTGAAAACCTGACTGAATCATCTGAAGGGGTGACTAAAGTAGTGGACAGGGGAATACCTGTGGATGTTATTTATATGGACTTCCAGAAGCCGTATGACAAAGTCCCTCATAAGAGACTGTGGCGGAGAAATTTGTCCGCATAGTGTTACTTCCTAGCAGAACTACACAGACTTATATCAATTCACGAAGGCAGGTGCTACCTGCTAATGGAACCCTGCAATGGAATGCTGGTCTTAATATCTAGAAGCATAGAATGAACTTATGGTACTGCTGTAGAAAACCCTGGATAGACCACGTCTAGAGTTACTGTGAGCATTACAACTTAGGAAGAATGCTCTGGCCTCGAAGGGGTTGCAGTGTAGAATTACCAGAATGATACCCGGACTCCAAGCGTTAAATTAGGAGGAGGAGTGACTCAAACTGCAGTTGTATTCCCTGGAATTTAGAAGGTCAGGGATGATTTGATCGAAATTTTCAAGATATTAAGGGGAACATTTTTTAAAAATTCATTCACAGGATGCGAGCTTCACTGGCTGGGCCAGCATTTATTGCCCAAGTTGCCCTGGAGAAGGTGGTGGTGAGCTACCTTCTTGAACCGCTGCAGTCCACGTGGTGTAGGTACATCCACAGCACTGTTGGGGAGGGAGTTCCAGGATTTTGACCCATATAAGGTAAATAGAGAGAAACTATTTCCACTGGTTGGGGGTCTATGACTAAGGGGCACAGTCTAAAAACTACAGCCAGGCCTTTCAGGAGTGAAATTAGGAAACACTTCAACATGCAAAGGGTGGTAGAAGTTTGGAACTCTCTCTCACAAATGGCAATTCATCAATTGTTAATATTAAAACTAAGTTTGATAGGTTTTTGTCAACCAAAGATATTAAGGGAGATGGGGTAAATATCAGGTCAGCCATGATCTCACTGAGTGTGGTGGAACAGGTTCAAGGAGCTAAATGGCCTACTCCTGTCCACGGTGCCCAACCCTAGAAAACTTCAGCAGCAAGGTCAGCAGGAGTTTACACCTTCAGGACAGGAAGTAAAAGCAAAGCTGAAAGAGTTAAATGGTGTCAGTAAAAGTCAACGAGACTGAGATAACCCTGGCGTATCACTGGCAGGTCAGGTTTAAACAGCTGAAGGATTTATTTTACTGCTGACGACCCTATTTAAAGGCTGCGATACAGAAATGTAGTTGCCAAGACAGCAGACTCCAGCGTGATGGAATGACCTATGGGTATTTATGGGGCAGCTCAAATAGTTTCTAGTCAATTTGGAGGAGATGGCTTAAAATATTAGTTAAATAGTCTAAAATATGAAACAACTCACATGTGACTTTGGGTTGCACGCTGTTATTGGGGTTAACTCCTGTTTGCAATAGCCTGATGCAGACATTCCCAGGCACAGCTGGAGGTTGAGTGCTAAACCCTGTCAATGGGAATTTTTTAATGCAATTGTTTCAGTGGGGCTGGTCACTGGGGGAAGGGGCACAAAAGGACTTTAAGCAGAGGCAGCAGTCCAGTGACTCTGTACTTGTCAAATCCCTCATTCCAGTCAGCATGTTTGGGAATAACTTCCCTCTGTGGGAGGAGAGGAATCCTTTAAATACTATACCTTTTATATTCCACCTTGATTTTGTTTAAAATATCATTTTTTTAAAGTGTGGTAGTTGATGAAATCTGCAGAGCAAGGGGTTCACAGGTTCGACTCCTGCTCTATTTGGAGGCCACTACTGTAGGGGGGAGGGGAGGTGGGTGGAAATTAGCCAGGGCTTCACTCAATGCCCTTCCCTGTGTGCTTGCAGCCAGAAGTTTGAACAGGATCAATATGTCAACTGTGACAAAGCCAAAAGTCAAGTCAGCTGACAATTAACATGCACGCATTCGTCAGTCATGTCTACAGTCTACCAATATTGCATGCATGACCAGGCACAGGCAAATTTCATGCAAATACAACTCAGCTGCTTGCCCTCATTGACTGAGCTCGCGCATCAAAACTAAGTCAGGTAGGATTGGGTGAGGATGAAGTGTCAGGGTGCCCCTGGGCCCACACTCCATGCAGAAGAAAAGGTGAAGAGAAGATTTGATAGCGGTATTTAACATTATGAGGGGTCTGGACAGAGAAGATAGCGAGAAACTGTTCCCATTGACAGATGGGTGGAGAACCAGAGGACACTGATTTAAGGCGATTGGCGAAACAAGCAACAGAATGCTGGGAAAAGCTCTTTTACGTAGCGAGTGGTTAGAATATGGAATGCACTGCCTGAGAGTTTGGGATGGGCAGGTTCAATCGTGGCTCTCGAAAGGGAATTGGACAATTATCTGAGGAGAAAAAGATTTGCGGGATTACGGGGGAGTAGCAGGGGAGTGGCACTACATGAGTCGCTCTTGCAGAGAGCCGGCATAGACACAATGGACCAAATGGCCACCTTCTATGCCGAAAGCATTCTACGATTCTAAGTCAGCACCATTAGGAGAGAGGGAGATAAACCTGCAACATTACAAAGAATGAGGTGCCTGTCTATGTGTCACTCATTTTCACCAAACATACTTCCAGCACACGAGGCCCTGGTTTTAACTCCGGGTGAATTAGAAAATTGCCTCCTGCACCAAAAGTTAGGCCAGGCCTGTTTTAACAGTGATTATGATCTGAAATTGTTGAACTCACTGTTGAGCCTGGAAGGTTGTAAAGTACCTCTTTAATGTTGGCAGGTTGGCTGTACATTTCCATTTCTGTTTGTTTGCATTTTGGACTCCCAGCAGTTGCTCTTTTTCACTTTATATGTTAGCTAGTAACATGACCACCAATTGCTGTCCATTGTCCAAATGTCACTCAACCCCTATGAAGCAAGCACCTCATCACTTCATCTCTAGCCAGGCGTGGAGAGATTTGGAGTGGATGAATGAACTTTGGCAGGTGCCCTATCATCATGAATCTGTACTGACATTAAGGAGGTGCTGGCACACACTCATTTCTGATTGATATGCAAGCTAGCTCCAGGCAAGTAAACAGCTGACATTTAGAATCACAGAATCATAGAGCACAAAAGGAGGCCATTCAGCCCATCGTGCCAGTGCCAGCTCTTTGAAAGAGCTATCCAATTAGACCCACTCCCCTGGCCTGAATTTCTTCCCCAATTTTAAGTATTTATCCAATTCCCTTTTGAAGCTTATTTTTGAATCTGCTTCCACCACTCTTTCAGGCAATGCATTCCAGATCATGACAACTCGCTGTGTAAAAGTAAGACACACTTTTTGTTTGCAAACCTGACTGCTCAGTGGGATTATACAATTCCTGGTGAGATACTGAAATTACCAGGAAAAATCCCAGGTTTGGTCCAGAGTTTGTGCAAAACTGCCTGACATTTGCTCCTGAGCTTGTAGCAGGGGGTAGTTTCCTGCTCCTGATTACCCACCAGCTCCAGGCAAGTGAATGTATTTGCATGTCGAGTGAGCACAGCAAAAACCTCTGAGTGCGCCTCTGTGTGCCCTTCCCTAGCCCTATGGTGACAGGAATTGGGCCAGTTGGCTAGATATGCTGAGAGGAATAGCCAGGAGCAATTGCATCTATGCTGTGACCCCCTACAGCTCTCTCAGTGCTTTTCCCACCTGAATAAGATTCTGATGATAAAACTAACATGGCTTAAGCCAAAGAAGGAAACTAGGAAGAGAATGAAGGAAGGACTTTGGAGAGCAGGAAAGGGGTGTAGGAAGGGAAGGAAGACCCTTGCACCGCAATGCCCCATTTCCTCATTGGTGGGTAAGTCCTCAATGAGAATATTTGAGCACCTAATCCAGGTGGACACTTCAGCGCAGTACAATGGGAGTGGTGTACAAGTGGGGCTGAATAAATGCATTGTTAGGCCTTACCATAATCTCTGCAGGCTCCTGTTCAACGGCTGGAGCTAGAGATCCCAGCAATTTATGAGTTCTTTTAATTACCTTGCTCATTGTCCAGACGGTACTGAGGAACTGCTGTACCATTGAAGGTGAGACATTAAACAGAGACCCTGCCTGCCCTCTCAAGCAGTTGTAAAACACCGCACGGTGTTTTACGGCATTCAACAACAAAGAGGTGCACCTGAATTTGAATCTCCAAAACCTGAAGCTGGAGTGGAGTACAAAGTTTTTGAAACGCCATTATAGATTTGTTAGTACCATCTTGGGATGCACACAAATTAATGGAAACAAGGGCTTAAATTATGCTTTTCCTGCAAATAGATCGGGTAGGTGCCCATTAGGAACAAGGGAGCTGAGGAATATTGGGATATAGATAGATAGGTCATTAACAGCGCAGGTAGATAAGCCCATAAAAGGTGAATGGAACAGTTTGGGATTAAAAAGAAAGGACTTGCATTTATATAGCACTTTTCACAATCTCAAGACATCCTGAATATCTTTTTGAAGTGCAGTCACTGTTGAAATGCAGCCACTTTGCGTACAGCAAGCTCCCACAAACAGTCCAATGATAATGAGCAGGCAGTGGCATAGTGGTATTGTCATTAGACTAGTATTCCAGAGACCTAGGGTAATACTCTGGGGACCTGGGTTCAAATCCCACCACAGTAGATGGTGAAATTTGAATTCAATAGAAACCTGGAATTAAAAAGTCTAATGATGACCATGAAACCATTGCTAACTGTTGTAAAAACCCATCTGGTTCACTAATGTCCTTTAGGGAAGGAAATTTGCTCTCCTTACCTGGTCTGATTCCAGACCCACAGCAATGTGGTTGACTCTTAAAAATGCCCTCTGAACAAGTGCAATTAGGGATGGGCAATAAATGTTGGCCTAGCCAGCAATGCTCACATCACATGAATGAATTAAAAAAAATATATATATATTTTTGTGATTGAGGGGTATAATAATGCCCACTGTTCTTCAAATAGCACCATAGGATTTTTTATGTCCACCTGAGAGGGCAGACAGGACCACGGTTTAACAGCACACCCAAAAGTCCTCTCCAACAGCGCAGAACCTCCTCACTACTACACTAGATTGTTGGTCTAGATCTATGCACACATGTGGCTGGAGCAGGATTTGAACCAATAGCCTTCTGACTCAGACATGAGAGAGCTACCACTGAGGCCAAGTGGAAGCATAGAGCTTTTGAATTCATTCCAGACTCTTAGTTAGACCACAGCTGGCGTACTGTGCAAAGTTTTCAGCACCTCATTATAAAATGGTTATAAAAAACAACATTGGAAAAGGTGCAGTGAATATTGATTCGGATGGTACAGAAGTTGAGGGGTTGCAGTTATGAAGAGAGATCTGAGATGTTAGAACATTTATTGGTAGAGCTGCAAATTGAAGGGAGGACCTGATAACAGCTCTGCAAGAGATGGGTTCTGATAGGGTAAATAATGAAAGATTGGGCAGAATTTTACGGCCCCTCCCACCGGCAGGATCTTCCATTTCTGCCGGAGTCAATGGACTTTTGAATGGCTTGCCACATTTTACGGCCCTGCCCCTGCCACAATGGGGCTGTAAAATTCTGCCCATTGTTTCCACTGATCAGGCCCAGACGCAAAGCAATCACAAAAGGTGGAGCTTAGGAAACAATGCTGCATATGAGGGCACTTATCATGTAGACTACCCTGACACAAACCGTTGTTCCTGTAGATTACATAAATTCTTTTAACCCACACATGGGAACATTTCGGGTACACACCAGGGAAGGGAGAGGGGTGCTGCCGATTCATGCTTACTTCAATTCCTCACTCCACGCTCTTCAAACTCCTTTGACGGTAATCTCGTGAGTCGACTTGGTAACCAGAGAAAGGATTCAGTGCCTCAGCTTACAATGAGAACCTGGAAGTGATTTTCAATTAACTCAGAGTTAAACAGGCATTGCAGATCAATGTTGTATTGTTATAGGAAGGATCTGACCTTCCAAATCGGATTTGACATTTCAGCAGTAATTTGAACATGGTCCCCATTGTTACAAGGGACAATAGTGAGATATTTAGTCTCACAGTAGTGTGTAACTGTATCCTATAATGTGTGCTATATTATTGCATGGTTTCACTGTACTGGACTATTGCATCATTTTGCACTACACTGTGCTGATCCACATGATTTCACTGTGGAGTGTGATTGCATCAGCCCCTGCATTATAGTCAGAGACTGACCCTATCAGTCAGTTCACTGCACCCATTCAAACAGGCCTCTGGTACTTAGCCTGTGCATTGGGCAGCGTGCACTGCCAAATATTCCACCCACTAAGCAAGAAGGGCTTGATCCCTTTTCCCCTCCCCTGACCTAGTTATAAATGCATCAAGGAGCAGGAGGTATGCCAAATTTATCCCAAGCAATATACTGTGCCTTTCCCTCCAGGCTCTCGGACAGAAAAAGTCTAAAGGCTCAGCTACCAATGGTTTTAAACAGGAAGCTAGGTAAGTTCATGAGGGAGAAGGGAATAGAAGGATATGTCAGTAGAGTGAGATGAAGTCAATAGAGTGGGAGGTGGCTCATGTGGAGCATAAAAACCAGCATTGACAGGTTAGGCTGAATGGCCTGTTTTATACTGTAAATCCAATGTAATTTTATCTCAGTAAACAGCATTAATATACTAAATCAACAAGTCATAAGACATTAGTCAGTTGATATTACAGGACTTGAGTATTGCTGAAAAAAAGACATGCTGCCAAAGCTTTTTGTCTTACACTCATCAGGACAGATGCAAGAATTCCAAATTTCAAAGGAAGCAACAATTTATACTGCATGAGAAGAGGATGCTGATTGGTTGGCAAGCTCACTCTGATTGGTTGAGACATTGAATGGAGAATGCACCAGGGAACTATTGTCTCCCAGGCTTTTATTTAAATCAAAAAAAGGAACAATGCCCGGATATGTTCCCTTTGCCTGCAGAGGATAGGTCCCTGTATATGAATATATGTAGCTTCTAGCAAGTTTAAATGAGCCACATTGTGAGCCCAATTGATAATCTTAAATTGGTTGTTGGTGTAATTCTCAGCACACTCAGGGTTGTTCAGAAAGTGCTGTCCAGATTGTGGAATTACACCTAATGTTACACATTATCTTCTGAGTTTTGCAAACATAGACTGGTTGAGTAAGGTCAGTACTCTGCTGATTGCGAACAGCCGAACGTACGTGCTATTTGATACAATCCTCTAGTCGTTGGGATGTACAGCCTACATACCTGGCATCACACTGGCACTGAAATTCACACACTACATTACTCATTTATGTGATAGGCAGAACGTCGTTTTGGCTTGACGGCTATATAAATACCACTTTTGTTGTTACTGAATAGTAGCAGTGTGAAATGGCTAGCTTCACCTGTTGCTCAAATTCTTGAGATACCTTACCCTTTCAGTGTAACCTAAGGTAGGCTGGGCACTTTCCGGGACCAAAAGTGACGGTGTTAGGCCCATTTGTGGTAGGCGTGATATACAGCGAGCAATGCTTAGATCGGGGTAGCTATTATCCTGCAGGATGGCTTTGCTAGTGCCCTATTTCAGCATCAAACTTGCAGGGTGAGCAAATGGCTCAGGCTCTATTTACGAGATTGCCAATAAGGCCAATTAATGGTCACTTATGGCCACAAAATACCACTGGGTTTTGGGTGCTCATACCATGTGATGATTGTTGGGGAGGGGTCCCTCCTGTTCGGGCACCCTGTGCCCAATGGAAGCTATCCCCCACCCCCATCTCACAGTACTACCCACCCCCACGTGTTCCTGACCATCTGTCCTCCTAATCCCCATTCCCCCCCACCCCACCTCCCCCCATGCGCCTCAACGGGGCCTGCTAGCTTGCAAACCAACCCCCCCTCCCCCCCCACCCCCGCCCCACCAACTCACCTTCTTATCTGGCTCCAGCAACGATCAGTGATGGGGACTAGCTGCAGTCCCAGTAGTGGCCACTGCTCCCGGTGTCGCTGCTGGGACTGGAGAGCTGCCAACCATTTGATAGGCTGGCAGTTCTCAGAGGTGGGACCTCCATGTAAAGTTCCACCCATGGTTCTCCTCATGCCTGGGCCTGTTGTAGACTCACTGATAGAAAATAATCGCTGTGATTACTCAATATCTCCATTAGAACTGTATCATGTAACTACCGGGATGATAGAAGGCCAAATGAATGGTCTGTGTTCTTTCAGCATTTCCTCTGCTCTTGTGAACCATCTGTGGTGAGAATGTTATCCAATATACTGTTGCAGAAAGATTCAAAGGTTAAGTATGATGGATTTGATTTTCCCTACCCCGTTTAGCCTTGGAGCTGAATAGCACAGCTGACGGGTGCTGTGCCTGTCCAGGATGAGTGGGCCAAGCAGGGTCTGGACACACCTCAGCAGGGTCTCACGCCATCGGGAGAGGGAGGGAAGTGGAGACCAGCTACAGGCCGCAGAGGACATCCCAGCTTCTGAGTGATCCATGACATAACCTGCCTACATACCAATGGCCTGGGGGTGTAATTTCAGTTCTGCCCATGGCCCCATGCAGCCAGAAAGCCCCATCAATGCCACAGCAGCATCAACCGCTTGTGTCTATATATATACATATATAGTGCCTTTAATGTCTTAAAATACTTTACAGGAGCATTACCTGACAAAGTTTGACACAGAGCCACATAAAGAGATATTCGGACAGGTGACCAAAATCTTGGTCTACAGTTGACTAGGTTGTTGGCGCTCACTGTTTCAGATCAGACACGAAGAATGACAGCTTTGGCAATTGGCGTGCATGTTGGAATATGGAGTGAAAGTCCACAGGATGGAAGAGGAGAAACTGGGGAGACTAAAAATTTTTGGGTAAAAAAAAACTGTGATTACTTTTAACCTCTCTCTCGACAGCAAGCCTCGTGGTGGGAGCGGAAGCCGGAGTGACTTCTGGAAAGTGGAACGGCTGAACACAAGACCTTGCACCGTTCAGCTTATTAATTATGCATCCATGAGAAGCATGTCGAATCCCGTGGCGAGGTGGGCAGGAAGTGGCCTGCACTGCCATCACCTCATCGGCTTCAACGTCCGGGCACCATATTTAAACGGCACCCAGTCAGCCATTCACTTTGCACCTTGACACCACCCACGCCCTCCCCAAGTCCTGCCTCGGTCTCACCCCTCCCCTCACCCTGTCTGGATGATGGTCAGGAACACGTGGGGGTGGGTAGTACTGTGGGATGGGTGGGGGAGGATGGCTTCCATTGGGCATAGGGTGTCCGGACAGGAGGGACCCCTCCCCAACAATCATCACATGTCATGAGCACCCAATACCCCAGTGCCCAGCCTTGGTGCAGTTTGTACTAGAGGCAGCCAATATTTTTCAGTGATGATGTGAAAGGAAGGCGAAAGCTGCATCTACTGACCTCAACGTCCAGGATGAAGTCTACCTCACCAGGCACACGCCACTTAGGTACGGTCATGAAAGCGGATGTTCTAAATTCCCACTGGCGAGGCACTTAATTTGGAGAGAAAACAAGATTCCGGTGTTGGCCTTTTAATGAGCATTCATGAGATGCATGAATCCTTGCATGCTCTTTCTGTGTCTGTTTACATAATTTTATTTCACAATACTTTCTTCCCAAAGTTCAGACCAAGATTGAAGGAAGAATTGTATGTGTTCACGTAGAAAATCTTGTTGAGTGTTAACCACACCCAGTATGTCATTGAATTTAATTGGGAAACAACTCAAGGGCTAAAATCTATGGTGGTTAAAGAAAGATACTGGGACTATTTCCCAGTTTCCCTGGAGCAGGGTAACATAAGCGTTGGGACTTGTGAATCCCAGTTGCACGCTCGTTGTGGGATGGCTGAGTTGGTACTACAGATAGAGTTGATCAGCAGACACTTCTTAGGTGGAACACATTCTGTTTATTTACAAAGGTACTCAGCAACAACTACATGTGTGCTTTCACATCAAACCCTTTCTCCATACTTTTGACTACGAACTACAGACTATTGACTACAGAGGTAGTCTGCACTACTTTCTTATTGGTTACACAAGATCATGTGATCTTCCTTTATAACATCCTTCTTAAAGGCATACTACACATTACATAAAACCATAATTACCACATCCCTCCCCCTTTAATTGAAAATACATTTTACATTTACAATTACAATTTTATCAAAATAGCAAATTATTTATACTGATTGGTAATTTACACATTCAGTCTTTCTGGGGGTTTCCTTTGGCATATGGGAAGTCTCAGCTCACAACTTCAGGTGCTTTGTCAGGAACCTCATTTTCTGGAGTTGTCCAAACATCAGGTTCTTCGGTGGGTACCTGAAAACCTGTTTCCTCAACTTTTGCAGGTACAACAGACACGCATCGGACATACCAGACACATCAGACATGCCTGTACTAGTTGAGTTCTCTCAACAGGAAACGTTGACCCAGTCGTGAACATTGGTGGAATCATTTCTTGGTGATTTGTTTCTCTCTTCTTTAGATGATCCACATGTCTCCATATGACTTGAACTTCCACCTTCATGTAGTAAGGTAGAGGTCCAGTCACTGTGCTTATTTCACCTGGTAACCACTATGGTCCTTTTCCAAAGTTCTTCACATATACCGTCTCTCCCATGGTAAACTTCCTGTCATGGCTATGCCAGTCGTGTCTAGTTTTCTCACTTCCCTGACTCCTTTCCACCTTCCCCCCCTAAATTCAGCATTATTAAACTCAATCTCGTCCTGAGACAGCATTTCATCAATAACTCCGCAGGTGTGACGCCTGTTGTTGTGTGAGGGGTGGTCCTATAATGAAAAAGAAAGCGTGCTAGCTTGGTTGCTAAAGAATCTCCAGTTAACTTTTTCATGCGTGACTTGAACTTTTGAGCCGCCTTTTCGGCCAGTCCATTTGAGGAAGGGTGGTACGGTGAAGTTTTTACATGAGTGATACCGTTGAGGCTGATAAACCGTTGAAACTCAGCATCCATAAATGCTGTGCCATCATCAGAAATGACCACTTCTGGTAGTCCATTAATGGCAAAACTTTGACATAACTTCTCAATTGTAGCAGAAGACATTGGTGACTTCACTTCATATATGTCCATCCATCTTAAGCGGGCATCAACAATGAGCAGAAACATTGTTCCAATGAAAAGTCCCATATAGTCAATGTGTAATCATACCCATGGCCTTCCTGGCCACTCCCAAGGGTGTAAACAGAGCTGTTGCAGATAACTTTTGTAATTGCTGACACTGCGCACAATTCTTCGCTAAGCTCTCTATTTTTCCATCCATCCCAGGCCACCATAGATAGATAGCTGTGTGCTATGGTCTTCATTCGGGATATTCCTGGATGTACAGTATGTAGTTCAATTAACAATGGCTTTCTTCCCTTTGGAGGAACTATAACTCGTGCTCCCCACAATAAGATACCATCCTGGCTGATTATTTCATGTCTTCTGTTGAAATATGGTTTCATTTTGTCAGATACAGGCTCTTGTGACCAACCATGAAGTACTTGTTCTCGTACTTGGGATAGGACTGGTCAGTTTCTGATCTGTCTAGCAGGTATCGGCGATGAATCTAAGAAATTTAACAATAAAATAAGTTCTTGTAGAACTGGGACATCCTCATCATTTTCTTGTAAAGGCAAGCGACTAAATGCATCATCGTTTGCAATTTGATTTCCAGGTCTATGTACAAAAGTATACTCGTATGCTGCCCATCGTTGTATTCTTGCCGAGGCTATAGGTGGCTATGAGGCCTTGTCCTCACTGAACAATCCTAGCAATGGCTTGTGGCCAGAAACAATAGTAAAATTAACGGCTGTATACGTATTGGTGAGATTTCTTGACACCAAAGATGATTGACAGGCCTTTTTTTTCTATCCGTGAGTACCCCTTTTCTGTTGTGGTGAGCATTCTTGACACATATTCTATAGGCTGTTCCATGCCATTGTCCATCCGATAGGCGAGCACTGCTCCCAATCTGTAGGAGGATGCGTCACATGTCAAGACCAATTCTTTCCTCTGGTCATAATGTACTAATAGGTTGGATAAATGTAACAATTGTTTCACCTTTGTAAAAGCTTCTTTCTGGGGTGCCTCCCAAGTCCAACGTTGGTTCTTCTTGAGTAGATAATGCAGGGGGGGGGGCAGTTCTGTAGACAAATTGGGTAAGAACTGTCCATAATAATTGATCATTCCTAAGAATGATTTGAGCTCGGAGGTGTTCTTTGGCACAGGTTTCCTCAACTGGATGGAGGCCCTGTGAATCCGGTGACCCAAATAGATTACCTCCCTCGCTTGGAACCTGCACTTTTTTTTTAAGCACACTCCAGCCTGCAAGAAATGTTTTAAGATGTCTTCTAAATTCGCAAAATGCTCCTTTTCAGCGAGTCCTGTCACCAGAACATTATCTAAATAAACTACAACGTTGGGCAGTCCCTGCAGTAAAATTTCCATTGTTCTCTGGAAGATGGCACAAGGTGAGAAGACACCGAAAGGCAATCGAGTATATTGGTACAACTCTTTGCGGGTATTAATTGTCACAAATTCCTGGGAGGCCTTCTCTAACTCTTAATTGATGAGCATGATCCATATCAAGCTTCGTGTAGGCGGTTCCACCTGCCAGCGTGACAGACAGGTCTTCAGTTTTTGGTATGGGGTGTCTGTCCAGCTTAGCCACTTTATTACCTGTCAATCTGTAGTCTCCACAGATTCGGACGCTTTGGTCAGTGTTGCCCATTCTGAGAAGTGCACAGGTTGTATAATGCCCAGTTTCTCTAATCTGTCCAGTTCGATGTCGACCTTTTCCTGCATTGCTTAAGGTACTGGTCTCGCTTTCATGAATCGGGGGGGGGTGGGGGGGGTTGCCTCTGGATCCACATGATTTTTTGCTTGTAGCCCCTGGATCTTCCCAAGTTCGTCCTTGAAGACTGAGGGGTATTATTGTGGTAGCTTTGGTGTCCCACTTGCTCTCAGCTGGAAAATTCCAGCCCATTCTAACTTAACCTCCTTTAGCCAGTTTCATCCCAGGAGACTTGGCCCCTTGCTTGCTATCACCATCAAGGATAGTTTTACCGATTGGCTTCAGTAATGGACAGTTACTTTGCTTATGCCTTTGACTTGGATGTCCTCATCCGTGTATGTTTTTAATTTGATGTCAGTTTCTTCCAAATTTAATTTATGTTCACCACAATTCAGATATTTGAAGGTGTGTTGACCAATTACTGTAGTGGAAGCTCCTGTGTCCACTTCCATTCTAACAGGTCTGCCATTCACTTTTATTGTTGCATACATTGGTTCTGTTTTTCCAACCTTCAAATTAAATAACGAATAAATGTCTGAATTTGTTGCTTCAGGCTCTTCTACACTGTAAATCTCACGGGGTTTTCTCTTTTGTTTGAAAGTTTGCCTGATTATTTCCTTGCACTGTCTCATTATGTGTCCATTTCGATGACAATAAAAACATTTGAATTTTTTTAAACTGCCAGTCATTATAAGATTGCTTCTTTCCACCTCTGCTGCAATTATTCCTTATTTTTGCTGCCAAGTCACTTCTTTTTATTTTCTTGCTAGCAGTGGCTGTTTCCCACTTCTCGGCAGAGTCGTTCATTTTCGTGCCCTTTTTGGCTGGGGCTTCCCTCCCAACGTGGAGGACAGCGCCAATTTGAGCTCCCTGTTTGGCTTTCGAATCCCTTACTGCACTTTTCATGGCCAGTGCTATCTCTAGCGCCTTCTTAAAATCCAAATTTGTTTCAGACAATAATCTCTTCTGAATTGTGTCCTCATTCACACCGCACACTAAACGATTTCTGAGCATGTCGTTTAAGACGATCGCCCGCCTCTTCTCTTCTCATTTGCTTGGAAATAGAACACGCGGCATTCAATATAATGAGACCAATCGTCTGTGGCTGTATCGAAAGGATCAATTCTTCCAAATTGCAGCATTCTGTGAGGGGATTACTTCGACGATTTGGAAATTCTATTTACAATTACTGTGCGAAGTACAGCCCGATTTTGTTTCCCTTGATTTCTTCCATTAACTTATTTTACTCTTGATGCTAGATTGTTGTATCTTGCTTCAATCCTCGATTTTTCCTTGCTTTTTGCTCATCGCCAGTTTGTTGTGTACTCATTGCCAGTTTGTTGGATTTTCGCTTTATCCTCATCGCCAGTTTGTTGTGTACTCATCACCAGTTTGTTGGATCTTTGCTTTATCCTCATCGCCAGTTTGTTGGGACTTGTGAATCCCAGTTGCACACTTGTGGGATGGCCGAGTTGGCACTATAGATAGAGTTGATCAGCAGACACTTCTTAGGTGGAACACATTCTGTTTATTTACAAAGGTACTCAGCAGCTACACATGTGCTTTCACATCAAACCCTATCTCCATAATTCTGACTACGAACTACAGACTACTGACGACAGAGTAGCCCACGCTACTCTCCTATTGGTTACACAAGGTCATGTGATCTTCCTTTATAACACCCTTCTTAAAGATATACTACACATTACATAAAACCATAATTACCACAATAAGTTTGTTTTAAATGTTGTAGGGTTTTGATAAGAGTGAATCTAGAGAAAGACTATTTCTTCAGGTTGGGCTGACAGTGACAAAAGGCCATCAATTTAAAACTGCCTCTAATAGAAAAACTTGTTTATGCAGAGTTAATGGAACGTAAAATAGTTGAGCCTTTGAGAGCTTTGTGTCTTTTAAGGGATAATTTGCTGACACAGGGCAATGGGGAGACAGTGAGTCAGTGGATTGCTCAAGCTGACATAGACATGATGACTGAATGGCCTCAGTCTTTGCTCTAAACATCTATGGCTCTCTTCATCTTCATTTAGAGTTTGGCCACTTTCTCTCCTGAATCAGACTGAGCCACTGTTCAGCGCTTGGCCACGTTGCTGTAGTTCCGGGAGAGTGAACCAGGGCCCATTTAACTGCATCCAAACAAAGGGAGAAATGCCCCTCTTATTGCGAGGATGCTGAATGTGGGAATTTGGACCACTACACTGGACAACCTCACTCTTATTGCACTGTTAATGTGATCCTGTTGTTTCTGAGGAACTTGATTTACATTGTTTTAACGTCATCAATGGTGTCGCACCCTGCTCCAGTGAATAGTCCTAGCACCATTGTTCAAACACTAAAGTTTTTAACCCTTGAGCTGCTTCCCAATTAAATTCAATGAAATACTGGGTGTGATTAACGCTCAATAAGATTTATTACGTGAACACACATAATTCTTCCTTTAATCTGAGGCATAAATAGACATACTGCATTCTCTAGCATCAAAAATGTGCCTTTGGGTATTGTCAGGAAACTTCTATCTAATCTAATTCAAATTTCAAATGAAGTCAACTTACTCAACTAAAATTATTTTTATTTTGACACATTCTACCCTCCATAAACTTTAGGTCATTCAAAACTCTGCTGCCCATGTCCTTATTCATGCCAAATCCCATTGCCCAATCATCCCCTGTGCTCACTGACCTACACTGGTTCCCAGTCAAGCAATGCTCCATTTAAAAATTCTCATCTTGTGCTCCTCCATACACTCACCCTTCTCCCTATCACTGTAATCTCCTCCAGCCCCCACAACCCTCCAAGATATCTGCGCTCTTCTAATTCTGGCCTCTTGAGCATTCCCAATTTTAATCGCTCCACCACTGGTGGCTGTGCCTTCAGCTGCCTAAGCCCTAAGCTCTGGAATTCCTTCCCTACACCGCTCCGCCTCTCTTTCCCCCTTTAAGACACTTCTTAAAACCTATCTCTTTGACCAAGCTTTTTGTCATCTGACCTAATATCACCACAAGTGGCTCAGTGTCAAATTTTGCCTCAGAAGTTCCCGAGAAGGTGCTTTGGGACTTTTTATTATGTTGAAGGTGCTGTATATATACAAGTCGTTGTTGTCTATATATCTCTGAACGAAAGAGGGAATATCAAGAGGGCTTCTGGTTCTGACCTCATCAAATGCCCCCACTGTAATGTATAACTTGAGAAAGGATGAGGGATGGCTGTGATACATGTCACGTAGTTTGCAAATACTCACAGTCCAGTTCCAGCCACAGTGAATGGCTGCTTCGTGAGGTATTGGATAGCTGCCAGAGGCCTGTACAATCAGACTCCACTGACAGTCAGCCACTTATGGAAAAGGAGAGAGCAAAAATTTTCTAGGAAAGGAAAACCCTCCCTCTCCCACCAGGTTCAAGTTGCTCCTTTAGATGGCAGGGGAGGGGGGGGGGGGTGGAGGGTGTGGAATTCAGCACAGTGAACGCAGGACCCCTCCCTCCCACTACTTTTAGCAACATTTATCAGTCACGCGGGTTGCACATTTGCCACAGCTGGCAAGAAGCTGTTCACGGTTACTTGTCCTCAGGGGTGGCCTTTCATGGTCCTCTCAATGACCAATAACATTGCAGTTTCCACTCGAGAAACATCGAGCGTGCTGAAAGTGGGAAGGACCTGGCTTGAATCAGTATTAAGCTTGTTGCCACATTTGTACTGTTTCCCCATTCACTGAATGTTCAAAATGTAGTGTTCATGTCAAAATCTTACACTGATTTAATGTTTCAGTTTCTGTACTGTGCGTGTCTACTCATTAAATGTTTTTATACAATGTTTTCTTCCTCCTATTAGGCAAGCGTGTTCAGTTGCTAAATTTTTGAGTCGTTAAAGGAAGTTTTTTTTTTAAAAACTGAATTTCGGGGATCTAAAATGCAAATGGGGAGTATTGGAAAAACACAGCAGTCTAACAGGGAGAAGGCTGTTTAACAATTGGGGAGTTAAATCTGCCAGAACTTTGCATGAAACTATTTGTCCTTCATCACTTCTCTTTCTTTGGAAGATATTTTAAAAATCCAAATTTCTGTGCTCATTTCTCGAAAATGTCTGAGAGAACATTTGACTCTGGCATGGAATGGAGAACTTTAAACAAGAGAGGGTGAACTGGTTCGGGGTGGGAGGGTGGGGGGGGGAACAGGAACTTAAGAGATTCAGGAGGGCAAGCACCAGACACAGGGACTTTTCCCTATTCGCAGCATTTTACTGCCAGCTGGAATTTCCGAGCAGAGATTGACTGCAAAATGCCGCACGTTTTCCTGGGTGCGTGGGTTTCAAACGCAGATTGCGTGCTGCTTTCTGTAGCCTGTGACTTAGAAGATGGAGCAAGGCAGAGTCATTTGCAAACTCTCTGTGGAGTCAGAGGAGTTTAAGTTTGCTTAAACAATTCAAAGTTCTGCTTTGCATTTTCGCCCGAGGTATATATAGATGAGACACCCCAGCTTGTCAAATGTGTAAATTTAGTTAGTTTTGCAAACGAATAGAACCATAGAAAAGTTACGGCACAGAACGAGGCCATTTAGCCCATTGTGCCTGCACCGGAATACTGTGGGCAGGATTTTCCCGTCGGGGAGCGGGGCCCACTCGCCGACGCCTAAAATGACGCACGGTAATGCCGGGTGGAACTCCTGACGTCACTGTGCCCCATTTAAATTTTCTGGTAGGCGAGGGCGCAGCAAACTCAGCTGCGCACCCGCCGACCTCTCAATGGCCAATTGAGGCCATTGACAGAGTCATTAAACTAATTAGTGGTCCTGCCCGTCCAACCTTAAGGTTGGCGGGCAGGCCAGGAGCCCCAGCAGGAATTAGAAAAAGCATGAAACCTCATCCAAGGGCGGGATGAGGTTTCATGTAGGTTTTTAAAAATTTTAATAACGTTTTTGTAAAAATTATAGACATGTCCCAACTCACGTGACAGTGTCACAGGAGGGGACATGGTAGGGAAACTTTATTGTTCTATGTTTAGTTTTTTCACATTTAGAGCCGATCTCCCTGAGGCAGCACTTAGCCTCAGGGAGATGAGTGCGCGTTTTTGTGCGCATGCGCGAAAGAACGCACTCTCGATTTTGGGAATTAACCCCCCTTGCCCACACAGGGAGCGCATAGCGCTTCTGTGCGGACATCATGCTGGGCGGGCCTCAATTGGCTGCCCACGTAAAATGGCGCCGGAAGCGCGCCTGTGCGCGCCCGCCCTTCAACTTCACCCCCGACGGGGGGAAAATCCTGCCCTGTGTTTTTTCCTACTGAGAGTCCATTTTCTCCCCAGCCATTTCTTCATCTCCTGAAGTGGTGCCAGTTGCTGAGGTTTTTCATGGATTTTCAACAGGAGCAGAGCAAACCTTAGAATTTCAGTCCTGCCCTCCCCTTGCCACACTGATCTATCTTACTTCTATCCTGGGTCCTGGATTGGCATAAGATGAGACCATGTACTCCTATTGAATAATGGTCATTACTCCTCTAAAACCTACCTGCCATGTAAATGGCAAACCTGCTTTCGGTGCCACAGAATGGCAGGTACATCTATCGCCCGCTTTTATTTGTCTGTATATATCTCTATGATGGCATTCAGTTCATTGAAAGCCATACGGTCATTAGGCATTCATTCGACTCATCAGTCTCCCGGGTTTTATTTGTCAGTGGGCAAATCCAGGCTATTCCAGCACTGCAGAGGCAGAGATGACAAGATGGGGAGGCTCTTCTCCTCTACCCCTTGGGAGAAAATGTAAAGCAGGTAAGTCGCACACAGAATCATAGGAGGGTTCCAGCACAGAAAGAGGCCATTCAGCCCATCATATTTGTGCTGACCTGAGCAAAAACAATCCAGCTAGTCCTGTGACCTTTCTCCATATCCCTGCAATTGTTTTTCTCTTCAAGCAATTATGCAATTCCCTTTTGAAAGCCATAATTGAATCATCCTCCACCACACTCTCAGACAGCGTATTCCAGATCTTGCCTTTAATTCTTTTGTCAATTATCTTATATCTGTACCCTCTCGTTCTTGATCCTTCCACCAATGGGAACAGTCTCTCCCTATCCACTCTGTCCAGACCCCTCGTGATTTTGAATACCTCGATCAAATCTCCTCTCAACCTTCTCTTCTCCAAGGAAAACAGTCCCAGGTTCTCCAATCTATCCACGTAACTGAAGTTCCTCATCCCTGGAACCATCCTTGTGAATCTATTCTGCACCCTCTCTAATGCCTCCGCATCCTTCCTAAAGTGCGGTGTCCAGAATTGGACACAACATTCCAGTTGAGGCTAAACTACATTTTATAAAGATTAATCATAACTTCCTTGCTTTTGTACTCTATGCATCTATTTATAAAGCCCAGGGTCCCATATATGCTCTCAGCCTGCCCTGCCACCGTCAACAATTTGGGCACATAAACCATGCCACTGCACCCCCCACCCCCCCACCCACCCCCGCCCCTGCTCCTTTTAGAATTGTACCTTTTATTTTATATTGTCCTCGTTCTTCACACTTTGCGACATTAAATTTCATCTGCCACGGGTCTGCTCATACTACCAGCCTGTCTATGTCTCCTTGTGAGGTCTATCACTAACGTCCTCACATTTCACAGTACTTGGGCAAAAGATACAGGCAGGGATGTGAGGAAGAACTTCTTTTAAGCAGCAAGAGTTAATGACCTGTGATTCACTGCCTAGGAAGGTGGTGGACGCAGAGATGATGAATGATTTCAAAAGGAAGCTGGATGGGCACCTGAGGGAAATAAACTTGCAGGTCTGCGGGGATAAAGCAGGGGAATGGGACTGACTGGATTGCTCTACAGGGAGGAGACATGGGCTTGATGGGCCGAATGGCCTCCTTCTGTGCCGTAATGGCTCCGTGATTTCAGGACAGTCTGCAATGGTTGGAAACTGTGTGCCACAAGAGGTGGTGCCATCAGCAAATTTTGAAATTGTGCCCTGCATACCCATATCGAGGCTCTTATTATAGATCAAGAAAAGCAGTGGTCCCAGTACCAACCCCTGGGGAATCCCACTATATACCATCCTCCATGTTACGCTTCTGATAGCCAGTTTTCTTTTATTCATTCATGGGATGTGGGCATCATTGGCAAGGCCAGCATTTATTGCCCATCCCTAACTGCCCTTGTTTAGAGGGCACTTTTAAGAGTCAACCACATTGCTGTGGGTCTGGAGTGACATGTAGGCTAGACCAAGTAAGGACAGCAGATTTCCTTTCCTAAAGGACATTAGTGAACTACATGGATTTTTACGACAATCAGCAATGGTTTCATGGTCATCATCAGACTTTTAACTCCAGATTTTAATTGAATTCAAATTTCACCATCTGCCGTGGTGGGATTCAAACCCAGGTCCCCAAAGCATTACTCTGGGTCCCTAGATTACCAGTCTAGTGACAATACCACTATGCCACCACCACCCCCATTATTGAAGGAAGAGCCAGTCTTTACTTCAAACAAGTTTATTCATAAACTGCAACATTACAGGTGCATATCTCCTGACTCTACTCCTGTGTCAGGAAGTTTCTCTTTATATGTGCTCAAGTAACCAAACAATGCCCTTCACCTATATGTACTTAACCTCAATTGATACAATTAACGCTCCTGTCTAAAAAAATAACCATCCACCACTATTCTCTGTTTCCTGTCACTCAGCCAACTTCGAATCCATGCTGCTACTGTTCCAGCACATGCCTTACAGACCCATATCCCTTCCTACATGAAAAATGGAGAGCAAGATCCTGGTCTCCAGGTTACATGCAGCTATTCTCCACTCACCGTCCCTCTCTCGAAGGTATGGAATCAACTTTAAATCCACGTATCCTGGGAGGTTTCATCACACAATATCCTGTCTCTAATTGCTCTCTCCCCCAACAAACTCCAGGACTCACAGTTGCAGTGAGTTGATCACTGGTGGTTGCACATGTCCCCACAATGGCCCAGTAGGCAGGGCAAATAAAGGGGCAGTCAAGCAAAGCTGTGCTGTGCTGTGGAGTAAACATTACTTTCTTTGCCTGGAGGGCTGGAAGAACTGGCATCACGGTCATGATTCGCACAGATGCACCTGGTGATTTCTATTTTTGAAAAAATGTATATAAACCAATTCAGCCATCTGTGAATCTGAGCCTGAATACAGTTATATAATCAGTAGAGTTTTAAGGAACTGCATCTGGCCACAAATCACAAACAATACCTTATTGTATGTCAATCACTCAGCCACATGATCCCACCAAAACCTTCTGGAAAATACTTTATTGAATCTTTTGTGCTAATAATAACGCTGCCAATTCTCTATAATTTTGCTTTTGGGCTGTTTACTGCGTGTCAGGGGAGATGGGTCTTTGAATCCTAGAGACTTTTGGACAATTGGGGTATTGCATCCAGTTCTGGTCACCAAACTTTAGGAAGGATGTGAGGGTCCTTGAGAGGGTGCGGAGGAGATTTAGCCAGAACGGTTCCAGGGATGAGGGATTTTAGTTACAAGGTTAGGTTGGAGAGGCTGGGGTTGTTCTCCTTGGAGCAAAGGAGGCTGAGGGGAGATTTGATAGAGGTGTACAAGATTATGACAGGTTTACATAAGGTAGATAAAGAAAATCTGTTCCCATTACGTGATGGTACAAGGACTAGGGGGACACAGATTTAAGGTTTTAGGCTAGAGATACACGTGGGGCAGACTGTGATAAAGAACTTTTTTTACACAGTGAGTGGTAACAACTTGGAACTTGCTGCCTGTGAGGGTGGTGGAAGTGGAGGCCATGAATGATTTCAACAGAAAATTGGATAGGTACTTGAGGGAAATAAACTCACTGGGCTACAGGGGTAGAGTGAGGAATGGGACTGACTGAACTGACTTACAGAGAGCCAACATGGACTCAATGTATTGAATGGCCTTCTTTAGTGCCATAATGACTTCAGGACAGTGTGCCAGTTGGAAACTGTACACCACCAAGGTTTTACACAGAGCTGCATCTCAAAGGATAACACCAGGAGCCTATTCAATATGTTATCAACAAAGCACCAACATGCCTACGTTGGTCACAGAAATGGCTGGGACAATGGCAATTCCAGCTTACAATACTCAAGAGAATGACTTTTTGCACTTTTGGGTGTAGGCACCCTATACCCCTCACCATTTAACCAACTTCACCACAATTACTCTCTGGTTCCTTCCCTTTATAAGCCACACTCATTTCTTACCACACATGCGCAGTCATTGAGTATATTTAAGATGGATCTTTGGGACTAAGGGCTTTAGGGATAGAGTAGGAAAGTGGAGTCGATGCAGAAGATCATCCACGATTTGATTGAGTGATGAAGCAAGTTCAAGGGGCCGCATGGCCTATTCCTGCTTTTACATCTTATGATACCCATTTTCCTATGTTTGTTAAGGTGTCGCTTGTCTATATAGGTAGTTGCAATATGCAGGGTGTACAACAAAGAGTAGTTAAAGGAACATTAAAATTCAAACCCGAATGCAAACAAAAGGAATCTGCTTAAGTTCCTGGTACAGCTTTGCACACAGGCTGTCTTCATTTCAGTGGTTTTGGAACGCAGAAGATACAGTGACGCAAATGTGCAGCCATCTTTACCTGTCATCCCATGTCACTGGGATGTGGCCTTGGTCTTAAAAAAAAAAGTTAGGGGTTTCCAGCCAGTAAATTCAAAAATAATTTTGTTGATATAAAGCATGGTTTCATAACAATGTAGATATGGTCTAAATTCTTACAAATGTCAAGCAAAATGTGCCAGCCTTTTAAACTGGCAAATTAAAAAATATATATTTAGTGTTTAGTTTGCATAGAGCACCATCACAACTGGGTTGAAATCATGCAATGTGGTAATAGTATGTCACGTATATTTATGCTAGCGTAACAAAGATTTTAACGCTTGAAGAAAATGACATCATTAAAATAGTGCACAAAAGGAATTTTAAGCAGCCTATTCACTAAAGAAAATGGGAGAGCTTATAGAAATAGGTGTACAAGATTATGAGGAGCATGGACAGGGTGGATAGGGAGCAGCTGTTCCCCTTAGTTGAAGAGTCAGTCACGAGGGGACATAAGTTCAAGGTGAGGGGCAGGAGTTTTAGGGGGGATGTGAAGAAAAACCTTTTTACCCAGAGGGTGGTGACAGTCTGGAATGCGCTGCCTGGGAGGGTGGTGGAGGCGGGTTGCCTCACATCCTTTAAAAAGTACCTGGATGAGCACTTGGCACGTCATAACATTCAAGGCTATGGGCCAAATGCTGGTAAATGGGATTAAGTAGGTAGGTCAGGTGTTTCTCACATGTCGGTGCGGACTCAATGGGCTGAAGGGCCTCTTCTGCACTGTGTGATTATGTGAAGCCTTGTGCCTTTTTTGAATTACCTATGAGCTTGGAGAGCCTATAGCTCCTTTCCCCATGGCAATGCCTCAGACAATCAGAGACAACTTGTTAACCAATCAGAACCCTTTTCTCCTGCAGTATAAATTGTTGTGACTGTTTGAAATTTGGCATTCTTGTGTTTGTCCTGATGAGTGCAAGATGGAAAATCTTCAGCAATATTCAGGAATGTTCAAGCTCTGTACTACCAAGTGACCGTTTAAAATGCAAACTTTAATAAGGGGAATAAAGACTTTAAAAGTGTCAAGAGATTCAGGTGGATATCATACACCTTTTTAGCCATTCAGTAGCCTTGGGATCAGCATTGCAGAGTCCTCCTGTTATTTTAACAGAAATGGGAAAAAATTGGGTAGATATGTGGTGTCCACTACTGCACTGTAGTGGGCAGTTCCTGAGTCACCAGGATGGTCATCTTCCACACACCTTACTACTCCAAAGTCTCACCCAAAGATAGTGTCTGAAACCAGGAAATTGCTCATTGGGCTGGGCAGTGAGGAAGGAGTTTCTTACAGAGGGTCGCTATTCTGTTAGCAATAACGAGGATGTTGTGATGGGTTAGCATCAGAAGGCGGGTGAGGTGTGGGACTGTTGGTGATAGGAGCTTTGGGGTTGCATTTACTGGTATCATTCTTGGATGAGTTCTTCAGGTAGAGCGCAGCCAGGAAAGGATTGCTAGGTTGCTTCCTCCTCTTCCCCTGCCTCATGCTCATGAGCTACTCACTGCATAACTGGTTACATGTTTCACATGGCTTTTATTTTATGCATGCTGTGCACGTCTGCATGTTGTGCACCCAAGTCATCATCCATGTGGTCAGTGGGCAGCCTTTGTCGTCCTGTAGCCAGCACTTGGTTTGCAATTCTGGCTCGTAACTACTGCCAGGTCACACATTCACTGCTCATTGAAGGATTGGAATCTCTTTTGGTTTCACTGTGGAGCAGGGTTGACATGGGGCGACCACAAACCAATGTGCGTCACACTCTGCATACTGGGAAGATTGCAATCCTAGCAAAGCTGCGTGCTCCCTCTACATGATGGTCTCTGGCAAGTGAGAAAGAAATGAAGCTGGCTCTCAATGAACAGAGAGACTCAGTGACCTCCCTCACACAATCGTGGACAGCAAACTGTGAGATGTTGCAAACATCTCCAGAACCAGCTTGGATGGAACTAGATGCATAAAAGTTTATCATCACGGTCACCTTCACAGGCACTGGAAATGCAGTCCTTGCCCTGTTCTGAGGCTGCAGTTGCGGCTGCAGCAGGTGTCAGATGTCAGTATAGATGTCCTATTGGAGCACACACATTGCACACATTGTTCCTCCCAGAGGTGCAGTTAGGAGAATTGTTCTTTGAACACCCTGGGTGCATATAGCCTCCTGCTAAGAGGTCCTTTCCCCCTCCTCCTTCCTCTTCCAGCACCCTGTCCTGCTCTGTGAGACCTCTGTTCATTCTCCAAGTCATACTCCAGGGGGTATAGTTGCTAGTGCACCCATGTGTTTGAGCAACTGGTTGTGCAGGAGCCTTGAAGTCAGTGAAATGTCCTTTAGTATCTGCCACACCACTCCCTGTCGACTTCAGAATATTGAAAGAGCTGTAGAAAGTAGCAAACAATTGTAGAAAAGAGCAACAGCTAGAAGAAATCAACCAGCAACTAACCTATAAGTAGTTGACGATCCTTTTAAATAGTGCTGGTATCTGGGGTGGGGACAGTGGGGAGGGTCCTTCCTGCTGCTTAACTTGCGTTCATCTGTGTGAGGTTAAGAGGGGATGTTAGCTGGAGCACTGTGCTTTAAAAAGACACTGCTGACATGAAATCAGCAATGCATGGTGACTAATGTCATAATCTGCTTGCTCTACATACTTTGGCCATTCACCACCTGTGCACTAACATCCTCCTTGCCCCAGTGGAATGCACATATGCTGAAGGCATTATATTGGTCCATAAATGGCACCTGTAGTGCCAAAACAATGCGCTAGCAATCCCAATTTTGTACTTTGTGTTTGAAAGGACAGGTAGCAATTTGATGCTTGTTTCTCTTGCACTCCCTGTCTTGAATCATAGGATGGTTACAGCGCCAAAGGACGGCATTTGGCCTTGTCGTGTTCATGCTGGATCTTTGCAAGAGCAGCTCAGCTAGTCCGACGACATCACCGCAGCCCCACCCTTTCCCTGTAACCCTGCAACATTTTTCTCTTCCGATAATTGTCCAATTCCTTTTGAAAGCCAAATTGAATCTGCTCCACCACATCCTCAGGCAGACTTGGCAAAATAATGTTGACATTCAGAGAAACTTGGGCATAAGGAATGTAGAAGATCAGCATGGAGGAAGGAAAGGCATTTATTGCAAGGGGACTGGACTATGAGAACAAGAAAGTCTTACTATAATTGTATAGGACTTGTTGGGACCACGGCTGGAGCACTGTGTGCATTTTTGGTCTCCATATCTAAGGAAGAAATACTTGCATTGGAGGTAGTATAGTGAAGGTTCACTAGATTGGTCCCTGGGATGAGAGGGTTATCCTATGATAAGATGCTGAGTAAATTGAGTCTATACTCTGTGGTTTAGAAGAATGAGTAAGCTCATGGAAACATTCAAGATTTGGAAGGGGCTTGACAGGGTAGACACTGAGAGGTTGTTTCCCCCTGGCTAGGGAATCCAGGGGGGGGCACAGTCTCAGGGTAAGGAGCTGATCACTTAGGACTGCGATGTAGGGAAATTTTTTCACTCAGAGGGTTGTGAATCTTTGGAATTCTCTACCCCAGAGGGCTGTGGAAGCTCCATTGTTGAATACATTCAAGGCAAAGAGCAAGCACAGACACAATGGGCCCAATGGCCTCCTTCTGTGTTGCAACCATTTGATAGATGAGCTCTAGAGACAGATTTTTAACTCTAAGGGAATCTAGGGATATGCGGAGCGGGTAGGAAGATGGAGTTGTTTCGGAACATCAGCCATGATTGTTTGGAATGGCAGAGCAGGCTCAATGGGCCATATGATCTACTCCTGCTCCTACTTCTTATGTTCTTAAAGTCTTAGGAAATGAAGCTGGGCAAGTGGATGACATGGCTGTGGGGGACTATTTTGGAGGTAGTGACCATAATACAGTTAGATTTAGCATCATTATGGAAAAGGGCAAAGATAGAACAGGAGTAAAAGTTCTAAATTGGGGGAAGACAAGATTTACAAAGCTGAGAGGTGAACCGGCAAGAGTGGACTGGATACAGATACTAGAAGGAAAACAGTGTCAAATCAGTGGGAGGTATTCAAAAGCGAGATTCTACAGGCAGAGGGTGGACATGTCCCCACAAAGAAAAAGGGTGGTACTGCCAAATCTAGAGCCCCCTGGTTATCCAGAAGCATACAGAGTAAGATAAAGCAGAAAAAGAGAGCTTATGACAGTCACAAAAAGCTTAATACTGTAGAAAGCCTGGAGAAGTATAGAAGGTACAGGCGTGAAGTAAAAAAAGGAAATTAGAGATCCGAAAAAATATAGGTAAGTAAAATCAGAGAAAACCCAAAGATGTTTTACCAGTGCATTAAGAGCAAAAGGATAACTAAGGAAAGGGTAGGGCCTAACAGAGATGTACATGGTAACTTGTGTGTTGATGCTGAGGATGTGGTCAGGGTTCTCAATGAGTACTTTGTCTCTGTCTTCACTAAGGAGAGGGATTATGCAGACATTCTAGTTAAGGAGGAGGAGTGCGAAATATTAGATACAATAAGCATAATGGCAGAGGAAGTACTGGAGGGACTGGCATCCTTGAAGATGGATAAATCACCAGGGCTGGATGGATTGTATCCCAGGCTGTTGAAGGAAGCCAGCGAGGAAATAGCAGATGCTCTGAGGATCATTTTCCATTCCTCACTAAATACAGGCAAGGTACCAGAGGATTGAAGGCTTGCGAAAGTTGTACCAATATTTAAAAAGGGTGAAAGGGATAGGCCAGGAAATTATAGGCCAGTCAGTCTGACTTTTGTGGTGGGCAAATTATTGGGATCAATTCTTAGAGACAGAATAAATCATCACTTAGAAAGGCAGGGATTGATCAGGGATAGTCAGCATGGTTTTGTCAGGGGAAGATCATGCCTTACTAATGTAATAGAAATTTTTGAGGAAGTAACAAGGAGGATTGATGAGGGTAGTGCAGTGATGTTGTCTACATGGATTTCAGTAAGGCAGTTGACAAGATCCCACATGGCAGACTGGTCAGAAAAGTGAGATCCCATGGGATACAGGGAAAGGTGGCGAGTTGGATCCAAAATTGGCTCAGTGACAGGAAACAAAGGGTTGATGGATGTTTTTGCAAGTGGAAAGCGGTACAGGCCTCAGTGTTGGGGCCCATGCTATTTGCTGTATATATTAATGATTTGGACTTAAATGTGGGAGGCATGATTGGGAAATTTGCAGATGACAAAAATTGGCCACAGTTGATAGCAAAAAGGAGAACTGTTTTCTCCAGAATGATATCAATGGTTTGGTTGAGTGGGCGGAAAAGTGGAAAATGGAATTCAATCCAGAGATGTGTGAGGTAATGCATTTGGGGAGGCAAACAAAGCAAGGGAATACTCAATAAACGGGAAGTTATTGAGAGGGATTGAGGAAGTGAGAGACCTTGGAATGCATGTCCACAGGTCCCTGAAGATGGCAGGACAGGTGGATAGGGTGATAAAGAAAGCATATGGAATGTTTTCCTTTATTGGGAGAGGTATTGAATACAAAATCAGGAACATAATTTCAGAACTGTATAAAATGCTGGCGAGGCCACAGCTGGAATTTTGTGTACAGTTCTGGTCACCACATTACAGGAAGGACATAATTGCTTTGGGTACAGAGGAGATTTACACGAATGTTGCCAGGGTTTGAAAATTGCACCTATGAAGAAAGGTTGGATAGGCAGGGGTTGTTTTCCTTAGAACAGGGGAGGCTGAGGGGGTGACCTAATTGTACAAAATTATGAGGGGCCTAACTAGGGTAGACAGGAAAAACCTGTTTCCCCTAGCTGAGGGGTCAATTACCAGGGGGCATAGATTTAAGGTGATTGGTAGAAGGATTAGAGGGGACATGAAGAAAAACCTTTTCATCCAAAGGGTGGTGGGCATCTGGAATTCACTGCCTGAATTGAGGCTGAAATGGTCAACTCATTTAAAACGTACTTGGATATGCACCTGAAGTGCTGTAACCTGCAAGCCTACGGACCAAGTGCTAGAGAGTGAGATAAAAAATGAGTAGCTAGCTTCTTTTTTCTCTTTTTATGGCTAGTGCAGACAAGATGGGCTGAATGGCCTCTTTCTCTTTTTTATGGTTCTATGGATTTAGAGGCAGGGTGGGAGGAGGTAATAAGATTGGACTCAAATGGACTACCAGTTTACAGTATTAATGTATATGCATCCAATTTTATTCTGCCCCACCACCGCCTTAGCTGGCTGTCTGGTTTTCCTAACTGAGTAACATAATAATCTTTGTAACCTGAAGTCTTGACCAATTGTCCAAGTCTTTCTGTTGGATCAATAAAGAACAAGAATTGAACCTGGGATTTTAAAAAAAGACTAGCATTTATATAGCGCTTTTCACAGCCACTAGACATCTCAGAGCGTTTTACAGGCAATGAAGTACTGTGTAAAATAGGAAACACGGCAGCCAATTTGCACACAGCAAACTCCCACAAACAGCAATGTGATAATGACCAGATAATCTGTTTTTTTGTGATGTTGATTGAGGGATAAATATTGGTCAGGACACCAGGATTAACTTCCCTACTCTTCTTTGAAATAGTGCCACTGGATCCTTTAAATCCACCTAAACAGACAAATAGGATTAACATCTCATCTGACAGACGACACCTCTGACAGTGCAGCACTCCACTAAAGAATGGTGCTAAGTCCCAGAGCGGGTCCTGAACCTCGAGTCTTGTACTTCAGGAGTTGTGAGTGCTACCAGCTGAGCCACAGCTAACATTAAATTTTTAGCCATTATAATTATAATTTTAATTTAATTTACACATGTGCTGAGCAGATTAAGTGCATCGCTGTCTGATTTTACTCATCAGCAAAGTAAATAGATGGTAATCTTGGGGTGGAGTGTAAAACATCCCACCCGGCGAGATAGGTTAAAGCTTGATTATATAGTGCCTTTATTAACTGAGCCAATTATTATGGGCAGCGCTGACCTAAATAGGTTAGGTGACTTACTCAGGACTTTTTTTGGTTCACTAATCATAGGATGGGTCCCAGGGTGGGATAGAGAGGTAGAATTTAAAAGTGGCCTTTTATCCCTTGGATCTGTGGTCGAATCCAGCCCAGATTTATGAGGATGAAGGCCTTTTCTGTCTGCTGGCTATAAAAATGTGGAGGATTTTTTTCAATTTAGTCTTTCATTTCTGACCTTTCCAGCATCAGGCAAGTAAAAGACTGGACACAGAAGTAATGGGGAGGGAGAGTTTTAATTACCAAATATGTTATTTCTTTTTGCGTGTGGGACTGGGAAGTAATCTATGTTTTAATCTTAACATGTGTATTTTAAATAAATGCCAGATAAGAGGATAAGGAAATGCTAGTATATTTGAAGTCTGGTATTATATACTATTTAAAATGGGTGCTTTTCAATCATCCTATTCTGAACTTTGAAAATGTTTCAGTACTAGTTCAAAGGGTAACAGCTAACTGCAGTGATGGAGAGTTTTATTTACACAGAGAGTCTCACACACCCTATTATTGATCTTAATTGGTATTTTAAGAAATGAATGTTATACTGTTAATATTTGTGTTTGACATTTTGTGGCGGATGGAGACTAGCAGTAACGAACAGGGCCCAGACATGATGGGGCTGGCAATCACTTACATCATGTGATTTGTTAGTAAAACTCATTATTTCTTAGCTATAGATAGTTACACCACTGAATTCTTATCCAAGTGAAGGCACTTATTAAGGCAGGAAAAATGTATTAAGCATTAACTGCGTAATAAGTTGCACTCATACTTGATTCACATGAAGGGAACTTGATTGAAGAAAAGTCCCCCAGAGGCACCAAGATGTCAAAAAATTACACGTGATCCGATTTGTGCACTTATATAAGGGAAGCGCTCAATGGGCGGTTCCTGTTAATCCAAAAGTAAAGCTACTGCTAAAGTTTTTTTTAAAATTTGACAAAGTGTGGCCAAGAAGTAAAATGAGAGAAGATGGGTTCTACAGATATTTGCAAGGAGCCTTGCGTGCTCCTAGACCTCATGTGTCACTTTCATGCCAGTATCAGTCCCAGCCCCTTGCTTCCCAATTTTGATACGATTGCTTCTCAAGTCACGTGGCTCTAGAACAGGAGTCATGTGACAAAAGGGCGCTCATTCAACATTCAGCTGATTTGGGTGCAGTGGGGTGGGGGTGGGGGTGAAACAAAACAAGGGTGAGTTTTCTTTTAAATCCATAAATGACGCTCGCTACAAATTGAGACTCAGCTCCTGCTGAGATTTAACAGCTTTTGGATTGCTGTGTTCATTTTCTGCAGTCTGATCAATCCAAAGGGAGTGCTAAAAATAGAAAACTAAAAGCTGGAAGTGAATAGCAAGTGGGTCACCACCTGCAAGAAAGGCTGGGTCACATGCTAAAATAGTACATTGCATATATAGTATGTTGCTGTAGCGTTCTTGGCCAAACTAGACATGAGTACTGCATCCAATTCTGGCAAACCTAAACAGGAAAAGAACGACTTGCATTTATATGTCACCTTTTAGAACTTTTTACAGCAAGGAAATACTTTTTGAAGTGCAGTCACTGTTGTAACATAGGAAATGCAGCAGCCAATTTGCACACAGCAAGCTCCCATAAACGCCAATCTGATAATGACCCGATAACCTGTTTTTGTTATTGAGGGATAAATATTAGCCATGACACCAGGGAGAACTAACCCTACCCTCATTCGAAAGGGTGGCAGAGGATCACTTACGTCCACGTGAGAGGGCAGACAGGGGCATCGGCTTAATGTCTTATCTGAAAGACAGCACCTCTGCCTGTGCAGCACTACCTAAGTGCTGCACTGCAGTGTTAGGCCTGGAGTGGGACTTGAACCCATGACATTCTGATGCAGAGGACCCCAGTTGATCTCTGCTCACCCTCAGCAGATCTCCACTTGATCTCTAGTAGGTCCCTAATAGAAACAAAAGTAGATTTTTCAATCTGGCCTACCCAATCTCTTCACTAACAATAGAGGGTGGGAGTAAGAGCCACACATGTGATAGTCTGATGTGTTTGGACATTGGTTGCGTATCTAATTTGAAGCTTGATTATCAGTAACAAATCACAGCCAAGTATATGTACAACTAAGAGCCTTGCCATGAAACATAGAGAAACTGTCTGTCTGTGTTAACATGGGCGGCCAAACTATATGCATCTACTGAAAGCACACTGTCCCCAAGTAATACTTGAAATTGTTTTGGATACATTTAACTAATTTTTCCCCCCAAAAATATACTTAATTCATAAAATTTGTAAAGGTACATTGCATAACATTGACAAAGACAGGCTGAAGCATTTATTACCATCTACAGATCCATCGCGGCCTCCTCCAGAAGTCCCCAGCATCACAGATGCCTGTCTTCAGCGAATTCGATTCACTCCACATGATATTAAGAAACAGCTGAAGGCACTGGATACTGCAAAGGCTATGGGCCTTGACAACATTGCAGCAATAGTACTGAAGACTTGTGCTCCAGAACTAGCCGTGCCCTTAGCCAAGCTGTTCTTGTACAGCTACAACATTGGCACCTGCCCAGCATATGTGGAAAATTGCTCAGGTATACCCTGTACACAAAAAGCAGGACAAATCTAACCCAGCCAATTACCGCCCCATCAGTCTACTCTCAATCATCAGTGATGGAAGAGATCATCAACAGTGTCATAAAGTGGCACTTATTCTGCAATAACTTGCTCAGTGACGCCCAGTTTGGATTCTGCCAGGGCCACTCAGTTCCTGACCTCATTACAGCCTTAGTGCAAACATGGACAAAAGAGCTGAACTCCAGAGGCGATGTGAGAGTGACTGCCCTTGACATCAAGGCAGCATTTAACTGAATGTGGCATCAAGGAGTCTTAGCAAAACTGAAGACAATGGGAATCAGGTTGGAGTCATACCTAGCATATAGGAAGACTGTTATGGTTGTTGGAGGTCAATCATCTCTAGGTATAATACAACGGGGGCAGGGCCATAGACAGTGTCCTTTTCTGATTGAGCCTTTTGTGATGGCTGCCCCAAACTACAGTTCGTCCTTCAGCAGAGTCCTGAGCATTGGAATGTGCCAGTCCACAACACTCAGTCATCAACAGCTCTTTGCTCTTGAAGACCAGCAGGCTTCTGGCAGACCAGAGAACCTCTTTCATTGAGTTGATGGACCTCCAGCCAGAATTGATGTGTATCTCAGTGTGCGTGTCCCTGGAACAATTTGTAGAGCACTGAGCCCTGCATTATGGAGCTGCTGAGGATGAACCTCGACTAAAGCCACTGCATCTCTTTTCACACCTTCTTCACAAAGGCACACTCTGGAAGGTGGTGGGTGACAGTCTCATCCCCACCACAGCCACCATGAGGGCAGCGTGTGGAGGCGGGGTGAGGCTCCAGGTGTGCAGGGAGGATCTGACGGAGAGGGCCCCTCTCACTGCTGCTCAAGCTACGTCTTGTTTGAAAGTTCTGGTGATGAGGTGTTCTGCCAAATGGCTTTGGCAAACTGCTCAGTGAATCATCCAACAGGATCCATCATCTGTGCCCTGCGCTGCCTACCCACCCTTCCCCTCCAACCCCCACCTTATCAAGCATGTATACTTCATTGGGTAAATGTAGCCAGTGTCAGCAGGAAATGCATCAGAGCCGAAGCCAATCTCTCATGATGACAGAAAGGCAGAATCCCCAGCGCACATTAACAAATGCGATCTTCTCTTATTTGGCTTAATTGCCAAATTTACACTGCGACACCACATTCCATGAAAGAATAGAGAATCATAACTGAAGAGCATTTTCTGCCTTCAAAAATGCGGTGGTGATAGTGTCAGTTGAGGGAAGGGCCAAGGTCCATAGGAAAAGAAGGGCAAGGGCAGAAGAACAGACCATTCAATGTTCAACCTATCCATTAGACAGTGTGCAGCCATAGGTCATGCAACACCATGGTAGAAAACATGGATGCACATCGAGATAAACATCTATTGGTACTGGAGGTGCCCTGTGGTCTGCCCAAAAGTTGTTTGCTTTCCGGTGCAAAGAGCTGTCAAATTGACTGTTGCAGGCTGGCACATCCAAGGTCTAGGACTAAGTGCTGAGGGACACAGTAAAGCTTGGAGCAGCTGTCGCAAAGGGTCAATGGGGAAAGGCCACTCTAAAGCCCTCCCACCATTGTACACTAAGGGGCTGAATCCATGTAAAACCCACTGGGCCATATGCAAAAGTGAATATTTGATGTGAAATGTCAACTTCTTTTAATATCTTTTAAAAAGTTAAAACCCATGCATTTCCATGACAGAGTTTGTGAGCTGCTGTGATTTCAGTGAAAAACTGATAGACACCACTGAAGACCATTGTTTCCCTGGGGAAATGGGGACTGAGGGAGGTGTTTCACAGTTCTTAGATTCTGGGGAAGATTGCCTAGCTCATGGGAGCGAAGGATATTTATGGTGGCCAACTGATTCTCAGGATTTAAGGTCTGTGGAGGACCTTCCAGAAACTTCCTAGGACACACATCCAAGAAACAGGCAGACAAATTGCCTGTACCTACGAAGCACCCCCGCCTTCCATGACTTACTACTTAACATAAAGAGATTCTCTGCTTCGGATCGACCACTCTTCTACTGCGAACCCATTATTCTGAATGATTAAATATAAATTATACAAAGGGGCAACGGTCAATATTCAAATAGTACCTGAATCAAATTGTCTAACTATAACAGGAGCATTTGATGCACTTTTTTTTGCTGTGTAATTATGTAAACTGATTCTGTCGTTATATTGTTCTGTGGAAAATGAAACGTGTGACTAACAGTCACGACTTATTCCAGCTAACAAGATGGTTGGGTTATTTATAAAATGCAAGTTTTTAATCTAATATTTTGCAATATCAGAAACTTGCTTCAAATCAAATAAAAGTGATTATTGCAACGTGAAATTAGCCATTGGGCGTCTAATTCCTGGGCATCACAACATGGAAGCAATGTGACTGCGCCTTACTGCGGCATTCTGTAGCAAGCTGGATGATTGACAGGAGCCCGGGAGCCAAGCCCCGCCCGGCGGTTACCATTGCAAGAGGAGGGGTGGCCGCTCAATCCTGAGCAGTGACCAACCAGCTATCAACCCTATCTCATGCATCGATAGCTCAGTGACTGGCACATCCAATCTGGAGCAGATGCTTAATGTCACGGTTGCCTCGTTCTTAGAGGGGCAGTTCTGCCTCACCGTCTTCTGCAAGGCTTCTCCCTCCCTCTACTGGGGATTTGGTTGCGCCGGGTGGAATGTTGGGGGATCCACGTGGTCGGGCTGCCGGCTATAAAGAAGGCGAAGGGCGCCGGCTGCCATTATTCAGCGTGCAGGAGCCGCAGCGAGTGGATCGGCTGTGTGTACAACCTCCCCTTTTTTCCCCATCAACAACGACCGAACACCACCACTAACCATGAACGGTCAGATCAACGGCCTGCACGGCTCCTCGCTGGACGAGAGGGCTTTCCTGTTCACCTCCGAGTCAGTCGGCGAAGGTCATCCAGGTGAATAACCCTCCGTTCCCGCCTTTCCCGCCCACCCCGGGCTCCGGATCATCCGCGCGCTCCGGCCCAGGCTGGGGGGCTCGTGAGAGGCCGCTTCGGGAATGTTCGGCGGCGGTGCCATTAGCGCGCGCGCGCGCGAGACCCCCCCCCCCCCCATCCCCGGGTTCAGGCCGTTTCTCCGCCCCATGATCACCCGGCGAGCGCGTGGCCCGCGGCAACGGCAACCTCCCGCTTCAGTTCGATAGCCGGCGCCGCATGCTACCGGGACCCCGTGGGCCGTCCCTACCCTACCCACTTGACCCCGTGGGGGCGGGGAAGGGGGGGGGCCGCTGCCTGACGCCGCTGCTTCGTTTTCTGCTCCCCTTTCTTTCTCTTTTTCCATCTCTCCCCCCCACCCCCCCATTTGCCGCATCGTTTCCAACCCGGGGAGTGGGCGGGAACTAGTGACGTTTTATGGTATCCTGCTGCCTCTTGACCAATCGCAGCTGGATGTCACGGCGGCCTCTCAAATCAGCGCCGCTCGGCCAATGATATGGGGGTGGTTAACCCATGCAGCGCGTCCGATTGGCCCACGCGTCTGTCACGCTACTGACTGGCGTCAGGCGCGTCCAATCCACGTGGCGGAAGGCCCAGGGCGTTAGCTGGGTCCTAGCGCCTGCCTTTCAGATCTGGGTGAACTTCTTTGGTGATCACTTTGTACATGGGCCAGAACAGTGCGTGCAGGCAGTTTGACTGCAGATGCACTACTGCTAAACCCAAACCTGTTTATTGTCTCAAAGTACTTGGACTCCTGAAATAAAAGCGAAATAAAAAGTGCTGGAAAAACACCACAGGTCTGTGGAGAGACAAACAGTTAATGTTTTGAGGCTGATATGGTGACTTTAATGCCAAATGAGCGTCATATTGGACTTGAAATGTAAACTGTTTCTTGCTGTCAAACCACCTGTGATTTTCCAGCACTTGACTTACACTTACCACCGAATCAGTTTTTGTCCCTGCCCTGAGATTTTAGTTGTTGCATGCCAAATCTCTTTTTTTTAGTGCAACTTGTTTTGAACATGTAATAAAGACTTTGAGGGATTGGTAGGAGATGGAAGATAGCTGTGGGTGGGGGGTGGTGGTGAGGAGAGACAGTAATGAGAGGATTTTGTTAACTGAAGGTAATTTTTTTTGTGCAGATAAAATGTGTGATCAAATTAGCGATGCTGTGTTGGATGCCCACCTCAAAGAAGACCCTGATGCCAAAGTTGCTTGTGGTGAGTTTTGATGTCCTTGTAAGCTGCTTTCATTTTGGCAATGATTTGAACCTTTTCGAAGACAGTAGTACACTTTTGTTTTTAAAATAGATACGTTGAGATTAGAGGCCATCAACCAAGTAGCAATTTTCTTAAGCTGATTTAGCTCTAACCATTACACGGTAGTCTAACTATAAATTGAATTCAGATCTGCTGGTAGGCTGTTGCTATGCTTGAAGAATATTGTAAGTGATCCATATTCCCGACTGAAGTTCAGCAATGTAACTGAACATATTTTCACAGCCGATCAGAACTTTTCTCAGCCAGTGTGCTCAAAGTTAAAAGGGGGGAAGTGTGAGGTCATGCACTTTGGTAGGAAGAATAGAGGCATGGAGAGAATTCAGAAATCTGAAGTGCAAAAGGACTTGGGAGTCCTAGTCCAGGATTCTCTTAAGGTTAACTTGCAGGTTGAGTCTGTAGTTAGGAAGGCAAATGCAATGTTGGCATTTATTTCGAGAGGACTAGAATATAAAAGCTGAGGCTTTATAAGGCTCTGGTCAGACCACATTTAGAATATTGTGAGTAATTTTGGGCCCCGTATCTCAGGAACGATGTGCTGGCCCTGGAGAGGGTCCAGAGTAGGTTCACGAGAATGATCCCAGGAATGAAAGGCTTAACTTATGAGGAACGTTTGAGGACTCTGAGTCTATATTCGATGGAGTTTAGAAGGATGAGGGGGGATCTGATTGAAACTTACAGAATACTGAAAGGCCTGGATAGAGTGGACGTGGGGAAGATGTTTCCATTAGTAGGAGAGACTATGACCCGAGGGCACAGCCTCAGAGTAAAGGGAAGACCTTTTAGAACAGAGATGAGGAGAAGCTTCTTTAGCCAGAGAGTGGTGAATCTATGGAATTCATTGCCATAGAAGACTGTGGAGGCCAGGTCATTGAGTGTATTTAAGACCGAGATAGATAGCTTCTTGATTGGTAAGGGGATCAAAGGTTACAGGGAGAGGCGGGAGAATGGAGTTGAGAAACTTATCAGCCATGATTGAATGGTGGAGCAGACTCGATGGGCCGATTGGCCTAATTTCTGCTCCTATGTCTTATGGGGGTGGAATATCAAACTGATGTTGGAGTGACTTTAGCTTCAGTTATGATAACTGATCTTTTTCCTTCGCAGAGACTGTTGCGAAGACTGGTATGGTCCTGCTGTGTGGTGAAATTACCTCCAGGGCATCTGTGGATTATCAGGCAGTCGTGCGAGATACCATCAAACATATTGGATACGATGATTCCTCAAAAGGTGTGTTATAGTCAGGATATCTTGGCTTCCTCTGTCATGCCTTGAATGTGCAATAACTGTGAACATGTGTGTCTCTCTCAGGCTTTGACTACAAGACCTGCAATGTTCTAGTTGCTTTGGAGCAGCAGTCCCCAGATATTGCACAGGGTGTTCATTTGGATAGGAATGAAGAAGATATCGGTGCTGGAGATCAAGTATGCTCACTTTAGCCATGTTGAATGCCTTAACTTTGAACTGACATTTCAGTTGGTTTTATGGGTGTGAAACTAAACTGTCAAACATAATTTTTCAGGGTATTATGTTTGGCTATGCCACTGATGAAACCGAGGAGTGCATGCCCTTGACTATTGTTCTCGCTCACAAACTGAACGCTAAGATGGCAGAGCTGCGACGTAATGGCACTCTGCCCTGGCTTCGGCCAGATTGCAAAACTCAGGTGAGGTGAACTTGGTAGAGTGTTTTTGACTTTTGAGCTTATAATAATATTTTGACCACTTCCCACATTGTCTGGAAAAACTGCTTTTGCCTCCCCAGCATTGTCTGCCATCATCCCACCCCTGTTGCAAAAGCTTCAAATTGAAGCCCTCTTCTCTGTTGCTGTCTCTGATCTCAGCAGGAAGGTTATGCTGGAGCTGTGTGCAATGCCAGTTAGACCACAGCTTGTGCACTGTACAGTTCTGGTCACATTACAGGAAAGATGCAATTGAGCTAGAGAGGGTACAGAGATTTATTAAGGAGTATGAAATGAGAGGCCTTGGTAAAGTAAATAAAGATGACATGTATCCCTTGGGTCAAATGCCAGGGGGGTGTAGATTTAAAGTATTTGGTAGAAAGATTCAAGGAAAATAAGTTTTTTTTTTCCCACCAGAGACCTGGAACTGAGCCTGAAAAGGTGGTAGAGGCAGAAACTCCATGTTTTCAAGCACTTGAACATCTACTTGGAGATGTGACCTGTGGGGCTACAGTTCTAGTGCAGGAAGGGGAGGTTAGGATGGGTTGACCAGTGTGGACATGACAGGCTGAGTGGTCTCCCTACTGATTTTCTGTGATCTCTATCTCCTTCAGCTTCTGTCCCTGCATGCACCCAGCAGCCAACTTCCTTGTAGACATTCAAGTACTTGAAAACATGAAGTTTCTGCATCTAGCACCTTTTCAGGCAGAGCTCCAGGTCCCTACCACCCTCTGGAGGGAAAAAAACTTGCATCTCCCTTGAATCTTTCTACCAACTACTTTCAACCTACACCCTCTGGCATTTGACCTAAGGGATACGGGTCATCTTTATTTACTTATCAAGGCCTCTCATTTTATGCATCTTAATAAATTTCTGCACCCCCTCCAGCTGCATCACATCTTTACAGTTCTCTAGCTATCTGGAATTCTTAACTTGAAACCTGCTGTCGGTCTTGTGATTTCTCTTGCTCCTAGCTGTCCCTTTCATTTTGTCTGCTTGCTGTCTCCTCATAATAATGCTCTGACACCCTTTTAATGTACGTGATTAACATTATGAATGTAGGTGGTGGTTCAGATCTGACTTGCTGGACCACAGGTTCAGACAACCCAGTCACCACTGATACTTTAGCCATAGAGAAGGAACCTTGGCAAATACTTCTCTCAGTTGCAGTTAATATAGCCTTGCTGAAAATGGACTGGAGAAATGTTAAATGTTTGAATGTTCTATTTCTCCCTTTCTGATGTTCAGGTGACAGTGCAGTACCTGCAGGACCATGGTGCTGTTATTCCTATCCGTGTGCACACCATTGTCATCTCTGTGCAGCATGATGAAGAGGTTCCCCTGGATGAGATGAGGGATGCTCTGAAGGACAAGGTTGTTAGGGCTGTCGTGCCTTCCAAGTATCTGGATGAGGAGACCATATACCACCTGCAGCCCAGTGGACGTTTTGTTATTGGCGGACCCCAGGTTGGCTAGAGCTGTCGCTCTTTGTGTGCAGGGCTTCTGAAACTGCTGAAGTGCAGTCTTAGATTTGCTTCATGAAGCTGGGTTTTCTGCATGTGCTTAAAGCTTCGCTGTTTTCTGTTTTGCCTGAAAGCAAATGGTGTAGTGGGTTTTTTTCCCCATTGATGCCCATTCCACTGATGCTGGGTCATTTCCTTTCTCAGCAGATTCATTGACCCTGGTAAGGGCATATAAACATCACAACCAAATTCAGTGCTTCACCCAGTGCTCACTTTTGTGATGAGGGTTGCTGGGAGCAGAAATGTCTTGTTTCCTTAACTTGGATGCACCTTACTGTTGTCTGGACTGAGCTAACTACACGGGCTAGGTATTGAGCCCTTATGTTCAATTCACTTGCTGAATTAAGGGGAGGGGCTGGGGTGCTTGCTTGGCTGTTGTGTTTCCGGTTCCCTGTACAAAACTTGGAAATAGTGTCATGATCTTCAAATGCCTAAATGCAGCATTCAGTGTTTAAAACAAATGAAGGCTTACGTTTGTGACCCTGGCTGCTTGTACTTAGTTGTAGCAGTGTTCGGTAGGTATATCCACAGTAATTGTACTGGGGAAAGAGAAAGATAAACTTCAGCTTTTGGGTGTTGTCATTTGCCTCAAATGCTCTGTTCCCAGTGGCTCTTCAGCTCTATGCTATTTTTAACACCATACCAGTTTAATGTACTCTAGCAGGCCAGTTGGCTGTCTGTAATGGTAAGGAAAGCCGTGCATGCTGCAACGCTACTGAAATCCTAGTGACATGCTGGCAAGCGTTCGGGTTTGTTCTGACGATTGAGACTTAAAAAACCCAAACCTCTCAAACAGGGAGATGCAGGCCTCACTGGGCGAAAGATCATTGTTGATACCTATGGTGGATGGGGTGCACACGGGGGTGGTGCTTTCTCTGGCAAGGACTACACCAAGGTGGATCGCTCTGCTGCCTATGCTGCTCGATGGGTTGCCAAGTCTCTGGTAAAAGCTGGCCTATGCCGACGTGTCCTTGTGCAGGTGAGTCCTTGACACCTACAAGTTTGTAATGGCGTGCAGGGGTGGGGCATTAAAGTAACTTGCTGTGGCATTTACTGTATTTATTAATCAAATGGTACCATGGAATCTGGTCTCTGCTGCAGTTGGATAGGAACCTGAGTTACCAGGCCATAAGTTAATCCATGGGATGTGGACATTGCTGGCTAAGCCAGCATTTATTGCCCATCCCTAATTGCCTTTGAGAAGATGGTAGTGAACTGCTGCAATCCATGTGGTGTAGGTACACCCACAGTGCTGTCAGGAGATTTTGACCCACCAAACTTCCAGGTGGTGGTGTTCCAGTGTGTCCCTTGCCCTTCTCGATGGTAATGGTCATGGGTTTGGAAGGTGGTGCCTAAGGAGTTTTTGTGAGTTCCTGCAGAGCATCTTAGTAGATGGTAGTCACTGCTGCCATTGTTGGTGGAGGGAGTGAATGTTTGTGGATAGGGTACCAATGAAGTGGGCTGCTTTGACCTGGATGGTGTCAAGCTTCGAGTGTTGTGGGAGCTGCACTCATCCAGGCAAGTGTGGAGTATTCCATCACACTCCTGACTTGTGCCATGTAGATGGTGGACAGGCTTTGGGAAGTCAGGTGAGTTACACTTCGCAGAATTCCCAGTCTTTGACCTGCTCTTGTAGCCACAGTATTTATATGGCTAGTTCAGTTTCTGGTCAATGGTAACCCCCCCAGAATGATGTTAGTAGGGGATTCAGCAATGGTAATGCCATAGAATATTAAGGGGTGACCTAGCTTGTCTGGTAGTCAGGTGACAATGGGAACTGTGTGAATGATTGTGATTATTTAGTCCATCTCTTAGGCTACAAAGACCCAGTCGTGATGCGAGGAGAGGCAGTGGCAGAGAACTTCAGGAATCATGAATCCAGTGTTGTCTCTTCCAAGAATGGCTTAAATTAGTGAAAGGAGCTTTTTAAATCCATAACTAATGAGGTATATGGGGAACTAGACCAGGGCTCCCACTCCTGACCACTGTCCAGTGATTCTTTTGGACTGTAGAGCGATGGTTGAGGCTTAATTGCGGTACACTCCCTACAGTAAAATGTGCCACTCAATGGTTCATGAGGGTCAGCCACATCTGGAGTTAGTTAAATGTGTATGTTACTAGTAACATTTCATCTACTCCTAGGTTTCCTATGCCATTGGAGTGGCACACCCTCTGTCCATTTCCATCTTCTCCTATGGAACATCTGAAATGAGTGAGAAGGAGCTGTTGGAGGTGGTGAAGAAGAACTTTGACCTTCGTCCTGGTGTTATTGTCAGGTAAACAGCTGTGTTGGGGTGGTAGGAATGTGGTGAGTTTTAAAGGGAGCAAAGTAGCATCTGGGGGAGGAAAGAGACACTCAACATCTGAATGTGTTTTCCAGGGACCTGGACATGAAGAAGGCAATTTACCAGAAGACAGCAGCCTACGGCCACTTCGGTAGGGATAGCTTCCCTTGGGAAGTGCCTAAAAAACTTAAGTACTGAGTGTAAAGTCTTTCTCCCCAGACTTGTTGGTGTATAATACAGAGAAGCTGCAGGCTCTCGGGGAGAAAGGCCCTTTCCCATATATCCTGTCCTCCCATAACTCCATACACCGTTAGTGGCTGAATCTCTTCTTTCCCTTATCCTCCTGTTATGTGGAACCTTGTCCTTAAACCCACCCACCCACCCCTCCCCTCCCCTCAACCCACCTCCTGTGCTAGCCACTGCAATGCTATGTGTAGTTTTTGTTTAGCAGGGCAAGGGTTGAAAGGGACCATGAACTAGAGGATCAAAGTTTTGAGTTTCCATGTTCTAGTTGGGAGTTTGGATGACCAGACACTACATTGTCCCAATTACAGCTTGTAACCCTAGTCTGCAAGTCTGCTTTGCATACCATGTCCCACATGAAACCTGTAGCATTGCTTATACATGGAAGTGATAACCTTTTGTCAGTACATCACCCAAACATTGGGGCACATCTAGTAATGGTGCTTATTGTGTAGTTCCGACCCTTTAATGTAACTTAAAATGTCCTTGACACTTAAACGTGCAGTCCTATTTTTGGATTAGCAACCAGTTTTGATTTCCTCCCCACCCCCATTTTTGTTTTTCTTTGAGGACGTACGTAATGATTTTTAAAAAACAAAAAGGGTTTTTAAAGGAATTGACAACAGCTATGCATCGTTGTTTCTGCACTAGCCAAACCTCATTTTTAAAACTTTTTTTTCTTTGTACAGGCCCTTGGTAGCCTTGACATGATAGAAGTCAAGGGCTACTCCCAAGGCCTGTGGATTGCACACTTTTTGGTACTCTTTCTCTTCAAGGAATGAATCCATAACTGCACAATGAGCTCCTGAATTCAGTCAGATGGATATTGCAGCCATTGTGGAAAAGCTGGTGTAGATACAGAGAAGCCAGCAAGTTGATGGCTCCAGGAATCCAACCTTCATACTTGAATAATATTACGTTCCTATTTATTCTGAGACTTGGCGTAGTTACAGAGAAGCCAGTGTCTCAGTAGGCAGCTTAAAGATACCTTTTTTTTTAAAGATATATATTGCAATTCCTTCAGTCCCAGTATCCCTGGTAGGCCTGAGGCGTCCTACAGAAAGCCCTTAGGCTCAACCTATGAGGGGTCTGGCTGGTGTTAAACACAGGGGCAGGCGAGTGCAGCAGTTGGTGAAGTGCCTCTTGGCTGGTGTTGTACAGAGAAGCCGGCCTGTTTACACGCTCTCCGCCACTGTTGTGATCGGCAAGTGCCTTTTTGTAACTTGGCAGTTATTACGTATGTCTGTTATCAGAAGTCCAAATGCTGAGATCTCAATAAAGTGCTAGGTTCTCCATATAAAATTGTCTGATTTTGTCTGTGTTTCTACATACATTTTCACAGCCCAGAAAAAGAATTATTGACGTTTTTGGATTACACCTCAATAAAAGTACTGTATATAAATCCTGCTCCAAGCACTATGACTGGGATCTTCCAAGTAGCAGTAATGATTGTCAGAGTGCCACTGCACACGTAAATTCCCCTTAACGCTGCTGCGTATTTCTATTGGGTCTTCCGATCCAGCTTTCACACACACCTGCAGAGTTGGGAAGATGAGGCACTAGCTGCCATATGGGTTTTTTAATGGCCTAGTTTGAATATTAGTGGGTGGAGCAGTCGGGTTTAGTTGGTTGAAGGGGGTGATGGTGACCAGTTAAGTAGTTATCCAGATGTTGTACTAGAGTTTAATTGGTTTTACATTTCCTGGGTGACTACTCCGTTAAGTACAAGTCAGAGAGCTGTGTGGAGAAGGGGAATTTACCATTGGAAATGCTTCCCAGGCAATTATGTAGATCCACGTGTTACAACTTGAGCCACACATCCAGATTGTTGGAGATTGATTTGGCCCCAAATTACTGCAGGGGACTCAATCCAAACTGCATTCTTGGAGTGGTTTAATTTGCGATTATGCTGTCTCCAAGGCTTTTACAGGTTTTTGTGAATTCTCCACCAGCTTGTCCTGTTTCAACATTTATAGGCCCAGTGTGGTGACAGCTTAGTCCTTATTCTCTAATTACACCCTGCACCACATGTTCAAATATGTATGTAACTTTACAGCTGCAGTTAGTGCCAACCTTAGTTTGTGACTTGCATTCATGGACTACTGAAATATGAAACATTTAGGCACTCCCATTGGACATCATTGTCCATGATCCAGTTAATATGGAGAAGTCAAACAAATGAATTTGCACAGCTGAGTCAGCCAGAGTGGAATATTGCAGTTGGATTAAAATTAGGAAAGGTTTTGAGGGTGAATAGCAAAATTTCAATTAATTTGCAAGCTAATCACTAGAGGTGATACTCCAGGGTTAGCATAAAGGAAATCTGAAATAAGACAAAATACTAGGGAAAAACTCCACAGGTCTGGTAGTATCTTACGAGGAAAGGTTGGACAGTTTTGGCCAGTATCCATTATTTGGAAAAATGAGGTGACCTTATTAAAACCTAAGATCCTGAAGAGGTGGATGCCAAGAGGATGTTTCCCCTTGTGGGAGATACTAGAACCAACGACAGTTTAAAAATAAGGGGTCATGTCTCCCAGTTAAGGAGATGAGATTTTTTTTTTCTTGGGGAAGGTTCTTGGTCTGGAATTTCTCCCCAGAGAGCTGCAGAGGCAAGGTCATTGAATACTTCTAAGGCAGAGTTAGATTCTTGATTGACACGGGAGTCAAGACTATAGGAGTTAAACAGGAAAATAGAATTGTGGCCACAATCAGATCAGCCATGAACTTATCCAAGTGGCAGTACAGGCTTGAGGGGTCAAATGGCTTACTCCCAATTTGTATGTTAATATGTACCCAGGAAGTTGGTAATTAGGTCAGGATGTTTATGGAATTCTGGGATATCCAAGGGCCTAATGAGTGATGAACAAAAAAATTACTGGAGCAATGAATGGGGCTAGAAGTCAACAATCTTGGATCTGATAGTCTACAGCCTTTGGTTTTAATGGTGGCTGCTGCAATAGAAGGTAGATTGATTAGATCTACCAGATTTCTCTAGATTCTGGAGCAGTTCCCCCACGTTTGGAAGGTAGCAACTAATTTGATGCTGAAGGGGCAAGAATACTGCACTATCGGCCTGTTTGCCTTTTCCCAATTAGTGATGTCTGGCTAGAGTCTGTTATTAGGCTTGTGATAAATCACTGCTTAGTCAATTGGCGTGCTTTCATGAAAGGCACTATGAGTGTAATTAATTAATGAGATTGCAAATGAGTGGATGTAGAATTTGATAAATTGTCAATTGACGTGGTTACTTAAGGATTAGGTCTCGGAACTGGGTATAAAGCTAAAGGGATTGGCTAACAGGAATACGTGGGTCATTTTCAGGATGTTAACGTGTAACAAGTGGGATACTGCAAGGATTGGTGCTTGGAACTTGGCTATTTATCAATATTGCTGAAAAGAGACATGTTGCCAGAGCTTTTTGTCTTGCGCCTTAAGTGCCAAATGTCAAATTAGTGCTTTATACTGCAGCAGTAAAGGGTGCTAACTGGTTGGTAGAGACTTGTTGTTTGCTCTGCAAACAAGAGGAATATGTTCAAGCCTTGTGCCTTTTTTTTTAATTGCCTGGGAGTTTGGAGAGCCTGTAGTTTCCCCATTGCTTTCTCCATGGCAACGCCAAGTAAACATTCTTTTCTCCTGTAGTATAAATTGTTGTGATCGTGTGAAATTTGACATTCTTGTTTGTCCTGACAAGTGCATGACGAAGAGGCTCGGCAACGTCCCTTTTTAGCAATGTCCAAGTTCTGTACCACCAAGCAACTATTTATTGATGTTAGTAACTCTGATGAGAAAACCTGAAATATGTCCAAAAGCATGATACTGTGGATACTGGAAATCTGAAATAAAAACAAAACACAGGAAACACTCATCAGTTCTGGCAACACCTGTAGACCATTATCAGGTTAAACCTTTCATGACATTGAAATATATAAGTTTGCTAATTAAGCAAAGTCGGCTGTGAAAGTAAGCTATGGGGAGGTAACAAAGGGATATTGACCAATTAAGTGATTAGCCAAAAAGGTGGTAGGATGTAATGTGTGGAAATGTGCAATTATCCACTAACAAAAATACAAAAGCAGTAGTTTACGTGAGAGACTAGAAAATTTTACCATTTCAGGTTCCTTATACATGAATCACTGTTAACAAGTAGGTACAACAGGTAATGAGGAAGGCAAATGATATGCTAATCATTATTGCACGTGGTTTGGAATTTAACTAAATTTTGCTGCATTTATATAGGTGAGACCACATCTATAGTTTTGGTTTTGTTATTAAAAAAAAAGATGCACTTGCTTCAAGAGATGTGACTGAGGTTCAGTAGACTGTCTTGAAGCAATAATAACTAGCATATGAGCCTACTTAAGAGCCTCATGGCACCTGGGGTTAAATCACTGGGAACTCCTCATAGAACCTTGTCCTATATTCTCTGGTGTTTAGAAGAATAAAGGGTGAACTCACTGAAATGTATATGATTGAGAGAGCGGTACAAGGGGAATCCCAGGGATATGGGTTCAGGGTGGGATAGAGCAATTGATGTCAGTGAGTGACAACAACCTGGAACTCACTGCCTACAAGAGTGATGGAAGCAGAGACGATGAATGATTTCAAATAGAAATTGGATGGGTACTTGAAGGAATTAAACTTGCAGGGTTAAAGGGACAGAGTGGGGGAATGGGACTGACTGGATAGCTCTGCATAGAGCCAGCATACACTCAATGGGCCAAATGGCCTGCACTGTAATGAGTCTGGGCTGCACTAAATAGGGTGCCACAGTCCTTGCCCCCAAGCTGAAATGTGTGGGGGTGGGGCCAGAGCTCATCAAATAGCTATTAATTGATTTGAGATGGGACTTCTGCCCTCAGCAATAGGGAATTCTGACTCTTGACAGCTTCTGGCCAACCAGTCCCTGGGAGAGATGACCATTGCATGAGGAGGTGTGATGTGCTGTTTCTGGGATTTGAGGAAGTGTGGGGGGTCTTGCCACAGTCAAGCTGGCAAAGGGGGTGGGAGGAGGGCCCTTCAGTGGGCCTGGCTGGGGGCTGTTAAGGAGGGACCCCACCTCCAGCCTGCACAGGGAGAGCTGCTAAGCTGGATGTTAGCCATAGGCCTCTCCCACTGCTATTTAAATCCCAGTGATTTAACCCCAGGTGCCATGAGGCTCTTAAGTAGGTATTAATTACACCTTCAAAACCACTGGCTGGGGAGTGTAAACTCCAGCCCTAATTGCAGTTCATGTGGTGAAGATACCCCCACAGCACTGTTATGGCAGGAGGTAGTTCCAGGGTTTTGACCCAGTGAAGCGTGCTAGTGATGGAGGGGATGAATGTTTAAGGTGGTGAATGGACACCAATCAACTGGGCTGCTTTGTGCTGAATGGTGTTGAGCTTCGAGTGTTGGAGCTGCACTCGTCCAAGCAAGTGAAGAGGATTCCATCACACTCCTGATGTAGATTGTGGAAAGGCCTTGGGGAGCCAGGAGGTGAGTCATTCACTGCAAAATACTCTTGTCTGACTTGCCTGGGTAGCCATGTGGCCAGTCCAGTTAAGTTTCTGGTCAATGGTAAACACCATAATGTTGATAGCAGGGGATTCAGTGATGGTAATGCTGCTGAATATCAAAGGGAGATGGTTAGACTCACTGAAGATGATCACTGCCTGGCACCTCTGTAGCACAATAGTCACTTGCTACTTAGCCCAAGCTTGTGTGTTACTTATGTGTGCATGGATTGCTTCAGTATCTGAGGAACCACAACTAGTACTGAACACTCTGCAATCATCAGCAAAATCCCTACTCTGACTTTGAAGGGAATGTTGTTAATGAAGCAGCTGAAGATGGCTGGGTCTAGGACACTACACTGAGGAACTCCTGCAGCGATGTCCTGGGACTGAGATGATTGGCCTCCAACACCGCTACCATCTAGCTTTGTGCTGGGTATGACTCCAGCCAGTGGAGTTTTCCTCACTGCTTCCTTCCCCTGCTAACCTCCAATTCTAATTAATTTCAATTTTACTAGGGCTCCTTGATGTTGGAAACAGGCACTCTCGCCTCACCTCTGAATTCAGCTCTTCTGTCCATGTTTGGACCGAGGCTGTAATGAGGTGGAGCTAAGTGGCCCTGCCAGAACCCAAACAGATTATCGGCGAGTACGTGCCACTTGATAGCACTGTCCATGACAACTTACATCATTTTGTTGATCGAGAGTAGACTGATAGTTTGGTAATTGGCCCGGTTGGTTTTGTGAACAGGACATACCTGATCAATTTTCCACATTGTAGGTAGGTGCCAGTGTTGTAGCTGTCCTGGGACAGCTTGGCTAGGGGCGTGGCTAGTTCTGGAGCCCAAGTCTTCAGTACTACTGCCAGGATGTTGTCAGGGCCCATAGCCATTGTAGTATCCAGTGTCTTCAGCCGTTTCTTGATATCATGGAGCGAATTGAATTGGCTGAAAACTGGCATCTGTGACAGTGGGGACCTCAGGAGGAGGCCGAAATGGATTATTTATTAGGCACTTCTGGCTGAAGATGGTTGCAAATGCTTCAGTCTTGTCTTTTGTGCTGCTGTACTGGACTCCCCCACCTCCCCCAACCAAACATTGAGGATAGAGATATTTGTGGAGCCTCCTCCTCAGGTTAATTGTTTAATTGCCCACCACCATTCAAGACTGGATGTCACAGGACTGCAGAGCTTAGATCTACTCCGTTGGTTTCAGGGTTGGTTAGCTCTATCCATCGCATGATGCTTCTGCTGTTTGGCATGTAAGTAGTCCAGTGTTGTAGCTTCACCAAGTGGACACTTCATTTTTAGGTATGCCTAGTGCTGCTCTTGGCATGCCCTCCTCTACTCCTCATTGAACCTGAGTTGATCCCCTGGCTTGATGGTAATGGTAGTGAGGGATATGCAAATTGTAGTCGGGTACAAATCTGCTGTTGCTGATAGCTCATAGATGCCCAGTTTTGAGCTCCTACATCTGTTCAAAATCTATCCCATTGAGCGGTGGGAATGCTACACAACACAATAGAGGGTATCCTCCATGTGAAGACAGGAATTCATCTCCACAAGACTGTGCGGTGGTCACTCCTACCAATACTGTCATGGACAGATGCTTCTGTGACATTAGGTTGGTGAGGATGAGGTCAAGTAGGTTTTTCCCTCGTGTTGGTTCTCTCAACGAACTGTCACAGACATCTCTGAAAACTGTCCTTCAGGACTCAGCCAGCTCAATCAGTAGTGGTGCTACCGAGCCACTCTGGGTGGTGGACATTGAAATCCCCCACCAAGAGTACATTTTGTACCCTCGCTAACTTCAGCACTTCTTCCAAGTTGTGTTCCGACTACAGAGGAGTATACTCTATGCTTGCTTTAAACCTGTTACCCTTCCAATTTTTTCTCAGTTCTGACAAAAGACCATCAAACCGAAACATTAACTGTATCTCTCGCCACAAATGTCACCTGACCTGCTGAGTATTCCCAGCATTTTCTGTTTTTATTTCAGATTATGCAGCACCCCCTGGTTGTTAGCCCTGGCCAAAGGCTCGCATGATCTGTTCTCTTCAAATGAGGCTGAGAGACTGGACTGAAAGATCTGCTCTCACAAACAATTGTAAAGATTCATTTATTTAAAAAAATAGTTCAGGTCTGTAGTGCCAGTTGGTGCGTGGAAGCCGGTGCCTTGGGTTCAGAGAAGTTTGGAATTTGAATATATGATGTGGTTGTACACCAATCACAGTTCAGCATGGTCCTCAGTCTTGGGCCATGCCTTCCTCTGGGATTCAGCGTCCACGTACTCATAAAGTTTAATGTTTACGTACTCAAGTTCCTCCATTAGTTGCTCCATGGGAGGTCGTCCGTAAAGGAGGTTCCGTATTGCGTAGCCAGTCATGAGGATGCTATGGGGGTGGAGAAATGTGGGTCAGAAATAGCTGTTAGCACGTAGCAACACCAACAAAACAAAGGGTCATCTCCCATCTAAAATAACAGCATTGACCGCCTGTAAGACCATCGCATTGGCATAAAATACTCACCTCCTTCGGAAGGTCTGGTGCTTTTTCTGCACAAATCTGACCAACCTCTCCGCTATCGTTGTGTTCTTCCTCCTCTCGTACTCCTCCTGCCTCCTTTGCCGACGCACGAAAGCCGCCAGCAAGGGGTCGGTGATGTTGATGTTCTCAGCACTTCCATTCAGCACCATCTGCACCTCTGGCAAAATGTCCTCCGCCTCTGAAAGGCAACACAAGAGGGTGACTGCAATAGGCAAAATGCTCAGCTCCTTGGCCACCGAATATTTTTAGCACTGAAAAGTCCTAGGAAAAGGGGCGAAACTGTGGGACATGTTAAAAGCTGCTGGGGAGGAGCAGCGTCATTCTATCCGTGCTTTTTCCTATCTGCTTTCTGAATTACAATTCCACCACTCTGGAAGAAATATTTGGATTTATACAGCACCTTTCATGGACGTCCCCACTGGCACATCTTTCTCAGGGAGTCCTGAACAGTTTTACATCCTACTTTGAAGTGTAGTCAGCTTTGTAAGGAAGGAAGTGACTATTCGTGGACTAAGATGGTTATTTTGGCCAAGTTGAGGGAGCAAAGGGTCAGGAATGAGGATCCTGGCTGCATTTTATTTGGTTCTCCCCATCTCAAAATCCTAGCAATCGAGAGTTATCTCTCCCCATCCTAAAATCAACTGGAGCCAGCGATCGAGAGTTATCTCCAGAAAGGACTTTACTCTGTACCCACCTGTTCCATTCTTGACCTTCTCCTGTAGCTCCACAAAACGGGTGTAATTCTCTTCAAACCGCACCATTGTAGTGTTCACGTAGATGTACATGTAGCACGAGGGATCCTCAGATACGGTGTACACCTGGTGGTAGTCACCAGCTGGCAGCTGCAACACATAGTAAGATCCTCTCTATCATTACAGCACAGAAGGAGGCCATTCGGCCTATTGAGTCCATGCCAGCTGTGTAGGTCAATCCAGTCAGTCCCATTCCCCCCGTACCCCTGAGAGTTTATTTCCCTCAAGTGTCCATCCAATTCCCTTTTGAAATCATCCATCGTCGCCACTTCCACTCCCCTCATGGGCAGCGAGTTCCAGCTCATTCCCACTCGCTGTGTAAAAAAGTTGTTCCTCACCCACCCCTGCATCTCTTCCCCGAAACCTTAAATCTGTGTTCCCCTAGTCCTTGCACCATCAGCCAATGGAAACAGCTTCTCTTTGTCTACCTCATCCAAACCTGTCAGAATCTTGTCCACCTCTATCAAATCTCCACTCAATCCCCTTTGCTCCAAGGGGAACAACCCCAGCTTCTCCAACCTAACCTTGTAGCTAAAATCCCTCATCCCTGGAACTATTCTGGTAAATCTCCTCCGCACCCTCTCAAGGACCCTCACATCCTTCCTAAAGAGTGGTGGCCAGGACTGGACACAATACTCTAGTTGTGGCCTAACCAGAGCTTTATAACGGTTCAGCATAACTTATCTGCTTTTGTATTCAATGCCTCTCTTTTGAAGCCCAAGATCCCATATGCTTTGCACACTACTCTCTCAATATGTCCCAACACCATCAAAGATGAACATATGAACCCTCAGATCACTCTTTCCCTGCACACTCTTTAGAACTGGGCCTTTACGTCTATATTGCCTTCCCCTAATCCTTCTGTCAAAATACATCACCTCACACTTCTATCTATTAAATTCCATCTGCCACTTGTCTGCCATTCTGCTAGCCTATCTATATCCTGTTTCCTATTTCCACCAGCCTGCCTCCTAAGCAGCAAGTTCTAGGCCGTTACCACTCGCTGTGTAAAGAAGTTCTTCCTCACATTACCTCCCCCACCGCCGTATCTCTTACCCAAAACCTTAAATTAGGTCACCTTCGTAAGAACAGTGATAAATTCTCCCCATCAGCACAAACTCATTACCAATGGGCCGGTCCAGCAGAGACAAGGATCACAGCTTGGATCCTCCTGCTCGGTACATACCAGTATCACAGGGGGTGGTGCAATTATTTGGGACAAGGTGGGGAGTCTAGGGTTGGTAAAGGGAGAGAAATTAAAATTGGACACCGGCTAACATGCTGAGGCTTACACGATCTAATGACGAGGGCAAGCTTCTGTATCCACAGACAACACTGCTTTTAAGAAGTGCAGCTATTGGAAAATCCCTGCACAGGACACACACAAGTCAGCCTTCTTAAGTTACTGCGTGTGCAGCTGGGCATAAGCATTTAAACAGTCTACGCACATTTAAAGGGATTAGCCATGCAGTAAAATAATAGAGGGTATGTAGTGCAGGAATGTGTGCACTCAGTCTGAAGTTAGGAGCTGTTCAGTGGGCCTTCACTCTAACCAGTCATGTAATCACATTGATCATTTTCTTGTCACAATAATTCAGGAACGCACTATTTTTGGCAACCACATCTTTCAAGAATACTTAGCCTCCGACCTGCATCTTTTCGCCCTCCTTCAGGGTGTAATTTTTCTTCTCGGCTACGACCTCCACAGCCACCTCCCCCTTCAGCACCTGAATGCTGGTGTTGCCCAGGTCTTCGCTCACAAAATTCTCCAGGTGAAGGCCTTTAAGCAGAGATTTAGGGTCAGTGCTTTCCACTGGTTAAAGAAAACCCAACTCCCAGTATTTGCAGAGCGTGTGCATCACATCTGACCCAACTGGTCTACGTGGTGTTTATGCCCCACACGAGCCTCGTCATCCTGCTTCTCGTCTAATATGTTGCAGGTGAGAATATTGGGAATAGTACAGGCAGGCGGAATTGTTATAGAGGATCAGCGCGATCACATTTAATAGCCAGCTACTATCTCTTTAGGTTGAAACTTATATAAAACGCTGGTTGGGCTTCCACTGGAGCACTGTGTTCAATTCTGGACACCGTTCGTTAGGAAGGACGTGAAGGCTTTAAAGAGAGTGCAGAAAAGATTCGCGAGAATTATTCCAGGGACCAGGAACTTCAGTTACGAGGATAGATTGGAGAAGCTGCAGTTGCTCTTCTTGGAGAAGAGAAGGTCGAGAGGAGATTTGATAGGGGTGTTCGAAATCATGAGGGGTCTGGACAGAGTGGATAGGGAGTGACTGTTTCCATTGGTGGGACAATCTGGAACCAGAATTTTAGGTGAACCAGAGGTGGCATGAGGAAAAGGTTTTTTTTAACCCAGCGAGTGGTTAAGATCTGGAATGCACTGGTGGAGGCAGGTTCAATCATGGCTTTCTGATGAGAAAATATCTGCAGGACTACGGGGAAAAGGCTGAGGTGTGGGACTAGGCAAACTGTTCTTGCAGAGAGCTGGCAGGGATACAATTGGCTGAATGGCCTCCTGTTCTGTAACCATTTCATGATTCTATCATGTTGCTATGAAGCCGCAGTGCTGTTAGGTGGTCAGGGAAATCTGACCGATGTACAGACTTTGCAGTAACTTTAAAATGATTGTGGAAAGGAAGAACTCCCATTTACAGCCTGCAGGGAGTCCCTCTGCTGTATTAACCAATTTCCATCAATAATTACACCACCTCATTCCAATGATTTCCCAAACCTGTTGTGTCATCGATAATCAGGATTTCCTTTTTTTTAAAAAAAATCAATCACTGCAAAACTGGATTCACTGCGTATAAACTGTTCATGTGTTTCTTTTCAAATAGAGAAACCAGCTAATGGGTGAGGGCCACTCTGTAGGAACAGTCGGATAGAGCAAAGATAAATCAGCAAGTGGTAACTAAGCTATAGAGGACAGGGATAGGGGACTGGCATTAAGGGAGACAGTGCACTGAGTCTATATTTAAACATAGGCTGGAGGATGAAGTTTGGAAGGACCTTTTGGCTCTGCATATTCCAATACAATGGATCCACTGGGAATAGGCAGTGTTTTAAACACTGGCTTCTCACGTTAGGGATCTGGATTGGATTATCTACACGGTGGATCAAAGTCTCCACTATCAAGAGGCTGTGTGAACTATGCTTGGGAGGGTCTCAGGTTCCTGCCTGACATTTATTAATAGGCTGCTGTATATGTGTGCGGAACACGAGGAGGAGCACTTCCTGCACATGTGCAGTGCAGAGTGTCAGCTGCTGCATTAAAATGAACAAGTTGGCTTGACACAGACTAACAATACTGTGCAGTCCTTAACCAATTGAAGTTTTTGTATCCACGTTCTAAACTGTTCCTTCTGTTTCAGTGAATTCTAAAGAAGTATAATCAGGACATTTCTGCAAATGAGATTCCCAACTTCCAATGAACCCAGAAACCACGGAGAATTGCTTGTAATATTTTTTGGTAAAAATCACTTTTAAAAAGCTGCTTAGGATTTGAAACAAGGTCCCTGGGATTAAGAGTCCAACTACTATCCAACTAAGATAATAGACGAGTCACACGGACTCGAAACATTAACTCTGTTTCTCTCTCCACAGATGCTGCCAGACCTATTGAGTTTTTCCAGCATTTCCTGTTTTTATTTTATATGCCATCCAACTAAGCTACCTGGGCCATGAAGGTTTCCCTGCACAAAGTCTTAATAGGCTGGGGGAGAAAAATAGCATTTAAATAAAACTTACTTATTTTGTTTATTTTCATGGTCCGATTTATTATGCATTGTGGCAAGTTAATTAGTGTTCTGGTGGGTGGGGGTGGGTGAGGGGGTGGGATTGATCCCTCTATAGATGCAGCCATTTCGCTACCTGGATATCATTGCAGGGCTTAATAAATCCATTGCCAATCACTGCAATAACACTCGTTCAATGGTAATCTAACAGGCAACTTTACAAAACCGGATTTCATATGGTGATTCGGATGTAGAAAAATTCCATTCTGTCACTGGCTTGAGGGACATGTTGCATGCGTGCCAGCAGTTAGAATATGTATGCGCAGCTGTTCCTGCCACACTTCCAGTCTGCAGCAGGAGTTATAGTGTTACTGATAACTATCATGTTCCTTGGCAGGCCATTCTCATTAAATACACACTTTAGTACAGGGCGCTGTACTTTTCATTACTCTCCTCTCAAAGGACTCCGACAGCCAGGGGGAAAGGCAGGGGAGGGGCAAAACAAGACAGCAGCTCCAGTCGTCATAGTTACTGAGTCGGTTACAGCACAGAAGGCAGCTATTCGAGTCCATGCCTGCTTCCTGCAGGGCAATCCATTTTGAGTCCCGCTTGACCACAAAAGTCAAGGCTGACACTCAAATGCGGTACTAAGGGAGTGTGGGAGGGGCTGTCTTTCAGATGAGATGTTAAACAGACGACCCATCTGCCCTTTCAGCTTGTGCGTAACTATTTGGCCTTGGGAACCATCACAGTCTGGACCAGTCCTGGTGAGCACACTTTCCAATCAGAATTGCTGTGCAACAAGCAACAGGGAGGACACTCTTACCCAGAGCAAGTGCTCAAGTAACAATCAGATTATTCAAGTTCAAGTTTATTGTTATAAAAACTCCGACCACGCCTCCCTCCCCTCCCCCTTCAAATCCTATTTCTAATTTACCTGGAAAATCTGCAATGAAAACCACATCCGTTTGATTATCCAACATTTTCTCAATTTCGTCAAACTTTGATCGCCAGGGTGAGAGATCAACCAGCAGGGGCATCAGCCAGGATGTCTTTTTAAAGGGAGACCACTCAGCCGTTACAATGTCAACCCGGGGGTCAAAGAGCCTAGATAGAAGAATTCTGCATCAATTAAACAGGAGCGAGCTCTTAAGCAGATAACTGTAAGTGAGGAGCCAGCCAGAGCACAGCAAAAGGCCAGAGTTCGAATCGAAAGGCTTTCTTGACTGAATGACTCATTGCTAGATGATGCTGTGCACTCACTCACTGAACCACTTAAATGCTAATTACCAAGGCTGAGGTAAAACTGGGCAACAGCAAATCAGCAACCCGATTCGTTATTATTCATTCATGAGGTGTGGGCGTCACTGGCAGGACCAACATTTGTTGGCCATCCCTAATTACCCTTGGGAAGGTGACGAGCTGCCTCCTTCAGCCACGGCAGACCATGAGGTGTAGGTACACCCACAACACTAATATGAGCCGCCTCGGGGACATGCCCTCCGTGCCATTTGGCACGGCGCGGAGGAGTTTCCTGTACGGACTGCTGCTGCACACCTTCCATTTTCTCACCCTCGTCCCCCGCCCGGACACGCCCTGGCGTGCCTTGTTGCCGTCCGGCGGCGGAGGCCCCCGATGGGAGGCCCTCTACGGAGGCGTCCTCCCACTTTCTATCGGGGACCTGGGTTGGAGGGTGTTGCACGCAGCAGTCCCCTACAATTGTAAAATGTGTAGGTTCACGGACTCCCAGGACACCTGCCCTTTTTGTGGTCTTGTGGAGTCCGTGGACCACGTTTACATAGGGTGTTGTAGGCTGCACTCCCTTTTCAGTTATTTAAAAAACCTTCTGTTACTGTTTTGTTTGCACTTCAGTCCCACGCTCCTGATCTACGGACACCCGGTCGGGAAGGAGGAGAACCTCCTCGTGAACCTGCTCCTGGGCCTGGCCAAGTTGGCCATTAACAGGTCCAGGTAGCGGGCGATTGAGGGGGGAGTCCCGCCCGATTGTTTGTCCCTCTTCCGCGGCTACGTTCGCGGCTGGGTGTCCCTGGAGAGGGAGCACGCGGTGTCTGCCGGCACTCTCGAGGCCTTCCGTGCCCAGTGGGCGCCGCGGGGACTGGGGTGTTTTGTTGACCCCTTTAATCACATTTTGGTTTAATGTTTGTAAGTTTCCTTTAAACTTTGTCCTTGGTTTTACAGCTGACCTGACTTAGGGGCTGTGCCTGATTTATCCCTTGTTTTTGTTAATTTAGTTAATTGTTTTAACTCTACAAGAGTTACACCCACAACACTGTTAGGGAGTTCCAGGACTTTAACCCAGCAGTGAAGGAATGGCAATATAGTTCTAAGTCAGGATGGTGTGTGTCTTGGGTTGGAACTTGTTGGTGGTGGTGTTCCCATGCATCTGCTGCTCTTGTCCTTCTAGGTGGTAGTGGTCATGGGTTTGGAAGGTGCTGTTTAAGGAGCCTTGGTGAGTTGCTGCAGTGCATCTTGCAGCTACTGTGTGTCGATGGTTGGAGGAGTGAATGTTTAAGGTGGTGGATGGGGTGCCAATCAAATGGCTGTTTTGTCCTGGATGGTGTCGAGTCTCTTGAGTGTGGTTGGAGCTGCACTCCTCCAGGCAAGTGGAGAGTATTCCATCACACACCAGACTTGGTGACTTGTAGATGGTGGACAGGCTTTGGGGAGTCAGGAAGTGAGTTACTCGCCACAGAATTCCCAGTCTCTGACCTGCTCTTGCAGCCACAGTATTTACATGGCTGATCCAGTTCAGTTTTTGGTCAATGGTAACCCCCAGGATGTTAATGGCGGGGTTTCAGCAGTGCTGATGGCTTTGAATGTCAAGGGAGATGGTTAGATTCTTTCTTGTTAGAGATGGTCACTGACTGGCACTAGTGTGGCACAAATGTTGCTTACAGGGGAGGTGGTGGCACAGTGATATTATCACCGGACTAGTAATCCAGGGTAATGCTGTGTGGACCTGGCTTCGAATCCCAATTTAGCAGATGGTGGAATTTGAATTCAATAAAAAAAGAACCTGGAATTAAAAGTCTAGTGATGACCCAGAAACCATTATCAATTGTCATAAAAACCCATCTGGTTCACTAACGCCCTTTAAGGAAGGAAATCTGCCATCCTTACCTGGTCTGACCTACATGTGACTCCAGACCCACAGCAATGTGGTTGACATTTGAATGCCCTCTGAAATAGCCTAGCAAGCCACTCAGTTAGTTGGGGGCGGGGGGGGCAGTAAATGCTGACCTAGCCCCATCTCATGAACAATATAAAACAAAAGTTGTCCAGGTCTTGCTGCAAATTGACATGGGCTGTTTCAGCATCCCGAGGATGCGCGAACGGTACTGAACATTGGGGAGTGACATGAACCAGTGTCCCTCTGGCTCTCACCTCTGCTGAAACCTATCATTTATAGACACCCAGATGTCGAAATAGATCTCAGGTTCAGAGATGTTGTATTTCAGCAGTTCTCTTGCAAGACAGTTGGAATACTGCTTTAACATGTCTGCATGGTCCTTCCAACGTCGACTCTGTGTCCACACCTGCACAGAACAGGAAGCATTTTTAGGCAAGTAATTCAGCAGCAAGAGAGTCAACATGGTTTTTACTAAAGGGAATTAGTGTTTGAGAAATTTACTAGGGTTTTTTTTGAGGACTTAACTAGTACAGTATATAAAGGGGAACCAGTAGATGTAGTATACTTGGATTTCCAAAAGGCATTTGATAAGGTGCCTCACAAAAGGTTAATACACAAGATAAGGGCTCATGGAGTTGGCATGGATAGAGGATTAGTTAACAGACAGGAAGCAGAGAATAGGGATAAAGCGGGCATTTAAGTTGGCAGGCTGTGACTAGTGGCGTGTGACAAGGATCAATGCTGGGGCCTCAGCTACTTACAATCTGTATTAACGACTTAGATGAAGAGACAGAGAGTAATGTATGTAAGTTTGCCGATGATACCAAACTAGATGGGAGTGTAAGCTGTGAGGAGGACACAAAGAGGCTGCAAAGAGATATAGACAAGTTAAGTGAGTGGGTAACAAGGTGGCAGATGGCGTAAAATGTGGGCAAGTGTAGTCTTAAGGATAGAAAAGCAGAATATTTTTAAAAAGGTGTGAAACTTGTACAGATTGATGTTCAGAGAGACTTGGGTGCAATTGTACAAGGAACACAAGGTTGGAATGCCGGTACAGCTAGCAATTAGAAAAGCAAATGACACCTTCATTGCAAGGGGATTGGAGTACAAGAATAAATAAGTCTTGCTACAATTATACCGGGTTTTGTTGAGACCACACCTGGGGTTCAGTTTTGGTCCCTATATTTAAAGGAAGGAAATACTTGCATTGGAGGCAGTACAGTGAAGGTTCACTAGATTGGTCCCTGGGATGAGAAGCTGAGTAAATTGGGTTTATCTGGAGTTTAGAGGAATGAGAGTTGATCTCATTGAAACATACATCATTCTGAAGGGGTTTGACAGGGTAGATACTGAGAGATTGTTTCCACTGGTTGGGGAATCTAGAACACGGGGGCACAGTCTCAGGATAAGGGGCCGATCATTTAGGACTGAGGAGATGAGGAGAAATTTCTTCACTCAGAGGGTTGAGAATCTTTGGAATTCTCTACTGCAGAGGGCTGTGGATGCTCCATCGTTAAATATATTTAAGGCTGAAACGGACAGATTTTTGGTTTCTCGGGGAATCAAGGGATATGGGGAGCGGGTGGGAAAGTGGAGTTGAGGCAGAAGATCAGCCAGGATCGGACTGAATGGAGGTGCGGGCTCGAGGGGCCGAATGGTCTACTCCTGCTCCTGTTTCTTATGGTCTTGTGAAAACGAAGACATCCTGTGAGCCTTGCATAGAACAAAACAATGACAAGAGTTCTCCACAGGTGGTAAGTGGGTAAATGTCACCAGGTTTAAGACCAGACCAAAGAGAAGTGGACGGGGCAGCAGTGATTTGCAAGCTCCGTGGAGGGACCAGTACAAGTGACAAAAACTGGCTTCAGTATCTTAGCATGTTAGGCAGTGAAAAGAGTTGTCAAAAAAGACAGTGTCCCACTACCGAGAGGCATTGGATAAGGGCAGTATTGGATAAGGGCAGTATTGGGTCTGAGATAGCAAGAATGAACTTTTAGTATGTATAACATCTTTAATATCTTCAGGACATTCCAAAATTCTTCACAGTGAATGAAATACTTTTTGAAATGTAGTCACTGCTAAAATCCGGTAAGCACTGGAGCGTCAGCCTAGATTTTTACGCTCAAAGTCCTGGAGTGGGACTTGAGCTTGGAACCTAGTGACCCAGAGGCGAGCTAGGGAGGGAGCTGGCAATTGGGTTGAGGGCTTTGACACCGTTTTAACTCACACCAGGATTTAGGTAGCCAATCTCTCCGGTTACTCCATCCTTATAGGTTATCTTGACGTGTTGGTGGAATCTGCTATGAACCATCATATCCCAGGAATATCCATACAACCCATTTGTCCAGTTATTGTATCCCTGTAAGAAGATGGAGCAATTAGACACTTCTATTTTTCACCATAACTTTTGTTTTAATTTATGACAACTTAAAAAGTAAAATTGGAGTCAGGTTTTGCTGGAAAGTTGAAAGAACAAAATTGAAGCTGTTGGGATGTGTTGAAGTGACTAACCCCAAAACCTTTCCTTTTTCAAATGGTTCAGTTTAATCCTGGGATATTCTGTTTGCCACCTCTTGAATATCATGTCTGGAAAAATGCATGACTTGGTTTCATCCATAGGGATGAGTTAGAGTCATTACAATACAGGAGGCAGCTCTCTCCAGAATGATCCAGTCAGTCCCATTCTCCCCCGCTCTATCCCCGTATCCCTCATGTGTCCATCCAATTTCCTTTTGAAATCATTCATCGTCTCCGCTTCCCCCACCCTAGTGGGCAGCGAGTTCCAGCTCATTCCCACTCACTGTGTAAAAAAGTTCTTCCTCACATCCACCCCCTGGTATCTCACCCAAAACTTTAAATCTGTGTCCCCCTAGTCCTTGCACCATCAGCCAATGGGAACAGCTTCTCTTTGTCTACCTTATCCAAACCTGTCAGAATCTTGTCCACCTCTATCAAATCTCCCCTCAATCTCCTTTGGTCCAAGGGCCCTTGTGTGGAGAGATGAGTTTAGCTGAATGATTATGTCAGTCTTTCACACCTATCCCTCCATGTGATGTATTCACTAGGACTTTGCCTGTATGACAGAAAGAAGAAGTGACTTGCATTTATATAGCGCCTTTCACGGCCTCAGGTATGGCAACAGTTGATGATGGCCATCGAGAGTAACACAGAGTCAGAGATTAAACCAAACCTGCGTTTGAAGGAATTTCCATTTAGACACAAGACATATTCTCAGGGACGAAGGGTCATGTCGGACTCGAAACGTCAACTCTTTTCTTCTCCACCGATGCTGCCAGACCTGCTGAGTTTTTCCAGGTAATTCTGTTTTTGTTTTGGATATTCTCAGGGATCCCTATTGAAACACACTCATGGAGGAGGAGTCTTTATCTAGTGTGGTCGGTAACTACAGGGAGTGGCTGAGGCAAATAGCATAGATACAAGAGAAAGAAGGAAATAAAAAGGGTATGTCAATGGGCGAGATGAAGCAGGGTAGGACAAGGCTTGTGTGGACATAAGCACCATCACTGAGCAGTTGGGCTGAATGGCCTGTTTCTGTGCTGTCATTCTATTCAATAAGCAGGAGATTCCTCTAAAAACTTCTGAGCACCTCGGAGATTCATAAAGCCAGCACTGGGTCAGCTGAGTCTCGGAGGAACACTCCCACCTAGTGGCCAAGATGAGAATGGACCGTTCGCCCCACACCACCAGAGCAGCATGGAGGCTAAGGACCTGTCAGCGGGGGGGGACATACAAACCAGGAGCAGGAGTAGGCCACTCGGCCCCTCGAGCCTGCTCTGCCATTCAATAAGATCATGCTGATCAGGTTGTTACCTCAACTCCACATTCCCACTTACCCTCGATAACCTTGCACCCCCTTGCTGATCAAGAATCGATCTATCTCTGCTTTAAAATTACTCAGAGAGACTGTTCCCACTGCCTTTTGTGGAAGGTGCAAGAATTTGAAACGCAGCATTGACAGGCTTTCAGAAGTCAGATTAAAACATTTTTCAGCAGCTCATAGACAGAGGAAAGAAATGGAGGGGGAGAGACAGAGTAGGCCAAACCACTGGACATTTCTCCAGCACTGCGACTCCACGAGGTGGGAGTGTTCCTCCGAGACTCAGCTGACCCAGTGCTGGCTTTATGAATCTCCGATGTGCTCAGAAGTTTTTAGAGGAACCTCCTGCTTATTGAATAGAATGACAGCACAGAAACAGGCCACTCGGCCCAACTGCTCAGTGATGGTGCTTATGTCCACACAAGCCTTGTCCTACCCTGCTTCATTTCACCCTATTGACATACCCTTTTTATTTCCTTCATTCTCATTTAGCTATTTGCCTCAACCACTCCCTGTAGTTACCTACCACGCTAGGTACAGACTCCTCCTCCACGAGTGTGTTTCAATAGGAATCCCTAATGAACTAATTATTGAAAATGCAACAAAGGACATAACTCTTGACACTGTGACACCAGGATACAGCTACACGTTCACTCTCGGCACCCCACTCCTCAATCGGTACAGCTCCACTGTGATTCTCCCCACTTCACCACGTACAATTCAATGGATCCCATCCACACCATCAACATCCTGGAGTTACCACTGACCAGAAACTGAACTGGATTAGTATAAATACTGTGGCTACAAGAGCAGGTTAAAGGCTGGGAATTCTGCAGAGAGTAACTCACCTCCTGACTCCCCAAAGCCTGTCCACCATCTACAAGGCACAAGTCAGTAGTGTGATGGAATGCTCTCTACTTGCCTGGATGAGTGCAGCTCCCACAACACTCAAGAAGCTTGACACCGTCCAGGAGAAAGCAGCTCACTTGATTGGCACCCCATCCACAAACATTCACTCCCTCCACCACCGACGCACAGTAGCAGCAGCGTGTACCATCTACAAGATGCACTGCAGCAACTCACCAAGGCTCCTTCAACAATACCTTCCAAACCCACAACTGCTACCACCTAGAAAGACAAGGGCAGCAGATTCATGAGAACATCACCACCTGCAAGTTCCCCTCCAAGTCACTCACTCACTGACTTGGAAATATATCGGCCGTTCCTTCACTGTCACTGGGTCAAAATCCTGGAACTCCCTCCCTAACAGCACTGTGGGTGTACCTACACCACAGGGACTGCAGCAGTTCAAGAAGGCAGCTCACTATCACCTTCTCATGGGGCAATTAGGGATGGGCAATAAGTGCTGGACTAGCCAGCGACACCCACATCCCGTGAATGAATTTTTAAAAAAACTCTCAACTGTATCACAGAATTATACAAATTTGGAGCACAGAAGGCTCTTACACTTTGAGACAACAGGCAGGTCAGGAAAGTATTAGTAAGAGGAGAGCGTCAAAGCATGTTCAATCCTGTGATAAAAGCAAAAAACTGCGGATGCTGGAAATCCAAAATAAAAATAAAAATAGCTGGAAAAACTCGGCAGGTCTGACAGCATCTGCGGAGAGGAACACAGTTAAAGTTTCGAGTCCGTATGACTCTTCAACAGAACTAAGGAAAAATAGAAAATAGGTGAAATATAAACTTGTTTAAGGGAGGGGTGGGACAGGTAAAGCTGGATAGAGGGCCAGTGATAGTTGGAGATAACCAAAAGATTTCATAGACAAAAGGACAAAGAGGTGTTGAAAGTGGTGATATTATCTAAGGAATGTGCTAATAGGTGAGATTAAGGATAGAAAGCAGGACGAGCAAGGTACAGATAGCCCTAGTGGGGGTGGGGTGGGGGGGAAGGGATCGAAAGAGGCTAAAAGGCAGAGATAAAACAATGGATGGAAATACATTTAAAAATAATGGGAAAAGAAAAATCTATATAAATTATTGGAATAAAGGGGGATTGGAAAGGGGGTGGGGATGGAGGAGAGAGTTCATGATCTAAAATTGTTGAACTCAATATTCAGTCCAGAAGGCTGTAAAGTGCCTAGTGGGAAGATGAGGTGCTGTTCCCCCAGTTTGCATTGAGCTTCACTGGAACATTGCAGCAGGCCAAGGACGGACATGTGGGCATGAGAGCAGGGTGGAGTGTTGAAATGGCAAGCGACTGGGAGGTCTGGGTAATGCTTGCGGACAGGCCGAAGGTGTTCTGCAAAGCGGACACCCAGTCTGCATTTGGTCTCTCCAATGTAGAGGAAACTGCATTGGGAGCAACGAATGCAATAAACTAAATTGAGGGAAGTGCAAGTGAAATGCTGCTTCACTTGAAAGGAGTGTTTGGGCCCTTGGACGGTGAGGAGAGGGGAAGTGAAGGGGCAGGTGTTGCACCTTCTGCGGTTGCATGGGAAGGTGCCGTGGGAGGGGGTTGAGGTGTAGGGGGTGATGGAGGAGTGGACCAGGGTGTCCCAGAGGGAACGATCCCTGCGGAATGCCGCCGGGGGGGTGAAGGGAAGATGTGTTTGGTGGTGGCATCATGCTGGAGTTGGCGGAAATGGTGGAGGATGATCCTTTGAATGCGGAGGCTGGTGGGGTGATAAGTGAGGACAAGGGGGACCCTATCATGTTTCTGGGAGGGAGAGGAAGGTGTGAGGGCGGATGCGCGAGAGATGGGCCAGACACGGTTGAGGGCCCTGTCAACCTCTGTGGGTGGAAATCCTGTGTTTGCCTGACTCGCTCTGTACAGGTTGGGTCACTGACCAGGACCTGGATCCCTGGTTGGCATTCCCCTCTCCAGCCACTCGCGATTTTCAGATGGAACACCTTACCTGTGTGATGAAATGCGAATAGGGTAAAAAGAACTGCTCGGCGAGGTAGAGGACTGAGAAAATCGTTCCTAGCTGCTGTCTAAATGTCAACGCGCTGTGGCCGGCACGCTCCTGCTTTCCACCCTTCCTGTCAGGCTCCACCCCGGGATACACACACGAGCTGCTCCGCTGGGGCGGGTCCGCAAGCGGAAGCAGGAGCCTCAGGAAAGCCGGGAATTTCTGAATCATTGCCCTTGGCCAGTCGGTGTGGCAGAAGAGCAGAGACGTCGCCAACATGGTGTAGGAGAACATTCCTGAAAGGAGAGGGAGACATTCCCAGGATATGATTACAAAAATCATTCAAATAATATTTTATAAATTTTTGATTTCTCTTCCCTCCTATAGCTTCTCTGTGCTTTGATTCTTACTGGGGTAGTCCCACAGGCCAACCAGCGGCTGCCAATGTCAATAGGGCAATTTGACTACATTAGGTAGCAGACAGAGCTCGATACAGTCCTCACAAGATTCAGCAACACAGCAAGGTCTGGAACTTCAGCAGTCTCAATGGTTTTAATGGCTCAGTGATGTAATGTCAAAGGAGTCACAAAATTCAGATGCAAAATCATAAATGCATTCTCCTGCCCACACCACCACCCCCGCCCAACCCTGGCAACCTATTTTGTTTCCTCTCTGTCTTATCTCTCCGTTCTAGAACAGCAGGGCATCTTATCTCGTTTGACTGAACCACCTTAAGGTTCCGTTGTGCCATGCATGAGCACAAGATGATAAGAGGCTCAGTCACCATGCAAAATTACATAGGATATCCAGCACAGAAACAGGCCATTCAGCCCAAACAATCCATGCTGATTTTGTGTTCCACTCGAGCCTCCTCCCATCTCTTCGTCTAAATCTACCATCGTAACCCTCTATTCCCTTCTCCCTCGTATGTTTGTCTAGTTTCCCCTTAAATACATCGATATTATTTACTTCAACCTGCCTCCACCACCCTTCTCAGGCTGTGCATTTCAGATCCTAACCACTTACTGCGTTACAAAACAAAAAAGATTGTCCTCATGCCTCCACTGGTCGAATTGCCTTACCCAACACTGGCAATGGGAGAGCTGCGTGGGGGTGGCCTATGGTACTGTTCAGATATGGTACTGACAAGAGATCTCAAATGCGACTGGATGGGGAGAGGTAGTCACCTATGCTGAAGAGCTGGGAGTTCATGCAATGGAAGTAGCTGACAAAAATCATGGCGTACGGGCGGGTGAGGTCAAAGAAGAGAAGGTATCCAGCGGTCAGGTCCAGGACAAGACCTCCACCATGTATGATCAGAACACTCACTAGTTCCTCAGTAAGCACCAGCCTGTACAAAGGGGAAAAACAGAGGGGTTAATACTATGGATTTCTGAATGGGCAAACACTGAGAATAAAGGTTTTCTCCATGTCCACACAAGGAGGTCCCAATGAAGTTTAGCAAACGCTACGAGAAGCAGAAGTAGACCATACTTGAACCTATTCCGCCATTCAATGTGATCATGGCTGATCTTGGCCTTCAACTCCGCTTTCCTGCCCACTCCCCACATCCGTAGGTTCCCTGAGAGACCAAAAATCCGTCTTTCTCAGCTTTAAATACTTTATATTCGACTATGAAGCAGCATCCATAATCCCCTGGGGTAGAGAATTCACAACCCTCTGAGTGAAGAAGTTTCTCTTCATCTCAGTCCTAAGTGATCAACCCCTTATCCTGAGACTGTGCCCCCTGGTTCTAGGTTCTCCAGCTTGCTTGCACAACCTCTCAGTGTCTACCCTATCAAGCCCCTTCAAATTCTTCCTTTTCAGATAATAATTCAATTCCCTATGGAAAGTCTTGATTGACCCCGCCTCCTCTACACTCTCAGGCAGCGCATTCCAGATCCTAACAATTTGCTGCATGAAAAAGTTTCTCATGTCTCCATTGCTTCTTTTTCCAATCACCTTCGATCAGTGCCCTCTGGTTCTCGATCCTTCCGGCAATGGGAACAGTTTCTCCCTATTTACTCTGTCCAGACCCCTCATTTTAAACATCTCTATCAAATCCCCTCTCAATCTTCTCTTCTCCAAAGAAAACGGTCCCAACTATCAATGTAGCTGATGTTCCTCATCCCTGGAGCCATTCTTAGGAATATTTTCTGCACTCACATCCATCCTAAAGTGTGGTGCCCAGAACTGGACCTCCAGCTGAGGCTGAATCAGCATTCTGCACAAGTTTAACATAACTTCCTTGCTTTTATACTCTAATCCCTTGTTAATAAAAGTAGGTTAACGCCGTGCCCATTTCTGGTTTCAAGGGCCTCTCAAGTCACAAGTTGGAAGTTGAAGAGTAAACTATCAGTATTGTAAATATGTGGCTTGATGTAAGTAGAGAAAAATCTTGTAAGCAGTCAGGAGGTCAGTTATCACCTGTAGAGAGAACAGACATGTTTAGTGTGTCAGCCACGGCTCAGTTGGTAGCACACTTGCTCCTGAACTACAAAGTTCCAATTTCAAGTCCCACTGTAAGGCTTGAGCACAAAAATCAAGGCCGATGCTCCAGTGCAATAGTGAGGGAGTACTGCACTGTCGGAGATGCTGTCTTTTGGATGAGATATTAAACCGAGGGCCTACCTGCCTGCTTGGGTGCAATGTAAAAGATCCCATGGCACTATTTTGAAGAAGAGCATGGGAGCTATAAAGATCGTCCTGGCTAAAATGTATCCCTCAACCGACATCACTAAAGAAAAACCAGATTGTCTGGTCGTTATCACATTGCTGTCTGTGGGATCTTGCTGTGTGCAAATGGGCTGCTGCGTTTTCTACATTAAAACAATGACTGCACTTCAAAAAGCATTTCATTGGCTATAAAGCACTTTGATACATCTGGTGGTCGTGAAAAGTGCTATATAAATGCAAGTCTTTCTTTTACTATTTCAGGTGAAGGCCCTTATTTAATGGACCTGTTCTCTCCACAGATGTTGACTGATCTACTGCATGTTTGCTGCATGTTCAGAATGCATTTCAGACATCCAGCATCTGCAGTTTTTATCTTTTACTTTTAGCTTAACAGAGCTACTTACTTAAAGGGGTCAAACAGCCAATGGTGTGCGAGATGGTTCATGGAGTATCCACACACCCAATCAGTATCGAGCTTCTTTATACCAGCAATGAAGTACACAATAAAGACCTGAAAGAGAATAAAGGACAAAATGAAGGGTCTATAACACCGAGGTTACCACGACATCAGTAAGGAGTGGCATTAACAGTAAGAAATTCTTGTAATTGGGGTTCAGTCGAACTGCAAGAAATACCCATGAGGACAATCAAGTATTTCTGTAACTGCTGCAATGTCGGAAACATGGCTGAATGTTGCACAGCAAGCTCCCACAAACAGCACAATGACCAGATAATCCATTTTAGTTGAGGGATAAACTTCCCCTGAGGGAGAACTCCCCTGTTCTTGTCTCTATTTTAACCAGTTCTACTGTAACCAGTGGTGCTCTCAGCATTTCTATGATTCATTCTTAACTACATGTAGTACATCCGAAACATGCCACTTCCTTCAAATCAAACTTACTGTGCCGCCCCGACTCACTCATTCTTTCCCTGAACAATATACCTCCCTCAGCTTCCCCTCCTTCCTAAAACCTGCGGTGTTTAAAAATCCAAGGCTGGAGTCATCTATTCACTATCTCCCACGTCAGGGGATGGCAACCTGGAAAGCCACTGAAAAAACAATGCCTGAAATAAGAATTATTGGGAGCCGTAAGATGAAATTCACATTTCTATACCAAATACTTGGCAAACTGACAAGTGTCCTTGGTAGAAAGCATAATTTGCATATCTTCATTCAGCTTCTCCCATTTAACTTGGGGTCACCACAATGCTGGTTGATCATTCTTCTCTATCTCCTGTCAGTCACCTGCTGCTCTTCCAATCCCACTGCCTTTAAGCCTCTCGCCACCGCATCTTTCCACCTGGTTTCAGGCCCTGCCTCTTCTTCTTCCTGGCAGCCCCATCTTCATCATTCACCTCACCACATTTCCTCGCTCTCTCTCTCCACAATAGAGGACCATAACACTTCAATCTCTTCCCAGCCCCTTTCTTCGCTGTTCCCACAATCTTCACTGACTCCCTGATGTGCCAGTTTCTGATCTTGTCCTTTCTCATTACTCCACACATCCATTGCAGTTTCCATATCTCATTAGTATCCAGTCGTTGTTCCTCTCTTCTTGGTGTTGCCCAAGTTTCTGCACTATATAACAAAACCAGTCTCACAACTACCTTGTAGATTCTTCCTTTCAGCTTTAGTGAAATTTTTCTGTCACCTAACACCACTGCATTTCTTCCAGTTACTCCAAACAGAGTTAATCCGTTGCTTAATTTCCATTCCCATACTTCCATCTTCTGCCACCACTGACCCCAGGTACTTCAAGTACACTGATTCCAAGCCTTCACCCATAGTCTTTACACCTTCACTCCAATCCTTTTCCCTAGGCTCCAACTGACAGGCCCTTGGTTTACTGATCTTCACACCCTGTTTTCCAGTACTTCTCTGCAGTTCTCCAGGTTCTGAGTCACGTTCTCATCATCCCTTCCACATAAGCTCAATGTCAGCTGCAATGGCACTTTCTGTCTCACTTGCTCAGTTAGAATGACAATCAGGAAGAGGAAAGGGCTCAGTGCTGATCCAACTTTGGCTTCAAAACACTCACTCTCGCCCGCGCTACTTCTCACTCTTATCTAGGACACTCCTTGTACATGTCCTGTAAGAGTCGTACATACTTCTCAGGGACTCTATGAATTCTAGCACAGCTCCAGACTCATGCAGGGTCATAAGCCTTCTCCAGATCGATGTGCACAATCTTCATGTTGCATTGGTCTTCCATACATTTCTACATCACTTGTCTCAAAACAAAATATATACTAAATAAAATACATGTATTGGATTTATATAACAGTAGAAACAAAAATCAAAATAAATTCTGAATCAGTGTTTTTTGACTTTTAAACTATAATTTTGGCAATAAATTCACCTTTAATATGCGTAGAATTAAGGCAATTTTTCAGCTACTGATTCTCATGATAGAAAATAGCTTCTAATAAAACCTTCATAAACTTCGTGGCTGGAAAGGGCAATGTCCAGTTGTAAGAATATACTTTTTATACTATTTGCACATATATTCCCTCACAGAAGTGTGTCTAACTGTTATAAAAAATGTGTCTGTACAGGTTGTCTGTATCTTGCAGCTCTCAGGTTCAGAAGGTTTGCCCCCAACACCGTTTACATTCAGAATAATTAATCATCTCCAGCTATGTTAGAAACACCCAAAAAACTTGTTCCTCAAACTAAAAGCTTCACCTCTAACCCTGACAAAGCTGTACCACTCGAACAGGTTTATTGAGAGCACAATGACTTTTTTTTTGTTAAAATAATCATTTGAAACTCTAAATTGCAGTAAAATGATTAGTTTTTTAACTCCACAATAAAAACACAGCTTGCGCTGTTCTTGACTTGAAGTTTTTAAGGTGAGAACCTTGCAGACCCCTGATCTAGTTTGGCCTCACCTTCTCTCCTATTCTTTTCAATCTTGTTACTGTTCCACAGTGGGCACTTAGTTCACCACCCTGGGTTCCTCAGTCACCCTGTTCACCTCACTTTAAAACATATCAAAACATAGGAGTCTGAAGTGATTCATTTTGGTAGGTCAATGGGGAGAGGCAATATAAAAGTGCATTTCCAAAGGGATTCAGGAGCAGACGGACATGGGTGTATATGTGTACAAATCATTGAAGATGGCAGAGCAGGTAAAGAGTGTGGCTAATAAAGCATGCAGGGTCCTTTATAAATAGGGCATGGAGTACAAAAACAAGGAAGGTATGATAAATCTGTATAAATCACTGGTTGGAATGCAACCAGGCACCGTACTTTAGGAAGGATGAGAAGGCATCAGAGAGGGTGCAGGAAAGATTTGCGAGGTTGGTTCCAGGGGTGAGGAACTTCAGTTATGGAGACAGATTGGAGAAGCTGGGATTTTCCTCGGAGAAGAGAAGGTTGAGAGGAGATTTGACAAGAGGTGTTCAAAATCATAAGGGGTCTGGACAGAGTAGATAGGGAGATAGGAGGTTCCCGCTGGTGGGAGGGTCGGGAACCAGAGGGCACAGATTTAATTCCACTGGCAAAAGAAGCAGTGGCGACTTGAGGAAATACATTTTCACACAGCGAGTGGTTAGGATTGGGAATGCACTACCTGAGAGTGTGGTGGAGGCCAGTTCAATCAGGACATTCAAAAGAGAATTGGATCATTATCTGAAAAGTAAGAATTTGCAAGGCTACGAGGCAAAAGGTGGGGGAAGTGACTTGCTTTTGCAGAGAGCCAGCATGGACACAAGGGGCTGAATGGCCTCTTTCTGTGCTGCAACCATTCTATGATAATGACATTAGGCCATTAGTGCCACGGAAGGGGAACAGCATCAGCCAGTTGAGTGGCACGCACTGTGAGGGATCGGGCACACAACAAGTGGTGTCTGGGACAGAGACTCGTGTGACCTTTCATGTCAAACATACATATGACATACAGCACACAGTTCCCCTCCAAGTCACTCACCATCCTGACTGGGAAATATGTCACTGTTCCTTCACTGGGTCAAAATCCTGGAACTCCCTCCCTAACAGCACAGTGGGTGTACCTACACCACATGGACTGCAGCGGTTCAAGAGGGCAGCTCACCACCACCTTCTCAAGGGTAATTAGGGATGGGCAATAAATGCTGGCCCAGCCAGCGAAGCCCACATCCTGTGAATTAATTTTTTTAAAAAGCACTAACCTGTGTCCTCAGCAGAGTGTAATTCCATAGCGGCACCTGAGCATTCCTCTTTTTCGGGTTCCGTAATCCATCAACAGACCTAACAGAGGTTCAAGTTAAAAAAAAATAGTGATTTACTAGTGAACATCTGAAGAGAATCACTGCAGTGAGGTGCTTATTATCTTAAGCAGCACCCGCCCAGATGTTCATATAAAAAACAAACATGATATAACGAATTGCATTTATATAGCACCTTCAATGTAGTGAGGTCCAAAGATGTTTCACAGGAGCTTTATAATGCAAAATTTGACACTAAACCACATGAGGAGATATTAGGTCAGATGGCCAAAAGTTTGGTCAAAGAGGTTGGTTTTAAGGAGCGTCTTAATGGAGGGAAGAGAGGCAGACACGGAGAGAGGCGTAGTGAGGGAATTCCAGAGCTTGGGGCCCTGGCAGCTGAAGGCACGGCCACCAACGGTGGAGTGATTAAAATCGGGGGATGCTCAAGAGGCCGGAGGAGTGCAAGGATCTCAGGAGGTTGTGGGGCTGGAGGGGATTACAGAGGTAGAGAGGGACAAGGACATGGAGGGATTTGAAAAGAAGGAAGGATGAGGATTTTAAAATCACTGCATTGCTTAACTGAGTGAAAGTGTAGGCACAGGGGGTGATGGAGGAACAGGGCCTGGTGCAAGTTGAGACCCAGGCAGCAGAGTTTTGGATGAGCTCAAGTTTACGGAAGAATGTGGGAGACCAGCCAGGAGTGTGTCGGAATAGTCAAGTCTAGAGGTAATGAAGGCAGGGATGAGGGTTTCAGCAGTGGATGAACTGAGGCAGAGGCGAAGTCAGATGATGTTACAGAGATGGAAGAGGGCAGTCTAAGAGATAGATGTGTGGTTGAAAGCTCATCTTGGGGTCTACTGTGACACAAAGGTTGCGAACAGTCTGGTTTCATCTTAGACCGTTGCCAGGGAGAGGGTTGAAGTTGGTAGCTAGGGAATGGGTGTTTATGGTGGGGATCGAAGACAATGGCTTCAATCTTCCCGATATTTAATTGGAGCAGATTTCTGTTCGTCCAGTATTGGATGCCAGATAAACAGTCTGATAATTTAACAACAGTGGAGGAGATGAGAGAGGTGGTGATGAAGTAGAAATGGGTGTTGTCAGCGTATATATGAAAACTAACACTGTGCTTTCAGATGACGTTGCTGAGGGGCAGAACGTAGATGAGAAATAGGAGGGGGCCACAGATAGATCCTTGGGGGACACAAGAGGTAACGGTGCGGGAGCAGGAAGAGAAGCCATTATAGGTGATTCTCTGGCTATGATTAGATGGATAAGAATAGAAGCAGGGGAGAGCTGTCCCACCCAGCTGGACGACAGTGGAGAGGCGCTGGAGGAGGATGGTGTGGTCAACCATGTCAAAGGCTGCAGGCAGGTTGAGAAGGGTGAAGAGGGATAGTTTACCTTTGTCACAGTCACACAGGGTGTCATTATGACTTTGATATGAGCCATTTCGATACTGTGGCGGGGCAGAAACCTGATTGGAGAAATTCAGACATGGAGTTCCGGAAAAGATGGGCACAGATTTTGGAGGTGGAGTCAAGGACTTCAAAGAGGAAGGGAGGTTATATTTTGTAAGGACAGTAAAGGTTATTTTTTTTAAAATGGGGTAATGACAGGAGATTTGAGGGAAAAAGGATAATTCCTGAAGAGAGGCAACTGTTTACATTAGGGGCTGAAATGGGGAAAAGGACGAGAAGTTGGGTGGGCAGCAGTTTTGTGGGAATAGGGTTGAGGAGCAAGAGGTGGGTCTCATGGGCAAGATAAGCTCAGAGAGGGAATGAGGGGAGATAGGAGAGAAACAAGAGAAAGGTGAGAGTTCAGGGCTGGGACAGGGTGGAGCTCTGGAGGATGTCTGGCCCAGTGAGCTAGGGGAAGCAGCAGAGCAAGCTGATCTGAAGATCTCGATCTGATAGTGGCAAAGAAGTCCATGAGTTCACTGCACTTAGCAGAGGTGAGGGTGGAGTGGACAGGGGAGAGTGGTTGAAGAAGATGGTTTAGAGTAAAGAAGCTGAGAATGGGTTATCTTTGCATTCCAGAATGATCCTGGATCAGTGAGCGAGATTAGCAGACGGGAGGAGGACCCAGCAGTGTTTTAAGTGGTCCAGCCAGATCTGGCAGTGAATGGCCAAACCATCTGTCTACCATATCCATTGGATGTTTGAGTCTCTTGGGTTTAACTGAGTGGAGATGAGGGCCTTACTGAGGCAACAGCCAGGTTGAGAGAGAGGGTAATGGCTTTCTCTGGGGCTAGGGTATCAAAAGCGGATGTGTGAGGGTACACTTGAGTAAATGAATAGTTGCAGAACTGTTGTGGCAAATGAAGGACCAAAGGCTTGGTAGTTTAGATTTTGAAAGTGTAGTTGTAGGTGAAATTGGGAATAGTATTTTCCCCCAGGGACGGATACAGAAGGAGGGAAGGTTGGGGCGTGGAAGGGTAATGAGAGAGATACAAGGAACTGATCGGAGATGGCTTCATCTGTGATTGACATGATGGGACTGGCAAAGCATGTGAGCTGGCAAGGTCAAAGGTGAAGGGGGTGGCCACGAATATGGGTTGGGGATTTTAAATTAAGGGAGAGATTTAGGGAGGATAAGAGGACAGGGATTTCAAGAGGAGAGAGAAGATGATGAGTGGAGATGGAAGCTGAAATCCCCAAGAAAGGGAAGCGGTTTGGTCCAGAGGCTGAGGGAACAGCAGTGAAGATATCTCAGTCTTTGTGGTGGTGGGGATGGGGATGGAGGGGCGGGGGGGTGGGGGGGGGTGCAGTATAGTCAGGCAGGGGTGCTTCATATAGGGAGAGAAAATGTCATCACCCCTCCGCCAGGTTTCCATCAACAAAAAATCTGCAAATACAATAGTCAAAAATTAATCTTGCTGAAAAGAGAGGCGTGTTGCCGAAGCTTCTCATCTTGCACTCATCAGGACAAATGCAAGAATGCCAAACAACAATTCATACTGCAGGAGAAAAGGGTGCCAATTGCACCTTTCTTGAATTACCCAGGAACTTGGCAGCTCTCCGTGGCAATGATTTGGCCAATCAGACTCAGCCGGCTAACCAACATAGCATGCATTGTTGTGATCGTTTGAAATTTTGCATTCTTTTGGTTTGTCCTGACGAATGCAAGACAAAATGTCAGCAACATGTCCCTCTTGACAGCAATATTCAACTTCCGTACTACCAAGCGACAATCAAAGATGAATAATTGGATAGCCGCAATCTTTGTTACTGGGTTTGGAGCGACTCGGGTCAATGAGAGCGCGAGAGATGGTGCCACAGGTTAGTCAGATCTCTCTCTGAAAAGAACCCCGAAGGTAGAGGGCAGGGATAAACAGAAAGCATGCAGCAGGAAAGAGTTGCTCAGGAGCCACACCGCTCCCTTAACCATCGAGCCAGCGGGTGGTACTTGCTGAAATCCTGAGCTTCATACCAGTATCTGTTGGCATCCATCAAGGTGAGCTGGAAGCCAATGAGGCCGTATAGATAGGAGTGGTTGTTCCAGGCTGTCTTATCCAAGAAGAAGTTGTACCAATATGGGATGAGAAACATCAGGCAGGAGAGGCGGTAGAAACAGCCGAGCATGATCCCAATGGCTCCTGCAAAGAGACAGAGGCATGTGTTGAAGTGTTAATACAAGGCCACGGCTACTCACTCAGTGAGCTCTCAGAGTGCTTCAAATACAATGAACTGCTCTGAAATGCAGCAGATAACTAGAGAACATTAAAGGTCCTGGAAACAGTAGTCAATCTGTTTCTGGAAATGTTTCTTCAGGAAGGAATGCTGAACAGGAATGGTGAGAGAACTTCCCTGCTCTTCATAGAACGATTAAAGCACAGAAGGAGGCCATTCAGCCTGTCGTGTCTGTGCTGGATCTCTGCAAGAGCAACTTAGCTCGTGCCACTCCCCACCATTTCCCCATAGCCCTTCAAATGTTTTCTCTTCAGATAATTATCCAATTCTTTTCTCAATGCCTCAATTGAATCTGCCTCCACCACACTCTGGGGCAGTGCATTCCAGATCCTAACCACTTGCTGTGTAAAAAGGTTTTTCCTCATGTCACCATTGCTTCTTTTACCAATCACCTTAAATCTGTGTCCTCTGGTTCTCGATCCTTCCACCAATGGGGGAAAGTTTTTTCCCCCTACCTACTTTGTCCAGACCCTGATGATCTTGAGCACCTCTATCAAATCTCCTCTCAACCTTCTCTTCAAGGAGAGCAGTCCCAACTTCTCCAATCTATTCTGAAGTCAGGGAACGCTCAAATTTCCATGCGCAAGGCCCTAGAAGTGGGACCAAAGACCTGAGACTTACCCAACCACATGGCAACGAAGACTACGTACATCCAGTCCAAGGGGAAAGGCTCCAAGAAGTTGAAGAGGGGAAAGCGACAGACCACCTGATCATCAAAGTACCTGAAATCCAGGGAGCTCAAACCCCGCTCCTGTGGGATGTCAAGAGCCATCAGGAAACCTGCAGGGGGGAGAAAAGGGCGAGAAAGGCTTGAAAAGCAAATCATACAATCATATAGGACAAAAGGAGGTTATTTGGAGCATTGTGCCTGTGTCAGCTCTTGGAAAGATCCAATAAAAATCAGTGGGAGGGGCTATGGTTCCCAACCGCTAGCCAGGTGACCTCTGTCAGTAAAGGTGAGGGACTGGATTGGAGTTGCTTGCGATTCTCTTCATGGTTGGATTGCCCTTCGCGTAGGCTCACACGGGCCTCTAGGGCCAGAGACTGCACCTTCCATGGTGAAGGAAGCAGGCAAAACAAATTTGGGTTAACCTTAATTTGCAGCAAATGCAGATTCACCCCCATCGAGCTAGTCCGGGCCAGGAAACACTTGAGATTAGCGGAGGAAATTCCAAACCTCTGGAGTTATAAAGTCAGGCCTTACAATACAGAAATCCGTCTACTGGAATGCCTTATATTCCAAAAGCTTCCAAACCACAGTTGTTCAACCAGCAAAGGGGGCTATAGGAACTTAGGACTTATGAGCAAGAGTAGGCCATCCAGCCCTTTGAGCCTACTCCACCATTCAATAAGATCATGGCTGGTCTGGTTGTGGTCTCAACTCCATGTTCCTGTCTTCCCCCCCCATAACTCTCGACTCCCTCATCTTTCAAAAATCTGTCTAAATCTGCCTTGAATATATTCAATGACCCAGCCTCCACTGCTCTCTGTGGAAGAGAATTCCACAGACTAAAAGCCCTCTGAGAAAAAAAATTCTCCTCCTCTACATCTTAAAAGGGAGGCCTCTTATTCTTAAATTGTGTCCACTAGTTCTAGACTCCCGCACACAAGTGGAAACATCCTCCCGGTATCTGCCTTATCAAATCCCCTCAGGATCTTATATGTTTTAATAGGGTCGCCTCTCATTCTTCTAAACTCCAATGGGTGGAAAGAGGTTGCACTGTCCAGACTCAGCACAACATTTAAATATTTAACCCCAGCCTCATAACTGAAGTTAAAAAGATGACAGCAAATAGACAGGGTTGTGGGCAGGAGCACGCAAGAGAAAGCCTGGGATGCCTTCAGGAAAGAAGGTCACTGCACAGACTAGGGGGAGATCAGGACTGACATTTGGGTTCTTTGCAAAATGTTCAGGGATAACACTGAAAAAACAGCTTGACCCTGGCCTCCGCTGTGCAATACCATGACGGGTATTAAAAAATGCAAACTGAGGAAGCATTCTAACCAGTTCAGCAATACATGTAAGCGCTTTGTAACTAGAACCAGAACAGAAAATGTATCACGCACAGGTACAGTCTGACTGACGGTGATTCAGCTCTCGTGAAGAGTTGCTGGCCATGTGTGTTCAATTATCTCGCCGCCAAGTAATGAGCAAAGGCTGTGGGCGCTTTGAATTTCACAGGAAATCTGGGAAGGATTAGGGAATGGAAAGAACAAATCCCTATATGTTAGTTTTTTTATTGGAGCGGTAACAGCACTGACATTTGATCTGGAATGAGTGAGGTGGAGGCAGATTCAATCGTGACTTTCAAAAGGGAATTGGATAAGCACCAAAGGAGCGAGAAAAAAAAATTGCAGGGCTACAGAGAAAGGGTGGGGGTGTTGGAACTAGCTGAGTTGCTCTTGCTGAGAACCAGCACAGACTCAATGGGCTGAATGGCCTCCTTCGGCACTGTAACCATTCAACGGTTCTAACCCCACAGGATAAACACATACGCCAGTGATTGCTTTGATTCCCAATTTCCTTTCGTAACTATTACTGGATACAGGATCATGAGTGATGTATATAAAATGTGCCTTCCAGACCTCCTTATCTGTGGCAGTGGCAGAAGGGGGAGGAAAGAGGGGGTGGGGTTGGGTTGGTGTTTAAACCTCTGAATTGTCAACTTAGCAGATATCAGCGGGGCTCAAGAATCAAATCTGCGACTATGCAGTATCATAGAATGCTAACAGCAGAGAAGGAGGCCATTCGGTCCATCGTGACTGTGCCAGCTCTCTGCAAGAGCAACTCACATAGTCCCACTCACCTGCCTTATCCCCAATCGCCCTGCACATTTTCTCCCTTCAGTTGCTTATTCAATTCCCTCCCGAAAGCCACAATTGACCCTGCCTCCACCACACTCTCAGGTAGCATTCCACATCCCAACCACTCGCTGGGTAAAAAAAGTCAACCATCCGCTTGTCTTACTGGGAATAGCCCAAATTTGATTCATGAGGAACGTTGGTCTTAGCTGGGACGGAGCTCCCTGTGGCTTCGGCAGTGCAATTATGATGCCACCCACCACCCCCCAAACCCTTTAAGCCAAGAGTCAGCAACCATTTTTAGTTGAAGAGTCTTTAAAAAAAAATTTGCACAAAATATAAATTCTTGGGAGCCACAAGATGAAAATTTGGCATTTCTAAACCAAATACTTGGCTAATTGTCAAGTCTCTCTGGCAGAATGCATAATTTGCATACATAATAAATAATTGTAGGGGCGACAGTGGCATAGTGGTATTGTCACTGGACTAGTAATCCAGAGGCCCAGGCTAATGCTCTGGGGACATGGGTTCAAATCCCACCATGGCATTTGGTAAATCTGGAATATAAAGCTCGTCTCAGTAATGGCAACCATGACAACCATCATCGATTGTGGTAAAAACCCCTGCTGTCCTTACCCAGTCTGGCCTACATGTGACTTGAGACCCACAATAATGTGGCTGACTCATAGCTGCCCTTAAGTCACGCAGTTCAAGGATAATTAGGTATGCGTGACAAATGTCTTGCCAGCAACGCCCATATCCCATGAAAGGATAAATAAAAAATAAATAAAATTAATTATTTTTTATTGATACACAGGGCTGAATTTTGCCGTTGGTGAGCAGGGGGCGGGGCCTGTTTGCCGACGCGTAAAATGATGCGGGATGACATCAGGCGGAACCCCCGACGTCATCCTGCCCCATTTAAATTTTCAGGAAGGCGGGGGCACAGCAAAATATCAGCTGTGGGCCCACTAACCTGTCAATAGCCTATTGAGGCCATTGACAGGATCATTTAAACAATTAAAGTACCTGCCCGTCCAACCTCAAGGTTGGCGGGTCGGCCAGGAGCCCCGGCGGCAAATAGAGAAAACACGAAACCTCATCCACCGGCGGGATGAGGTTTCACGCAGGGTTTTAAACATTTTAAGAAAGTTAATCTGTAAATTATGAACATGTCCCATCTCATGTGACATGAGGGGGACATGTTAGGGAATTTTTTTTTCTCTGTTTTTAATATTTTTCAAACTGTCAGCGATCGCCCTGAGGCTGCACTTAGCCTCAGGGAGATGTGCGCTCTTTCGTGCGCATGCATGAAAGAGCGCACTCTCGCTTTTGGGGAATCCCCCCCGCCCGCACAGGAAGAGCATAGCTCTTCCCGCTGGATGTCACGCTGGGCCGGCCTTAATTGGCCCGCCCACATAAAATGGCGGCGGGACCCGCTTCTCCGGCGGGAATCGGCTCCCTGCCTGCCGGGGATTGGGTCGGGTCGGGCCCGCCCGCCCGACAGGCAGAAAATTCTGCCCACAAGTTCAAAACAATTAGAAATTAAAGTAGATCAAATGCTGAATTATCACATTTTTTGATTTTTTTACTGATAATTTTGTCAGTGAAGTCATCTTTAAAACAGTTTTCAAACTTAAGATGCGTAGAATTAAGACAACTCTTTCAGCCATTAATTCTCATGATCAAAAAAGCTTCTAATAGCACATTCAGAATAATTTATCATCTCTGCTCCATTAGAAACTATAATAATCACAACCATAAAACCTGTTGTTCAAGCCAAAGGTTTTATCGATAACTACTTGAATAGGTTTATTTAGAACACAAGGCTGTTTGAATAACCATTTGAAACCGTAAAGTGCAACATAGTGATTCAATTCTTATCCCCGCAATGAAAAATAGCCTTAATTTTTTATAGGTTTCTTCATGTTAATGCAATCCAACTGGAAAAGGTTGGGGGCCGCAAATGAGATGTTAAAGAGTCACATGAGGCTTAGGAGCCACAGGTTCTGGCCCCCTAGGTTAGTGGACAGGCAACGACATCCAACTGGTCTAGGCTCATGCAGTGAGCCACTAGGAGCCAGCATTGCTACAACTGTCCTGCAGCCTGTGCCAGTGTGACAGTCTTGGAGCACCTTCACCGCCCCTGCAGTCAGCCAAGACATGGTCAGTTTTCTCACCGCCCTGCTGCAGAGTTTCGACGCAAGGTCTCGTCGATCAGAGGTTAAAGCCGGGCTGTTAATTGGTTAGATCATACGGATATGGTTTTTGTCAGCTCACCTGAGATAGTCGCAACTCAGAAAACAAGCGGAGTTTGGTTTGGCTGCACAGTTCTGCTTATGTCAGGTTTGACCCCTACTGGTGTGTAGTTACTTGAAGAGGTGTATTGATAGGGGAAGAATCCTGCTTGTTATCTATGCTGGGAATATCACCAAGCTACTCATAGTCAGTACCTGCTAATCTCCATACGCACGCAGCCAGCAAAGGTGTTGAGGCATGGGGTAGAACTGGAAACTCAGGTTTGATTTTCTCCTTCCTAGCCCAGGGGCAGAGAGTGACTATAGCACCCCAGTTAAGGTCAGAAAACATGGCACAGGGATTGCCTGGGACACTGTGCTCTGTATAGGTTCAGTTACACACTTTACCATTGAGTCATCAAACATAGAACATTACAATACCGAAGGAGGTCATTCAGCCCATCAAGTTCATGCTCACTCTCTGTAATTCCCTCCCTATATTCCCGTAGCCCTGAAAGTTTATTTCCCTCGAGTGCCCATCCAGTTTCCTTTTGAAATCATTCATCATCTCTGCTTCTACCATCCTGGTAGACAGGGTGTTCCAGGTCATTAATACTCACTGCGTAAATCACAGCACCTCCTGCATCTCTTGCCCAAGATCATAAATCTGTAACCCCCCCCACCCAGTCCATACAGCATTAGCCAATGGGAACAGCTTCTCTTTGTTTACCTTACCTTATCCAAACCTGTCAGAATCTTGTCCACCTCTATCAAATCTCCCCTCAATCTCCTTTGCTCCAAGGAGAACAACCCCAGCTTCTCCGACCCAACCTTGTAGCTAAACCTCATCCCTGGAACCATTCTAGCACCCTCATATCCTACCTAAAGTGTGGTGACCAGAACTGGACCCAATACTCTAATTGAGGCCTAACCAGAGTTTTATAAAGGTATAAACAGCCCTCCTTTTTCCCCAGCAGGTGAACACTGAAATTACGCAAAGAGTGGGCACCACTTCAAACATTTAACAAAAAAAAACCTACATTCTTATAGCACCTTTCGCAGCTTCAGGCATCCCAAAACATTTTACGGCCAATTAAGTAATTTTGTAGTGGCTGTTATAATGCCAGGAATCCAAATTGCATGTAGCAAACTCCCACAAACTGCGCTGAGGTACATCACCAAATAATACTTCCCTTTTTTTTAAAAAAAGTTAAAGTGGTAGAATAAATCTTGTCTAGGATTTTCCTGTTACTTTACAGCCACCTGAGGCGGTAGATATGCCTGGAATGGACGACAGAACCTCTGACAGTGCAGCACTCCCTCAGCGCTGTCAGACTAGATTTTGTGCCCAAGTCTCTCTGTGGGAGACTCAAACCCATATTGTCTTAAAGGCGACAGCACTGTCAGTGAGCTACAGCTGACGCTTCAAGCAGCAAGTTACTAAAAAAGCCCCTTTCGACAGACAGAGAAGAAGTCGGGACTCACCAAAGAGAAACCTGAAGATCCCCAGGGATGCGGGGTCAGTGGGCCGGCTCAGCAGACAAACAAACCGACGCCAGCTCCGGAAATCTGACAGCTCGAATCCAAAGATCCTCTTCATCTTGCTGACCTCCTCCTCCGTCCCTTTCTCCTTTGGGGCTTTCGTCCTGGCACAGTGAGACATACCTGGAGCGCTGGGTTTAAAGGCAGCAGCGCCTTCCCCAAAAAACAAAGAGGAATCAAAATGGAAACTTATTTCTCTTTTTGCAAATTCCCTCTCCGCATGCCCAAGAATTTTCAGACAACCCACTTGTGGAATGAGCATACACTGTTGCTACACAGTCACTTCTTGGGACCTAAACTCAGAAGAAATGAGTCTTTGGGGAATGTAATCTACAGCCTGGGGGTGGAGGGGTGCAGTTATCATCCCAGTTTCCAACTGCAATTCTGGTAAATCATAACTCTTTTGCTGGTTTCCCGTTATAAATCATTAACCAATGTTTATTTTGCATGGGTTTGGGTCAATTTGGGAGTATTTATTCATGTCGCAACACAGCTTGCCTGCTCTGAGATAGCAGATTTTGTTAAAGGACTTTCTGCTCCCCACCCGCCTCCCTGCCCGAGTGAGGTGAGTACCTGTCCGTCTCAGGTTGTCCCCGCTGGCTCGATGCATGTCTGGTCACCGCGGCTGCCCTGCCGAATCTCTCTGAGCCCACCACGTCCCCACACTCCGCCACACTGCCAGAAAGCAAATCCCACACAAATCACATTCCTGCAAAGGCTGCCAGACACACTGCCGCAAATCGACCAGCTGTCGTTAAAACTCGCAAAGCTCCTCCCAACAGGGAGGCACCTGCTCCAATCCGCTGTGAGGACCGGCTCCCAGACAACAGCGGTCCTGCTGCAAAGCAAACAGGGCTCCCGTTTAACGCTGACATTAGCGGACAGGGCTCCTGTTCACAGGGCTGCTGTTTAACACTGACATTAGCGGACAGGGCTCCTGTTCACAGGGCTGCTGTTTAACACTGACATTAGCGGACAGGGCTCCTGTTCACAGGGCTGCTGTTTAACACTGACATTAGCGGACAGGGCTCCCGTTTAACGCTGACATTAGCGGACAGGGCTCCTGTTCACAGGGCTGCTGTTTAACACTGACATTAGCGGACAGGGCTCCTGTTCACAGGGCTGCTGTTTAACACTGACATTAGCGGACAGGGCTCCTGTTCACAGGGCTGCTGTTTAACGCTGACATTAGCGGACAGGGCTCCTGTTCACAGGGCTGCTGTTTAACGCTGACATTAGCGGACAGGGCTCCTGTTCACAGGGCTGCTGTTTAACACTGACATTAGCGGACAGGGCTCCCGTTTAACGCTGACATTAGCGGACAGGGCTCCTGTTCACAGGGCTGCTGTTTAACACTGACATTAGCGGACAGGGCTCCTGTTCACAGGGCTCCTCTTTAACACTGACATTAGCGGACAGGGCTCCCGTTTAACGCTGACATTAGCGGACAGGGTTCCTGTTCACAGGGCTGCTGTTTAACACTGACATTAGCGGACAGGGCTCCTGTTCACAGGGCTGCTGTTTAACACTGACATTAGCGGACAGGGCTCCTGTTCACAGGGCTGCTGTTTAACACTGACATTAGCGGACAGGGCTCCCGTTTAACGCTGACATTAGCGGACAGGGCTCCTGTTCACAGGGCTGCTGTTTAACACTGACATTAGCGGACAGGGCTCCTGCTCACAGGGCTGCTGTTTAACACTGACATTAGCGGACAGGGCTCCTGTTCACAGGGCTGCTGTTTAACACTGACATTAGCGGACAGGGTTCCTGTTCACAGGGCTGCTGTTTAACACTGACATTAGCGGACAGGGTTCCTGCTCACAGGGCTGCTGTTTAACACTGACATTAGCGGACAGGGCTCCTGTTCACAGGGCTGCTGTTTAACACTGACATTAGCGGACAGGGCTCCTGTTCACAGGGCTGCTGTTTAACACTGACATTAGCGGACAGGGCTCCCGTTTAACGCTGACATTAGCGGACAGGGTTCCTGTTCACAGGGCTGCTGTTTAACACTGACATTAGCGGACAGGGTTCCTGTTCACAGGGCTCCTCTTTAACACTGACATTAGCGGACAGGGCTCCTGTTCACAGGGCTGCTGTTTAACACTGACATTAGCGGACAGGGTTCCTGTTCACAGGGCTGCTGTTTAACACTGACATTAGCGGACAGGGTTCCTGCTCACAGGGCTGCTGTTTAACACTGACATTAGCGGACAGGGCTCCTGTTCACAGGGCTGCTGTTTAACACTGACATTAGCGGACAGGGCTCCTGTTCACAGGGCTGCTGTTTAACACTGACATTAGCGGACAGGGCTCCCGTTTAACGCTGACATTAGCGGACAGGGTTCCTGTTCACAGGGCTGCTGTTTAACACTGACATTAGCGGACAGGGTTCCTGTTCACAGGGCTCCTCTTTAACACTGACATTAGCGGACAGGGCTCCTGTTCACAGGGCTGCTGTTTAACACTGACATTAGCGGACAGGGCTCCTGTTCACAGGGCTGCTGTTTAACACTGACATTAGCGGACAGGGTTCCTGTTCACAGGGTTCCCGTTTAACACTGACATTAGCGGACAGGGCTCCTGTTCACAGGGCTGCTGTTTAACACTGACATTAGCGGACAGGGTTCCTGTTCACAGGGCTGCTGTTTAACACTGACATTAGCGGACAGGGTTCCTGTTCACAGGGCTGCTGTTTAACGCTGACATTAGCGGACAGGGTTCCTGTTCACAGGGCTCCCGTTTAACACTGACATTAGCGGACAGGGCTCCTGTTCACAGGGCTGCTGTTTAACACTGACATTAGCGGACAGGGCTCCTGTTCACAGGGCTGCTGTTTAACACTGACATTAGCGGACAGGGCTCCTGTTCACAGGGCTGCTGTTTAACGCTGACATTAGCGGACAGGGCTCCTGTTCACAGGGCTGCTGTTTAACGCTGACATTAGCGGACAGGGCTCCTGCTCACAGGGCTGCTGTTTAACGCTGACATTAGCGGACAGGGCTCCTGTTCACAGGGCTGCTGTTTAACACTGACATTAGCGGACGGGGTTCCTGCTCACAGGGCTGACCATAAGACCATAAGACATAGGAGCAGAAATTAGGCCATTTGGCCCATCGAGTCTGCTCCGCTATTCAATCATGGCTGATAAGTGTCTGAACCCCATTCTCCCGCCTTCTCCCCGTAACCTTTGATCCCCTTACCAATCAAGAACCTATCTATCTCGGTCTTAAATACACTCAATGACCTGGCCTCCACAGCCTTCTGTGGCAATGAATTCCATGGATTCACCACTCTCTGGCTAAAGAAGTTTCTCCTCATCTCTGTTCTAAAAGGTCTTCCCTTTACTCTGAGGCTGTGCCCTCGGGTCCTAGTCTCTCCTAATGGAAACATCTTCCCCACGTTCACTCTATCCAGGCCTTTCAGTATTCTGTAAGTTTCAATCAGATCCCCCCTCATCCTTCTAAACTCCATCGAGTATAGACCCAGAGTCCTCAAACGTTCCTCATATGTTAAGCCTTTCTTTCCTGGGATCGTTCTCGTGAACCTCCTCTGGACCCTCTCCAGGGCCAGCACATCCTTCCTGAGATACGGGGCCCAAAATTGCTCACAATATTCTAAATGTGGTCTGACCAGAGCCTTATAAAGCCTCAGCAGCACATCCCTGCTTTTATATTCTAGTCCTCTCGAAATAAATGCCAACATTGCATTTGCCTTCCAAACTACCGACTCAACCTGCAAGTTAACCTTAAGAGAATCCTGAACTAGGACTCCCAAGTCCCTCTGCACTCCAGATTTCTGAATTCTCTCCCCATTTAGAAAATAGTCTATGCCTCTATTCTTCCTACCAAAGTGCATGACCTCACACTTCCCCACGTTGTATTCCATCTGCCACTTCTTTGCCCATTCTCCTAACCTGTCCAAATGCTTCTGCAGCCTCCCTGGCTCCTCAATACTACCTGTCCCTCCACCTATCTTTGTAGCATCTGCAAACTTAGCCAGGATGCCCTCAGTTCTAAAAACAAAAAGCTAAAAGCTACTGCGGATGCTGGAAATCCAAAACAAAAACAGAATTACCTGGAAAAACTCAGCAGGTCTGGCAGCATCGGTGGAGAAGAAATCAGCCCCCCTCAGTTCCTTCATCTAGATCATTAATGTATGAATTGAAAAGTTGTGGTCCCAACACTGACCCCTGCGGAACTCCACTAGTCACCAGCTGCCATCCTGAGAAGGACCCCCTTATCCCTACTCTCTGCCTCCTGCCAGACAGCCAGTCTTCTATCCATGCTAGTACCTTGTCTCTAACATCATGGGCTCTTATCTTACTGAGCAGCCTCCTGTGCGGCACCTTGTCAAAGGCCTTCTGGAAGTCCAAGTAGATAACATCCATTGGCTCTCCTTTGTCTAACCTACTCATTACCTCCTCAAAGAATTCTAACAGATTTGTCAGGCATGACCTCCCCTTGATGAAACCATGCTGACTTTGCCCTATTTTACCATGCACTTCCAAGTATTCTGAAATCTCATCCTTAATAATGGACTCTAAAATCTTACCAACGATCGAGGTCAGGCTAATCGGCCTGTAATTTCCCGTCTTTTGCCTCACTCCCTTCTTAAACAGGGGGGTTACATTAGCGATTTTCCAGTCCGCTGGGACCCTCCCTGACTCGAATGATTCCTGAAAGATCACCACTAACGCCTCCACTATCTCTTCGGCTATCTCCTTCAGAACTCTGGGGTGTAATCCATCTGGTCCAGATGATTTATCCGCCTTCAGACCTTTCAGTTTTCCTCGCACCTTCTCCTTGGTAATGGCCACCATACTCACCTCTGCCCCCCGACTCTCTTGAACTTTGGGGATGTTACTCGTGTCTTCCACCGTGAAGACTGATGCAAAGTACCTATTCAGTTCCTCCGCCATTTCTTTGTTCCCCACTACTACTACTCCAGCGTCATTTTCCAGCAGCCCAATGTCCACTTTTGCCTCTCTCTTACCCTTTATATATCTAAAAAAACTCTTGCAATCTTCTTATATATTATTGGCTAGTTTACCCTCATATTTAATCTTCTCCCTCCTTATTTCTTTTTTAGTTGTCCTCTGTTGGTCTTTGTACGCTTCCCAATCCCCTGGTTTTCCACTGCTCTTCGCTGCATTGTATGCTTTCTCTTTAGCTTTTATGCTGTCCCTGACTTCCCTTGTCAGCCATGGTTGCATCGTCCTTCCTTTAGTATGCTTCTTCTTCCTAGGGACGAATTTTTGCTGTGTCTCCCAAATTACTCCCAGAAACTCCTGCCATTGCTGTTCCACTGTCTTTCCTGCTAGGCTCATCTCCCAGTCAATTCTGGCCAGCTCCTCCCTCATGCCTCTGTAGTTGCCTTTATTCAACTGTAATACCGTTACCTCTGATTCCAGCTTTTTCCTCTCAAATTGCAGGGTCAATTCTATCATATTATGGTCACTTCCTCCTAAGGGTTCCTTCACCTTAAGCTCCCTTATCAAATCTGCCTCATTACACATCACTAAATCTAGAATTGCCTGTTCCCTAGTGGGCTCTACCACAAGCTGCTCCAAAAAACCCCCTCGTAGACATTCCACGAATTCCTTTTCTTGGGATCCACTACCAACCTGATTTTCCCCGTCTACCTGCATATTGAAATCCCCCATGATCACTGTAACCTTGCCTTTCTTACACGCCTTTTCTATCTCCTGGTGTATCTTGTGCCCCACATCCTGACTACTGTTCGGAGGCCTGTACATAACTCCCATTATGGTTTTTTTTACCTTTGCGGTTCCTCAACTCTGCCCACACAGATTCTACATCATCTGACCCTACGTCATTTCTTGCTATCGATTTAATTTCATTTCTTACTTACAAAGCAACCCCACCCCCTCTGCCAACCTGCCTATCTTTTCGATAGGATGTATATCCTTGGATATTTAGCTCCCAGTCCTGATCCCCTTGCAGCCATGTCTCCGTGGTGCCCACCACATCATACCTGCCAATTTCAATCTGCGCCACAAGCTCATTTACCTTATTTCATATACTGCGTGCATTCAGATACAACACCTTCAGTCCTGTATTTCCCGTCCCCTTTCTCACTGTCGTCCCTTTATCTGATGTGCTTGAAGTTAGATTCCTAGCCCTTTCCAAACATTCTGTCCTATTTTGTGTTCTGGAGACTTTAATAGCCTCTCCAGGGCTCTCATTTCTTTTCAGTTTTTTCATAATTTTCCATGAAGTTGAATCCACCCCCCCACACGCTAACCTGCTGCTTTGTTTCCCATTAGTCATACTTCTTGCAGTTTTACCCTACCCCCCCACCCCCCAATTTTCTAGTTTAAAGTCCTGTTGGCCACCCTATTTACCCTTTTCGCTAGAACATTGGTCCCAGATCGATTCAGGTGGAGACCGTCCCAACCTCCTATTCTAATACTGATGCCAGTGCCCCATGAAATGGAACCACTCTTTCCCGCACCACTCCTTTAGCCATGCATTTACATCCCTTATTCTCATGTCCCTATGCCAATTTGCACATGGCTCGGGTAGTAATCCGGAGATTATAACCCTTGAGGACCTGTTCTTTAATTTAGTTCCTAGTTCCTGATAATCCCCAAACAAGCCCTCTTTCCTAGTCTTACCTATGTTATTTGTCCCAACATGGACCACAACAACTGGATCCTCCCCCTCCCTCTCCAATATCCTTTCAAGCCGGTCGGAGATATCCCTCACCCTGGCACCGGGCAGGCAACATACCATGCGGGACTCTCGATCCTGCTAACAAAGGAAGCTATCAATTCCCCTAATTATAGAATCCCCTACAACTACCACTTGTCTTTTTGCTCCCCCATCTTGAATGGCCTCCTGTGCCACGGTGCCATGGTCAGCTGGCTCATCCTCCCTACAGCCCTGTTCCTCATCCACACAGGGAGCAAGTACCTTGTACCTGTTGGACAAGGTCAAGAGCTGAGGCTCCTCTGTTCCTGAACACAGGATCCCTCTACCTGCCTCACTTGGAGTCACACCCTGCTGACCCTGACCACTGACCGGACTTGAGGTACTTAATCTATCGGGTGCGATCTCCTCCTGAAACAAAACATCCAGGTAACTTTCCCCCTATCGGATGTGCCGCAGCGTCCGGAGCTCGGACTCCAGCTCATCAATTCTGAGCCAGAGTTCCTCCAGCAATCAACACTTGCTGCAGATGTGGTCACTGCGGCTCGCAATGGGATCTGCCAGCTCCCACATCATACAGCTACAGCACATCACCTGCCCAGACATCTCGACTTAGATAATTCATTCATTAATTAGCTTTGCAGTGTTTTTTTTTTTCAAATTTGGTGCAGAATTCCTACCTACCAATCAGGTCACAGCTTTCCTGTGATGTAACTTTTTCAGTTTTGGTTTCAGTTATTCTGTGCCCCGCGGTCATCGCTCCGGTGCTCCACCCTCCGAGTCTGCTCCCTGGAGACAAGGCCGCGAATCCCCGAGGTAAGCTAGATTTATGCTCACCGCTCTGGTGCTCCTCCCTCTGAGTCTGCTCCCAGGATTTACTCACCAATCAGCTGCTTTTTCTTTAAAATCCACTTTCAGAAGAGTGTCCCTCGCAGGTCTGGTGCACTCCTGAAGGTACTGCCTCTTCCTCTCTTTTTTTTTAGGTTTGAGGAGGAGGGAGGGATGGAAACACTACAGCAAAGTAATGTTTGGGGCTATTCCGTTCTTTGGCAGTGGGTCCTCCTTGATTCCCTCCTAAGTCGCGGTGGCTGCGGTGACTTCTCCCAGAATGCTTCAGTCACTTCTCACCAGCGCCCTCTGTTTCACACTGACATTAGCGGACAGGGCTCCTGCTCACAGGGCTGCTGCTTAACGCTGACATTAGCGGACAGGGTTCCTGCTCACAGGGCTGCTGTTTAACACTGACATTAGCGGACAGGGTTTCTGCTCACAGGGCTGCTGTTTAACACTGACATTAGCGGACAGGGTTCCTGTTCACAGGGCTGCTGTTTAACACTGACATTAGCGGACAGAGCTCCTGCTCACAGGGCTGCTGTTTAACACTGACATTAGCGGACAGGGCTCCTGTTCACAGGGCTGCTGTTTAACACTGACATTAGCGGACAGGACTCCTGTTCACAGGGCTGCTGTTTAACATTGACATTAGCGGACAGGGCTCCTGTTCACAGGGCTGCTGTTTAACGCTGATATTAGCGGACAGGGTTCCTGTTCACAGGGCTGCTGTTTAACACTGACATTAGCGGACAGGGCTCCTGCTCACAGGGCTGCTGTTTAACACTGACATTAGCGGACAGGGCTCCTGCTCACAGGGCTGCTGTTTAACACTGACATTAGTGGACAGGGCTCCTGCTCACAGGGCTGCTGTTTAATACTGACATTAGCGGACAGGGCTCCTGTTCACAGGGCTGCTGTTTAACACTGACATTAGCGGACAGGGCTCCTGCTCACAGGGCTGCTGTTTAACACTGACATTAGCGGACAGGGCTCCTGTTCACAGCAGAAATGACAATTCACTTAGCAAGTGTTGTGCTTCTCCTCATGAGAGTACAAGCTGAGTCCCACATCTGCTGAAACTGGCTCTTAAAAAATTCGCCTGCAGCTGCTTGGGCCCTGAGCTCTGGAATTCCCTCCCCATTACCTCTCTTTCCTCATGTTAGACGCTGCCTCAAGCCTCCCTCTTTGACCAACGTTATGTGGTTCAGTCTCAATATGTGCAATGTTTGATAATGCTCCTTTCAATAAGCGCCTTGGGCCATTTACCTATGTTTAAAGGTTAGGGTTGCCAACTGTGGTTAAATGTATTTCTGGAAGTTTCATCACATGACTCGTCCCCAAACTCCAGCTATTGGTCCACCAGCTCATCCATCCTTGTGATGCACTTTCTTCCTACACTAATTTGAAAGCAAAAAGACTCATTACCCAATTGGATGATAGTTGATTGTCACCAAACAGCCTTTTGTCCCCCATTTTCAATACTTTTATATCTGGTAAAAATAAATGTTCAAAAATCATTACAAAAGACCATTTTTTTTAATGTCCCAAAGACATTTCCCTAGGGCTGTTCACAGCAGTGTCCTGGAGATTAATCTTCAATTCTTGGAGCCTCCAGGCCATTCCTGGAGGGTTAGCAACCCTGTTAAAGGTGCTATATAAATGCAAGTTCTTGTTAAAGAATGGTGCTGTCCCAGAGTCCTGGCCAACCTTCCTCCCTTGCCAAACTGCAGATTCATGAAATTTCAGGGATCGCAGTGTGTTTTGACCACTAGGATTAATGTACCTGTAAAAGAATATTCATCAAGGCCACCAGACAAGTCCTTAAAAAAAGTCTTCACCTTATCTCATTATTTACCTTGGGTTTATCATCCCTAAGAGTTAATTATACCTAACTTTAGCTCCTTAGACTGTCTGATATCAACCAATTTGGATTATATTAGTATTTAAGCTACCACTGATCAGGATCCCCATAAGCTATTGAATGAATTAATCAACCCTTTCTTGCCAATTTTCAACAAAGTCAAAGATTGTTTATTAACTTTAGCACATAGCTCATCAAAATTACAAATGACATCCTGTTGACTGTAACAGAGGTAAGCTATCCCTCCTCATCCTTCCTGGCCTGTCTGGAGCCTTTGACATGGTTGACCACAATGTCCTCCTCCAACGCCTCTCCTCTCTGACCTGGCCAGAAGACAAGAAGGAAAATATATGTATATTTATGTCAACCCGGCTACTTCGTAAAATTGTTATTTTTATTTTAAAAATGGACAAGGCTTTACCCTGACTAGCCATGACTCATACCAGAGGAATTTCTAACCTTCAGAAACCAGCAGGGACCTTGTTATCTTTAAAGAGGTGCTGTTTAACTCAACCACCCTCCTGTCCGTAACAACTGTCATCCAGCTGTGTGGGACTGCACTCACCTGGTTCCATTCTTAGCTATCTAATCATTGCCAGAATATCATCTGCAATAGTTTCTCTTCCCACTCCTGCAACGTTACCTCTGGTGTCTTCAAGGGATCCTTGAGCCCCACCTGATTTATCATCTACATGCTGCCCCTTGGCGACATCATCCAAAAGCACAGTGACAGTTTTCACAAGCCCGTTGTCTTCAGCCCCCGCTCCAAACTGTGTTGCCTAGCTACCAATTCTATCTCTCTCCGTGGCAACTGAGTCTGAGGCTGAACCAGGCTGTTCACAGTGTTTGGCCCTGAGATGAGCTTCCGACCACATATCAATGCCATCACGAAGGTCACCTATTTCCACCTCCATAACATCGCCCAACTTCGCTCCTCCCTCAGCTCATGATGCCACCACCAAATACATCTTCCCTACACCGCCCCCCCCCCCCCCACCCCACCACCCCAGTCGGCATTCCGCAGGGACCTTTCCCTCAGGGACACCCTGGTTCACTCCTCCTTCACTCCCAACACCTCAACCCCATCCCACAGCACCTTCCCATGCAATCATAGAAGGTGCAACACCTACCCCTTTACTTCCCCCTCCTCACCATCCAAGGGCCCAAACACTCCTTTCATTTGCACCTCCTTCAATTTGGTCTACTGCATTCGCTGTTCCCAATGCGGTCTCCTCTACATTGGAGAGACCAAACACAGACTGGATGACCGCTTTGCGGAACACCTTCGGTCTGTCCACAAGCATGACCCAGACCTCCCTGTCACTTGCCATTTCAACACACCACCCTGCTCTCATGCCCACATGTCAACGCAAACTGGAGGAACAGCACCTCACCTTCCAATTAGGCACTTTACAGCCTTCCGGACTTGACACTGAGTTCAACAACTTCAGACCATGAACTCTCCCCTCCATTCCCACCCCCTTTCTGAAAACCCCCTTTCTCTTATTTATTTTTATTTTTAAATTTTTATTTATTTCTTTATTTTTTTTATTTTTTCCCACTTATTATTATTTTTTACATTTATTTCCATTTTATTAATTATTTTATCCCCAGCTTTTAGCCTTTCCGATCTTCTTTCCCACCACCATCCCCTACCCCCACTCCACCCCCACTAGGGCTATCTGTCACTTTCCAGAGTGCTTACCCTGGTCCGGCCATTATCACATTCTGCTTCCCACTCTTAATGTCACCATTAGCACCTCCTATAGCCAGAACCACCACTATTAACAACTTTGACCTGTTCCACCCACCCCCGCCACCTTAAACAGTATATATTTCATCATATTTCTACTTCCCTTCAGCTCTGAAGAAGAGTCATACAGACCCGAAACGTTAACTCTGTCTTCCTCTCCACAGATGCTGTCAGACCTGCTGAGCTTTTCCTGAAGGGTAGATGTTGGCTACTGTGTATGTTATCTAGAATATTTGGCTAAGACGAAAATCATGATTGATAGAAGACAGGAGAACATGGACAGTTAGGAATAAGGGTGCCTTTTAATGAATTTAAGTAAAGACAAGATAATTAGAGCATTTTCAGAGCCACACTGGGCATGCTTAAATAAAGGCAAAGCAACCTGAGCCTTGGAATCATGTGACATTAGTCAGACCTTATTCACTGTTCAACTGTTTGATAAGTAAACCTTTGTATTTAACATTTCACTTCTTGTACTGTAGACTGGTTTATAAGTATACAAAACATATATACTTTGGAGCAAGGCCCCTTCCAGCCATAGTACTGAAACAGTCCATATCCATATGCAGCAAGAATTGGACAATATTCAGACTTGGGCTGATAAATGGCAAGTTCATTTGTGCCACACAAGTGCTCGGCAATGACCATCCCCAACAAGAGAAAATCTAACCATCTCCCCTTGACAGTGTGACAGTTAACTGTCAATCACCTGAAACCTGATTAGGGCCTGAATAGGTGTTGATTACTATTTGAAGCTTAACTAGTGTGAGTCAACTCAGTTCTATGTAAGAAAGGGACTGTTTAGAAGCACACTACAGTGTGCTTGCACATGAACAGGGGTGAGACCTCATCGTGAGTGAGACACAGCCAGAGTGAGTGTGGGTAATGGCAATTTGGTGCACAGTGGGAATTCGGTGCATAGAGGAAGAGGTGATCTTTGCATTTTTTCTTTGCTATCCAACTTCTTAAATCTTCAGAAAGAGGTCTTGCCCTGCTGCAGCAGTAGAAGCTACAAGAGAAAGGAATGACTGGTAAGTAGTGGGTGAGGTCGGGTAAGTATTTACTACTTTAATTGCTTATAGTTTAAGGTATCTTTGTGGTTTATAGTTTGTATATTCTATAGTAACAAGGATCAGGAAAGAAGGGCCCTAGAGTAATTGATTTAAAAGGTTTAATTTAAAGGGGTAAGTCATGGCAGGAGAGCTCAAAGCCGTGGTGTGCTCCTCGCGCTCCATGTGGGAAGCCAGGAACATTTCCAGTGCCCGGGACCAGCATGTGTGCAGGAAGTGTGTCCAGCTGCAGCTCCTGGAAGCTCATGTTTCAGAACTGGAACAGCGGCTGGGGACACTGTGTAGCATCCGCGAGTCTGAGAGCATCGTTATAGCACGTTTAGAGAGGTGGCCACATGGCAGATGAAGGGACTTGAGGAAGGAAGGGAATGGGTGACCACCAGGCAGTCCAAGAGAAACAGGCAGGTAGTTCAGGAGTCCCCTGGGGTCCCGCTCGCAAATTGGTATTCCATTTTGGAGGTTGATGAGGGTGATGGTTCCTTCAGGGAGTGCAGACAGAGCCATTCTTCTGGTGTCACAAGCAGCCTGTCTGTACAGGAGAACAGGAAGAGAGGAAGAGCAATAGTAATAGTGGATTCTATAGTCAGGGGAACAGATAGGCGCTACTGTCGCCATCAGCATGACTCCAGGATGGTATGTTGCCTCCCTGGTGCCAGGGTCTGGGATGTCACTGAATGGCTGCCAGGGCATCCTGAAGGGGGAGGGTGATAAGGCAGAGGTCATGGTACATGTTGGTACCAATGACATAGGTAGAAAGAGGGATGAGATCTTGCATCAAGAATTCAGGGAGTTAGGCAGTAGACTAAAAAGCAAGACCTCTCAGGTTGTAATCTCTGGATTACTCCCAGTGCCACCTGCTAGCGAGCACAGAAATAGGAGAATAGTGCAGATGAATATGTGGCTTAAGAGTTGATGCAGGAAGGAGGGTTTTAGATTCCTGGATCACTGGGATCGTTTCTGGGGAAGGTGGGGCCTGTACAAGCGGGACAGTCTACATCTGAACCAGAGCGGGACTAACATCCTTGCGGGCGGGTTTGCTATTGCTGTTGGGAGGAATTTAAACTAATTTGGCAGGGGGAGGGGCACAGAATGTTAGCAGAATAGGGACACATCATAATACAGTAAAACAATCAAGTCAAAGGGAGTACAGCTGCATTAAGTTTCAATGGAGTAAGACAAGGCTGGCCTCTACTTTAATGCCAGGAGTATTATAAAACAGATGAGTTAAGGGTGAGGATTGACACGTGGAATTGCGATATAGTAGCCATCACTGAGACGTGGTTGAGGGAAGGGCAGGATTGGCAGCTCAACATTCCAGGATATAGAATCTTCTGGCCAGACAGGGGAGGGGGTAAAAAAGGAGGAGGCGTTGCATTGTTAGTTAAAGGCCCAGTTACTGCAGTAAGGAGAGATGATATCTTGGAGGGGGCATCGAATGAAGCTTTGTGGGTAGGGCTTAGGAATAAAAAAGGGGCAGCCAGATTGTTAGGTATTTATTATAGACCTCCAGATAGTCAGCGGGAAATTGAGGAGAAAATATGTACACAATTTGCGGAGGTGTGTAAAAACAATAACAATAGGGTAATTATATTAGGTGATTTCAACTTTCCCAACATTAATTGGGATAGGCAGTGTTAAGGGCTTGGATGGAGTGGATTTCTTGAAATGTGTACAGGAGAACTTTTTAGGTCAATATGTAGAGGGTCCAACAAGAGACGGCGCAGTGCTGGACCTAATTCTGGGAAATGAAGCCGGACAGGTGGCTGAGGTGGTGGTGGGGGAGCATTTTAGCGATAGCGACCACAACATGGTACAATTTAAATTTGATATAGACAAAGAAATCGACAAGTTGCAAAAAAATGTTTTGAACTGGGGGAGAGTGGATTTTAGTAAAACAAGGTAGGATCTGGCCAAGGTAGACTGGGAACAGCTACTTGTGGGGAAATCTACAGAGGAACAGTGGGAGGCGTTTAAAAAAGAAATGGAGAGGGTACAGGTTCAATATGTTCCCTCTAGGAAGGAGTAACAAACCCAGAGAACCATGGATGACCAGAGATATTCAGGATACGATGAGAAGGAAAAGAGAGACTTTCAGCAGGTACAAGGGAAGCAAATCAGCAGAGGCATTATTGGAGTACAGAAAGTGCAGGGTGGAGCTTAAGAAAGCAATTAGGAGAGCAAAGAAGGGATATGAGAAAGCCCTGGCTGGTAAAAGTAGGGAAAATCCCAAGATATTCTATAAGTATATCAATGGGAAGAGGATAATCAGGGAAAGAGTAGGGCCCATTAGGGACCAAGGGGGCAATCTATAGGTGGAGCCAGAGGACATCGCTAGAGTGTTGAACCAATACTTCACATCCATCTTCACCCAAGAGAATGAGGATGAAGGTATCGCATTTGGAGAGAGACTGCGAGGTTCTTGAGCAAATTGATATAGGGAGTGACAAGGTATTGGAGGTGTTGGCAGGCTTAAAAGTGGACAAATCTCCAGGTCCAGATGATTTGTGTCCCAGACAGCTGAGGGAGGCAAGGGAGGAGATCGCAGGGGCTCTGACCCAAATTTGTAATTCCTCTCTGGCCACAGGGGAGGTGCCAGAGGACTGGAGAACAGCTAATGTGGCTCCGCTACTTAAGAAGGGTTGTAGAAATAAGCCAGGGAACTACAGGCCAGTGAGTTGCACGTCAGTGGTAGGGAAACTATTGGAGAAAATTCTGAAGGAGAGAATCTATCTCCACTTGGAGAGGCAAGGTTTGATCAGGGATAGTCAGCATGGCTTTGCCAGAAGGAGGTCATGCCTAACAAATTTGATTGAATTCTTTGAGGAGGTGACCAGGTGTGTAGATGAGGGTAGTGCAACTAATGTAGTTGATATGGATTTCAGCAAAGCCTTTGACAAGGTCCCACATGGGAGACTTATAAAGAAGGCAAATGCACATGGGATACAGGGTAATTTGATAAGGTGGATTCAAAATTGGCTTAGTTGTAGGAGACAGAGGGTGATGACAGAAGGATGCTTTAGTGACTGGAAGCCAGTGTCCAGTGGTGTACCACAGGGATCTGTGCTGGGTCCCCTATTATTCGTCATTTATATAAATGACATAGATGACTATGTCAGGGGTAGGATTAGTAAGTTTGCGGATGACACAAAGATTGGCCGGGTGGTTAATAGTGAGGTTGAGTGTCTTGGGCTACAGGAAGATATAGACGGTGGTCAAATGGGCAGATGAGTGGCAGATGGAATTTAACCCTTAAAAGTGTGAGGTGATACACTTTGGAAGGGGTAATTTGACAAGGAAGTATTCAATGAACGGCATAACACTAGGAAGTTCTGAGGAACAAAGGGACCTTGGCATGTGTGTCCATAGATCTCTGATGGCGGAGGGGCATGTTGGTGGGGTGGTAAAAAAGGCATATGGGACAATTGCCTTTATCAATCGAGGCATAGATTACAAAAGTAAGGAGATCATGTTGGAGTTGTATAAAACCTTGGTGAGGCCACAGCTGGAGTACTGTGTGCAGTTCCGGTCGCCACATTATAGGAAGGATGTGTTGCACTGGAGGGGGTGCAGAGGAGATTCATCAGGATGTTGCCTGGGATGAAATATTTAAGTTATGAAGAGAGGTTGGATAGACTTGGGTAGTTTTCGTTGGAGCAGAGAAGACTGAGGGGCGACCTGATCGAGGTGTACAAGATTATGAGGGGCATGGACAGGGTGGATAGGGAGCAGCTGTTCCCCTTAGTTGAAGGGTCAGTCATGAGGGGACATAAGTTCAAGGTGAGGAGCAGGAGGTTTAGGGGGGCGGTGAGGAAAAGCTTTTTTACCCAGAGGGTGGTGATGGTCTGGAATGCGTTGCCTGGGAGGGTGGTGGAGGCAGGTTGCCTCACAACCTTTAAAAAGTACCTGGATGAGCACTTGGCACATCATAACATTCAAGGCCAAATGCTGGTAAATGGGATTAGGTAGGTAGGTCAGGTGTTTCTCACATGTCGGTGCAGACTCGATAGAACGAGGGCCTCTTCTGCACTGTGTGATTCTGTGATTCTGTGATACTGTGACATTTGAAGTCATTACCATTGCTGAATCCCCCACCATTAACATCCTGGAGGTTGATTCTGGAAAGGTCCCATCAGATTGGAAAGTAACGAATGTAACTCCTCTGTTCAAGAAAGGCGGGAGGCGGAAAGCAGGAAACTACAGGCTAGTTAGCCTAACATCTGTCATAGGGAAAATGCTAGAATCTATTATTAAGAAGGTTATAGCAGGGCACTTAGAGAAACTTAATGCAATCAGGCAGTCATTTTGGTTTTGTGAAAGGGAAATCATGTTTGACTAATATATTAGAATTCTTTGAGGAAGTAACAGGCAACGTGGGTGCAAAAGGGGAACTTATAGATGTGGTGTTCTTGAATTTTCAAAAGGCATTTGATAAGGAGCCACATCAAAGATGAATTCACCAAATAAGAGCTCATGGTGTAGGGAGTAACAATTTGCATGGATAGAGGATTGGCTGGCTCATAGGAAGCAGAGAGTAGAGATAAATGGATCATTTTTGGGTTGGCAAGATGTAACTAGTGGAGTGCCTCAGGGATCAGTGCTGGGTCATCAATGATTTACAACATATATCAATGACTTGGATGAAGGGACCGAACGTATGGTTACTAAATTTGCTGATGACACCAAGATAGATAGGAGAGTAAGTTGTGAAGAGGATAAACGGAGTCTGCAAAGAGATTTAGATAGGTTAAGTGATTGGGCAAAAATTTGGCGGATGGAGTATAATGTGGGAAAATGTGAATTTGTCCACTTTGGCAGGAAGAATAGAAAAGAAGTATATTGTTTAAATGGAGGGAGGCTGAAGAACTCGGTAGCACGGAGATATCTGGATGTCCTCGTACATGAATCACATAAAGTTATTATGCAAGTGATTAGGAAGGCAAGTGGAACTTTGTGGTTTATTACAAGGGGAATAGAATATAAAAGTAGGGAAGTTCTCCAATAGGGCGTTGGTGAGACCACGGAGTACCGTGTACAGTTTTGTTCTCCTTACTTAAGAAAGGATATAATTGCATTGGAAGCAATTCAGAGAAGGTTCACTTGACTGATTTCCAGAATGAAAAAGGTTATCTTCTGAGGGAAGGTTGGACAGGTTAGGTCTATATCCATTGGAGATTAGAAGTGATCTTACTGAGACATATAAGATCTTGAGGGGTCTTCACAGGATGGATAATGAGAGGATGTTTCCCCTTATATGAGAGACTAGAGCTAGTGAGGAACAGGTTAAAAATAAGGGGTTACCTTTTTAAGATGGAGAAGTGGAGAAATTCTTTATTCCAGAGGGTCATTAATCTGTGGAATTCTCTTCCCCAGGGAGCAGTGGAGGCAGGGTTGAATATTGTTAACAAAAACAAAAATACCTGGAAAAACTCAGCAGGGTTACATTTGACTTTTCGAGTCCGTATGACCCTTCATCAGAACTAAGACATATAGAAATGAGATGAAATATAAGCTGGTAGAAGGGGGTGGGACAGGAGAGCTCGATATGGGGCCAGTGACAGGTGGAGGCCAAGAAGAGACTGCCAAAGATGTTATAGACAAAAGGACAAAGGGGTGTTGACGGTGGTGATATTATCTAAAGGATGTGCTAATGGGGACATTAAGGTAGTGGCAGATGGCCCTAGTGCGGGTGGGGTGGGGGGAAGGGATCAAAATGGGCTAAAAGATGGAGATGAAACAATAGATCGAAATAAATGTTAAAATAGGAGGGAAGAGAAAAAAATATAGTTGTAAAAAAAAATATTGGAAAAATTCGCTGCTCCCAATGCGGTCTCCTCTACATTGGAGAGACCAAACGCAGACTGGGTGACTGCTTTGCAGAACACCTTCGGTCTGTCCACAAGCATTACCCAGACCTCCCTGTCGCTTGCCATTTCACACTCCACCCTGCTCTCATGCCCACATGTCCATCCTTGGCCTGCTGCATTGTTCCAGTGAAACTCAACGCAAGCTGGAGGAACAGCACTTCATCTTCCGACTAGGCACTTTACAGCCTTCCGGACTGAATATTGAGTTCTCCAATTTCAGATCATGAATTCTCTCCTCCATCCCCACCCCCTTTCTGTTCCCCCATTTTCCAATATTTTTTTTACAACTATATATTTTTTTCATCTCATTTCTATATGTCTTAGTTCTAATGAAGAGTCATAGGGACTCGAAACATCAACTGTACCCCTCTCTGCAGATGCTGTCAGACCTGCTGAGCTTTCTCAGGTATTTTTGTTTTTGTTCTAGATTTCCAGCGTCCGCAGTATTTTGCTTTTATCTTAGTGTTGAATATTGATAAGGCTGAGTTAGGTAGATTCATGGAGGGAATCAAAGGGAATAGTGGGTGGGCAGGAAAATAGAGTTGAGGCCACAGGCAGATCAGCCATGATCTTATCAAATGGCGGAGCAGGCCTGAGGGGCCGAACAGCCTACTCCTGCTCCTAATTCGTATGTTGCCATTGATAAGAAACTGAATGGGATTAGCCATAAAAATACTGTGGCGACGAGAACAGGTCAGAGGTTGGGAATTTTGCGGCGAAAGTAACTCACCTCCTGACTCCACAAAGCCTGTCCACCATCTACAAGGCACAAGTCAGGAGTGTGATGGAATACTCCCCACTTGCCTGGATGAGTGCAGCTCCCACAGCACTCAAGAAACTCAACACTGTCCAGGACAAAGCATCCCGCTTGATCGGCACCCCATCCACCACCTTAAACATTCACTCCCTCCACCACCAACGCACAGTGGCAGTAGTGTGTACCATCTACAAGATGCACTGCAGGAACTCGCCAAGCACCTTCCAAACCTGTGACCTCTACCACCTAGAAGGACAAGGGCAGCAGATACATGGGAACATCACCACCTGCAAGTTTCCCTCCAAGTCACTCACCATCCTGATTTGGATATAAGTCGCTGTTCCTTCACTGTCACTGGGTCGAAATTCTGGAACTCCCTTCCTAACAGCATTGTGGGTGTACCTACACCACATGGACTGCAGAGGTTCAAGAAGGCAGCTCACCACCACCTTCCCAAGGGCAATTATGGGTGGGCAACAATTGCTGGCCCAGCCAGCGACACCCACATCCTGTGAGAGAATAAATTTTAATAAATCAAAGAACGGATCTAATATAAGTTACTTATATAGAGACACCCTTCTATATATATTAGATAAAGTACCTTTACACCGTTCTACTATTATAGAAATTACTGAAGGAACTACAGCATAATGATAGACTGAAGAATGAGACTTAGAAACAAATTTTCACCTCCAAGTAGACAGGAGGGAAGGTGGGTGAGAGGGGGTTAAACATTGGGAAACCCGATCCCAAGCTGTCCCCACTTCAGGTTTTAATGGAGGCAGGTTCGGATGTGGACAACTAACTTCCCTGTTCCAGATTTAAGTCTTGGGAAACCAAGCAGGTATAAGGAGTTAGAATGGCCTAATCCAACAGCTAAGAGTCTTTCCAGCACTGCTTGTGGGCCAAGAGGAGCAGGGTTTGTTTATTCCACCCCCCGCCCAGGCCACTAAACTGAACCACTTCCATTCCCACGATTGATCCGTTCTCTGCACAATCAGGCTCCCTCCATGTCCAACTCACTCTCTCCAGTATCCAGCCCCTGAGCTCTGATTCGCCCCATGTCTGACTCCACACTCATAATAGAACTATAGAAAAGTTACAGCACAGGAGGAGACCATTCAGCCCATCTTGTCCATGTCAGCCCGAGGACACCCAGGTGCCCTTTCTAATCCCTCCTTCCTGCACCCGGCCCACAGCCCTGCAGCTTACAACACTTTAGGTGCAGATCCAGGTACTTCTTAAAAGAGTTTAAAGTTTCTGCCTCTACCATCAACTTGGGCAGTGAATTCCAGACACCCACTACCCTCTGCGTAAAAAGGTTCTTCCTCATGTCCCCCCTACTGTCTGGTTTCGCTCATCGCCACAATGCCCAACTCCCCACCAGTGTCCCCAGTGATTTTTGACTGTCCCATCCCTTCCAAATTCTGACTCCCCCTTCAAAAGAAAGATCCTTCGCTGCAGCCAGGAAATGGATTGAAATTTAAACAAGGGCCTGCCACTAAATCTGCATTATTTCAGACTAAGAGTATGTAGCAAATATAGCTGAGGTACAAATCAGCCATGATCTAATTGAATGGCGGAGCAGGTTTGAGGGGCTGAATGGCCTCCTCCTGTTCCTAATATTCATGCACACTTGAAAAATTTGAAAGACTATGGGGGAAGAGAGGAGGAGTGGAAATATTTTGATAGCTCTTCCAGAGAGTCAGCACAGGCACAATGGGCCAAATGGCCTCCTTCTGTGCTGTATGATTCTATAAAATTTCAAGATCTCATTCCAAGCCTTATAAACTGGTACCTTACAGTAGCTATTTGTTTCCCTGAAATGTTCTTCCCCTTTAATCTCCAACTGTCAGTCCTGCTTTTAACCCACAGTTGTTACAAAATTGTTTTAACAGTCAATAGGTGAAAATGCTGGCTGGTGTGACTCTGCCCAACAAACAGGAACTCTGTCCAGCTGCGAATCAACCAATCCTTAGATGACTGAACAAAAAAGGAGCTGGTAGAGTTACACACTACAAACAATAAAACTCAGCAGGTCTGGCAGCATCGCGGAGAAGAGTGCAGTTGACATTTCGAGTCCTCATGACCCTTCAACAGAACTAAGTAAAAATAGGAGAGGGGTGAAATATAAGCTGGTTTAAGGGGGGAGAGGGGCAGAAGGGGGGGGGTGGTGGTTGTTGGGACAAGCAAGCAGTGAAAGAAGGAGATAACCAAAAGATGTCACAGACAAAAGAACAAAGAGGTGTTGAAGGTGGTGATATTATCTAAAAGAATGTGCTAATTAAGAATGGATAGCAGGACAAGCAAGGTAGCTCTAGTGGGGGTGGGGTGAAATAAGACTAAAAGGGCATAAAAGGTATAGATAAATGATCGGTGGAATACATTAAAAATAATGGAAAACAAAAACAGAATTACCTGGAAAAACTCAGCAGGTCTGGCAGCATCGGTGGAGAAGAAATCAGTTGACGTTTCGAGTCCTCACGACCCTTCGGCAGAACTGAGTATAGTTAGGAGAGAGGTGAAATATAAGCTGGTAAAATAATGGAAATAGGTGGGAAAAGAAAAATCTATATAAATTATTGGAAAAAACAAGGAGGGGGAATAAACGGAAAGGGGGTGGGGATGGAGGAGGGAGTTAAAGATCTAAAATTGTTGAACTCAATATGCAGTCCAGAAGGCTGTAAAGTGCCTAGTGGGAAGATGAGGTACTGTTCCTCCAGTTTGCGTTGAGCTTCACTGGAACAATGCAGCAAGCCAAGGACAGACATGTGGGCAAGAGAGCAGGGTGGAGTGTTAAAATGGCAAGCGACAGGGAGGTCTGGGTTATGCTTGCGGACAGACCAAAGGTGTTCCGCAAAGAGATCACCCAGTCTGCGTTTGGTCTCTCCAATGTAGAGGAAACCACATTGGGAGCAACGAATGCAGTAGACTAAGTTAAAGGAAATGCAAGTGAAATGCTGCTTCACTTGAAAGGAGTGTTTGGGCCCTTGGACGGTGAGGAGAGAGGAAGTGAAGGGGCAGGTGTTGCATATCTTCTGTTCGCATGGAGAGGTGCCATAGGAGAGGTTTGAGGAGTAGGGGGTGATGGAGGAGTAGACCAGGGTGTCACGGAGGGAACGATCCCTACGGAATGTTGCCAGGTGGGGTGAAGGGAAGATGTGTTTGGTGGTGGCATCATGCTGGAGTTGGCGGAAATGGCGGAGGATGATCCTTTGAATGCGGAGGCTGGTGGGGTGATAAGTGAGGACAAGGGGGACCCTATCATGTTTCTGGGAGGGAGGAGAAGGCGTGAGCGGATGCGCAGGAGATGGGCTGGACACAGTTGAAGGCCCTGTCAACTACCGTGGGTGGAAAACCTCGGTTAAGGAAGAAGGAGGACATGTCAGAGGAACTGTTTTTGAAGGTAGCATTATCAGAACAGATGCGACGGAGGCGAAGGAACTAAGAGAATGGGATGGAGTCCTTACAGGAAGTGGGGTGTGAGGAGCTGTAGTCGAGGTAGCTGTGGGAGTCGGTAGGCACTGCTCTCTTGCCCACATGTCTGTCCTTGGCTTGCTGCATTGTTCCAGTGAAGCTCAACGCAAACTGGAGGAACAGCACCTCATCTTCCGACTAGGCACTTTACAATCTTCCAGACTGAATATTGAGTTCAACAATTTTAGATCTTAAACTCCCTCCCCCATCCCCACCCACTTTCCATTTCTTCCCCCTCCTCCTTGTTTTTTCCAATAATTTATATAGATTTTTCTTTTCCCACCTATTTCCATTATTTTTAATGTATTCCACCAATCATTTATCTATACCTTTTATGCCCTTTTAGTCTTATTTCACCCCACCCCCACTAGAGCTACCTTGCTTGTCCTGCTATCCATTCTTAATTAGCACATTTTTTTAGATAATATCACCACCTTCAACACCTCTTTGTTCTTTTGTCTGTGACATCTTTTGATTATCTCCTCCTATCACTGCTTGCTTGTCCCAACAACCACCACCCCCCCACTTCTCTCTCCCCCCCTTAAACCAGCTTATATTTCACCCCTCTCCTATTTTTACTCAGTTCTGTTGAAGGATCATGAGGACTCGAAACGTCAACTGTACTCTTCTCCGCTGATGCTGCCAGACCTGCTGAGTTTTTCCAGGTATTTTTTATTTTTTGTTTTGGATTTCCAGCATCCGCAGTTTTTTTGTTTTTATCTCAGAGTTACACACTAACTTGGAGCTTGCTGTAGAAACGGAAAAGCTATACAGTTACAAAGTGAGTAATCTGAAACTGAAATTTCATAGTCAGGTTTTTTCAATATACTTTATTTATCAAATTTGTAAAATTACATTACATGACAGTTCAAATTTGGGATTATATAAAGTGCAATACGGTTCAGTTACTTTCAATACAGCTGTGTGGCACACTGAGGTGCCACACTACATTTACAATCACCCAGGTTACATTTACGGTTTACATTTCATGTCAAACATTCTCTTGCATACAGCCCAATAAGTTTTACACAGTTTTCAGCCCCTCGGTGTGTGATGACAGGAGGGCCTTAGACTGTCCTTTCACCATTGAGCCTTTGCGGTGGCTGCCCCAAGCTTTAGTGCGTCCCTCAGCACAAAGTCCTGGATCTTGGAATGTGCCAGTCTGCAAGAGTCAAGTGCTCTTTGCACTGGGAGACCAGCAAGTCTTGGGCAGACCAGAGGGTGTTTTTCACCAAATTGATGGTCCTCCAGCAGCAGTTGATGTTCATCTCGGTGTGTGAGACTGGGGAACTGCACCAGGTATTACAGCACCAGATATCATTAATGCTGAACCAGGTATCAGTAATACTACACAAGCTATCAGTAATTTTGCACCAGGTATCAATAATATGGCACCAAATATCAGTAATACTACACTGGGTATCCACAATGCTACACCAGACACTGACAATATTACACGACGTACCGGCAGTACTACACCAGGTCTGGCAACACTACACCAGATATTAATAATACTGCACCAGGTATCAGTAATACTGCATCAAATATCAGTAATACTATACCAGCTATCAATAATATGACACCAGGTATCAATAATATGGCACCAGGTATCAGCAATACTACACCAGGTATCCACAATACTGCACCAGATTTTAATAATACTGTACCAGGTATCAGTACTACAGCACCAGGTATCAATAATACTGCAACAAATATCAGCAATACTACACCAGAATTTCATAATACTACACCAGGTATCAGTAATGCTGCACCATGTATCAGTATTAGAGCACCAGCTATCAGTAATACTGCACCAGGCATTAGTAGTACCGCACCAGGCATCAATAATACTGCACTTGGTATCAAAAATACTCTACCAGATATCAGTAATAATGCACCAGGTATCAATAATACTGTACCAGGTATCAGTATTACTATACCAGCTATCAATAATACTTCACCAGGTATCAGTGATACTGCATTATGTATCAGTAATACTACACCAGCTATCAATAATACTTCACCAGGTATCAATAATACTGCACCGGATATCAGTATTACAGCACCAAGTATCAGTAATAGTACACCAGATATCAGTAATAGTACACCAGATATCAGTAATACTGCACCAGGTATTGGTATTAGAGCATCAGCTATCAGTAATACAGCACCAACTATCAGTAATACTGCACTAGGCATCAGTAATACTGCACCAGGCATCAATAATACTGCATCAGGTGTCAGTATTACAGCACCAGGTATCAGTAATATTGCACCAGGTATCAGTACTACAGCAGAAGATATCAATAATACTGCACCAGGTATCACTAATGCTATACCAGCTTTCAATAATTTTGCATCAGGTATCAATAACACTACACCAGATATCAGTAATACTGCATATTCCAATATCCAAGTCATATATTTATATAATAATAAACCTAGTGGTTCTAGCACTGACATTTGGAGGGCACCACATCCCGATGTTCTCTGTGTCAACAGCTCCAAACTGTACAAATAAGTTTTTCTTGTTTCCCCATCAAACTGCCTGCCAGAGGGATCTGAGAAAGCAGCTGCCAAGATTGAACCTGTATTGACGTTGTGAGTCCTGAGCACTAACCGTCCCTGACAGGTGCCACTGAATCTCACCTCCGATTCTCTGATGGGTTTCCAGGGAACACCAGGGATTAGTAAAACAATGAATGACCCTCCTCTCCAGGCTGGGGTTACACAGACATTACAAAACCCACAGAGGTTAAAGGGGGAACCAAACTACTTCACAATGGCTTGGGGGCAGGTTTAGTGAATTTGACAATTTAACTACACTCCCACCCCACCCTCTGTGGAATAGCAGAGGAGCTAATATTGACTCCATGAAGCCTGGATAACTTTCTCTTCATTACTTGCCAAGTTTGTACTGTGTCCTATGTCAGTTGTGTGTGTGGAGTTCTGCTCGGTAGTTGAGGTTTTTGCACAGCCTTCAAATCCACCGTGGAATTGGGCATCACAATTTCCTGCGCCATTCTGGGATCGAGAGGGAAGATCAACAGTGATAAAATAAAATAGTATTGATGGAAGCAAAATGGCCTATCAATAACTGATGCAAAGGATAGATAGAGCAGGGGTATGGGACTGATTGGATTGCTCTACAGAGAGCCACCATGGACTTGATGGGCTGAATGGCCTCTTGTTGCACCAGAATGACTCACTGAATTAAAATAATACACATATATTATAAATCTTTTAAAAATAATTCAGAAAAATTATTAAGCACTTACATGATGACGCCCATGAACAGCTAGCTTATAAACACAATATCTATGCTTTACATATGAAGCATGTCCTTTAGATCAGATGCTGGGAGGTAGCTATTGCAAAGGAATGGTATCTCGGGGCAGTGGGCAGTGGGGGTGTTCCAAAGCTCCTTACAGCCTGTGAAGCACTTTAGAAACAAAGTCACAATTGTAATGTAGGGAGCAAAACAGCCAATTTACACTAAAACTCCCACAAACAGCAATGAGATCATGACCAGATAATCTGTTTCTGAAATGAATGCTAGTTGAGGGATAAATATTGTCCAAGACACCAGGGTGAGCTCAAATGGGGCATTGGGATCTTTTATGTCTACCCATGGGGGGCGGGGGGGGGGGGGGGGGGGGGGGTTTAAACCTTTGTTTAACATTTCAGTTGAAAGTTGGTATAGGTGACAGTGTAGCACTCTGTCAGGACTGCACTGAAGCAGTCTGGAATGATGTGCTCAAGTATCTATGGAGTGGGACTTCTGGAGAGGAGTGGACCCTGTCATCAGCATCATTCCTGCTGCCAAGCTCCTGTAGCCACTAATGGTCAGGGTGGCACACACCAGGCCACAGGTGATGTCACCATTTCCCCCCTATCATTGGTTAGTAAATCCAGGTGCAAAAATCAAAGCTTTTGGCCTTCATTCACGCTTGCATTCTTGAAATGAAGATTTGGGCGTTTTACTGTGTTTTTTGGCTCCAGTTACCTCACCATACAGAAAATGTTAGCTATGTGACCGTCTTCCACCCTGCGAATGTGCCTGAGCCAGCCAAGCTGCCTCTACTTGATGCGTGCCAACATGCTTAGGAGCTTTGCCTTTGGAAAACTGCCACACTCGTGACTTTTTTCTTCCGAGAGATGCCCAGAATGTGTGGCAAACAGTGAAGATGAAAGTCGCTGAGCTTCCTTTCTCAATATGAAGGAATTTACATTCGAAATGATCTCAAAAGGATTACCGAGTGCGTGAGATGCTTCAGAGAGCAACTGGAAGACTTCACACACTATGTCTTCCCAAGGATCATGAAATATCTCAAACTGACCTATTCACTGTGTTCAATAGTTATGTAATTGTTCAATACGCAGCATCAGTTTGGAATGCTGGACTTACCAAACAGCATGTGAACAAGACTGGAGTGTTCAGAAATGAGTGTTTAAACTGATCCTGGTTAATCCGTACCGATGCTAGTCTGGACACGAACAAACAACTGAATATGTGTTCCCTTACTGAAAGACGGGTAAAGCTCTGCCTGGACTTCGCTAGTAAACTCTTGAATCCCACCTCCCACTGCCTCTCTCTCTCCTACCACAACCACACGAAAATAAATGTGCGATGGGAATAAGGAGGAAAGACTGCATTCTGTAAATAAGATATAGAACGAATACACAGCCTGATCCCCTACTTTAGAAAACTCATAAATAGTATGTAAATGATTGAGAATTTAAGGAACTCAATCTGATCTATGGACTTTAATACAAAATGCAGAATGCAGTAAACCTTTAATTTCTATTCTGTAAATTAAGGAAACCTGCATTTTGTAATGTATTAGTTGTATGCCGAAATGTTCATAATTTCAAAATCCTTTTATTATTTTATACTTGATTTTTATTTTAATGGTTGTCTATAACTATGTCATGACTTATTATTATTTGTAATAGTCATCGCAAATCAGTAAACCAATATCTATCTATCATCGCTTTAAGGGAAGGCGAGCTAGCAATTTGAAACATTTCTGATTTGAGTACAGGATGGATTCCAGGACAGTGCTGAGAGGGTTAAGTAGTCACACATTCCTGTTCTTTAGTATCTGCCCAGCTGCAGCCTCTCACAGGGTTGGTCTTTGCGGCATGGTAATTAAGAAGGAAGCAGGAAGTTTGAAAAGATGATGACATTTAAGAAGCAGGAAGTACACTGAAAACTTTTGCTCGACTCACTGGGACAGCAAAGTGCATGAACGTCCGGCGGTTAAAAGTCGAACGAAGATTGCTATTCCTGTGGGGGAGATCATGGCAGCAGCCGCTGTAAGTAGTGCTAGGAGCTTGTGTTTCTTGTCTGTGTATCAGAAGTTTGCTTGAGACAGCTTTTACCCAGCTCTGTGCGCCGGGTCCCGGCATTTGTTTTGTTTTGTTCTGACTAGGGGCAGTGAGGCCCCAGCAAGTGAAGTTAAAAGTGTCTCCTAGAGTTGGATTGGACAATTGTTCATTTTTATTGGATCTTACTGAACAATTCACTTTGCCGGACACTCTGTAGGTGGCCTTACCTTCCCTGTTACTGTAAACTCCTCCTGGTAAACTGCGAACTTTCTACTTCTGTGATTTCCTGTGACAACACCTGATGATTTGTTCATTGTTCATACTTTGTGGAAAAGAATTTGTCACACCCTTGTTTCGTTAAGACTGATGTGAGTTAACGTCACCTCATTGTGCGACATGATTAAAATGAAAATGATAGCCTCCCTTAAGGGAGTCGGCGCTCCTATTTAATATCTGCCCTGAGTTGGATGTGGAGACTCACTGTCTCTTGAGTTTAATCTTTCATCTGAAAGACAACACGCAGACAGTGCAGCATCCCCTCAGTGCTGTATTAAAGTGTCAGCCTATATTGCATCTGGACAGGGTAGATAGGGGGAAACTTTTCTCTTTTGCGGAAGGGTCAAGGATCAGAGGGCACTGATTTAAGTTGATTGGACAAAGAACCAGAGGTGGCAATGAGAAAAAACTTTTCTACGCAGCAAGTGGTTAGGATCTGGAATGTGCTGCCTGAGAGTGTGGTGGAGGCTGCTTCAATTGCGACATTCAAAAGGGAATTGGATACTGACCTTAAGAGAACGATTTGCAGGGCTACAGGGAAAAGGGCAGCAGAGTGGGACGAGCTGAGTTGCCCTTACTGAGAACTGGCTCAGACATTACAGACTGGATGGCCTCCTTCTGTGCTGGAACATTCTATGATTCTACACGTGTGCCAGTCAAGCTTGGGCAATGGTTTTGGGCAATAGGATGGTGGAGCTGACTGTTTTAATTTAAAATTTCTTGTTGATTAATGACTGGGCTTTTAACAAGTGGATTTCAAAATTTGTTGGGAGATTAGCTGAACTTGTTGTGCAAAAGAAGTCTAAGGATTGAGGTATTGCACCACAGTCTCACTGTGGTAGACCCACTTCAACAAATTAGTTCCAACTTAGCTCATTGAGAATGTTGAGTGGTACAGAACTCACCTTTACGACTATATCAAACTGTGATTTTATATAGTCTGATTCAGCAAATCAAATTCTTGAAATGGTATATCCGATATCTGGTGCGACATTGCTGATACCAGATACGGTGCTGATGATATCTGGATATGTTCGCACTGGATGGTGATCAGAGTGAGGACTCCTGGTAGACCATTACCTTCTCTAACTTTGCTACCTAAGGTATTGGCTAAGGTTGTCTCTGGGTCAGAAAGTTGTATGATTACATTCCCACTCCAGAGACTTGAGCACAAGATCTAGGCTTAGAGGAGTGCTGCATTGTCAGAGGTGTCACCTTGCAAATGAGACTTTAAACCAAAGTCCTGTCTGTCCACTCAGGTGGATGCAAAAGGTGCCATGGCACTATTTCAATGATCATTCAGTCAATTATCTCATTGTTTTAGGAAGGATGTGAGGGTCCTTGAGAGGGTGCAGTGGAGATTTACCCGAATGGCTCCAGGGATGAAGGATTTTAGTTACAAGGTTAGGTTGGAGAAGCTGGGGTTGTTCTCCTTGGAGCAAAGGAGATTGAGGGGAGGTTTGATAGAGGTGGACAAGCTTCTGACAGGTTTGGATAAGGTAGACAAAGAAAAGCTGTTCCTTTAGTTGATGGTACAAGGACTAGGGGGACACAGATAAGAGATATGGTGGGGGGAGGGGGGATGTGAGGAAAAATTTATTTATGCAGCGAGTGGTAATGAGCTGGAACTCGCTGCCTACGAAGGTGGTGGAAACAGAGACAATCAATAATTTCAAAAGGAAATTGGATGGGCACTTGAGTGAAATAAACTCTCAAGGTTACGGGGATACTCACCTCTGAATCACAGGTTCAAGTCACTCTAGGGCTTGAATGCAAAAATCAAGGCTGACACTCCAGTGCAGTACTGAGTGAATGCCAGATCTCCTTACAGTCTTTTGAAAGAGATGTTAAACTGTGGCCTGATCTGCCTGCTCAAGTGGCTGTAAAAGATCCCATGGCACTATTCTGAAGAAGAGCAGGGGAGTTCTCCCTGGCATCCTGGACAATATTTATCCCTCAATCAACATCACGAAAAATTGATTATCTGGTCATTATCACATTGCCGTTTTTGGGAGCTTGCTGTGTGCAAATTGGCTACTGCTTTTCCGACATTACAATGGCGACAGACAACACTTCAAAGAGCGCTTCATTGGCTTTAAAATGTTTTGAGATGTCCAGTCATTGTTTTAGCCATTTTTCTTGCTATATGTGCTTCCTTTAGTCTATCATAGGCATTGATATTTTACGATGGATAAGGGAATGACAGAATTCTTCTATAGAACAAAGTGGCAGGCCCCACGTCCAAATTCCACTCCCTGCTCCTCCACCATTTTTTTTCTCTGACCTGAAACGATCTCTTTACACTTTCCTTTAATTTGTATCTTTTCCACGACTGAAATCCTAAATATATTCCATGGGGTCAAGGCAATCCTCCTTTACAATACACCTTGCCAATAGGCAAGTACATAAATGCACTGGAAGAAAAACGAGGCAGAAAAGATCCAGGTTTGATCCCAGTTCATGTGGAACTAGCTGATCTAGTTGGGGGCAACAGTGATACAATGCCCACAGTATAGGGTTAAGTTTCTGTCCCTCCACTCCATTGAGGGACCCCTGTAAACTGTGTAACGTTGGGCGAGGCTAAAATCAGGATTGCCTACAATGCCTCATCTGTCAATATACCGACAGATACTGCACTCCTAAAGTAATTCAAAACATGGTAGGCTCTGTAAATTTTCATTCAATCACTCATTGAGTCCCATTGTCCAGGATGACGAATGAGCACTTGGATGAAGGAGGCTGTCAGTATCCATGGTTACACAGCAAGATGCCAGTGCAAAAGAGGGAGCAAAATAGATGTAAGATTAAGATGATTAATATTCACTTGGATGGCAGACTCACTTTTATTCTGGAGACTCCAAGGCTGTCATTTTGTGTCACAGCAGATGTTCCAGTAGTGACAGAGCAGTGGGTCAGTGGTTTTCAAAGTGCCCAACTCCAGCAGAGTGACATGTTTCCACAATGCCCATCTGGTGGTTCCTTTGAGTGCTAACTTGAAGATGGTTTAAGAATTGGGAGCAGGAGTAGGCCATTTGGCCTTCCGAGCCTGCTCCACTATTCAATGAGATCAGGGATGATCCTCTACATCAACTCCTCTTTCCTGCCCTATTCTCACATCCCTTTATATCCTTAGAGTCTAAAAATCTCAGTCTATGAATATACTTAATGATTGAGCAACCATAGCTCTCTGAAGTAAAGAATTCCAAAGATTCCTAATTCTCTGAATGAAGAAATTTCCCCTCATCTCAGTCCTAAATGGTCGACTCCCGGAATGTAGGCTCTCCAGACAAGAAAAACAGCCTCTCAGCAATGGCACTGACAAGCTTGATTGAGAATTTTAGACGTTTAGAGATATCACCTCTCATTCTTCTAAACACTGGAGGAAATATGTCTATTCTACTCAAAGATAAAAACAAAAAACTACTGCGGGTGTTGGAAATCCAAAACAAAAACAGAATTACCTGGAAAAACTCAGCAGGTCTGGCAGCATCGGCGGAGAAGAAAAGAGTTGACGTTTCAAGTCCTCATGACCCTTCAGCAGAACTGAGTAAAGTTAGGAGAGGGGTGAAATATAAGATGGTTTAAGGTGGTGTACTACCACCCCGCCCCCAACTTCTCTCCCCCCACCCCACCTTAAACCAGCTTATATTTCACCCCTCTCCTAACTTTACTCAGTTCTGCTGAAGGGTCATGAGGACTCAAAACGTCAACTCTTTTCTTCTCCGCCGATGCTGCCAGACCTGCTGAGTTTTTCCAGGTAATTCTGTTTTTGTTTTCTATTCTACTCAATCTCGTCTCACAGGAATTACTCTCCTCTCATCCCAGGAATCAACCTAGTCACCCCCTCTAAGGCAAGAGTATCCTTCCTTGGATAAGGAGAGCAAAACTGTACACTGAACTCCAGATGTAGCCTCACCAAAATCCTTATATAATTGCAGTAAAACTTCCTCCAGCCTGCTTGCATCAAAAGGTTAACATCCCATTTGCCTACGGAATGGCTTGCTGTACCAGCATGTTAACTTTTTGCATTGTGTCCATGCCTTGAAACTATCCCAACTATATTATATACACCCCTTATGGCAGACTAGAAAATCCCTTCCCCATCAGTCTGGGTTTTAACCCAAACCCCCAGGAATTAAAGGCGTGTGCAGGGTTTGTGTGGCAACTGGGAAGCAAAAACACACTCCTTTCACTCATTCCCTATTCTTGGTAATGTGATGCCATTTTCCAAGAGCAGCTGCAGGGTGAATCACTGGGCCCAACCAGTCCTATAACAGCCAGATAATTCCAAGCTGCTCCTTTGCAAGATTTAATAACATGTGATCTTTACTACAAAACCCATTGAGTTGGATAAGGGAAAATGTTGGCTATAGCACAGTACTATAGTACTATAGGCCATAGTACTCTTTAAAGGTCTATGGGTTAGCTCTTTATGGTGAATGAGTGGGTAAACAGAGAGCCAGTATGGAATCGATGGGCTGAATGGCCTCCCCTGTGCCATAATGACTTGATGACTCTGAACGTACAGAGCCATCCAGATTTGATCTCAGCTGGGGTATGACAACAGGCCTCAGTACTTCTTAACCAGTGAGGAGTATAGAATTGTAGAATGGTTGCAGCACAGGAAGAGGCCATTTGGCATCCATGCTGGCTCTCTGTGAGAGCAATTTGGCTAATCCCACTCCCCTTGCCTTTTCCTAGTAGCCCTGCAAATTGTTTCCTTTTCAGATAATTATCCAGTTCCTTTTAAAAGCCACGATTGAATCAGCTTCCACCACATTCTCGGGAACTGCATTCCAGATCCTAGCCCCTTGCTGCATTTGAAAAATATTTTTCCTCATGACACCTTTGGTTCTTTTGCCACTTGCCTTATATTGGTGTCCTCTTATTCTCGACCCTTCAGCCAACAGGAGTAGTGAATAATAGCATCTCAGGCTTCTGCTCCTGATCGCGATCCTGTGACCCTGCTGGCAGGCGTGCCATGTAGGCCGTGGGCTGCGGCTGTGCTGCCTTCATGGTTGAATAGCTTACTAACTGGGCTGGCATGTGAAGAATGGCCCATTTATACAGCCACAGAGAGTGGCTGGCACCTTTGGAACTGCAGCCCCTGTTACGCTCAGAGATGAGGGGGCAATAATGACAGTGAAAGGTGGGGCCAAGTAATCTAGCATTTCTGAATATTTTTGTGAACCCATCTTGCACCTGAAGATGCCTTTATTTAGTCATGGCCTGAAAAATGAGGCACGTATGTAGTGTATTGAAAATTGCATTGTGCATTTTGTTTGCTTGAAGCTACCATACACTCATGTACCAGCAGATGGAGTCTGCTAGCAAGACAATAAGAATAATAAAGGATCCATGTTAACAGCTCGTGCAGTTCTAATTCTAAATGTCTCTGGCTGAACATAGAACTGTTTCTATCCCAAGAACTTCACCACATATTCATGAAAAGATCTACCCTCCCTTTCTCAGGGCAAGATGTGTTTGGTTTGGTCAGCTTGGTGACTGTTTCTCCCCCACCACCCTGCCCTACCACCACCGTTCTTCTGCCAAACATGCACTCATTCCTAACAAGTCAAGCATCATGGTCTGAGTAACTCGAGGCCGTTACGTTGCATGAGACACGTTCTGGTGCAAAGCCAGACTTCATTAAGCTTCAATCATCTGCCAGCATTGGAATCAAAGGATGAAGGCTGCCACAAACTTGCTGGGGTGGATACTTGAGATCAAGGCAGCGATGTCTACCATGGCAGTCTTAATGATGGTCTGCTTCTCAGTTGCTCTGTGTTGTGTAAAGGATTTTGATTACTTATTTCCTCCACCCAGCCCTCTCCCTTTTTGTTCTCTTCCTCTCCAGAAGATGCTGCTCCTTGTCTCCACTTGCCCCTCATCCCAAATGGCATCCTTTAAAAGCGAGCCCGGCTAATCGACTGCAGCGTACATCACAGCCAAGCGCACTCCTGTCCTCACGACGTTTGTTAACAAATTACAAGAAGATATTGATAAGCTTGCAAAATGGGCATATAGTTGCCAAAAGAGTTTTCAACATAGAAAAGTGTGAGGCATTACATGTTGGCAAATAAAGGAGATTGCACATTACAGAATCATTGGGTGGTTACTTTGAAATTAAGACTTGAAATGGGGTATGAGAGAAAGGGGATCTGAGAGTACAAACACATAAATTAATAAAAGTAGTGATGCAGGTTATTATGGCCACAAAAAGTGCAAACCGAGCACTGGGATTTATTTCTAGAGGGATAGAATTGTGAAGTAAAGTTAACTCTTATATCAAACCTTGGTTAAAGCAATTGGAGGACTGCGTACAACCCTGCTTGGCATATTATAAAGTAAGCTGCTTTACTGAGGCAAGCAGAAGACTGGAATCCCCCTGGTAATCTTCCTCCATCAATGGTATGCTGTGTGTGTTGCCTGGGATAGATAGAAGCCAATTTCTTGATGAGCCGGTTATATATCTTAGACTAACCCACAGTACTCAAAACAGTGGTGGACATTTCATCACCTGTCTGATGTTCAGATGGGTGTCAAAGAACTTGTGGCATTATTCAGAGAAGAGCAAAGGAGTTCTCTGAGTCTTGGCCAACATCCATCCCTCAATAAACAACATACAAAAAAACCTCAGATTATTTGGTCATTCATGCTATTGCTGTGTATGGAAGCTTGCTGTGCACAAATTGGCTTCCATGTTTGCCTACAAAACAACAATGAGCCAATGGTGAGGGCGTTGGACCCTACTTCATAAGAAATAGGAGCAGGAGTAGGCCATTCAGTCCATCGAGCCTGCTTTACCACCTTAAGATCGCTTGTCCCTACCTACCTCAGCCCATTAGCTGTTAAAACTGTCCTCCAGAATTCAGGCGCATCACACCTTGACTATTCCTGGTTGTAACTCCACCTTCTGCAAGATTCAGTGCATCCAAAACTCTGCTACCCACATCCTATTCCACACAAAGTTGCATTCACTCAGCGGTTCCATCCATGCTGTTAATCATTGGCTCCCAGTCCCTTCCTCAGTGCCTCAAATTTAAAATGATTAACACATGTTTAAATGCCTTCATGTCCATACCCTTTCCTCATCTCTGTAACCTCCTCCAGCCCCAAAATTCCACTCCTCTGAATCCGCCATTCCTCTGCCTCTGGCCTCTTGTTCATCATTCCCACCCTTTTCCCCACCATTGGTGGCCACGCACTTCCCCCCTTAAAATGCTCCACCTCTCTATTTCCCTCTTCTCCTTTGCTTGATCTGTGGCTCTGTTGGTAAGACTCTCCCCTCTAAGCCCAAGGCTCAGGGTTCAAGTCCCATTCCAGGACTTGTGCACAAGAACTAAGACTGACCAGTGCAGTACTGAGGCAGATCTGCACTGTCAGAGGTGCCATCCTTTGGATGAGAAGTTAATCTGAGGGCCCATCTTCTTGCTCAGGTGGAAGTCAAAGATCTCGTGGAACTATTTCAAAGTAGAGCAGGGGATTTCTCCCCGGTGTCCTGGCCAATGTTTCCCCTTCAATCAACATCCCAAAAAACAGATTACCAGGTCATTATTTCATTGCTGTCTGTGGGAGCTTGCTGTGTGCAAATTGGCTGCTGCATTTCCTACATAACTGCAGTGACTATACTTCAATAAGTACTTAATTGGCTGTGATGTGCTTTGAGACATCGAAGTGAAAAGTGCAATATAAAGGCAAGTCTTTGCTTAAAGACATTTGCTAAAAACCATGGCACCTCTTTGACAAAGATTTTCATTTGTCCTTTTGTGTATTTTATATATTTGATTTTCCACAGAGCAATGCAGAGATGACACTAGTTTCTAAGTGTGCAAGAACTTTATTTAAAGAATTTTATACAGAGCTTTAAATGCCTATTCCCATGCTTCCAGCTTAGTAGCTTCAGCCTGTTGTTTACTTTCTTCTGAGTGAACACCCAGGCTTATCAAACAAGCACAGTGAGCATGGATTAGTTACCAGACTCACATAATCAAACACAGAACACTTGAACACTACACATCGCTTTTCTACTCTAAAGCACCTTGGGAAATGTCACGTTAAAGGCGCTATGCAAGTTGCTGTTCCAGTTTCCACGTTGAAAGCAGTGTTACATCCTGTGGTATCTGATGGTGAATTGGAAAGGCTGAGGATGGTTGCCTAGGGGCACTTTCCTCTGACGTTGCTGCATTCTAATCTGATCCTGTGGAGCTTTTATAAGGTGTAAAGCTTGAAATGGCAGGGACCAGGAGGTGTACTTAACCACAGTATGACAGTGAAGATGGTCATTTTAAACCCATCTCTGTGTTATGACTGTTCCTTGCTCAGTTGACCGTTATTTGCTCTGTTAACTGTTAATATTCTCTCTTGCTAGGAGGAAGGCCGAGTGAAGGAGCACCGTGTCAGGACCCTTCAGAGTGATGTGGAAGGAGTGAAGACCATCATGTCTGAGAACGTCGACCGCATCCTGGCTCGTGGAGAGAAGTTGGACGACCTGATGAACAAGACCGAGGATTTACAAGCCAGTGTAAGCTGGTGATTATTAAACAGATTTAGATGCTCCAGTCCTGACGCACTTGGTAAAATGAGTGAGAGCTTTGTGAGCAGAAAAATCTTAAGTTTGAACCCTGGTCTCTGTTGACTTTGCCGACCTCAGTCAAGGGAACCAAAACTCCTGCCCCATCTGGTGACTACACCTTGTGTGGACATGCAGTGTGGTCAAAATAGAGCTAGGCTATGATGTCCCTCAAAGTCCAGTATCTTGGTACAGCAAGCAATTAGAAAGGCTAGTGACATGTTGGCCTTTATTGCAAGGGGATTAGAGTACAATAAAGAAGTTTTGCTGCAATTGTATTGGGATTTGGTGAGACCTCATCTGGAATACTATGCACAGTTTTGGTCTCCATAGCTAAGGAAAGATATACTTGCCTTGGAAGCAGTACATCAAAGGTTTACTAGATTGGCCCCTGGGACGAGATGGTGAGAGGCTGACTAAATTGGGTCTATATCCCGGAAGTTTAGAAGAATGAGAGCCAATCTGGTTAAGACATACAAGATTCAGGAGGGGCTTGACAGGGTAGACACTGTCTGGGAATCTAGAACATGGGGGCACAATCTCAGGATAAGGGGCTGATCATTTAGGTCTCAGATGAGGAGAAATTTCTTCACTCAAAGGGTTGTGAATCTTTGGAATTTTCTACCCAGATGGTTGTGGATGCTCCATCATTGAACATATTTAAGGCTGAGAGAGACAGATTCTCTCAGGGAATCAAGGAATATATGGAGCAGGTGGGAGTTGAGGCAGAAGATCAGCCATGATCGTGCTGCATGTGGAGCAGACTCAAGGGGCCGTGTGGTTCTCTCCTGTCCCTATTTCTTATGTTCTTATTTTGTTCACACTCATTGTCTCAGCTCACAAAGCATGGTTACATGGACAAGGGTGCTCAGTGCCATTGGAACCACACTCCCATGTGGAGTTTGGTTTTCAGGAAAAAAGAGAGGTTAAATGATGACCCCATTTGTCCCCTTTGCTGCCATTCACCGTCCACATGAGGAGTGGGAGCCACTGCTGTATGTGACTTCTCCACAAATGGCCTCAGCCAATGCTGCTCCAATGTTACTGAGAGGCCAACTTGTCAAGTCCAAAGCAACACTGTCACTGGTATATCCATGCAGTGTAATTCTGGCTGTGTGGAATTTTCATAAGGCGTCGATTTGAACTGTGCAAAATACTCAGTGCACCACTCGAAATAGTGTCCTAAACTTTAGCTGTGTGTGAACAATTCAATCTGAGCTGGATAACACTGGGGTGAAGTTGTGATAGATACGAGGATGTGGCAATTGGGGGGAATTAATTAAGAGCATGAAACAAGAAGCATAAAACAGAAGGTTACAGTACGTGGGAATCCAAAACAAGGGGGCCACAACTTAAATTCAGAGCAAGGCCATTTAAAAGTGAAATCAGCAACCACATCTTTTACATAAAGGTTATGGAAATCTGAAATACCCTTCCTCATAAGAATGTGAATGCTGAAGACTCAGATTGACAGATTCTTATCAATAAGATCATAAGAAATAGGAACAGGAATGGGCCATTCGTCCCAGTGAGCATGCTCCGCCATTCAATAAAATCATAGCGGATCTGATTGTGGCCCTAACTCCTGCCTGTCCCCTATAACCTTTGCCTCCCTTGTATCTGTCTAACTCAGCCTTGAATATTCAAGGATTCAAAAAATATTCAAAGAAGAGAATTCCAAAGACTAACAACCCTCTGAGAGGAAACATTTCTCCTCATCTCAGTCTTAATTTTAAACCCTTTATTTTAAAAATGTGCCACCTAGTTCTAGATTCCCCCACGAGGGGAAACATCCTATCAGCATTTACCTTATCAAGCCCCTTCAGAATCTTATATGCTTCCATAAGATCATCTCTCTTTCTTCTAAACTTCAATGAGTATAGACCCAACCTACTCAACCTTTCTTCATAAGACAACCCCTTCATCCCAGGAATCAGCCTAGTGAACCTTACCTGAACTGCTTCCAATGCAAATATATCCCTCTTTAAGTAAAGGGACCAAAACTGTACACAGTACTCTAGTGCTCTCACTGATGCACTGTACAGATGCAGGAAGACTTCCCTAGTTTTATTCTCCGTCCCCCTTGCAATAAAGGCCAACATTCCATTTGCTTCTCTAATTACTTGCTGTACTTGCATACTAATTTTTTGTGATTCATGTACAGGAAAGCCCAGATCCCTCTGTACCGTAGCATTCTGCAGTCTCTCCATTTAAATAATATTTTGCTTCTGTAGTCCTCCTGCCAAAGTGACAACCATTTCTTTGTTTCCCATTATTAATTCCCCAGTCTCATCCTCTAAGAGACCAATGTTCACTTTAGCTACTCTTTTCGTCTTTATATACTTGTAGAAGATTTTACTGCCTGCTTTTATATTTCTTGTTAGTTTTCTCTCATACTTCAATTTCTCCCTCTTTATATTTTCAGTCATCCTTAATTGGTTTCTAAAATTTTCCCAATCTTCTGACCTGCCATTAGTCTTTGTAGCAATTGTACATCTTTCCTTTCAAACTGATACCATCCCTAATTTCCTTAGCTAGCCACAGATAGTGCATCCTTCTGTTAAGGAAGGATACCAAGGGATATGGATCAAAAGTGGATTAACTGGCTTGTGGAACAGATCAGCCATGATCTAACTAAATAGTGGAACCAGCTTGAAGGGCTGATGGCTTTCTCCTAGATATGTACTGAGTCAAGTACAATTATTATAACACTATATTGGTACCAACACACAAAATAGGTCAGAGACGTGCATTGAAAGACAGGCCATATTAGCCTTTAATTCCCATTTTTATTATCGGTTTGCATATCTCATCTCAAATAAGGAATCTAACCAATGCTCCCTAGTTCAAGTTCTAACCGCTTGAGGTACTATCCTGGGCTTGATATTCAAACTTGCTTGTCACATCTTATTTATTATATATGGGGAGCTTTGATCTGAATCAAGGTGACTGTAATCTTACCCTAGCTTGTGACTCTACCTGATTGTGCCAGCTTATTAAAATATAGGACCATTTTAACAAGAGGAGGCTATTTAGCCCCTCAATGTGATCATGGCTGGTCTGTGACCTATCTCCGTTTACCCACCTTTGCCCCATATCACAGAATGGTTACGGCACAGAAGGAGGCCATTCAGCCCATCGTGTCTGTGCTGACTCCCTGAAGAGGCAATACACTTAGTGCCATTCCCCTTCTCCCCATAACCCTGCACATTCTTCCTTTTCAGATGATAATCCAATTCCCTCTTGAATGCCTTGATTAAACCTGCCTCCACCACACTCTCAGGCAGCACATTCCAGATTCTAACCACTCACTCTGTAAAAAAGTTTCTCCTCATTCACCATTGCTTCTTTTGTCAATTACCTTATATCTGGGCCCTCTTGTTCGCGATTCTTCCACCAATGGGAACAGTTTCTCCCTATCTACTCTGTCCAGACCCCTCATAATTTTGAACACCTCTATCAAATCTCCTCTCAACCTTCTTTTCTCCAAGGAGAACAGTCCCAACTTCTCCAATCTATCTACATAAATGAAATTCCTCATCCCTGGAACCATTCTCGTGAATCTTTTCTGCACCCTCTCTAATGCCTTCACATCCTTCCTAAAGTGTGGTGCCCAGAACTGGACGCAATACTCCAGCTGAGGCAGAACCAGTGTTTTACACAGAGTTGACAATAACTTCCTTGCTTTTGTACCCTATGCCCCTATTAATGAAACCTAGGACACTGTATGCTTTTTAACTGCTCTCTTAACCTGCCCTGCCAACTTCACTGATTTAAACACAAATACACCCAGGTTCCTCTGCTCCTGAACACCTTTCTAATTGTACCCTTTGTTTTGTATTGTCCCTCCACATTCTTTCTACCAAAAGTAATCACTTCACACTTCTCTGCATTAAATTTCACCTGTCATTTGTCCACCCATTCCACCATCAATATCTTTTCATACCTTTCATTAACAAAAGTCTATCAATTTCAGATTTAAAATGAACAATTGATCTAGCTGTTTGTGGAAGAGAGATCCAAATTTCTACTACCCTTTGTGTGTTGAAGTGTTTCCTAATTTCACACCTGAAAGACTGGCTCTAATTTTTAGACTGTGCCTCCTAGTCCTAGAACTCCCCAACCAATGGAAATAGTTTATCTCTATCGCCCCCATCTGTTCCCCTTAATATCTTGAGAGCTTCAATCAAATCATCCTTTAACCTTCTAAATTTCAGGAAATATAACCTTAGTTTGCCAAATCTCTCATAATTTAATGCTTAGACTCCATGTAGCATTCTGGTAAGCTTACACTACACTCTCTCCAAGGCCAATATATCATTCTAAAGGTGTGGTGCCCAGAACTGCTCATAGTAACACCAGGTATGATCTAATCAGGGCTTTGTATAGCTGAAACATGACTTCTATCCCTATGTATTCTAGTCCTCTAAATATAAAGGTCAGTATTCCATTAGCCTTTTTGATTAGTTTCTGTTCCAGCTCATGGCATTTTAATGATCTATGTACCTGGAATCTCTGGACTTCCACCATATCTCGCTTTTCACCATTTAGAAAGTACCCTGTTCTATCCATTTTAGGTCCAAAGTGGATAACCTCACATTGAAATCTATTTGCCTTAGATTTGCCCTTTTACTGTAATCTATCAATGTCACTTTGTAATTTTATGCTTCCAGCTACACTGCTTACAATGCATTATATCATCATTGGCAAACTTGGATATGTGGCTTTCTACCACATCTCTAAGTCATTAATAGATTAAAGGTGAACAGTTACGGCTCCAACACTGACCCTTGCTGGACCACTAGACACACCCTACCAATTAGAGTGCCTGCCCATCATCCCTACTCTGTCTCCTGCCACTCAGCCAATTTCCTAACTAGGTCAATGATTTGCCTTCAGTTTCAGGGGTTTCAATTTTACTTAAATCTCATATGAGGGACTTTATCAACTGCTTTCTGGAAGTCCATATAAATACCATGCATAGACATTCCCCTGTTCACTACTTTAGTCACCTCTTCAAAGAATTCAATAGGGTAATCGGGCATGACCTACCCTTTCCAAATCCATGCTGGCTTTCTCTGATCATTTTCAAAGTGTTCAGTCACCCTATTCTTAATTATAGACTCCAGTAACTCCCTGACAACAGACGATAGGCTAACTGGACAATGATTCCCTGGTTTCCCTTTCCTATTCTCAGATATCGAAGTGGCATGTTTAATTTTCTGATCCAAAGGAATGGCTCCTGAATCAAGAGAACATTGAAAGATTATAGTTAGGACATCTCCAATATTCTCACCTATTGGGATGGAAACCATGTGGTCCTGGGGAATTGTCACTCTTCAGCCAGTATTTTCTTCATTGCTGTCACTTGCATATTTAATTTTGCTGAGCCCCTGCACCGGATTCAATAATAATAATAGAGTGCACTAGAGCTACACAAACAACCAATTTAAGATGATCAGTCGAGCTCGTAATGTGACTCATTTAAGCTTGCTAGAAGTGACATACATTCATACACAGGGATCCGTTATCTACAGACAAAAGGAATATCTTCAAGTTTTCCACCTTTTTTGAATTACTCGGGAGTTTGGGAGTCCATTGTTTCCCATTACTTTCTCCATGGCAACGCCTCGGCCAATCAATGTCAACTTGCCAATCAATCAGCAGCCTTTTCTCCTGTAGTATAAGTTGTTGTGATTGTTTGAAATTTGGCATTCTTGCATTTGTCCTGATGAGTGCAAATCGAAAAGCTTTGGCAACATTTCAGCAATATTCAAATACTGTACTATCAAGCGAATGCTAATAATAGTTTCCTTGGTTTCCAGCATGCTAACCTCTTCCTCTTTTGTAAATACTGACACAAAAAGTAATTATCCCTAAGTTTCATTGACAATATCACTGTTATCAGTTTCAAGGGGTCCATATTGCTCCTGACCACCAACTTTTACTTCATATAATTGTGAATTTTTTGTGATAATTTTGCTATCCCTTGCAAGTTTCTTTTTATGCTTCCTTTTTGGAGCTCTTATCAATCTATTTTCTCATCCTTTGTTGTTCTTTGTATCTTTCCCATTTGCCAGGATCAGTGCTATTTTTAATATTTTTGGATGGTTTTACTTTCTGTTTTGTTTTATTTCTTCAGATGTCCATGGTTTTCTTTTTTGGCAAGTGAAGCTCTTGGCTTAGGGGTATAAACTGATTCTATGTCATATTAAATTCTCTTTTAAACACTTCCCACTGATCTGCTTTCCTGTTACTCATTAATAGAGCTGTCCAGTTTACTGTGGACAGTCTCTATCTCTTCCTGTTGAAGTCAACCTTACCCAAATCTATCGAACATTACTTTGAACTCGATCATGTCAAAATTGAATTGATTCAATGTTCACACACTAAATCTGGCTCATTACTCATTAATAAATCTTAGCTGGCATGTTCCCTTGTTGGTTCCAGGACATACTATTGCAGAAAACTATCCCAGGCACACTCAAGAAATTCCTTTCCTTTCTGACATGTACTCATCTACTTGTCACAATCTAAATGAAAGTAAACATCGCCATAATAACCACCCTGCCTTTGCTACATGCTTGCTAATGTCTATGCTTGTATACAAGCTACATTTCACAGCTGCTACCAGGGGTGTTAATTTTATCCCAAGCCAGTTGGGAAGCATGAAACTAGACAATAATAATTTTACTGATGATTTTATTTACAGAATGCAGCATTTCATATGACTGTTTCCCACCTAATACCCCTATGTCCCAGCAGTCTCTCTTTATAAGTGCTCTCAGTATTCCATTAAATAATGTCCTTCACTGTGTATCTTAACAATATAATTAACATACCATTAACAGGAGACCTATACACAACTTCCACAAAAACATCAATCCTTTTCTATTTCTTGATTCTACCTTTAAAGTCTACACTGCCTGTTTACCTCACATTATATTCTCTCTTGTCATTGATTTCATTCTTAAGCACTAAGGCTATACCTCCCCCTCTACCATTTTCCCTATCTTTCCTATAGACCATATAACCTGGTATATTTAGTTCACAGAGACTGTCTTGCAACGTGTCTTAGTAATGATTACCATGTCATAACCTCCAAATTAAACTTGCGCCTGCAATTCATTTAGTTTGTTCTTTATACTCCATGCGTTCATATAAGGAGCATTTATTTAGGCCACACACCCTAACCTGTCCTTTAGCTCTAATGTTTTACCCAATTGTTTCTGATTTCCCTCTTCTGGTTTAATCGGTGTACAGCTAAGCTTAATTGGTAGCAATCTGACCTTTGCGTCAGAAGGTTCTAATGTTGAACACCATGTCTTGAGTATGTAACCTGACTCTAGTGCAATTTTTTCATTCATTCATGGAGTGTGGGCATCATTTGTAAGGCCAGCATTCACCCCTGATTGTTCCTGTGAAGGTGGTGGTGAGCTGCCTTCTTGAACTGCTGCAATCCGTGTGGTATAGCTATAAACACCGTACGGTTAGAGCATTCCAGGATTTTAGCCCAGAGATAGGAAGGAACATTGATATAGTTCCAAATCAGGATAGTGTGTGGCTTGGAGGGGAACTTGCAGTTAGCTGTGCTCCCATGCATCTACTGCATTTGCCCTTCCAGGCAGTAGAGGTCAAGTGTTTGGGAAGTGCTGCTGAAGGAGCCTTGGCAAGTTGCTTCAGAGCATTTTGTAGGTGGCACATGCTGCAGCCACTGGTAGAAGGAGTGAGTGTTGTGGTGATTGCCCCTGTTAGAAGCACTAGTCTTCAGTTGAGTGGTAAACTAAAGTTCCTTCTGCCTATTCTGGTGATTCCGGTGGACGATCATCATCATCTGAAGAAGAGCAAGGAGTTCTCCCAATATCCTGACCAACACTGAGTACAAAAGCAGGGGAGTTATGTTGAACCATTGTAAATCTGTACTTAGGACACAACTATTATGTCCAGTTCTGGTCACCACACTTTAGGAAGGATATGAGGGTCCTTCAGCGGGTCCAGAGGAGATTTACCAGAATGGTTCCAGGGATGAGGGGTTTTGGCTACAAGGTTGGGTTGGAGAAGTTGGGGTTGTTCTCCTTGGAGCAAAGGAGATTGAGGGGAGATTTGATAGAGGTGGACAAGATTCTGACAGGTTTGGATAAGGTAGACAAAAAAAATCTGTTCCCATTGGCTGATGGTGCAAGGACTAGGGGAGTTTTGGGCAAGAGATACAGGTGGGGGATGTGAGGAAGCACTTTTTTTTATGCAGCGATCTGGAACTTGCTCACTATGAGGGTGATGGAAATGGAGACGATGAATGATTTCAAAAGGAAATTGGATGGAAACTTGAGGGAAATAAACTTGCAGGGCTGGGGTGGGGATGGAACTGACTGGATTGCTCTACAGAGAACCAACGTGGCCTCGATGGACCAAATGGCCTCTTTCTGTGCTGTCAAGACTCCGGAACATTTCTCCCTCCGCCAAAACCACAACGAATGATTGTAGCATTTGTCTAAATAACAATCTGCAGCGCATTTAAGCAATTAATTGTGTGAAGAGCTGTGAGAAAGTGTTTCTCTATCCACAGATGCTGCGAGACCTGCTGAGTTTTTCCAGCATTTTCTGTTTTTGTTTCAGATTTCCAGCATCTGCAGTATTTTGCTTTTATATTAAAGTGATAGATCACCATTTAAATGCAGCTGTTACTGATTATATTATTTACATGTTCTCTTGCAGTCAGAACACTTCAAAACCACCTCTCAGAAAGTTGCAAGGAAGTACTGGTGGAAGAATACAAAAATGATCATCTTGATAGTCGTTGTTGTTTGCGTTATCCTGATTCTGATCATCCTTTTTGCGACAAAAGTCATTCCAACCTAACAGCAAGAGCCTTTGTACACTTCACCATGGTCTTAGTTTGTTGTGTAACAAAGATTTTTATTCTTTCTGGCCAGTCTATGCCCTGCTGTCACGATGGAAATGCGCTCTTGGTTTTACTGTTGATTTTGTACTGTATATTTTCAGGGCCACCCCCTCGCTGTACACAACCCCGCAAAATCCCTTGTAAAAACTTACTGATGTAAATGTTGACTCAATAAAATATTAGGTAAAGGGCTGGAAACACAAGAAATATCTGTTCCTATTTTTTTCTCTGAATTTTATGCTCATCCAGGACAGTTAGAGTTGAGGAACTGCAAAGGTAAGATAACCATAATGGGAGTTATGTACAGGCCTCCGAACAGTAGTCAGGATGTGGGGCACAAGATACACCAGGAGATAGAAAAGGCGTGTAAGAAAGGCAAGGTTACAGTGATCATGGGGGATTTCAATATGCAGGTAGACTGGGAAAATCAGGTTGGTAGTGGATCCCAAGAAAAGGAATTCGTGGAATGTCTACGAGATGGCTTTTTGGAGCAGCTTGTAGTGGAGCCCACTAGGGAACAGGCAATTCTAGATTTAGTGATGTGTAATGAGGCAGATTTGATAAGGGAGCTTAAGGTGAAGGAACCCTTAGGAAGAAGTGACCGTAATATGATAGAATTGACCCTGCAATTTGAGAGGAAAAAGCTGGAATCAGATGTAACGGTATTACAGTTGAATAAAGGCAACTACAGAGGCATGAGGGAGGAGCTGGCCAGAATTGACTGGGAGATGAGCCTAGCAGGAAAGACAGTGGAACAGCAATGGCAGGAGTTTCTGGGAGTAATTTGGGAGACACAGCAAAAATTCATCCCTAGGAAGAAGAAGCATACTAAAGGGAGGACGATGCAACCATGGCTGACAAGGGAAGTCAGGGACAGCATAAAAGCTAAAGAGAAAGCATACAATGCAGCGAAGAGCAGTGGAAAACCAGGGGATTGGGAAGCCTACAAAGACCAACAGAGGACAACTAAAAAAGAAATAAGGAGGGAGAAGATTAAATATGAGGGTAAACTAGCCAGTAATATAAAAGAAGATTGCAAGAGTTTTTTTAGATATATAAAGGGTAAGAGAGAGGCAAAAGTGGACATTGGGCCATTGGAAAATGACGCTGGAGAAGTAGTAGTGGGGAACAAAGAAATGGTGGATGAACTGAATAGGTACTTTGCATCAGTCTTCACGGTGGAAGACACGAGTAACATCCCCAAAGTTCAAGAGTCGGGGGGCAGAGGTGAGTATGGTGGCCATTACCAAGGAGAAGGTGCTAGGAAAACTGAAAGGTCTGAAGGTGGATAAATCACCTGGATCAGATGGATTACACCCCAGAGTTCTGAAGGAGATAGCTGAAGAGATAGTGGAGGCGTTAGTGGTGATCTTTCAGGAATCACTGGAGTCAGGGAGAGTCCCAGCGGACTGGAAAATCGCTAATGTAACTCCCATGTTTAAGAAGGGAGTGAGGCAAAAGACGGGAAATTACAGGCCGATTAGCCTGACCTCGGATGAGATGAGATTTCAGAATACTTGGAAGTGCATGGTAAAATTGGGGAAAGTCAGCATGGTTTCATCAAGGGGAGGTCATGCCTGACAAATATGTTAGAATTCTTTGAAGAGGTAACGAGTAGGTTAGACAAAGGAGAGCCAATGGATGTTATCTACTTGGACTTCCAGAAGGCCTTTGACAAGGTGCCGCACAGGAGGCTGCTCAGTAAGATAAGAGCCCATGGTGTTAGAGGCAAGGTACTAGCATGGATAGAAGATTGGCTGTCTGGCAGGAGGCAGAGAGTGGGGATAAGGGGGTCCTCCTCAGGATGCCGGCCGGTGACTAGTGGAGTTCCACAGGGGTCAGTGTTGGGACCACAACTTTTCACTTTATACATTAATGATCTAGATGAAGGAACTGAGGGCATCCTGGCTAAGTTTGCAGATGATACAAAGATAGGTGGAGGGACAGGTAGTATTGAGGAGCCAGGGAGGCTGCAGAAGGATTTGGACAGGTTAGGAGAATGGGCAAAGAAGTGGCAGATGGAATACAACGTGGGGAAGTGTGAGGTCATGCACTTTGGTAGGAAGAATAGAGGCATGGACTATTTTCTAAATGGGGAGAGAATTCAGAAATCTGGAGTGCAAAGGGACTTGGGAGTCCTAGTCCAGGATTCTCTTAAGGTTAACTTGCAGGTTGAGTTGGTAGTTAGGAAGGCAAATGCAATGTTGGCATTTATTTCAAGAGGACTAGAATATAAAATCAGGGATGTGCTGCTGAGGCTTTATAAGGCTCTGGTCAGACCACATTTAGAATAATGTGAGCAATTTTGGGCCCCGTATCTCAGGAAGGATGTGCTGGCCCTGGAGAGGGTCCAGAGGAGGTTCACTAGAATGATCTCAGGAATGAAAGGCTTAACATATGAGGAACGTTTGAGGACTCTGGGTCTATACTTGATGGAGTTTAGAAGGATGAGGGGGGATCTGATTGAAACTTACAGAATACTGAAAGGCCTGGATAGAGTGGACGTGGGGAAGATATTTCCATTAGTAGGAGAGACTAGGACCCGAAGGCACAGCCTCAGAGTAAAGGGAAGACCTTTTAGAACAGAGATGAGGAGAAACTTCTTTAGCCAGAGAGTGGTGAATCCATGGAATTCATTGCCACAGAAGGCTGTGGAGGCCGGGTCATTGAGTGTATTTAAGACTGAGATAGATAGGTTCTTGATTGGTAAGGGGATCAAAGGTTACGGGGAGAAGGCGGGAGAATGGGATTGAGAAACTTATCAGCCATGATTGAATGGCGGAGCAGACTCAATGGGCTGATTAGCCTAATTTCTGCTCCTATGTCTTATGGTCTTATGGACAGAGTTGGTAATGCTGGCGAATAGAATATTGTATACTTTAGGCTCTAGCATCAAGCATGTCCAGGTCTGCTAGAGCACTAAATCTCCCTCTACACTGTCCCCATCAAAAGTTTCCAGGACAGGTACAGCACAGGGTTAGATACAGAGTAAAGCTCCCTCTACACTGTCCCCATCAAACACTCCCAGGACAGGTACAGCACAGGGTTAGATACAGAGTAAAGCTTCCTCTACACTGTCTCCATCAAACACTCCCAGGACAGGTACAGCATGGGGTTAGATACAGAGTAAAGCTCCCTCTACACTGTCTCCATCAAACACTCCCAGGACAGGTACAGCACAGGGTTAGATGCAGAGCAAAGCTCCCTCTACACTGTCTCCATCAAACACTCTCAGTGCAGGTGCAGCAAGAGATTGATACAGTTAAGCCCGCTTTACACAGTCCTAAAAATATGTCTAACTCCCTATCCACCCTGTACTACATTGATGTGATATTTCATGCACCTGCTGTTCAGTGCCCACATTGCCAGTTTAGTGTCAATTTAGCTAAATTCAAGACAATTTAGTGCTATGACTCCCAGGTTCATGGGATTGGCCCACAGTCATTTAACACCTTTACAATAAAGGGGGTTTTCAGCTCATCAGACTGTGCTGGATGCAAATCCAGCTTCCTGGAGTGAAATTATAATCTTCCATCTTTGTAAAATAATTTCCTAATGTACCCATTTCCTCGGCGTCATTTACTCTTACCAATGCACACGCTGCAATGTTTGCTAATTGGTTTGAGCTGAATCATCAAAGAAATCTCCGACCTACCATTCACACACAAGCAGCAAATGGCTGCTAACTGCCTGGGGTAGGCATCCATTATTCTGTTCAAAGATTAAACACATCGCATTGACAACATTTGTTTCTGTGGGTTCTTCTTTGCAAAACTGTGCATCACTTCTGACCACTGCAGTGAGCTTTTCTGCTTATTCATATCTACAGACCCAGTCGAGCAATCGCTCGAGGGATCTCAACATTCTTTTAGTTGAGAGAGTTAATAATTATTCCCTGTACGTGGTTAGGTTGTGAGAGCTCCTTTGACTTGTGGGGCGCAGCCATCTGGCGTATTCTGAGGGGAAACACTGCACTGTTCATATGAGGAGCTGTTTCTCTCAGAGTGGGTGTACCTACACCGCACAACTGCAGCAGTTCAAGATGGCATCTCACCACCACCTCCTCAAGGGCAATTAGAGATGGGCAACAAATGATGGCCTAGCCAGCAACGCCCATGTGGAAGAATAAAGATAAGAGTCTGTAATAATGACGTGGAACCTGGATCTGAATTAACGAACAAAGGACAAAGCATTAATTTAATTGTTTTGAAATATTACTCCCTAAACTAGTGTGGGGTCAGTATTGGGGGTACAACCTCTAATCTTACAGAGAAAACAAATATTTTTAAACGACTGCTCCATTACTCCAAGAGAGAAGGATCAACATTTCAAGTCAGAGCCTCTGAAATATTAAACTGTTTGCTCCTGCAGATATTCTGCAATTGCAGTATTTTTCTGCTCTTCTTTAATTCCTAATTAATTTCAGACATGATTAAAATTTTCATACTTTTCTTTAGAAACAAGTAGGACCCTTGCAAGTACTGCTGGACTGACCACTACTGTAGGTATACATGTATTTGTGTGTGTGTGTGTGTGTCTGTCTTGTGTGTGCGTGTGTGAATGTGAATGCGTGAGGATATATATGAATGTGTATGCGTGCGAATATATGTATGTGTGTGTCAATGTGTATGCATGCGGATATATTTGTGTGTGTGTGAATGTGTATGTGTGAGTCTGTCATGAGTGTGCCTGTGTGTGTGTCTATGTGTGTGTGTGTATGTGAATGTGTGCTTGTGTGAATGTATATCTGTCATCTGTGTGTGTGTGTGTGTGTGTGTGTGTATATGTGTGTGCGTATGTGAATATGAATGTGTGTGTGTATATGTGTGTGTGTGTGTGTGAAAAGTGGGACCACCTGTCTCTGGCCAACACCCAGCAGGTTGTGCCTGGAGTTGTGGACAACACGATTCGGCTCACTCTGCTATTTGATACCTGCTGATCACGAGGGAGATGGGACAAGCTGGCCACAACACTGTGCTTAATTGTGTATGTGTTTTTACAGCAACTTGGAAAGTAAAGTTTGGAAGGGGAGAGTGATATTTGCTCAGTTGATATCCTGTACAATGCAGCTTCAGTGATAATGTAATGTGTGTGTGAACAAGGACCTCAATTAAATGCAAATGTTCTCTTAACTATAACTATTTCATTGCTTGTTTTTAACCCCATTTTCTCTCCTCTTCTCATGAAGGTGCTGACATGGACTGTGGCATGGGAGTCAGTGATTCCCCAGTAATTCGTTCACTTGTTTCATTCAGTGTCACTTGGTAGCAATCAGAAGGCGGAATCCTGCTTTTATTTTTAAAAAAAGTTTATTATTTCATGGGATGTAGGTGCCACTGACAAGGGCATTATTTTTTTAGCTCATCCCTAACTGCCCTTGAACTGAGTGGTTTGCTAGGCCATTTCAGAGGGTAGTTAAGAGTCAACCACATTGCTGTGGGTCTGGAGTCACAGGTAGGCCAGACCAGGTAAGGACAGCAGATTTCCTTCCTTAAAGGGCATTAGTGAACCAGGTGGGTTTTTATGAAATTCAACAATGGTTTCATTGGCCGGGATTTGTCGTGGGCCAGACGGGAAAGTTTGGAGAGCAGCCAAAAGTCAATTGACCTGCTGGCAGAAGGGGAAAAACCCACCGATTGTCACTACTACTGAGGCTAGCTTTGTCGACACCAGATTTATTCATGAATTTAAATTCCAACAGCTGCCGTGGTGGGACTTGAACCCTTGTCCCCAGTGCATAAGGTGCTGAGACCATTCAATTGTAACATCCCTAACTGCTAGTCCAGCTGAGCCTCAGCACAGCCTAAGCATCAAACATATGGCTCTGTGTCACGCCATGGGGTGGATGTGCTGGGGGGGGCGGGGAGTCAGTTGTGAATCCCCATGTTTCTTCAGTCAATGTTCCTCAGTTCTTCTGGGTGCTGTGAGCTGGTACTGCCCAACTGCCAAAACACCAGACCACCTATTATCAAGGGACCTTTGTGTCCTCATTGCCTTACCAGCTGGTGTACCCACCTAATCCCACTCTCCTGTCTTTTCCCTGAATTAATTTTTCTCTTCAGATAATTCTCCAATTCTCTCTTGAAAGCCTCGATTGACCCTGCCTCCTCCACACTCTCAGGCAGTGCATTCCAGATCCCAACCATTCATTGCATGTAAAAGCTTTTTCCTTATGTCACCGTTGCTTCTTTGGCCAATCGCCCCAAATCAGTGTCCTCTGATTCTGGATCCTTCCACCAATGGGAACTGTTTCTCCCTATCTACCCTGCCCAGACCCCTCATGATTTTGAACACCTCTATCAAATCTCCTTCTAATCTTCTCTTTGCTAAGGAAAACAGCCCCAGCTTCTCCAATCTACCAATGTAACTAAAGTTCCTCATCCCTGGAACCATTCTTGTAAATCTTTTATGCAACCTCTCTAAAGCCTTCACATCCTTCCTAAAGCATGGTAACCTAGGGTTATTATTAACCACTTTCTCAACCTGCCATGCCACCTCAATGATTTGTGCGCATATACCCCTATATGCTCCTATAGAATTGTTCTCTTTATTCCCTATTGCCTTTCCTTGCTCTTCCCGCCAAATTGAATGAGGGAGGGCAAACCGACCAGTTTGCTGTGAGCCATTCTCAGCTTTACTTGGCCTCTGCATGTGAGTTTGTTTCTAGAGTGTGAGGAGCAAATATGTAACCACAGAGCTGACTGGCTGGAAGCAGTGTGGGTTAGAATGGCGGTTTGCAACGTGAGATTAAATTGGTCCTTCCTCTTGTGGGTTGTGTAAGTTTGATATTTTAACATATGCCTGCTTTGGCACTGGTACAGACAAGCTTTCCAAATATTTGAACACTCCATCACATTGTTTAACTGACATTGAAGACCCCTTAACTGCAGTTTGGAGTGGAAGTGAATATTTAACAGTTTTTTTAATCTATTGTAATATTCCACTTTATTTTCTTTTAATTGTGTTCCGTTCTGCGAACGATTAAATTCTACTTGTCTCTGTATGAGAGGCAGAGCTGAATCTTGTGCCGTTTTTATGCAAAATTTCTAATCACTTTCAAAATCCCAACTATGTAGGCCCACTGTTCACCACAGCTACTGATGTGCTCAACTGCACTCGCACCTCCACCTTTGATACCATAATCTCCATTAAAAACATTTCCCTCGATCTGGCTGTTGCTCCTGGTAGGGCCCTTACATCCAAGGAACACAGACTTGAAAGGGAATGGCAGACAACTGGTTTAGCCATCCACTGTCAGATCTGGCTGGACCACATCAGCACTACCATGACCTGCTTGAATTTTCTAAAACTGCTCACTATTCCACAATCATTCTGGAATGCAAAGATAACCCGTGATTTCTTTCCTCTACCTGCAAGTTCTTCTTCCTAAACACCTCTCCCCTGACCCCTACACCCTCACTTCCACCGTGTGAGGAGCTTGTGGGCTTCTTTGTTACTGAGATCGAGACCACCTCATCAGCCATCTCTGCTACTCCCTGCTGCTAGCCCACTTGGCCAAACTTCCTCCAAAGCTCCCCCCTGCCCTAGCCCTGAGCACACATCTTTCTCTTATTGTCTCCCCTCATTCCCTCTCTGAACTCAGCTTGTCCATGAGACCCACCTATTGCTCCCTCAATCCTATTCCCACTAAACTGATGACCGCCCAACTTCCCTTACTGGCTCCAATGTTAACTGATATTGTTAGCGGTTCTCTCTCTTCAGGTGACACTATACCATCCTTGCAAACTACCGCCCTATCACCAACCTCCCTTTCCTTTCCAAGGATCTTGAACATGCTGTCTCTCCCCAAATCCGTACCCATCATTCCCCAAACTCAAACTTTGCATCCTTCTGATCAGGTCTCCACCCCACCACAGTAGCGATACAGCTTTTATCAAAGTCACATGTGACTTTGACTGTGTCAGAGGTAAACTTTCCTGACTCATCCTTCTCAGCCCATCTGCAGCCTTTGACACAGTTGATCACACCATCCCCCTCCGACTCCTCTCCTCTCCACTGTCGCCCAGCTCGGTGGGACTGCTCTCACCTGATTCTATTCTTACCTATATAATCATAGCCAGGGTATGACTATCAATGGCTTCTCTTCCTGCACCCACACCGATGGCTCTGGTGTCCCCCAAGGATCTCTCCTTGGCCCCCCTCCTATTTCTCATCTATATGATCCCCCACTCCACCCCTGGTGACATCATCCGGAGCTGCAGTGTTAGTTTTCACATGTGTGCTGGCGAAACCCAGCATTACCTCACCACCACCTCTCTTGACCCCTCTAGTGACTCAAAGCCTCTCCTCGGCAACTGTCTGAGGCTAAAGCAAACTGTTTGAAAATTTGATGTCATATTTGATCCCGAGATGAGCATCCAACCATATATCTGTACCGTCACTACGCCCACATGCTTGCACCTCTATAACATCACCTGACTTTGCCAATGCCTCAGCCCACCTCCTGCAAAAAACCCTCATCTATGCCTTTGTTACCGCGAGACTTGACAATTGCAGTGCACTCTTGGCTGGCCTCCCACATTCTACCCTCCATAAACTTGAGGTCATCCAAAACACTGCTGCCAGGTCTTAACTCACACCAAGTCCCGTTCCCCTGTCACCCCCTGTGCTCGCTGACCTACACTGGCTCCCGGTCAAGCAACATCTTGATTTTAAAATTCTCAACCTTGTTTCCAAATCCCTCCATGGCCTCACCCCCTCCCTATCTCTGTAATCTCCTCCAGCCCCCACAACCCTGCGAGGTATCTGCACTCTAATCTAATTCTGACCTCTTGAGCATCCCTTATTTTAATCACTCCACCACTGGTGGCCGCACCTTCAGTTGTCTAAGCCATAAGCTCTGGAATTCCCTCCCTAAACCTCTTTGCCTTTTCATTTCTTTTAAGACACTCCTTAAAGCCTACCTCTTTGACCAAGCTTTTGGTCATCTGACCTAAAAACTCCTTCCTAACCTGGTGTCACTGCAATGTTCACAGCCCTGCCCTCCAGCCTAGCTAACTCGTTACAGTTAAACTACAAGATGTAGAAGTGATATGACTCCTTTATCTCAACCAGGGAGCTGAGTGCTGAGATAATTTATTGCTACAACAGTTCTCAGTGCTTCCTTTTAATGCAATTGCTTGTAAATCCATTTCACACCATTGTGGCACCTCTGCAGCATAACAGTTAACAGGATAAGCTGTGGGTCACGAGTTCTAAGGGTGCCAGGCTGCTGCACCACGGGTACTCCTGCTGCATTCAGTCACTGGACAATATCTATTCTCAAACAACACCGCTTAAAAAAAAATATATTATGTGGTCAATTTTGCTGTGGGAGCTTGCTGTGTGCAAATTGGCTGCCACATTTTTGACATCACAACAGTGACTACACTTTAAAAGCACTTCAATGGCTGCAAATTGCTTCGGGACATCCTGACAGCATGAAAAATTTCCTTTTTCTTGGGCACGCACCTTCCAATTTTCCCTTCGCTCTTTCTGGCTGCGACTGAGTTGCATCGATGCCAAGCATCCTCCGATGCCTGGGCTGTGCAATCGGTTTTCACGGGCGGGTTTAGGCAGGCAACTGTCAGGATACGAAGCTGCACAGGCATTGCATCCAAATGCTGCTCCAGCCCCATGGCACCTAACAGCAGGAGTGAGTGGAAAACAATCAGGAGAGTGGGGATCATGGCTGATTTTGTTTCGCATGCTCCCTAACAATAATGAGAATTGTAGACCTCCCCTTACTTTTTTTTTTGGTTCATCCAAGAGATGCGGGTGTCGCTGGCTAGGCCAGCATTACTCGCCCGTTCTTAATTGCCCTTGAGAAGGTGGTGGTGAGCTGTCATCTTAAACTCTGCAGTCTATGTAACACCCACAGTGCTGTTAAGCAGTGAGTTCCAGGATTTTGACTCAGTGACAGTGAGGGGACGATGATATAGTTCCAAATCAGGGTGGTGTGTGGCTTGGAGGGGCAAATGTCATAGCTGAGTTGAGAAATCTCAGTGCTGAACTCTGCCAGAAGTGAAATGTGTGCCTGTGGTGCTCTGAATGGCTCTATAACAAACAGGGTGATTAATATGTACACAATGACCAAGTGGAAGAGCTCCGAACTGGCCGATTTATGACTATTATGTGATGGCACGGAGGTTGTAGACAATGTTTTACTCTTGCAAGAGAAAAAGAACGGAATTGTTTATGTTTTATGATTTAACCTCATTATTTTTCAACCATCCTTCATTCCCACAAGCATCCGAGGAGTTTAGTTAGCTTTCCAATTCTTTTTGCACTCCCTAGCTACCACCTCCATCCACCTCCTTGGAAACAGTTTGTGATTATGGCAGTCTATTTGCAACCTTTGTGTCACGTTTGATCCCAAGTTGAGCTTCCAACCTCATCCATGCCATCACTAGGACCACCTATTTCCACCTCTGTAACATCGCCCGACTTCACCCAACTCAGCTCATCCGCTGCTGAAACGTTTATTCCTGCCTTCATTACCTCTAGACTCAAACACACTTCTGGCTGGTCTCCCACATTTTACCCTCCGTAAACTTGAGGTCCTCCAAAACTCTGCTACCGTTTTGTCTTAACTCGCAGCAAGTCCCATTTCCCTATCACTCCCTGTGCTTGCTGACCTGTGTAGGGTTCAGGTTCTCGTCCTAGTTTTCAAATCTCTCCATCGCCTCACCCCTCCCTAACTCTGTAATCTCCTCCAGCCCCAGAACCCGCCGAAATATCTGAGCTCTTCAAATTCTGGTCTCTTGGGCATCCCTGGTTTGGGCGGGGGGAGGGAATTTTAACCAGGTAATCTGGTAAGTATTTTAAAAAAATACAAGAAATGTTCAGACATTTCCTAAGCCAGTTATCCTGATTGTAGAGGTTACATTCCAATACAATGCTTCCAGTGGCAATGGGCACTTGCAGAGAGTGAGGCCAGGATCTTGAGGATGGCGGGTTTCCCTTCCCACCATCTGAAGAGTCGGTGGAGAACACATCCCCGCCATTACTACTTGCCCCGCAGTCATTTAATGCTCCAACTAGTGTTAATTGGCTGGAGACAGGACTTAAGCCCCCCTCACTCGGAAGTCCCGCGTCAGAGAGCTGCTGGCCAATCTAGTCTCTGCAGCACCAGAGGCTGCTGTGAACAGGACTGAGTCTGCACGCAGTCCCCAGAACCGAAATCCCGGAAGTCCAGGACCAGGTAACTGTGGGGGTATCAGGGTAGGGAAGGGAGGTGAGGCCCAGGAGAGAGCGGGTGTTGGTAGAGAGACTGGGTTTTGGGGGGTGGGGAGGAGGGAGGGCCGGACCTCCTGGGCTGGGGTGTGCCTGATGTTAAAAGGGGGGCTGCTGATGCTAGGCACCGCCCCCACCGACTGCCTTCCCACCTGAGGCCTACACATGGTTCATTTTCGTGCTTCCCACCCACCCCGCCCCTGAACTCCTCCCGCCAGCATGAAAATTGATGCTGGGTGGGAAACGGCCCTTACGTGGTCAATTATTGGCCACTCAAGAGCCTCAATTGAGGCAAAGGTGGGCTGGCGGGCCAGCCTAGGCCTCACCCGTCCAGGCATAAAATTGCAGAGAGGTCAGGAGCCCAGTGGGAAGGCCATCTGAGAAATGTTACATTTGCCTCCCCACCCTGTCCCGCCCTCAAACCCGCTGGTGGGGAATGTAAAATTCTGCTCTGTAATTTGGCTGATAATGAGCACCTAATCCCGATTATCTGCCCATTATCCTCATTTGCATTTTCCCCATTGCCAGGTGTCAGACACACCGATTTGTCTGTTTTCATCCTCTTTTTAAAATAAATTCTGTAGCATGTGCAGGGCTTGCCAGGCTAAAAGATTGTGCCTATAAGCAGAGACCAGATTACAGCACACTCAATCCCATCCCGAGCACAGTGCCAATGTTTGTCTTGCTCAATATCTGTTTAAAATGTAAGCCACAGCACTCGGTGCAGGTCAGAATGGAGTTTGCATTCGGTCAACAACGCCCGAAGAAGGTGTAACTGCATAAGGCTAATGACCATTCTACCATCTCACAAACATGTCATAGATAGAATCAGGACACCGTGTGTGTGTGTGTGTGTGTGTGTGCGCGTATGCATTTATAGTGTTTGTGGGCTCATGTTCCACTCCAGAGACTTGAGCACAAAATGCAGGCTAACACTTCAGTGCAGTACTTAGGAAGTGCTGCTGGAAGTTTTTGAATGAAATAAACCGTAGCCCCATCTGCAGTCTTCAGAAGAGAGCAGAGGGTTCTCCTCGGTGACCTGGCCAATTTATCGCTTACCCAACATCACTAAAAAACAGACTACCCAGTCACTAGCACATCGCCGTTTGTGGGAGCTTGCTGTGCACGAATTGATGGCCGCGTTTTCTACATTACAACAGTGACTACACTTCAAAAGTGCTTCACAGGCTGTGAAAGGCATCCTACAGTTGTGAATGATGTAATATAAATGCAAGTCTTTCTTTAGTGTAGATACACTGGGACCCTCCACAAAGTTTTTACTGCAAGTACCCTTGTTGACATCACATTCAGTGTGGAGGACATTTACATAACCCATGTCTTCTACATTCAGCAATACTGTCACAGAGGAGATCACAAACTTCCTCCTGGATTGAAAACTCTTTGTGTCTGCGTAGTAGGAAATCCCATATTTTCTCTTACTTTCTCTGGTTAAAAGTGTGAATCACAAGCAATCGCTACAGAAATCACTGTGTAACGATGATGAAACCATTTTGATAGAGAACTAGCCTCAGCAGAAATAAAGAAAACATCAAGGATGTTAAAGCTAGTGTGGGAGTGGTCAAAGATTTCAACATAGTAATAACAGCGCATGTTTCCACACTGTGCCTGTCCATTGAACTGTGCCCTGAAATGTGCCCTGCAGTCACCAGATCAACTCCTCCCAAATTTGATGCATGTTTGAAGAGAGTATTTTAAGATGAATAACCCTCAGCTGGAAGCAATTGGAGGTGATGAACTGGCACATTTAAGCATGTAGGATTTTTCCCTCTCTGTAATTAAATCATAGAATGATTTATCTTCAGATAATTATCCAATTCCTTTTGGAAAGCCTCAATTGAATCTGCCTCCACCACACTCTCAGGCAGCATATTCCAGCTCCTAACCACTCACTGCTTTAAAAAGCTATTCCTCATGGCACCTCTGGTTCTATAGCCAATCACCTTAAATCTGGGCCCTCTGGCTCTTGATCCTTCCACCAATGGGAACAGTCTCTCCCTATCTACACTCTCCGGACCCCTCTATCCAATCCCCTCTATCCAATCCCCTCTCAACCTTCTCTTCTCCAAGGAGAACAACCTCAGCTTCTCCAACCTATGCATGTAACTGAAGCTCCCCATCCCCGGAATCATTCTCGTCGAACCTTTTTGCACCCTCTCTATAGTCTTCACGTTCTTCCTGAAGTACTTGCTCAATTCCTCCTTTCCTGTGAGAGTTGACTCCACCCCAAAGCAATAGTTCAATGATCAGCTTGTCATCCTCAGTGGCCAGTTTCCACCTGTGAGCCCTGATGTGTTGTTCAGTCATTGTGGGGAAGTATATCGCAGCTGAGTCAGATCCTATTCCCTTTCATCTACAGGTCTGCACCCTCGACAAGGGGGTTCCTTTAGCAAGTCCACCAGAGGGAGCCACTAGCCGTAATGAAACCTTGCATTTACTGGGGTAGCAACTACACCCACTGTGGTTATCTGTTTAACTCAACATGGACAGCCAGCGTTGTAGGGTCTCAGAATGGTGCACCCATCAATTCAGTGTGCGGCTCAGTGACTGCATCTCAGAAGCAATCTGAAAGTGTTATAAAACACTTTGAGACTTTCCAGAGAGAGAAAGGCGCAGTACAAATGCAATTTCTTTCCTTCTGGGCCTAGCAACTCACGCCTCTGAGACAGAAGGAGTTCTCCCTGGTGCCTCCAGCCAACACCTAAATCAGATTAACTGGTCATTGCTGTGTGTGGGCGCTTGTTGTGTGCAAATTGTTTTTTTTTCCTTCAGTCTTTCATGGGAGGTGGGCGTCACTGGCAAGGCCAGCATTTGTTGCCCATCCCTAATTACCCTTGAACTGAGCGGCTTGTTAGTCCATTTCAGAGGGCAGTTAAGAGTCAACCACATTGCTGTGGGTCTGGCATCACATGTAGGCCAGACTGGGTAAGGACAGCAGATGGGTTTTTACAGCAATCGATGATAGTTGTCATAGTCACCATGAGACTAGCTTTATGTTCCACATTTATTAATTGAGTTTCAACTCCACCATCTGCTCCAGTGGGATTTGAACCTGTGTTGCCAGTGTGTTCGGGGCCACTGGATCACCACCAGTGGTGGTAATGGTGGTGACATTACCGCCATTTCTGAAACACATTTCATTGGCTGGACGTAATACACTTTGAGATGCCCTGAGATTGTATATAAACGCAAGTTTGTCTTTCTTTCCTATAACACCTGCACTCCATTTATAAATATGGTGCTTTCTTTTCAACACTGAGAACAGCAGCATGGCTTCTGAATGCATTTTAACCAAAAATATACATATAAATGGATCAAATATATTAAACTATGAGAAGATTTACAGGAAATTTCTTCCTGCAACTCACACGCTTCATGCTTTTTTAAAAATTCTTTTTGATGGGTTGTGGGCATCGCTGGCAATGCATCGCTAATTGCCCTTGCCTTACGTGGCCATTTCAGAGGGCAGTTCAGAGTCAACCATAGCAGAAAACGCAGCAGAGAGTGGCAAGAGGCAGAATTGTTGGGTCCCGCTGAGGGCAAGAACGGAGGTGAAGGGACTGAAAAATACCTGTGCCAGCTGGTGTGCCAGTTTCCCCACCCCATTCCTGGCATGGCAGGGACGAGGCAGGTAGGCAATTAGGCTTGTTAAGAGCCTTCTAAAGGGAAGCAACTGGGATTTTCCAGGTTTGGGTCTGGCATCACATGTAGGCCAGACCAGGTAAGGATCTGGGGCGGGAAACATCCAACAACAGGCTGGTGTTGGGGAGAACCCAGGCTCCAAGGATGGCTTACAGTGCCTCTCTGCCTGGGTGGGGGTATAACCAAAGGCTGCCTTGTAAAGGCATTCTGCCCCACACAATACTGGCCTGGCTGCTTTTTATTTACATTTTTAAAGAAGTAGGTGAGAGGGTGCCACCATGTTGAAGCATCTTCTCCCTTATTTACCCTTCCCTGCAGCCAGCTGCACCTCTCAACGTGGAAGGCTTCTGCTGGCCCTCCAGCTTTGAGAGCCCATCCATCAGCCTTTATATCGGACAGGGAACCTGTTCTTCATGTCAATTAAGAGGGGGCCTCCCGTTCAAAATCCCAAAGAGTGACTGCTCCCCTCCCCCCTGGGGACCTGAAAACAGACCCGACTCTCGTTTCCTGCATCCGAAGCGAAAGCTCAGCCCAAGGTGCGCACCCATGTCAGGCAGCCTCCACTGGCCGGAGTCGGTAGCGAGTGTGCGAGCCTGCAGTCTGCTGGAAGGGCCGGTTCTAAAGTTACTCTGCTGCGGGCTTGCAGATAAATATTGTTTAGTTTCTGATCTATATCCGAGGAGCGCGTCCCAGGCAATCTATGAGTACAATTGCAGAGCTGCACTCTGATTCCGGGCTTTAAGATCTTCAAAAATGTGGAACATTTGAGCATCAGTGCTCCGCTGTGACTCCCGGCTCAGTTTCTAGCAAAGCTAGTTGACCTCAGCAACTAAAGCGCTCAAATTGGCTGCAGCACCTCCCACTGGAAAGTGCGTGTGCATGTGCGTGGGGACTTTTGGCTGTGACAAAATCCAGCCGAGCAGTGATGCAACGGAGCGTCAAATAGCTGGCCATTGTCCGAGCTGGCAATGGTCACTTCCCCTAAGGTACCTGCCCACGTAAGCACTCTTGCAAGTTGTGGGGCGGTTGGGACAACTGAATAATAATCACGAGGAGGATAATTGGCCTCCTCGCTAGTCTCGGGCCACTGAAGTCATGTGTATTGCTCCCACCAACAGCTAATCTCAGCTTGGGCCTGGATTTAACATGGGATCTGTAGCGTAGATGGCTCAGTATCAGAGTGGACAGCGGCTTCATGCAGTGTATGACAAAGAGCAGCACTTTATTACCGAAACCCTCTCATTCCTTCTTGGAAGGAAGGGAGGAAGGTTCGCTCTGAGCTGTTTTCACACGACTTTAAATACTCTTTGAAAGAAAACAATGATTGGAATGGAGTAGGCATTAATATTCCAGCCAAGTACCCACATAAAGAATCTGCTGCTTCAGCCTCTTGTGTTTTGAGGCATGCCTAAGGCTTGCATGAAAATAAATTATGTTCCTTTTAATCCGAACAAAAGCAGACAAACGTCCCCTCATCTGATGTCATTCTCCATTTCCACAAACCACCCCCCACCACCCCCACTTTCCCTCCACCCCCTAACCTGCCCCCACCTGCCTGGAGTTTCAGTTAGCCCCAATTTCTGTTGTCTGCTGAGCTGGACGATCATAGAGTCATTCCGGCACAGGAGGAGACCATTCGGCCCATCAAGTCCATGCCTGCTCTCTGTACAGAGCAACCCAGTCAGTCTCATTCCCCCATTCTATCCCCGTAGCCCTGGACGTTTATTTTCCCACTCCGTTTCCTGCCAACGCAAGATAGCTGCCGATACCCGTCTGCGCGTGCGCACTGTTCCGCACATGTGCAGAAACCTGATGACGTCATTTCGCTGCGCCCAATCTGCCAAAGTAACCATGGTTGTGCGAGGCCCCTTGGGGATGAGCAACCATAATATGATAGATTTCTTCATCAAGATGGAGAGTGACGTAGTTGATTCTGAGACTTGGGTCTGGAATCTTAATAAAGGAAACTACGATGGTATGAGACGCGAGTTGGCTATGATGGATTGAGAAACGTTACTTAAAGGGTGGATAGGCAATGGCAAATGTTCAAAGAGCACATGGGTGAACTGCAACAATTGTTTATTCCTGTAAAACAGGAAAGGTGGCCAAACCATGGCTTACAAGGGAAATTAGAGATAGTATTAGATGCAAGGAAGAGGCATACAATTTGGCCAGAAAAAACAACAGGCCTGAGGATTGGGAGCAGTTTAGAATTCAGCAAAGGAGGACCAAGGGATTGATTAAGAAGGGGAAAATAGAGTACGAGAGTAAGCTTGCACGGAACATAAAAACTGACTGTAAAAGTTTCTATAGGTATGTGAAGAGAAAAAGATTGATGAAGACAAATGTAGGTCCTTTACAGTGAGAAACAGGGGAATTTATAATGGGGAACAAAGAAATGGCTGACCAACTAAATACATACTTTGGTTCTGTCTTCACAAAGGAAGACACAAATAACATACCAGAAATGTTAGGGAACACGGGGTTTAGTGAGAGGGAGGAACTGAAAGAAATCAGTATTAGTAGGGAAATGATGTTGGGGAAATTGATGGGATTGAATGTTGATAAATCCCCGGGGCCTGATAATCTACATTCCAGAGTACCTAAGGAAGTGGCCCTAGAAATAGTGGATGCATTGGTGGTCATCTTCCGAGATTCTATAGACTCTGGAACAGTTCCTACAGATTGGAGGTTAGCTAATGTAACCCCACTATTTAAAAAGGGAGGTAGGGAGAAAACGGAATTATAGACCAGTCAGCATGACGTCGGTAGTGGGGAAAATTCTAGAGTCCATTAAAAAAGATTTAATAACTGAGCACATGGAAAACAGTGGCAAAATCAGACAGAGTCAGCATGGATTTATGAAAGGGAAATAGTGCTTGACAAATCTACTGGAATTTTTCGAGGATGTAACTAGTAGAGTTGATGAGGGGGAGCCGGTGGATGTGGCTTATTTACTTTCGGAAGGCTTTCGACAAAGTCCCACATAAGAGATTGGCGTGTAAAATTAAAGCACATGGGATTGGGGGTAGTGTATCGAGATGGATAGAAAACTGGTTGGCAGACAGGAAACAAAGAGTAGGAATAAATGGCAGGCAGTGACTAGTGGGGTACCGCAGGGATCGGTGCTGGGACCCCAGTTATTCACAATATATATTAATGATTTCGATGAGGGAATTAAACATAATATCTCCAAATTTGCAGATGACACAAAGCTGGGTGGGAGGGTGAGCGGTGAGGAGGATGCAGAGATGCTTCAATGTGATTTGGACAAGCTGAGTGAGTGGGCAAATGCATGGCAGATGCAGTATAATGTGGATAAATGTGAGGTTATCCATTTTGGTAGCAAAAACAGGAAAGCAGATTATTATCTGAATGGCTATAAATTGAGAGAGGGGAATGTGCAACGAGACCTGGGTGTCCTTGTACACCAGTCGCTGAAGGTAAGCATGCAGGTGCAGCAGGCGGTAAAGAAGGCAAATGGTATGTTGGCCTTCATAGCCGGAGGGTTCGAGTACAGGAGTAGGGATGTCTTACTGCAATTGTACAGGGCCTTGGTGAGACCACACCTGTAATATTGTGTGCAGTTTTGGTCTCCTTATCTGAGGAAGGATGTTCTTGCTATAGAGCGAGTGCAGTGAAGGTTTACCCAACTGATTCCTGGGATGGCGGGACTGACATATGAGGAGAGATTGAGTCGATTAGGATTATATTCACTGGAGTTCATAAAAATGAGGGGGGTATCTCATAGAAACCTACAAAATTCTAACAGGACTAAACAGTGTAGATGCAGGAAGGATGTTTCTGATGGTGGGGGAGTCCAGAACCAGGGTCACAATCTGAGAATATGGGGTAGACCATTTAGGACTGAGATGAGGAGAAATTTCTTCACCCAGAGAGTGGTGAGCCTGTGGAATTCATTACCACAGAAAGTAGTTGAGACCAAAACATTGTATGTTTTCAAGAAGGAGTTAGATATGGCTCTTGGAGCGAAAGGGATCAAAGGGTATGGGGAGAAAGTGGGAGCAGGCTATTGAGTTGGATGATCAGCCATGATCATAATGAATGGCGGAGCAGGCTCAAAGGGCCGAATAGCCTACTCCTGCTCCTAGTTTCTATGTTTCTATATTATATGCTAGAATGTGAAGGCTTGGGTAATGTGAATTAAGCAATGTAAATTGGAGCCAGCATTTTGAATTGTCGAAAGCTTGAATTAAGTGACTTTCGAGTTAGGATGCAGCAGCTGTAGCAATGGCTGTTTCGCTGTACATGATTGGTTTATGATCTGCATTCTGTTTACCCAAAAGTGACTTTCTCAATTAGCTTAGATTAATCAGCGTTGGAGTTTGATTTGAAGGCTGCAGGGTGTCACATGTTGTGGAACAGGCAATGTCGCCCTGCACTGATAATGTCGCAGGAGCATTTTACTTTGCTGGGGACTGGAGTTGGGCCGAGCAGGAACTTCCCCGAGACTTGTTCTTGTACCAATACTGTCACTGAAGTGATATTATCAATAACGTGACAGTGTACTTATTCTTCCTGTCTCCGGATAGGGCTGAATTCTAAATTTTATGAGGATGATTCAGGCCCTTCAGTTTCTAACTGTGTGGTAACAAATAATATGACAATGAACATTGCTAAAGTAGCTAAACAAGGCGTGCAGGGAATTGTTGGTGCATTAAAATCATTTCTTGATCAGTATACACTGGACGGTGGCTGTTGCCTACTCTGTCGCTCACAATGATGTAACAGAGTTAAACACTAGAATTGCACTTGCATGGCATTGGCAACAAACATAGCCTTATTTCTCTCACACAAAAACAAAAATAGCTGGAAAAACTCAGCAGGTCTGACAGCGTCTGCAGAGAGGAAGACAGTTCACGTTTCGAGTCCGTATGACTCTTCATCAGAACTAAAGAAAAATAGAAATGAGGTGAAATATAATCTGTTTAAGGGGGGATGGGACAGGTAGAGTTGGATAGAGGTGCAGTGATAGTTGGAGGCAAAGAAGAGATTGCCAAAGATGTCATAGACAAAAGGACAAAGGGGTGTTGACGGTGGTGATATTAGCTAAAGGATGTGCTAATGGTGACATTAAGGGTATGAAGCAGGTCGCTCTAGCAGGGGTGGGGTAGGGGAAGGGATCAAAATAGGCTAAAAGGTGGAGATAAAACAATGGATGGAAATAAATTTGAAAATAATAACAGAAATAGGTGGGAAAAGAAAAATATATTTTAAAAATTATAAATTATTAGAAAAAAGAGGGATCAGAAAGGGGGTGGGGATGGAGGAGAGAATTCATGATCTGAAGTTGTTGAACTCAATGTTAAGTCCGGAAGGCTGTAAAGTGCCTAATCAGAAGATGAGGTGCTGTTCCTCCAGTTTGCGTTGAGCTTCACTGGAACAATGCAGCAGGCCAAGGACGGACATGTGGATATGAGAGCAGGGTGGAGTGTTGAAATGGCAAGCGACAGGGAGGTCTGGGTCATGCTTGCGGACAGACCGAAGGTGTTCCAGTCTGCATTTGGTCTCTCCAATGTAGAGGAAACCGCATTGGGAGCAGCGAATGCAGTAGACTAAATTGAGGGAAGTGCAAGTAAAATGCTGCTTCACTTGAAAGGAATGTTTGGGCCTTTGGACAGTGAGGAGGGAGGAAGTAAAGGGGCAGGTTTTGCACCTTCTGTGGTTGCATGGGAAGATGTCGTAGGAGGGAGTTGAGGCTCCCTCAAATGCCCATCCAATTTCCTTATGAAATCATTCATCGTCTCCACTTGCACCACCCTCGTGGGCAGCGAGTTCCAGCTCATTCCCACTCGCTGCGTAAAAAAATTCCTCCTCACATCCTCCCCCTGTATCTCTTAACCAAAACCTTAAATTTGTGTCCCCCTATTCCTTGCACCATCAGCCAATGGGAACAGCTTCTCTTTGTCTACCTTATCTAAACCTGTCAGAATCTTGTCCACCTCTATCAAATCTCCCCTCAATCTCCTTTGCTCCAAGGAGAACAACCCCAGCTTCTCCGACCTAACCTTGTAGCTAAAACCCCTCATCCCTGGAACCATTCTGGTAAATCTCCTCTTGAGGGTCTCCTCCTGAAAGTGTGGCGAGCAACAGGACCAAGTTTGATCGCCAAGCCATACGCTAAATCGGTATTGTAAACAGCTCTAGAACACACCCATCAAAAGGTGCCAAAACCCGGAAGCCAAAATTATTTGCGGGAAGGAGGAGGAGGCGGCCACAAGAGGGGAAAACCACCGCTGCTCCGAGTCTAAAATAGCAGCAGCGGCAAGTGACAATCCGGGCAGAAAACCAGGAGCAGCAGCAGCAGCAATGGTGAGTAAAGTTTCAACTTTCCATCGCATTGAGTGTGTATCTGCCCCCGGCTCTCGGTAGCGGACTCGGTATGCCCGGAAGAGAAATTGAAAGTAAGAGAAGGTACTCGGGGTCAGTTTAAAAGGACGCCCGAGACGATCTGGATCAAAGTTCCAGACAGACTTGCGGCTCTGCCATTGCCTTTCCCCTTGTAATTCCATTCGCTTGTGCGCTGGAAATAGATATCTCAGCTGGGCTGATAAAACGTCCCCCAAAAGCAGCCAAGAAAAATATCACTAAGCAGTGGCGGGCGGTGGGGTGGGGGGGGAGTATTGACAGAGGACCTGACAGAGGAGCTCGACCTGCCATGGTACTTGGCCTAAGATGGGCTACCCTCATATTACATACTGGTTTCATTACCCTTGTGCTAGCTGGGGTGTTGACGCATCTTATCACTATCTGGTGAGCCTGTTTGGAAAGTTAAAAGGTGGATTCGATTTGGCTGTGATGCCCCCCATGGTTGGCTGACCTGCGGACACTCAGTGCTGCTGAAACCCTCATCAGTACCTTTGTCATCTCTAAACTTGACAGTTCCAGTGCACTGCTGCCCAGTTCTGCCTCTGTAAACTCTGCTGCCCACGTCCTTACTCGTGCCGAGTCCCGTTCACCCATCCCCCCCCCCCCCCCCCTGTGCTCGCTGACCCTACTTTGGCTGTGGGGCTAACTTTAAAATCTGCATCCTTTTTAAATCCCTCCATGGCCTCACTATGTAACCTCCAGCTCCACAACCCTCCGAGATCTCTGTGCTCCTCTAATTCTGGCCTCTTCAGACTCGCTCGATTTTAATCACTACATCATTGATGGCCTCAACTGCCTGGACCCCAATCTCTGCAATTTCCCCTCATAAACCTCTCTGCATCTCTTTCCTCCTTTAAGAAATTCCTTACAACATACCTCTGTGACCAAACATTTGGTCATCTGACTTGATATCTCCTCATGGTGCCCAGTGTCCATTTTAAAAAATATATAATGCCTTGGTTCATTTTACTAAGTTAAAGGTGCTACTTAAGTACCAGCTGTTGTTAAATGGGCTGTCACCTTGGGAACCATACCCCAGTGACAGGCAGTCATCTGGATATAGAATGATGGTTTGTTCAATAATTTTCTGATTTTTAAAAAATGGTCTGTAAGTCCAATTATTTGTCATCTAACAGCTGCAGTAACAGGATGTGCTATTTTGTTTTAGCCACAGATGATAAAAGGATTTTTATAGACGTGTGCATTGATTTAAAAAACACCAGCACTTGCATCGTTATCACCAAGATCTCTTTAAGTGGACAGTTACATATGAGAAATGTTTACACAGTCACTCTTCAGTTGGTTTTTTCACTAGGATTAGTGTAATGGCGAGGGTGCTACATCTTTATACCTTGGAGGTTTGTCTAGATTTGAGCTGAATGACCCTGGGGTGAAGAATTGGTGGGGACAGATCTCTCACGGCAGGAAGGAGTGATTAGAGGGGTCACATTTAGAGAGTATCAGACAAGAAGCGCATTTGCACAACGTTGGAGGATGTTGGCTTAAGTGGAACTTTCTGTATGATGCTTTGACACTAACACTTAAAACAATGAGAATTGATTTGATGTCCTTGCAAAGAAACAGGACAATGATAAACCAAGAATGCTGGAAATCAGAAATTTTAAGAAGTGCACAATGCTGGAAATGAGATGTGGGTTGACCAGCATTTGGAGGAGAGAGGTAGAGTAAGATTTTGGGCGGGGTCCTTTGTTAGAATTCAAATCTGACGAAGGGCTTCGATCAGCCTACCGATCGTTACTTTAAAAAGAATGTAAAAGACCTGAGTCATCTTAAGGGACACTTTTAAAGATCAGACCCCAGCTGGAGGGCCACGTTCGGTTTGGAGCACCTGAGCCTCAGCCGAGTTGAAAAGGCTGCTTCCACTGCCCTTGTCACTCACTCTTCTCTAAACAGTATCGGTAGAAACCGACACAGGCACTGTGGCTCTGGGATCTTTTCATAAACCAAAACATTGTGTTCTGCAAACAAGGCCAGGTGTTTTCAGGCAAAATCCAGCTGAGCTGCCAGCCCCCTGAAGTGACTTAATAATGAGTGACATTGCATCAGGACAGAAAAAAACTAATAGAAAAGTGCAGCTGTAATTCCTCAAAGGTAGGCTCATGCTGCACCACCCAGGGATACCAACAAAAATAAAACATCTAAACTAAAATACCTACAGTAAATATTAAGATCAGTGCATTTAGCACAACTGTTGTGGGGAGGTTTAGAACAGATCATTCTAAGTTCCAATAGGCTCAGTAGAGCCTTCCTGCCGCTAACGCTCCCCATTTATCTGGACTGGGGACTGGCACTGATACATGCTGGCTTGCCTGCACCCGTGGCTGGGTTTATTTGGCAAATAAAGCCCAAAGTGAGGTGTTGTGCTGCCATTCTCTTCCCATCTGGGAGATGCAAGGCCATATCCTTGTCCAAGGACAGGACAGTAGCTAAAGCTAAAAGATTTTTTCTATTTGTCAGAATAGGCATGCTGCCCAATCTACCGTCAATATTTTTGAGGACATAAGATGGGGGGCTCGCTTACAAGAGCAGGGGTGGGAGTGGCCGATGACAAAAAAAAGTCTGAGAGGTTGTGATAAGGCATCATGTAATGGAAGTAATTTTATGATCTGTAGTGAAGTGCAAATGGTTCCAAGCCATTTCAACTGGGTGGAATTACTAAACTTCAAGTGGGTAGAAACATTCATTTTCCCTTTATTTACCTTCTACCAGCATCAAGACTGCGGACCAATGCATTTGTATCGAATCATCACAGTGACCTCAGCATTTCAGCATTCAATGCAGTTAATGTATGTAATATAGGGTGAAGTCCATAACATCAAAACATGACCTTGCAGGATTATGTACTTGCAACGCAAAGCACTACAGCAGTACTTCACAAACCATTTTCCAAGGTGATCCCATTTTAACTCACCACCACCTTCTGAAGGTCAATTAGGGATGGAAATCCAGGCTTTGCCAGCAATGTCCACACCACATGAGTCAATATACTGTATCACAAAAAAACTCTTTAAATTAACATGACCCCAGACACCAGAAAACAAAAGAGAAAGCAGCAATGGAAGGCAGGATTTTCCAGCTCTGCCCGCTGCTGGGATCGTCCGATTCGGCCGATAGTCAATGGACTTTCCCTGGGCCGCCAAATCTCCCACAGCAGGACCTGCCACGACTGAGCAGGTCCTGGCCAAAGTAGCACAGTAACATCCAATGTGTAATTATTAAACTTGACATCTTATAGATCAACATATAAATTATACATCGTATAATATGAAAATCTGTGTTTTTAAAGTACTTTGTGAGAATGTACTCATGTAGGTTTCAGCCAAGCTCTCCATATTTCCTGGTGACAGAAGGTTCAGTGAAGCCCCCTCCCCTACCCAGACAGCCACCAAAACACACACACCAGCCCCTCTCCGCAATCCTTCTGTGCCCCCGACAAACACTAACCACCTTCCCAAATTCCCTCCCCCAACTCACTCACTCAGCCGCCCCTCTTCCCAACAGCCCCTCTCTCCCACTCACTCAGTCAGCAGCCTCTCTTCCCAACAGCATCCCCCCCACTCACTCAGCAGCCCCTCTTCCCAACAGCCTCCCCTCACTCAGCAGCCCCTCTTCCCAACAGCCCCTCTCCCCCACTCACTCAGCAGCACCTCTCCCAACAGCCCCTCTCCCCCACTCACTCAGCAGCCCATCTTCCCAACAGCCTCCCCTCACTCAGCAGCCCCTCTTCCCAACAGCATGCTCCCCACTAACTCACTCAGCAGGCCCTCTTCCCAATAGCCTCCTTCCCCTCACTCAGTCAGCAGCTCCTCTTCCCAACCCCCACCCCACAAAGGGTGGATATTTGTAAAAGTAGGAGAACATGAAGGAAAAGACACAATGCTTAGTCAACGTTTGTCCCCAGTTACTGTGTGGCAGGGATGCAGACTGTATAAAGCAATGGGTAACGTTCCCTTTGCACACCAACCAGATACAATCCTGGAAACGTATTGAACTTCAAAGTGTAGCTTCACCTTTAGGTACCAGAATGTTGCACTCGCTCAATCAGTACATCACCATGCTAGACTATGACAACATTCCCTCAGCAGCCTGGCCTCTCCAACAACCATATAAGCAACACTGAGCCTGGGGCTCCAAAGGCCCCTTCATGGTCAGGCCACTGTTACTGAAAACTGGCTGCAATTCACTACAACCAGCAAAGGCTCAGGCTCCACTGCTCTCTCTTCCTCCCTTCCCAAACCCCGCCTGCCCAACTCCATGGCTCCAGCAAGCGGCCAGTAACAGAGTGCGTCCTCCCAGTGGGGTGAGTGACGGAGTTAGGTCTGGGCTGGTATGAGGCTAAGCGGCAGTAATTGAGGTTTGGGCCCGGGTGAGTTGCAATGGGCCTCCCCACAATGGAGTCATCGATTGTGCCCTGGACAACTCGGACTCAGGGATTGGCTGAAAGAACATGAGATCAAGGTCTTGTGCACCAATGACTATGGAGAGACGGAAGTCGGAAAATCATTTCCAGGGGCGGAATTCCATACTTGAAAAGTCTGAAATCCACCAAATGGCAGGAATTTCTCATCCCTATATGAGTGATTTGAGATGCAAAAACCAATATCATAATTTGGAGTAAAGAGACCCAAGACCTAACATCCTTGAAGCAACACGGTCTGATAAGGGAGCTTAAGGTGAAGGAACCCTTAGGAGGAAGTGACCATAATATGATAGAATTTACCCTGCAATTTGAGAGGAAAAAGCTGGAATCAGATGTAACGGTATTACAGTTGAATAAAGGCAACTACAGAGGCATGAGGGAGGAGCTGGCCAGAATTGACTGGGAGATGAGCCTAGCAGGAAAGACAGTAGAACAGCAATGGCAGGAGTTTCTGGGAGTAATTTGGGAGACACAGCAAAAATTCATCCCTAGGAAGAAGAAGCATACTAAAGGGAGGACGAGGCAACCATGGCTGACAAGGGAAGTCAGGGACAGCATAAAAGCTAAAGAGAAAGCATACAATGCGGCGAAGAGCAGTGGGAAACCAGGGGATTGGGAAGCCTACAAAGACCAACAGAGGACAACTAAAAAAGAAATAAGGAGGGAAAAGATTAAATATGAGGGTAAACTAGCCAGTAATATAAAATAAGATTACAAGAGTTTTTTTTAGATATATAAAGGGTAAGAGAGAGGCAAAAGTGGACATTGGGCCACTGGAAAATGACGCTGGAGAAGTAGTAGTGGGGAACAAAGAAATGGCGGAGGAACTGAATAGGTACTTTGCGTCAGTCTTCACGGTGGAAGACACGAGTTACATCCCCAAAGTTCAAGAGAGTCGGGGGGCAGAGGTGAGTATGGTGGCCATTATCAAGGAGAAGGTGCTGAAAGGTCTGAAGGTGGATAAATCACCTGGACCAGATGGATTACACCCCAGAGTTCTGAAGGAGATAGCTGAAGAGATAGTGGAGGCGTTAGTGGTGATCTTTCAGGAATCACTGGAGTCAGGGAGGGTCCAGAGGACTGGAAAATCGCTAATGTAACCCCCCTGTTTAAGAAGGGAGTGAGGCAAAAGACGGGAAATTAAAGGCCGATTAGCCTGACCTCGGTCGTTGGTAAGATTTTAGAGTCCATTATTAAGGATGAGATTTCAGAATACTTGGAAGTGCATGATAAAATAGGGCAAAGTCAGCATGGTTTCATCAAGGGGAGGTCATGCCTGACAAATCTGTTAGAATTCTTTGAGGAGGTAACGAGTAGGTTAGACAAAGGAGAGCCAATGGATGTTATCTACTTGGACTTCCAGAAGGCCTTTGACAAGGTGCCGCACAGGAGGCTGCTCAGTAAGATAAGAGCCCATGATGTTAGAGGCAAGGTACTAGCATGGATAGAAGATTGGCTGTCTGGCAGGAGGCAGAGAGTGGGGATAAGGGTGTCCTTCTCAGGATGGCGGCTGGTGACTAGTGGAGTTCTTCAGGGGTCAGTGTTGGGACCACAACTTTTCACTTTATACATTAATGATCTAGATGAAGGAACTGAGGGCATCCTGGCTAAGTTTGCAGATGATACAAAGATAGGTGGAGGGACAAGTAGTACTGAGGAGGCGGGGAGGCTGCAGAAGGATTTGGATAGGTTAGGAGAATGGGCAAAGAAGTGGCAGATGGAATACAACGTGGGGAAGTGTGAGGTCATGCACTTTGGTAGGAAGAATAGAGGGAAAGACTATTTTCTAAATGGGGAGAGAATTCAGAAATCTGGAGTGCAAAGGGACTTGGGAGTCCTAGTCCAGGATTCTCTTAAGGTTAAGTTGCAGGTTGAGTCGGTAGTTAGGAAGGCAAATACAATGTTGGCATTTATTTCGAGAGGACTAGAATATAAAAGCCGGGATGTGCTGCTGAGGCTTTATAAGGCTCTGGTCAAACCACATTTAGAATATTGTGAGCAATTCTGGGCCCCGTATCTTAGGAAGGATGTGCTGGCCCTGGAGAGGATCCAGAGGAGGTTCACGAGAACGATCCCAGGAATGAAAGGCTTAACATATGAGGAACATTTGAGGACTCTGGGTCTATGCTCAATGGAGTTTAGAAGGATGAGGGGGGATCTGATTGAAACTTACAGAATACTGAAAGGCCTGGATAGAGCAGATGTGAGGAAGATGTTTCCATTAGTAGGAGAGGCTAGGACCCGAGGGCACAGCCTCAGAGTAAAGGGAAGACTTTTTAGAACCAGAGATGAGGAGAAACTTCTTTAGCCAGAGAGTGGTGAATCTATGGAATTCATTGCCACAGAAGGCTGTGGAGGCCAGGTCATTGAGTGTATTTAAGACCGAGATAGATAGGTTCTTGATTGGTAAGGGGATCAAAGGTTACAGGGAGAAGGCGGGAGAATGGGGTTGAGAAACTTATCAGCCATGATTGAATGGCGGAGCAGACTCGATGGGCAGAATAGCCTAATTTCTGCTCCTATGTCTTATGGTCTTATGGTCCTTCATAATTTTGACAACTTAAATTGGTTCATTTCAACAACTCCTTATCTTCCCTGTTGAGTAAAGGGGTTTTGTGGAATCACTGCATTTCTATGATTTCCTGAATTTTCAGCCTCAGCCATGTGTTTTTCGGGGATAGGGTGGAGTTGTTTCATACGTAAGATTACATAGGATATATGGCACAGAGACAGGCAATTCGGCCTAACCAATCCATGCCGGTGTTTATGCTTCACCAGCCCAACTTTCCATCTAAATCTACCATCGTAACCCTTGATTAAATCCTCCCTTATATGCTTGTCACATTTCCCCTTAAATGCATCTATACTATTTGCTTCAGCCTGTTGTAGCGAGTTCCACATTCTCACCACTTTCTGGGTAAAGAGGTTTCTTCTGAATTCTCTATTGGATTTCTTGGTAACGATCAAGTTCTGCTCTTCCCCACAAGAGGTATCTTTCTCTCTGTATCCACTCGATCAAAACCTTTCAGAGTTTGAAAGACCTCGATTAGGTCACCCCCTCAGCTTCCTTTTTTTTTCAAGAGAAAAGAGACCCAGCCTGTCAATCCTTTCCTGACATGTAACCCCACACATTTCTGGTATTATTTCCTCAAAGGAGGAAGTGAAGATTATTCCCTGTTACCATACAATGGACTCCTTAGGCTCCTTCTCAATCTCTTATTGTGATTTCATTCCTTGTAGGGTACGAATAATTCCGATATAATTAAAAAACTCCAGAAAGAAACGGATGACGTATTGGAGGTGATGTGTGCTAATACTGATAAAGTGAAGGAGCGAGGAGGAAAACTGGAAGCACTGGACGACAGAGCTATGCAGCTGCTGGAAGCCGTGAGTAAACTCTATATATGTTTGAACAGCTACATGTTCCCATAGAATGCTTTTAGATAGATCTTGCACAAACAAATACAAATCCACCAGTTTGACTTCAATCCGTGTAGAATAATGGAATCTATTATCGAGTGAATTTGAGGATTACCTGTACTATAACAAAACAGCAGTCAATATAGGTTTAGACTAACCTCCTTTTCACAAAAGTTACTCCGACCTTGTTAAACCCTATTAAGAAGTAGGAAGAACAAGCAGAGGCCATATAAAATAAAACGGTACAATTCTAAAGGGGCTGCAGGAGCAGAGGGACCTGAGGGGTATATCACAAATATCGCAGCCTGTCCTGCCCACAAATCATTGAAGGTGGCAGGACAGGCTGAGAAAGTGGTTAATAAAGCATACAGTATCCTGGGCTTCATAAATAGAGGCATAGAGTACAAAAGCAAGGAAGTTTAGGGGGAGGCGATGGCGTAGTGGTATTGTCAATGGACTAGTAATCCAGAGACCCAGGGTAATGCTCTGGGGACCTGGGTTCGAATCCTGCCACAGCAGATAGTGGAATTTGAATTTAATAAAAATCAAAGAATGATGGCCATGAAATCATTGTCAATTGTTGTAAAAACCCAGGAAATCTGCTGCCCTTACCTGGTCTGGCCTACATGTGACTCCAGACCCACAGCAATGTTGTTGACTCTTAACTGCCCCCTGAACTAGGGTGGATGTTGGCCTGGCCAGTGATGCCCACATCCCATGAATGAGTTGACCTGTATAAAACACTGATATGGCCTCAACTGGAGTATTATATCCAGTTCTGGGCACCACTTTAAGAGGAAGGAATGTGAGATATAGAGATGCAGGAATGGTTCCAGGGACGAGGGACTTCAGTTATGTGGATAAATTGGGGAAACTGTTCTCCTTGGAGAAGATTCAGAGGAGATTTGTGTTCAAAATCACAAAGGCTCTGGAAGAAGAGATCTTGATAAACTGTTCCTCTTGGCAGAAGGATCGAGAACCAGAGGCTAGATAAGAACAAAGATAGTTTCACAACCAAATGAGGGCAAGTGCGGAGGCGGACGGCATGAAAATTTGCGCTGCCAGCCAAAGTGCCTGCATGCCAGCTTCCCAAAGGCAGGTAGACAATTAAGGTGGGTAAATGGTCTATTAAGGCCAAGGTCAGAGGCTGAATGGAATTTTCCCCTCTACAATGCTAGTCTGGCAGCAGTGCCCATCTTTCTTTTAAAGCTTGAAAAGTTGGAGAGAGGTGGAGGCATCCTCTCTCTTCCTTACCTGAACTGCAGGCTGAGGTTCCTTCCAAGCTGGAAGACCTCTTATGAGTCCTGCAACTTTGAGAGCCTGCAAGCCATTCTTAATTGGATGGCAAACCCACCCACTGGCTGTTAATTGGCCAATTCAGGGAAAATCACTGCTGGGTGACTGTTTCCCACACAGTGCAGGGTTTGGACCCCCATTTGACCCCTAAGTCAGGGTCCTGACCCAAAACCTTAAATCCAGTCCCATGAGTCTTATTCTTAGTGTCAAGGAGTGAGTTATAAGGAAGACTACAGGAACATGGGCTGTTTGAGAGGATATATCTGAGAGGTGAGGAGTTCAAAATAGTTAACGGAGTGAAAAAATAACATAGGATTAGATAGGATAAACAGCACAAAAATAGGCCATTCAGCCCAACTAGTTTATGCTCCACTCGAGCCTCCTCCCATTTTTTCCTATCTAAATCTATCATCATAACCCTCTGTTCCCCTGAATTGTGAGAATATGATTCAAGGGACATCAGGTCATGGTGAAAGGCAGAGTTAAGACAAAAACTGGGTAGTTCTTCATACATACAGTCATCAATATGTAGAATGGCTTCTTAGATAAGGTAATAGAAGCAAAGGCGCTGGAATCATTTCCAAAACAATTAGATGCAGCAAAGGAACAACTTTAGAATCTTTCGGGATGGATGAGTTAAGCTGGATCAATCCTGTGATCCTGATTTGTGTTCGGTATGGATTGGAAGAATTCCATGTTTGCTCCGGATCTCAGTTAGAGTGGGAATAGGGACACTGCAAGTGACCTTACTGCCCAAGTTAGGGAAGGGAAAATTAGCTAGGGTTCCTAATCATTGCAAGTGACAATTGCTGGAAAATGCCTGTGTTTGGACATTGGAAGGAAATAGCAATGCCTCCACAGTGAAATCAAGAAACTTGAATATCTATAGCTGTGATTGCAGCCTTAGGGTTTTGCTAAACACTTTACAACCAGTGAAGGTGTACTCACTATTGTAACACAGGAAATGTAGCAGCCAGTTTGTGCACAGCAAGGTCCCACACACAGCAATGAGATACATGACCAGATTACTTGTTTTAGTGATGTCAGTTGAGCGATAAATACTAGCTGGGACTGGGAAAACACCCCCTCAGATCTTCTTTGAATTGTGCCATGGGACCTTTTACATTTACAAAAGAGGGTGGACGGGGCCTCGGTTCAATATCTACTCTGAAAGATAACACCTCCAGCAGTGCAGCACTCCCTCAGAGTTGCACTGAAGTGTCAGTTTAGATCATGCGTAAAGATCTCTGGATTGAGATTTGAACCTTGTGACTCAGAGGGTAGATTTCTACCACTGAGCCAAAACTGACAGGTAAGGTGTTGCCATTCGCCGTCCAAATTTTCACATGGCCAGTTGTGGATGAAGTACTAGAGGGTCAGTGTATTCAATATTTCTGGGCTGATTTTCTCTATTCCATGCTGGTGCTAAAAAGAAGACATTCTGCCTCCGTGAATCTTGTTCTTTCCATAATCACAGTCTATTGAATATTATGAAATATTGCGTGAAAATCCAAGTTTGTCAAATGCATTAGACAGTCAGCCACCTCAATGAGTGACGTCACCTGTTACCAATCCCGCGTTTTATGCTCTTTTCACTTGAACAATAACTTTCAGAGTTTCAAAATAGTTGTATCAGTAACTCTGTTTGAGGATTTTTGGTGCATACTAATGGCGTGTGTTCATCTTCATAGGGTAAAGTGTTTCAGAAGACAGCGAAAGATGTAGAAAAACAAGAAAGGCTTAAGAACGTGAAATGGAAAATTATTTTGGGAGTGACTGTTGGTCTTGTGGTTCTCATCATCATCATCATAGTGATCATTTGTTTTATTCCATCTTCCAAACCATAAGATTCAGTTGCTCCTTCCACAACAGAAAAAACAGTGAATGGGCAGTAGTGACCATTGTGACCTGGACTGTGGATTGCTTTGCAGTGTTAAGAGTAAGACCTGTCGTCATTGCTGCTGAGCCAAGATACTTTTAACTGTGGTACTTAGAAGTTAGAAACTAAACAGCCATGAGGAGCAGCAATTGACACCGTTAACACAATTTTATTGCGTTCTTTAATTAGTTTGTTGACTATCCATTACAGCAAAAAAAAATCAATGCAACTTAATTTTGTATTGAAATAATATATGGGATCCAGATGGGCCTGTTAGATTCTTCAGCTTTCCCAAGTCTGCCTCTCAAACAGTGTGGTTAGGGCCCACCTCTATATCTACGTAACACCATTCCAACAAATAAAATTAGGATACGATTGCTTAATAGATATGGTACTGAACTAACAACCGAGAAGTTGTGAGCTCCTAACTCGCTATACCAATGAAATTAAATTCAACAAAAACAGGTAGTTGTGGCCCCAGAAAAGTGATCATAATAGTTGGTGGACTGTGGGGAAAATCCAACTGGTCTCTAAGGGAATTTATTTCCCCCAACTGGTCTGTTCCCACTTTATATAACTCACCTCCTGACTCCCCAAAGCCTGTTCACCATCTACAAGGCACAAGTCAGGAGTGTGATGGAACACTGTCCACTTACTTGGATGAGTGCAGCTCCCACAACAATCAAGAAGCTTGACACCATCCAGGACAAAGCAGCTCACTTGATTGGCACCCCATCCACAAACATTCACTCCCTCCACCACTGGCACAGTGTGTACCATATACAAGACACACTGCAGCAACTTGCCAAACCTCCTTCAACAGCACCTTTCAAACCTGCAACCTCTACCACCTAGAAGGACAAAGGACAAATTTTATCTCTGTTGGTTAAAGTTCTCTTTTGATAGATTTGAGCTTTACAGACCAAGAGAATTCCCATGTACCACCACAAGTCTCTACTGATGTACTTCACAGAATGGGAGAGGTCTAGCCACTTTCCCTCCCTCTTTTTACTTTATCAAATTTATCATTTATCTTTGGGAAGAACTCGTGGTGTACCAAAACAACTCCTTTCTTCACAAGTGCACCTATAGCCTCCCTATTAAACAACCCACCGATACTCACTTATAGGAACAAAGGACTAAGGAGCAGGAGTAGGCCATTTGGCTCTTCGAGCCTCTTGCACCATTCAATAAGACCATGGTTGATCTGATTGTGGTCTCAACTCCATCTTCCTGTCTGCCCTCAATAACCCTCGACTCCCTTGTCCATCAAAAATCTATCTAACGTAGCCTGAAATAAATTCAATCACCCACTGCTTTCTGGGAAAGAGAATTCCACATACTAACGACCCTCTGAGAGAAAAAAATTTCTCCTGATCTCCATCTTAAGAGGGAGGCCTCTTATTCTTAAACTGTGTCTCCTAGTTCAAAACTCTCCCACAAGGGAAACATCCTCCCGGTATCCACTCTATCCACCATATCACTTATGAAAAGTGGAGGCTTCTCCATGGTCCTGAAGCTTGTCGCAGCTCAGTGAAGGAGTCTGCACCAACAGGAGAGGGAGGAGAGAAAACTATGAGAGTAAGAGAAACAAGGGCGAGGAAAGCCACTTAAGTGGAGTACCTCAAGAATTCAAAAGAATTGGAAAATTAAATGCAGTGTATCCAATATTTTGAAGTGGAGTTTAATGTATTGAAGCTGACTGCCAGATCGGTTATGTTGTAATAAAAAATCTTTTAACCTTACGGATATTGTAAAATAAAGAGTTTGAAAGGAAATGCTTACTGGCTGCATTCAGAATTATAATTCATGCAGAAAATCTTTCATTTCTTTTTCTTCCCATTCAGAGGATAATCTGTTTTACTTATTTCACTTTTATATCACACACTTCCTCCTCACTGCAACTCCGTGGTGTTGGAATTAAGATTCATTATATTGTGTTCTGCTGTTGCAGTTATTTCCCAGAACCTTCAATGTGTGACATTCCTTGTCTCCATCATTGTTTCCTTCCTACAAGCTAAAACTCAACGTGGCATCGCTTAATTATAACTCGCTGAATTAACTTACTTTCTTTTTGACTCCTGCTCTTTCCACGTTCTGTAAAATGGGCTTTGGCCTTCCATCATTAATGAGGGGATTAGGATTACCCAGCTCCTATTGGTCAAGAAGGCAACATTGTCTGACCAGCAGCCTTCCCACAGGTGCAAAAGAAAAATACTGAGGATGCTGGAAATCTGAAATAAAAACAAAAAAAACTGTTGGGAATAACAGGTCAGGCAGCATCAGCGGAAAGAAACAGAGTTAACACTTCAGATTGAGATGACCTATCATCAGAATTCATTGGTGCTGTTAGTCCCAGTACTTGGGCAGTTTGCTAAGGAGCAAAGTTAATGGAGCAAGTAACACGTCCCATTGCTCTGGGCATCATTTCCAATTTTACATAGCAGACTCCTGACTCATCCCATTTTGTAGGAAGCTTAACTCAATTGCCAATTAAGAGCCTGACATTTTTTTTGCCATTGTAAGCTTCTAAATGACGATATTTACTCATTTCTATGGTGATTTTCAAAGGGGATCTCTTATAGTTGGTTTCAGTTCACATTTGGATTTGGTGTAAGAACTGGCAAGGTGTCTCCGAACCTCAGAGACTGCCACCAAGAAATGGCAGTCAATCTGCATCTTGATCTTCTCAGTGACCTTTGAACCACCTCCCTCCCAGAAGCTTAACTAGACCAGCCATATAAATACTGTGGCTACAAGAGCAGGTCAGAGGTTGGAAATTCTGTGCCAAGTAATTCACCTCCTACATCTACAGCTACAATTCCCTTCATCTACAAAGCAACTGTCAACAGTGTGATGAAATAATCTCCACTTGCCTGGATGAGTACAGCTCTAACAACGCTCATGAAGCTCGACAACATCCATGAAAAAGCAGCCCGCTTGTCTGCACCCCATCCACCAGCTTCAACATTCACTCCCTCCAACACTGGCAAGTTGTAGCAGCAGCGTGTACCAACTACGAGATGTACTGCAGCAACTTGCCAAGCATCCTTCAACAGCACCTTACAAACACGCGTCCTCCACCACCCACAAGGACAAGGGCAGCAGATGCATGAGAACACCACCACCTGCAAGTTCCCCTCCAAGCCACTCACCATCCTGACTTGTAAATATATCGCTGTTCCTTCACTGTTGCTGGGTCAAAATCCTGGAACTCCCTCCCTGACAGCACAATGGGTGTATCTACATCAGGTAGACTGCAATAGTTCAAGAAGGCAGCTCACCACCACCTTCTCGAGGGCAATAAGGGATGGGCAACAAATACTGGCCTTTCCAGCAACACTCACATTGCATGAAAGAATAAAAAAAGTATGACTTAGATCAGGAGTTGATTTAACTTGAAGTGAGCAAAAAGTAATACCAAGAACAGTGTGTACCATCTACAAGATGCACTGCAGGAACTCACCAAGGCTCCTTAGACAGCACCTTCCAAACCCACGACCGCTGCCATCTAGAAGGACAAGGGTAGCAGATGCATTGCAACACCACCACCTGGAAGTTCCCCTCCAAGCCACACACCATCCTGACTTGGAAATATATCGTCGTTCCTTCACTGTCGCTGGGTAAAAATCCTGGAACTCCCTCCCTAACAGCACTGTGGGTGTACCTACATCACATGAACTGCAGCAGTTGAAGAAGGCAGTTCACCACCACCTTCTCAAGGGCAATTAGGGATGGACAATAAATGCTGGACTAGCCAGCGACACCCACATCCCATGAATGAATAAAAAGAGTGAATATCCAATCGATAAAGACAAGCAAAGGGATACAAAGAAAGTAGTTAGAACTCCAAAAAAGGAATACATGGATTGTCAATGGCAATACTTTTACAAGTAAATTAAGAGAAAGAGGGTGATTAAGATTAATGTGGGCCCCTTAAATTCAGAGGCAGATAATATTGTAATCGAAAATCAGGAAAAGGAAGAGCTGCTTTGCTTTGGTCATCATAGTAGAGGAAGAGGATACAGAGATACAAGGAAAACTAAAAATAAATCAAATAGAGGAACTTAGTTGACTCAAGCAGAAAATGAAATTGAGATAATAATGAATTAAAGATTAATACATTTCCAGGAGCTGATGGTTTCCACCAAACATTATTAAATTAAGTTTAGTTGTGACCTTTCAAAAAGCTCTTGATTCAGGAATTGTTCTCCTAGAATGGGAAACTGCCAATGTTACTCAATGATTTAAGAAGGGTAGGAGAGAGAAACTAGAAAATTATAGGCCCTAAGGGATAGAGCGACTAAGCGCCTGAACAAAAAGATCTGCTCAGAATGAGCCAACACGTATCTCGTGAACCCGTTTAAGCTTTTTGAGGAAGTAACTGTAGTGGGAGTCCTAGGCCGGGATTATCTAGGATCTTTTAAGACGAGTTCGGAGATGGGAAGGCTGCCAAAATGCTGTGGGTAGGCAGCGGGTAGTGTTCCCAATGCCTTCCTGACAATTTGCCAGGAAGGGTGGCAGATGATCCTCATGCCCAGAGTCCAATTGAGCCATTTAAGTGGCCAATTGAGGGTTTCTACCCGCCTCTGCTGGTTTTTCGCCAGCGGTGGGGCCTTCTGCCAGGTAAATCCTGTGGGTTCTAGGGTGGGGGGAGGCAGGCTTCTTTTTGGGCACACTTTAGCCCACGAAGGGGCCACCCCACGCCCCGCAGCGGCAATAGCCCCAGCATCGGTGCCATCTGGCCTCACCAACTTGGGGCCCCATTGTCCACATACCCCTGATTGCCTGGTTGTGCGGGTGCACATCCATCGCTGAGTCCTCCTCCTCCAGGTGCAACCCAAGCAGCAGCCACTGGTGGCGCTGCTGAGCTGCCAGCTTTCTGATTGGGCTGGCAGCTCTTGGGGGCAGGCTGCCATCCTTAATTGGATGGCAGGACTGGCAGCAGCTACTTAATTGGTTGCTGTGCGTAAAATGGGTCCCATCGCCTGCCAAAGCAGGGTCATCCCAACTTTAGCAGAATGATACAGGGCTGAATTTTGCCCTTGATGGGCGGGCGGGCCCGACCGACTTGGCGGTGGGCGGGGAGCTGATCCCCGCCGCCGAAACAGGCCCCACCACTATTTTACGTGGGCGGGCCAATTAAGGTCCGCTCAGCGTGACGCCAGACAGGAAGCGCTATGCGCTTCCTGTGCGGGCAGTGGAGGGGGGGGGATTCCCCAACTGCGAGAGTGCACTCTTTCACGCATGCGCATGAAATAGCGCACGTCTCCCTGAGGCTAAGTGGTGCCTCAGGGAGATCGCTGAAAGGTTGTGAAAGTTGAAAAATAGAAAAATAAAAAAATCATTAACATGTCCCCCTCATGTGAAAATGTCACACGAGATGGGACATGTTAATAAAGTACACAAAAGCTTTATTAAACTTTTTAAAATCCAAACTCAAACCTCATCCCGCCAGTGGATGAGGTTTGTTAAAAGATCACTTACCCGCCTGCCCGTTGGGCCCGTGCGCCGAGCCGAAGATCGCACGGGCTCCTCAAAATCGTCGCCACTTGCTGACTTAATGGCCTTAACAAGGCCTTTGATTAATGACGGGCGCGTGTCGCGCTGCATAGCGCGCCCACCGATCTAAACATCGCGATGGTGCGCGCTGATGTCGGGACGCTCACGCGACATCAGCTCATGACAGTTTAAGCGCTGATTTGCGGGCTCCGCCACCCGCATGTCAGCCAGAAAATTCAGCCCTGTGGCTAAGAGGGTTAAATGATGAAGACAGAATGCACTGACTGAGCTTCCATTTCCTTGAGTTTAGAAGATTAATGGGCGATCTAATTGAGGTGTTTGAGACGACTTAAAGGATTTGATATGAAGAGAAACTATTTCCTCTGATGAGGAGAGTCCAGAACAAGGGGGTTATAACCCTAAAATTAGAACTAAGCTGATCAGGGATGATGTCAGGTGGCAGTTCTTTACACAAAGGCTAGTGGAAAATTTTCCCCCAAAAAGCTGTTAAAGCTTTGGGCCAATTGAAAATTTCGAAATTGAAATTGGTAACTTTTTGCTAGGCATTAGGTATCAAAGGTTACAGAACTAAGGCGGGTGAATGACTTTAAGACACAGATGGTGTGACTGAATGATGGAACCAGTTTTGGTGGGCTGAATGGCCTCCTCCTGTTCCTACGAGCAGGGACTTTGGACTAGGATGCTGGACATGAGCCAGTGTTCATTGTTATTCATTCGCTGTGCACCAAATGTGTTGCATGTCCTCCAACTTTACCCAAACAGGCGTACGTGAGCCCAGACAGAGATTTGGTTGACATCAGAGCCCAGCCTGATTCTATCCCCACCCTGAGTTCCAACAATACACAGTGAGCACCGAATAATGTTTAGGAATGAAAACAATACCTAATATATTTCTTTGCCCCCCCCTCAACAAGAGAGTTTTTGGTTCACTTGTTCCAACTGTTAGATTGGCTGAGGATCAAGTGTTCCTGCTCAGGTAAATGGATGATTCAGACCTGGGACATTGTGGCTTCACATGGTTCACTTAATACACTTTTTTTACCAACTGAACTAACAGGGAGGTAAACAGCTGAAGTTCAAAGAATAAATTACATATGAATCCATGTACTGGGAGTTAGTTACTCATGACTGGCCTTCACATCAGCCTTGACTACATTATTTTACCTTTCATTTCCTCCCTCCATTTGTTCAATGACTCTGAGTTCAGGGACAGTTACTCATGTGTGATACTCTCCTCGGGTGGGTAAACAATGGTGTAGACATCCTGTATATATAGACATCCTGGATGTGTAGGCTATAGAAAATGTGTGGGAGCATGCACAAGTGACCAGGAGGAAGCGATTGTTCACAGGGATAGAGTCATTACAGCCGTGCGTTCCTCAGTGATGACTTCAATGCCAGGAGCTGAGAGTTCACCAATTTGAAGAAATCGTAAAACAGACCTTATGTTCTTCAGACAAACCTGTCAGTCATTGGGTCTGTGCCAGCTCTCTGTAAGATTCATTCAGCTAGTCCCACGCCCTCACCTTTTCCACATACCCGTGTGAATTTGTTCTCTCCAGATAGTTATCCAATTTCCTTTTGAAAGCCACAATTGAATCTGCCTCCGCCACACTCTCAGGTTGTACATTCCAGATCCTAACCAGTTGCTTTTTTTCATGTCACCTCTGGTTTGTTTGCCAATCACCTTAAATCTGTAACAAAAACAAAAAATGCTGGAAAAACTCAGCAGATCTGACAGCATCTGTAGAGAGAAAGACAGAGTTAACGTTTTGATTCCGTATGACTCTTCTTCAGATCTAAAGAGAAGTACAAATGTGGTGAAATATATACTGTTTAAGGTGGGGGTGGAACAGGTGGAGCTGGATAGAGGGCCAGTGATAGGTGGAGGCAAAGGAGAGATGGCAAAAGATGTCATAAACAAAAGGTCAAAGGGGTGTTAATGGTGGTGGTACTGGCTAAAAGAGGTGCTAATGCTGACATTAAAAGTAGAAAGCAAAATGAGCAAGTGACAGGTGGCCCTAGTGGGGGTGGGGTTCAGACCTCTCATAATTTTGAGCACCTTTATCAAATCTCCTCTCAACCTTCTCTTCTCCAAGGAGAACAGACCCAGCTTCACCAATCTATCCCAGTAACTGAAGTTGCTCAGAACCATTCTCATAAATCTTTTCTGCACCCTCTCTAACACCTCAACGCCCTTCCTAAAGCGTGGCGCCCAGACGTGGACGCAATATTCCGGTTGAAGTTAAACCAGAGTTTTACACTGGTTGATCACAACTTCCTTGCTTTCGTACTCTACGCCTCTATTTATAAAGCCGCAGATACAGTATGCTTTATTAACCACTTTCTCAACCTGCCCTGCCACCTTCAATGACTTGTGCACATATACCCCCGGGTCTCTCTGCTCCCGCAGCCCCTGTAGTTATAGATGTTTTTGGAAACATTGCCGTTTGTAAGGATGGAAGTTAATGTTTCAGATTTACCAAATTATATTGTTCATTTAGTTACTGTTAAAGACATATCCTAAAAGAATGCCCTTTCTTATAATTTTGAATAACTATTTTGCTCATTTTCAGCCCTCCTCTCTACCTGCTGCCTTCTGCTAGTGTTTTGAACTCGGAAGGGCTCGCATCTTTTCTGTATTCTGTTAACGGTCACGTACTGGCCTGCAACAGATTGGTGGACCACAGCTGTATGTTACAAATTTAAATTAAGAGAACGAAACAAGAAATCTGAATGAATTCACAGTGGTTGTGGCAGTTCTTCAGATAGCATTGTTACTGTGAAGAGTTATTTGACAGGTAGCGCCATACTAGATAAACACACTTTCAGAGCCAACTTCCTTCATGTAAATACTTCCACAGAGGAAATTTATTATCAGTAGGGCAGGAATTTGAGAGAGGAAAGGCTGGCCAATGAAACATCTCTCGCAGACAATAACTAAAAATAGCAGCATCTATAAGTGCTAAGGCGATGCAAGCAACATCCTGACAAACTGAGTTTTCAATCATACTCATGTTGGATCGCAGTTGTAAAAGTTGGGGAATAGAAACTGCCTGAAACTCCATCCAGGTGACCGTTTTCAATGCATGCGCTGGGACTGCACGTTTTAACAGGCTATTTGACTGGAGAGGCATCACAGCTCAGCCTGCTTACCTGACTTCTTACACTTGCACTCGGTCTCCAACCAGGGCAATTAGAGAGTTATCATGACTTTGTTTCCCACCCTAATACAGGAGCAGTAAGGTCTACTATAACGCCCACTGTGGTGCCCTGGTTGAAATCCACTAACTTGGCACAGAACAAAATGGGTCTTCCTGTTCTGTTTCATAACAGCACCCACTTCTTCCATGGGAGAAGTTTTAAAAGATTTACTAGAACCAAAGGCTTTGAATGGGGGGTATATTTAAACTCAATGATACAATTCTAAAGGGGGTGCAGGAACTGAGACACATAGGGGATTTATGTTCACAAACCTTTGAAGGTGGCAGGGCAAGTTGAGAAGGCTGTTAAAAAAGTATATGGGGTCCTTGGCTTTATTAATAGAGGCATGGAGTGCAGTAGTAACGAAGTTATGCTAAACCTCTATAAATCATTGGTTAGGCTTCAAGGCCTAAGGGATGTTGCAGAAGAGATTTACAAGAATGGTACCAAGGTTGAGGGGCTTCAGCTATTTGGAGTGTTTGGAGAAGTGGGCGAGGTTTTCTTTAGCCCAGGAGTGGTTGAGAAGAGACGTGATAGAGGTGTTCAAAATCATGAACGGTTTTGATAGAGTAAATAAGGAGAAACTGTTTCCAGTGGCAGGAGGGTCAGTAACCAGATGACATAGGCCAGGATTTTCCAGACCCGCTGTGCCGCCAGGGATGCGGCGGTCCAGCCAAAAGTCCATTGACTTTCAGCGGGACCAGAAGATCCCGGCAGCAGGTGGGGCCAGAAAACCCAGTCTGAGACTTAAGGATTGGTTAAAAAACCAGAGGCAACATCAGGGGGAAAGAACTTACACAATGAGTTATGATCTTGACTGTACTGTTTGGAAGGGAAGTAGATTCAATAGTAACTTTCAGAAGGAATTTGGATAAATACCTGAAGGGGGAAAAATATTATAAGGCTTTGGGAAAAGAGTGGGACTAATTGAAAAGCCCTACCAAGAGCTGGCACATGCATGATGGGCTGAATGGCCTGTTTCTGTGTGGTAAGGTTCCATGAATCTACAAAAAGGCTCAATAATGCCTCAAAATCATTGACAGGAACCAAGTAACCTGAGGATTCGAGGAAGAGGAAGGTAACAGTGACTGATGTGGTTTGAATCTTTACAATAACAAACTCTCGGTTCAGATATTATACATGAGAACTAGCAAGCTCAGCATGTCTACTCCACAAAGGTTTTAGTTAAACCAAGATACACTCCCTCAGAATGATTGAGCTCAAATCAGATGGTAATTTTCGAGTATCTTTTCATTGAACCATATGTGTTATAGTTCATAGCATGTCCTCCAAACTCAGGACTCTGTTCTCTCCCTCATTCTGTTCCTTAGTCTTCTCCATGTCAATGATATCTTCATTTCCAAATCTAACCTGGCTCCAAGGTAGCTCTGTTGTCTCTCAGTCAGAATGTTGTGAACTCAAGACCCACTCCAGAGACACGAATACATAATCAATGCTGACATTTCAGCCCCATGCTGAGGGTCTGCTGCACTGCTGAAGGTTCTGTCTTCCAGATAAGACATTAATCTGAAGCTTGGCCTCCCAGGAGGACTTAAACAATCCTGCCATGAAGGAGACCAGGGGAATTCTCTCAGCCAACATTTATCTGTCACCCAATATCACCAAAACAAGCAGATTATCTTGTCATTATCTCATTGCTGAGATGTTGCTTTGCACCAAGTGGCTGCTGTGTTTCATATGTTACAACAGTGACAACACTTCAAAAAAGTATTTCATTTACTGAAAAGCGCTATGGGATGTCCTGAGACCATGAAAGGCACTACAGAAATGCAAGTTCTGCATTTCTTTTCTTTCCATCTGTTGTTTTGCTGATAATATCACTTCAGCAGACTGGGCACGCTCAACATTCACAATTCTATTCTCCTCAATACAATGGCTCAGTCTTGATGTGCAATCCTGGGGCAGCAGCAGGAATACGGCAAATTGGTCTGCCTGCCTCACTTGCTCATTACCTGTATCATGAAATCCATTGCTCTGCATGTCCCTGAGTGCTAAATTAGCTGCCTGTGGAGGTTGTAACCTTTAAGGTACAAGATTTTTCAATGCTTGTTATCTTGGTTCCTGCCTAGTAACAAGGGTGGAACCATCTGGGAGTGTTTTGATTGGTCCCTAGATCAGTTCAAGTGTCAGCCTCTTCTTGAGGCAGTCAGTTTGAGGCAGTCTGCCAGTCAACAAGTGTCACAAAGGCAAAAGGGACAGAAACAGGTCCCTTAAGTTAAAGGAAGAGCTGTGGGGAGCAGACTTTAAGTATAGAGGACCATTGGGGCAAAAGTACCCGTTTGGAGCAGAGGTGTTCTGCTTGGCGTGGCCAGAAGTCTGAAAGCATGTTTGTGAACTAGTGTTGCGTGTGCTCGGGAATCCAGGGAGAAGGAAGGCGAGATTGAAACCCTGTGAGGTGGGCCACTGTTAATGCTGCCCAAGTGGGAGCAACTTTTGGAGAGAATTCCAAAGAGAGATCCTCGACGGTGAAGCTGGGGATCCTCACGAGACAGTTTCAATGAGATTGTTTGACTTGGTGTTTACTGACCTCTGGGTGGGTTCTTGAGAAATCCATGGACTCTGTCTAGGTTGCATCTGTCATTTACTCTGTAATGTGGTGTGTTTGACTCTCAGTTCATCTGTTAATTCACATGTACCTCATACTTACCCTGAATGTTAGCGTATAAGTTACATATTATAAGTTGTTTTATCTTTCTTGGATAGTAAAGCTTTTTTCTCTTAGCTCACAACCCATGGAATCTTGTGACTTTGTTCCAAAAGCCAGTGTCTTGAATCTCAACCTTTATCTACTTTAATCAAAACGTTATTGGTCCCTAACTGGATCTGCTTCCATGTCCCGTGGTCTGGCCAAGGATTGTAACACTGGCAAGCTGCAGATGCCAGTTATGGCCCCAGAGGCAGCTCGCAAACCCTGAAAAGCAGGGAAGGGTGATTCAGGCAACCACAGTGGCAGCCTCCAGCGATTCCTTTAAAGACCTCTGTTTCAGCTGCCTAGCGTCTAAAGAAACTGATGGCACCATGCATTGCATGTTCTTTTGCAAGCTATTTTATTGGAGGCGCCAACTCATTTCAAATTAACACCCATGTTCATTTTTAATATTTTATTCTCAGTGGGTGACATTGGCAAGGCTGCCATTAATGCCCATTCTTAGTTACCCTGAGAAAGAGTACTGGACTTTCACCTTGAACTGCTGATGTCCTAGTGCTGATAGAGAAAGACCACGTGTCCCTACTTTACAACAGTGAGTGTACTTCAAAAGGTATTTCACTGGGAGGCCCCAAGGTTGTGAACATGCTAGATCAATGCAAGTTCTTTCTTCTTTCTTCTATAGGGTTGCTATTGTTTTCTTGCAACTGTTCACTCCTCCTGCTCGGAAGGCACTGACTCTTTGCTGGGGTGTGCCATGTGCCATCTGCCAACCCTCTCAAGTGACCATGCATTCTTCACAATGTGTACATTGACACAGGACGTTGGCATGGGTTTGACCAAAGAGCATCCAGAGACATGCATTTTCCAGGAAGACCTAGGGATCAGGACCATAAACTTTGGATGGCTTCTCTCCCTAACTGTAATGTCCCTAATGCCACCTCAGTAACTAACCCCGCACAAAGCTGGAATCCAAGCTGGATGGTCTGTATGGTTCAGTTACTTGCTGATTATACTCAGGAATACATATGAGCTACTGATTACAGTTTTCAGAACAATCAGCATGTTTTCTCCCTCTATATTTGCTCTGTGTTCGAGATGTTACCTCACTGTTTGGCTGAACTGGACTTTGTACAGAAGAGACTTTCAGATAAGCTGCTGAAATGGCATTTTTGAAATTTAGCATCCCAGAAACCCATCTGTTCCTAGAACTCATCTCCTCATATATCTAATTCATCTATTCCCTCTAATTTTTCTGCCCTTCTCTTCTGAAGATGCTGACACCTTCTGAAGTATATTTTCATGGACACTGATGCCTGCTACTTCATCCAAATGGTCATATGTGAGTCTGGAGAGCGAGCGGCACTCAATGGGACCATTCTTGCCTGATGGTCAGAACGTCAGAAGTTCATGGGTTCAAACTGCTGTGATGGCTGATATGCTTTTGGGGAGAAAAGAAACTATATTTTATGTGGGTTGATGATCCCTTTAAGAATTAGGTTTCTCTGCAAGGGTATTTATGGTAAAGCACTGGCTGCCAGTAAATAATCATGTGACCAGGTTGTTTGAGAGATAAACAGCAGAGTGAATAAAGGTCAATATAAGTGAAATTATAGGGGGCGGTTCTGTGTTTGAACGGTTTTGGGCCAAGCTGGCTGCAGAAGAGAAAGATCGCTCTCAAACAAAGTTCAGTTGGAATTTTGTATGTTGGCTAAAAGAGAGTAAAACTCTTGTTAACTGAAGGACTCCTATCAGTGAGTTGAAGTTCTGGTAATAGCCAAGCTGAGAGAGAGAGTGTTTTAGGTGCAAAACTTCAGAGTCAAAGAATATTAGAAGAATTAAAGAATATTAGAACCAGGGGAGTTCTGACCCAAGGTGGCGGCACTTAAGACGCCAGACGCCTGTGTTGAACGGGGAGTTTGCGACTGTAGGAAGGTTGGAGGTGTTTGAAGAGACAACCTTGCTAGAAGTAAGCGAAAGTCCCAAGAAGTCTCAACTGCCATACAAATCTTCGAAGCAGTACTCAGACCAAGTGGTTAATCTTTCAATTTTTGATAAATATCTGACTTGAGTTTTGGGGTGTAAGTCAAATGGGTTTAGAAGGAAAGTGCATTTAAGGAGTTCAGTTTAGATTATAACTGAGTGCATTGTAGTTTTTCTATCTTTAATGTAACTGACTATTTAAAAGAGTCTAGTTATTAGGATTAACATTCTTTAATTTTGGTGCAATAAAATGCTTTATTAAACCATGAGCCTCTTGTGGATTAATTTGTTTTTAGCAAATACCTGAAGTTTCGGATTCTAAAATAAATAGTAAACCTAGATTTGACCCGAAGTCATAACACCACACTCTAGAGGCTAGGGATGCAGGACAGGAGGATGCAGCTCAGGCAGTGTCACTAGACTAATGACTCAGAGGCCTGCACCAATAATCCAGAGAACACATATTCAAATCGCCACAGTGATCGTCGAAATATTTCAATTCAGTTTAAAAAAACTGGAAAGATAAAGCTGACCGTTAGCAAAAGTGACCATGATGGATTAGCATAAAAATATTTGATTGTTTCACAGATGCCTTTTAAGGAAGGAAACCAACTGTCCTTACCCAGTCACTATTTAAAGTTGTTGACTGTTAACCACCCTCCGAAATAGGCAAGCAAACTGCACAGTTGAATCAAAATGCCACAAAGAATCAATAGAGATGGCAATGGCTAAAGAAGAAGGTTTGCACTGCCTTCTCAGGGTAACTAGGGGGACAATGAATAGTGGCCATTCAAGCAACATATCCTGAGAATGAATATTTTTAAGCATATTTAGCGCAGTCAACAATTAATATTTCTTTACAGAGGGTGATCAGTTAGAATCATAAGAACGTATATAGGAGCTTCAGTGGGCCATTTGGTGCCTCGAACCTGCTCCGCCAGTCGCTAAGATCGTGGCTGATCTTATTCTGGACCTTAACTCCACTTTTCTGTCTGTCCCCCCATAACCCTTGACTCCTGTGTCAATCAAAATCTGTTGGCAAGAAAGGTAGTTGAAGCCAAGGCAGTGAGAAACAAAACGGAATTACGGGAATGGGCATGGGAAAACATTGGGCGTGTTTTCGTGGAAATGGGCACCAACCTGCCTTACAATGTTGTGGGAGCTGCTTAAATGGGAGCCATTGCAGTTTGACTGGCTCGATTACACATTGACTCTACCAACTGCGCTTAGTGAGGAGTTATAAGGCAAAAGAGGGTATTTTCTCATCACTGCTTGAAAAATAATTATGGTTAATTTAGGCAGTTTTTTGTCTCTGGTTTTCAGTTCTGCTGAAGGGTCATGAGGACTCGAAACGTCAGCTCTTTTCTTCTCCGCCGATGCTGCCAGACCTGCTGAGTTTTTCCAGGTAATTCTGTTCTTGTTTTTTCTCTGGTTTTCTGGTGATGTTTTTAATGATGGTTTTATGCAAATAGTGAATTGCAGTGAAACTGAATTTACTAATCCAGGCAGTGAGACAAGTTAGCACATGCAGTTGGAAGGGATGGAATGAATGAAGTGCCCTGGGTTAATGATTGAAAGACGGTTGATGTCAAATCAAGTTCCTCTTGGGATCCGAAAGATTGGAAGCAAATGAGGTAAGTTTGGACTAATTCAAACAGAAAGTGAACTTCACCATTCAGTGTTTTTTAAAGCTCCACCTACTGACCAACCTACTCAGAACATATTCAATAAAAACCAGGGATGCTGAGCAATTGCTATTGTGCACAGGAAGTGGCCATTCGGCCCCTTGAGCCTCTTCTGCCATTCAGTTAGATCATGGACCATACTCACACTTGCCCCATAATCCAGCTGATACCCCTAACAAAAAAGCCAATGACCTCGGCATCCACAGCCTTTTTGCAGGGAGAGTGTTCCACCCTTTGTATTAAAAAATGCTTTCTGATTTCACTCCTTGAATGGCCTGTCTTTAATCTTATCTATTCCCTCTTCTTCTGGATATCCCACCAGAAGAAACAGCTTTTGAATATTCATATCCTTCCTGCACAGGACTGAATGTAGTACTCCATATCTCCTGTGACTGTTTTTAAAAATTCATTCACAGGATGTGGGCTTCGCTGACTGGGTCAGCATTTATTGCCCATCCCTAGTTGCCCTTGAGAAGGTGATGGTGAGCTGCCTTCATGAACCGCTGCAGTCCATGTGGGGTAGGTACACCCACAGTGCTGTTAGGGAGGAGTTCCAGGGTTTTGACCCAGCGACAGTGAAGGAACAGCAATATATTTCCAAGTCAGGATGGTGAGTGACTTGGAGGGGCACTTCCAGATGGTGGTGTTCCCATCTATCTGGTGCCTTTGTTCTTCTAGATGATAGTGGTCATGAGTTTGGAAGGTGTTATCGAAGGAGCCTTGCAGAGTTTCTGCAGAGCATCTTGAAGATGGTACACACTGCTGCTACTGTGCTTCAGTGGTGGAGGGAGTGAATGTTTGTGGATGTGGTGCCAATCAAGCAGGTTGCTTTGTTCTGGACGGTGTCAAGCTTCTTGAGTGCTGTGGGAGCTGCACTCATCCAGGCAAGTGGGGAGTATTCCATCATACTCCTGACTGGTACCTTGTAGATGGTGGACAGGCTTTGGGGAGTCAGGAGGTGTGTTACTTGTCGCAGGAATCATAGCCGCTGACCAGTTGTTGTAACCACAGTATTTATATAGCTAGTCCAGTTCAGTTTCTGGTCAATAGTAAACCCCGGGATGTTCATAGTGGGGGATTCAGTGATGGTAATGCCATTGAACATCAAGGGGCTATGGTTAGATTCTCTCTTGTTGGAGATGGTCATTGCCTGGCACTTGTGTGGTGTGAATGTTACTTCCGCTTGGCAGCCCAAGCCTGGATATTTTCCAGGTCTTGCTGCATTTGGACATGGACTGCTTCAGTATCTGAGGAGTCGCGAATGTGCTGAACATTATGCAATCATCAGCGAACTAAGGCTGTGCACAACTGAATTATAACTTCCTCCTCTAAACACCCCTCCCCCCGTCCCTGAGATAATGGTCAGAATCCCCTTAGCCTTTTTGATTTTGTACCTGTCTGCTAGCTTTTAGTGATGTATGTACACGGACACATAACTCCTTGCTCCTGCATTTTTCTGTTTTTGTCTCTCTTGTATCCAGAGTGGGTGACCTCACACTTCCCTACATTGAACTCCATTTGGTAGTTTTGCAAAGTCATTGTACCAAACTGCTTCAGAGCAGAGAGAGAAATTTGATAGCAAAACAGAAATTGCTGAACAATCCTGAGTGCGCTAATAGCTACATTAAAAATCAATTTAAGATAATCAATTGAGCTCGTAACGTAGACGTTTGCTAGAAGTGACATACATCCATTCGCAGAGACCTGTTCTCTGCAAACGAAAGGAATATGTTCAAACCTTGGACCCTTTTTGAATTATCTTGGTGAGCCTATTGCCTTCTCCATGGCAATGTCTCGCCCAATCAGAGTCGACTTGCGAACCAATCAGCACATTTTTCTCCTGTGGTATAAATTGTTGTGATTGTTTGAAATTTGGCATTCTTGCATTTGTGCAATGGTGAAAAGCTTCAGCAACATGTCTCTCTAATGTAGATGAAACCGCATTGGGAGCAGCGAATGCAATAGACTAAATTGAGGGAAGTGCAAGTGAAATGCTGCTTCACTTGAAGGGAGTGTTTGGGCCCTTGGACAGTGAGGAGAGGGCAAGTAAAGAGGCAGGTGTTGGAGAGACCTAACGCAGACTGTAACACCTTCGGTTTGTCCGCAAGCATGACCCAGACCTCCCTGTCGCTTGCCATTTCAACACACCAGCCTGCTCTAATACCCACATGTCCGTCCTTGGCCTGCTGCATTGTTCCACTGAAGCTCAATGTAAACTGGAGGAACAGCACCTCATCTTCTGACTAGGCATCTGGACTGAATATTGAGTTCAACAACTTTAGATCCTGAACTCTCTCCTCCATCCCCACCCACCTTCCGATCCCCCTTTTTTTCAATAATTTATATAGATTTTTCTTTTCCCACCTATTTCCATTATTTTTAAATGTATTTCCATCCATTGTTTTATCTCTACCTTTTAGCCTATTTCGATCCCTTCACCCCACCCCACCCCACCCCCACTAGGGCTATCTGTACCTTGCTCATCCTGCTTTCTACCCTTAATTAGCACATTCCTTTAGCTAATTTCACCGCCTTCAACACCTCTTTGTCCTTTTGTCTGTGACATCTTTTGGTTGTCTCCACCTATCACTGGCCCTCTATCCAGCTCTACCTGTCCCCCACCACCCCTTAAACCAGCTTATATTTCACCTCTCTTCTATTTTTCCTTAGTTCTGTTGAAGAGTCATAGGAACTCGAAACGTTAACTGTGTTCCTCTCCGCAGATGCTGTCAGACCTGCTGAGTTTTTTTTTTGCAAAAATATACTTTATTCATAAAATATCTTCAACCACATTCCAAACCATTTCAAAATCACCATTACAAAGGTACAATCAGGTTCAACTTTTACAACATGTATCACAAGGTGCATCAGTACAAACAATGAATATTACAATCCTTTTCAGACATTCATTTTGGGCTGTACAGCCCGAGGGGCTCTACACAGTTCCCAGCCCCTCGGTGCACTGTGGCAGAAAGGTCTTAGGCAGCGACCCTTCCCCATTGCGCCTTGGGGCAGCTGCCCCAAGCTTTAGCGCATCCCTCAGCACGTAGTCCTGGACTTTGGAATGTGCCAGTCCGCAAAACTCGGTCGGGACAACTCTTTGTGCTGGAAGACCAACAAGTTTCGGGCAGACCAAAGAGTGTCTTTCACCGAGTTGATGATCCTCCAGCTGCAGTTGATGTTTGTCTCGGTGTGTGTCCCTGGGAACAGCCCGTAGAGCACAGAGTCGTGTCACAGAACTGCTCGGGATGAACCTCGACAGAAACCACTGCATCTCTCTCCAGACCTTCTTTGCAAAGGCACAATCCACAAGGAGGTGAACAACGGTCTCTTCCCCACCACAGCCACCTCGAGGGCAACGTGCCGAGGGGGTGAGACTCCTGGCGTGTAGGAAGGATCTGACGGGGAGGGCCTTTCTCACCACCAGCCAAGCTACGTCTTGGTGCTTGTTGGAAAGTTCTGGCGATGAGGCATTCTGCCAAATGACTTTGACAGTCTGCTCGGGGAACCATCCCACAGGGTCCACCCTCTCCTTTTCCCTCAGGGCCTCTAAGACGTTACGTGCCGACCACTGCCTGATGGACTTGTGGTCAAAGGTGTTTCTCTGCATAAATTTTTCCACGAGGGACAGGTGGTACGGCACGGTCCAACTACTTGGAGCGTTCCGCGGCACCGTGGCCAGACCCATCCTTCGCAACACCGGAGACAGGTAGAACCTCAGCACGTAGTGACACTTGGTGTTTGCGTACTGAGGGTCTACGTACTGCTTGATGCAGCCACACACAAAGGTGGCCATCATATGAGGGCGATGTTGGGCACGTTTTTTCCCCCTTTATCTAGAGGCTTGTACATCGCGTCCCTGCGGACACGATCCATTTTTGACCTCCAGATAAAGCGGAAGATGGCTCGGGTGATCGCCACCACTCAGGAGTGTGGAATGTGCCAGACCTGCGCCACGTACAGCAACAGCGAGAGTGCCTCACACCTGATGACCAGGTTCTTACCCGCAATGGAGAGGGAGCGTTGCTCCCACATGCCCAGTTTCCTTTTCACCATAGACACTCGCTCCTTCCAGTTTCTAACGCATGCCCTGGTCCCTCCGAACCATATTCCCAGCACCTTCAGGCCGTCAGCCCTGACAGTGAAGGGGACAAAGGATCGGTCAGCCCAGTTCCCAAAGGACATGGCCTCGCTCTTCCCACGATTTACCTTGGCTCCCGAGGCCAGTTCGAACTGGTCGCAGATGTGGATCAGTCTGTGCACCGACAGTGGATCCGAGCAGAAGACGGCGACATCATCCATGTACAGGGAGGCTTTGACCTGAGGTCCTCCACTGCCTGGGATCGTCATTCCTCTTATGCCTGGATCCTTCCTGATGGACTCAGCAAAGGGTTCTATGCAACACACGAAAAGAACAGGCGAGAGAGGACAGCCCTGCCTGACTCCAGATTTAATTGGAAAGCTATCTGATTCCCACCCATTGATTGAGACTGCACTGCTGATGTTAGTGTAGAGCAGTTGGATCCAATTTCGAATTCCCTCCCCAAACCCCATTTTGGAGAGCACATCCACCATGTAGGTGTGCGATATTCTGTCAAAAGCCTTCTCCTGATCCAGGCTGATGAGGCAGGTATCCACACCCCTGTCCTGTACATAGGCAATCGTATCCCTGAGCAGCATGAGGCTGTCAGAAATCGTCCTGCCTGGCACAGTGCAGGTCTGGTCAGGGTGGGTCACCAATTCCAGAGCGGATTTGACCCGATTGGCGATGACCTTGGACAGAATCTTATAGTCCACATTCAACAGTGAAATGGGTCGCCAATTTCTAATTTCCTCCCTTCCCCCCTTGTGCTTGTAGACGAGGATGATAATGTCTTTCCTCATGGATTCTGACATACACCCGGCCAGGAGCATACTCTCGTACACTTCTAGCAGGTCTGGGCCGATCCAGTCCCACAGAGCCGAATACAACTCCGCCGGCAAGCCGTCACTTCCGGGAGTTTTACTCTTCTCGAAGGACTCAAGGGCCTTAGTCAGTTCATCAGGAGTTAGCGGTTTGTCTAGGCTCTCCCGCGTACTGTTGTCTAAGACCTCCGTGATAGAGGACAGGAAGGACTGGGAGGCCGTGCTGTCTGTGGGCTTCACGTCATACAATCCGGCATAAAAGGATTTGCTGGTCCTCAAAATGTCGGACCGTGATGACTTTACTGAGCCATCTTCTTCCTTCAGGCTGCTGATCACAGAGTTCTCTCTGTGTACCTTTTGGAAGAAGAAACGTGAGCACGTCTCATCCTGCTCCACGGAGCGGACTCTGGAACGGAAGATGATCTTGGAGGCCTCCGAGGCAAAGTGCGAGGCTTGCTGGCTCTTCACCTCTTGGAGCTCCTCCTTGACATCGACCCCCATCGACTGCAGCCGGAGCAGATTCTGCATCTTTTTCTGGAGTCGGGACATTTCCCTCTGTTCCTTTCTAGCTTTCTGGGTGCCTTTGAGGATGAAAAACCTCTTGATGTTTCCCTTGATCGCTTCCCACCAGTGTGTCAGACCTGCTGAGTTTTTCCAGGTGTTTTTGTTTTTGTTTTTGTTGCGGATTTCCAGCATCTGCAGTTTTTTGCTTTTATCATGGTGACTGGTTACCCCGGTTACCCACCGAGGCCGATCTGATTGGGCGAACGTCGTGACCACGTGGTACCCCCGCCGGCTGCTCAGCCAATCGAAAGTCCCATGTCGCGCCATCCGCGCGTCACTCAAACCTGACTGCCGGGGGACGAGGTCTCTTGGGGTCCCGCCTCCTCTCGCCGATTATTGGTTTATTGCCTGTCAGCGGCAGGTTTTACAAATGATGATTGGCTAATCCCGCTGGCAACCACCTCATGGGCGGAGCTCGAAGTCCAGCCTCTCTCGGTCGCAATTGATTGGTTTATCGCCCACAGCGCGCCAAATATAATTGGCTGATCTAGCCGTCAATCATCTCAAAGACGGGGCGTGGAGGAGAAGCCCGCCTCTTCTCGCTGCTGATTGGCTTATGGCCCGACAGCGGCCGGGCGCGCGAAGGCTGGTTGGCTGACCTGGCTGTCAATCACCGTCACGGGCGGGGGCGGGGAGAGGGATGAGGTCCGGTCGTACCTTTGAGTGGGTCGCCTCCGGCAAAATGGCTTCCTATTTCGATGAGCATGACTGTGAGCCGACGAACCCGGAGGAGCAGTACCGGCAGAACGCGTTACTGGAGCTGGCCAGGTATAGAGCTGCCTCCTAGCACTCGAATGGAATGTGTAGATGTCTCGGGGTGGGACTTACAGTGGGACACAGGCTCTAAAGACCAACTGCCAACTCATTCCAGTTCATGCCCTAACTTACACCAAGTCCCATTCCCCTATCGCCCCTCTGCTCACTGACCGACACGGTCTCCTGGGTCTGGCAACATCTTGATTTTAAAATTCTCATCCTTGTTTTCAAATCCCTCCAAGGCCTCACCCCCTCTCTATCTCTGTAATCTTCCTCCATTACCACAACCCCACCCGAGATATCTGTGCTCCTCCAATTCTGACCTCTTGGGCATCCCCAATTTTAATCGCCCCGTCGCTGGTGGCCGTGCCTTCAGCTGCCGAGGCCCCAAGCTCTGGTAATACACCGGAAATAGGAGCAGGAGTAGGCCATTCAGCCCCTCAAGCCTGCTGCACCATTCAACTAGATCATGGTTGATGGTCTACCTCAAAGGAAGTCTGCCATCCTTACCTGGTCTGGCCTACATGTGACTCCAGACCGGCAGCAGCGTGGTTAACTCTTAAAGTGCCCTCCAAACAAAGGCAATTAGGGATGAGCAGTAAATGCTGGCCTAGCCAGCGATGCCCACATCCAACGAATAAAAAAAACCATAGTTTTCCCCAAATCCGTTGATGTCTTTAATATCTAGAAATCTATCAATCTGTGTCTTGAATATACTCAATGATTGAGACTCTACAGCTCTCGGGTAGAGAATTCCAAAGATTCACAGCCTCAGCGTGAAGAAATTCCTCCTCATCTCAGTCTTAAATGACCTACCTCTTATTCTGAGACTGTGTCCCCTGGTTCTACACTCCCCTGCAAGGGAAAACATCCTTCCTGCAGCTACCCTTTCAAGCTCTAAGAATTTTGTATGCTTCAATACCATCTTATAAAACTCTCTACCTCTCGTACTTTAATATGCTCTAATCTAGAACTAGGGGTCACTGTTTACGCATAAGGGGGTTGCCCATTTAAGACAAAGGTGAGGAGAACTTTTTTTCTCTGAGGGTCGTGAGCCTTTGGAACCCTCTTCATCAAAAGGCGATGGAAGCAAAGTCTTTGAATATTGTGGCAGAACTGGATAGATTCATGATAAGCAAGGGGGTGGAAGGATATCGGGGGTAGGTGGGAATGTGGAGCTGAAACTGTTCTCTCTGGGGCATATTCTTTTGTCATCCTGATTTTTAGCTCTTCTCTTCCTGATAATTTGTTTGGAAGCAGGGTGACAGAGTCAGAAAAATAGACGGATTTTTGGGAGAGAATCCCATTGCTGAAGGGTGGAGACGAGGATGGAGTAAGAAGTAGGAATGAAGTCGCAGAGGTAGGTGAGGCCGTGGAAGGTTTACAAAGTAGGATAGTGAGTTTGGATTGTTACATTGGGTAATATAAGGAGCTAATGAGGAATGGCAGTGGCAGGGTGAATGAAACATGGTATGGGATAGGATGTTACAAACATAGAATATGTTTTGTACCATCTCCTTTTTAGTAGCAGGTGGCAATCTGTGATCCCAATCAAAGAAATCTGCCTGCCCAAGGCCCAGATCCATCCCTGCTAACAAAGACCTGCAAACACACAATGCAAAATAGGAACATGCATTATTAGAGCATAAGAAATAAGAACAGGAGTAAAGCATTCAGCCCCTTGAGCCTGCTCCACCATTCGATAAGAACTTAGAAACTAGGAGCAGGAGTAGGCCTTTCGGCCCTTCGAGCCTGCTCCACCATTCATTATGATCATGGCTGATCATCCAACTCAATAGCCTGCTCCCGCTTTCTCCCCATATCCTTTGATCCCTTTTGCCCCAAGAGCTATATCTAACTCCTCCTTGAAAACATACAATGTTTTGGCCTCAACTGCTTTCTGTGGTAGCGAATTCCACAGGCTCACCACTCTCTGGGTGAAGAAATTTCTCCTCATCTCAGTCTTAAATGGTCTACCCTGTATCCTCAGACTGTGACCCCTGGCTCTGGACTCCCCCACCATCAGGAGCATCCTTCCTGCATCTACCCTGTCTAGTCCTGTTAGAATTATATAGGTTTCTATGAGATCCCCCCTCATTCTTCTGAACTTCAGCGAATATAATCCCAACCGACTCAATCTCTCCTCATATGTCAGTCCCGCCATCCCAGGAATCAGTCGGGTAAACCTTCGCTGCACTCCCTCTATAGCAAAAACATCCTTCCTCAGATAAGGAGTCCAAAACTGCACACACTATTCCAGGTGTGGTCTCACCAAGGCCCTGTATAATTGCAGCAAGACATCCCTGCTCCTGTACTTGAATTCTCTCGCTATGAAGGCCAACATACCATTTGCCTTCTTTACCGTCTGCTGCACCTGCGTGTTACCTTCAGCGACTGGTGTACAAGGACACCCAGGTCTCATTGTACATTCCCCTCTCTCAATTTATAGCTATTCAGATAGTAATCCGCCTTCCTGTTTTTGCTACCAAAGTGGATCATAGCTGATCATCTTGTGTTTCGATTTCCACATTCCCATCTGCCTCCAATAACCTTTGATTCCTTTGCCTAACAAGAATCTTATCTACCTCAGCCTCAAAAATATTCAGTGACCCCACCTCCACCGCCTTCTGAGACACAGAGTTCCAAAGTCGCACAACCCTCAGAGAAAAAATTTCTCCTCATCTCTAGCCTAAATGGGCACCTCTAATTTTAAAACAGTGCCCCTTAGTTCTGGACTCACCCAGAGGCGATGAGTGTGGGTGAGATGACGGCGTAGTGGTAGCGTCCTAGACTAGTCATCCAGCTGCCCTGGCATATCTATGGGCATGGGTTCAAATCCAACTACTAAATCTAAATTCAATTAATAAAAAGTCTGGAATAGCAAGCTAGTCTCAGTAATGGTGATCAGGAACCTATCATCGAGTGTCATAAAAACCTATCGGATTCACAAATGCCCTTTGGGGGTTTGCCACCCTTACCCTGTCTAGTCTACATGTGACTCCAGACCCACAGCAATGTAGTTGACTCTTAACTGCCCACTGAAATGGCCGAGCAAGCTACTCAGTTCAAGGGCAATTAGGGATGGGCAACATATGCTGGCCTTGCCAGCGACGCCCGCATCCCATGAAAGAAATTTTTTTTAAAAAGACACGATAGAAACAGGCCATGGATAAAAGTCAAATGGATGCTGGAAATCTGAAATTAAAACAGAAAATGTTGGAAAAACTCAGCATCTGTGGGGAGTGAAACAGTAAACATTTCGAGTTCGTATGACTCTTCTTCAGAAACAGGTCATTCAGCCCAACTAGCCTACGCTCCTGTTTATACTCCACACAAATCTTTTCTTATTCCATATATGTCATCTGAGCCATTTAGCATGTCCTTCTATTCCCTTTTTCTCTCCTGTCGAGTTTCCTTTTGAAAGTATCTAAATTAATTTGCCTCAACCACATCCTGTGGTAGTGAATTCCACATTCTAACCATTCTCTGAGTAAAGAGAATGGTTATTTCTTGTTGAATTGATTAATATTTGCGTCCCTGGGTTTTGGATCTTTTCTCTGGTGTCTCTTTCTTTCTAAAGAGAAGCCCTCACCTGTTCACCCTTTCCCAATTGCTGTAATCTCTTGATTGTCAGTCTTGTCTGAACTTACTGTAGTCTTTCTTTCTATGCCCCTTTTAACAGCAGGCAGACCAGAACTGTGCAGAGCATGAGGTTCTGGTGAAAGGCCATTGACCTGAAAAGTTAATTCTGCTTCTCTCTCCACTGATGCTGCCTGACCCGCTGTGTGTTTCCAGCACTTTCTGTCTTTATTTCAGATTTCAAGCATCTGCAGTATTTTTACTTCTGTGCTGAGCGCGGCCTGAACCAGGCTCCTATACAAGTTTAACGAGACTTCACTGCTTCTGAATTAGCTCGTTGAAATAAACCCCAGTTCTGTGTTAGCATTCTTAATTGCTGTACTGACCTGTGATGTTACTTCCTTCCTAGCCACTCTATTTACCCATTATCCTGGCCACTCTATTTCCCCGCTATCCTGGCCACTCTATTTCCCCGCTATCCTGGCCACTCTATTTCCCCATTATCCTGGCCACACTATTTCCCCACTATCCTAGCCACTCTATTTCCCCACTATCCTAGCCACTCTATTTCCCCGCTATCCTGGCCACTCTATTTCCCCATTATCCTAGCCACTCTATTTCCCCATTATCCTGGCCACTCTATTTCCCCACTATCCTAGCCACTCTATTTCCCCACTATCCTGGCCACTCTATTTCCCCGCTATCCTGGCCACTCTATTTCCCCATTATCCTAGCCACTCTATTTCCCCATTATCCTGGCCACACTATTTCCCCGCTATCCTAGCCACACTATTTCCCCACTATCCTGGCCACACTATTTCCCTGCTATCCTGGCCACTCTATTTCCCCACTATCCTGGCCACTCTATTTCCCCGCTATCCTGGCCACTCTATTTCCCCATTATCCTAGCCACTCTATTTCCCCATTATCCTGGCCACACTATTTCCCCGCTATCCTGGCCACTCTATTTCCCCGCTATCCTGGCCACTCTATTTCCCCGTTATCCTAGCCACTCTATTTCCCCGCTATCCTAGCCACTCTATTTCCCGACTACCTAGCCACTCTATTTCCCGACTATCCCAGCCACTCTATTTCCCCGGTATCCCAGCCACTCTATTTCCCGACTATCCCAGCCACTCTATTTCCCCGCTATCCTAGCCACTCTATTTCCCGACTATCCCAGCCACTCTATTTCCCCACTATCCTAGCCACACTATTTCCCCACTATCCTAGCCACTCTATTTCCCCACTATCCTCGCCACACTATTTCCCCGCTATCCTAGCCACTCTATTTCCCCGCTATCCTAGCCACTCTATTTCCCCACTATCCTCGCCACACTATTTCCCCACTATCCGAGCCACTCTATTTCCCCGCTTTCCTGGCCACTGTATTTCCCCACTATCAAAAAATAAAGTATTTGTGGAATGATAGTAGAAATCTGACTTCTCTTGCTAAACCAAGGTATTAATTTAATGCATGCCTTCTGTCTGTAGGATGATGTTTCGCATTATTGACGATAAGAAATGAAGTATGTTAACAATGATTCTTGTTCCTATTTTGTGTTGTGTGTTTGCAGGTCTCTGTTGGCAGGGATGGATCTGGACCTTGGGCAGGTAGATTTCTCCGACTGGGATCACAGATTGCCACCCGCTGCTAAAAAGGAGATTGTACAGAATCTCCCAACGGTTCCTGTGACGCCAGCACAGGCAGGTAGGAATTTCAGGGCAGAGACTGTTGTAGCTGTAATTAGCAGAGTCCACAGTTCAGTCTTGTTAAATGATTAAGCATCATTGGTACCAAGAGTGTAAAATTGGTTACCAGAACAACATGTGCAATACATATCAGAAGATTCAAGGTTTAATCCTTAGTCTTGGGAGTCGTAAAGTCATTTGTGGTCAAAATACTGGAACTCCCTCCCTAACAGCACTGTGGGTGTAGCTAAACCACATGGACTGCAGCAGTTCAAGAAGGCAGCTCACCACCACCTTCTCAAGGGCAATTAAGGATGGGCAATAAATGCTGACCCAGCCAGTGACACCCACTTCCCATAGATGAATAAAAGAGAAAAACATTATGGCACAGAAGGAGGCCATTCAATCCATCAAGTTCATGCTGGCCCTCTGTAGGTTAGTCCAATCAGCCCCATTCCCCTGCTCCGCCTCTGTAACCCTGCAAGTTTATTTTCCTCGAGTGCCCATCCAATTTCCTTTTGAAGTGATTCATCGTCTCCACTTCCACCAATCTCGTAGGCAACGAGTTCCAGCTCATTACCAGTTGCTGTGTTAAAAATACAGTTCCTCCTCTCAACCCCACCACCTCCCCGCATCTCTTGCCCAAAACCTTAAATCCGTGTTCCCCTAGTCCTTGTACCATCATTGACCTGAAACATTAACCCTACGTCTCTCTCCACTGATGCTGCCTGACTCGCTGTGTATTTTCAGCACTTTCTGTCTTTATTTCAGATTTCCAGCATCTGCAGTATGTTTGCTTTTGTGCAGAGCACAGCCTGAACCAGACTCCTATACGAGTTTGATAAGACTTCACCACTTTGTCTACCTTATCTAAACCTGCCATAATCTTGTCCACCTCTATCAAATCTCCCCTCAAGCTCCTTTGCTCCAAGGAGAACAACCCCAGCTTCGCTGTCCTAACCTTGTAGCTAAAACCCCTCATCCCTGGAATCATTTTGGCAAATCTCCTCCGCACCCTCTCAAGGACCCTCACATCCTTCCTAAAGTGTGGTAACCAGAACTGGATGCAATACTCTAGTTGTGGCCTAATCAGAGCTTTATAAAGGTTCAGTATATCTCCCCTGCTTTTGTACTTAATATCTCTATTTATGAACTCCATATGCTTTGCTAACTACTTTCTCATTATGTCCTGTCACCTTCAAAGATCTATGCACTTGAAGTCCCAGGTCCCTCTGTCCCTGCACACTCTTTAGAGTAGCTCACTAAGGCTCCTTTCACAGCACTTTCCAAACCTTCACCACCTGGAAGGACAAGGAAAACAACTGCATGGGAACACAACCACCTGCAAGCTCCCCTCTAAGTCACACACCATCCTGACTTGGAAATATATCGCTGTTCTTTCACTGTTACTGGGTCAAAATCCTGGTACTCTCTCCCTAAGAGCGCTGTGGGTGTACCTACACCACATAGACTGCAGCATCTCAAGAAGACAGCTCATCATCACCTCCTCAAGGGCAATTAGGGGTGAGCAATAAATGCTGACCCAGCCAGAGATGCCCATACCCCATGAATGAATTTTTTAAAAATAGTCCGTTCTGATGAAAGGTCATTAGCCTCAAATCTGCTTCCCTCTCCATAGATGCTGTCTGACCTGCTGAGTATTTCCAGTATTTTCTGTTTAGGTGGACCACACGGTAGGCTGTACGTGGTGTCACAAAATTATTTTTTGTCTCGTTATAGTGAGAACTGTTTTGCTTTCCTTTCAGACAGAGGCCTTAAGTGTCCAGTGTGCTTGTTAGAATTTGAGGAAGAAGAGAAGGTGAAGAAAATGCCATGTGAACATTTCTTTCACTCTGGATGTATTGTGCCCTGGTTGGGAAAGGTATGTGAACGCAAATATGTTGTCTTACAACCTGGGACTTCTCCATTGAATTTACAATTTTCTTACTTTTCTATCCCTCGAACTTTCCTTTCTGAGGGCACTGACTCTTATTAGCAAATCTCTAGTAGTAATCCCTCTTGTCCCTTTGTGGTGACCCTCAGAGTGTGATAAGGTTCTAACCTTTGCCTTCACGTCTTTACCAGTTGCCTCTCGCCTTTTCTCTGCAGACATGGGGTCAGTTTGCACACGAGTTCTGATCACCTTGAGCTCTCTTCCCTCCCCCCTTTCGATTTAGTGACCACTTCGTTGTTGTCCTGGCTTGGCCACCATCAAGTTGTGGGCGAGCCAAAGCTTTCTCAGTCGACAGCGTCGCATTCGGCTCCTGCTTAAAACCTCCGGCTCCCACCTGGCTGAAGCAGGTTGTGTCTCGGTTCAGTGTTCTGTTGAATCCCAAATTGAGCTTCAAATCCATATCTTACTGAATGTGAAGATTTCCTACTTCCAATTTGGCTGCACCCACCCACATCTTATTATCATCTTAATTCACACTTTTGTAATTAAAAGTAATGATTCAGGTGGAGACCGTTCATCAGAACCAGGCCACACACTAATGAAAGGTCCCATAGAATCATTACAGCACAGAAGAAGGCCATTCTGCCGATCGTGTCTGTGTTGGCTCTCCTAAGGAACAATTCACATACTACCACTCCCCTGCCCTCTCCCCACATCCCTGCACATTCCTCCTTTTCAGATATGTAGAAGATTTAGAAAATGTAAAAAAATTATCGCACAGAAGGCTCACCATGTCTGCGCCCACTGAAAAACGAGTCCCCAGCCTAACCCCTCATTTTCCAGCACGTGATCCATAGTACTGGAGGTTTTGGACTTCAGGGGCATATCCAGGCACCTTTTAAATGAGTTGAAGGTTTCTGCCTCCACTACCCTTTCAGGAAGTGAGTTCCAGACTCCTACCACCCTCTGTGTGAAAAAGCTTTCCTCATCTCCCCTCTAATCTTTCTACCAATCACTTTAAATCTATGTCCCCTAGTCACTAATCTCTTTGCTAAAGGAAATAGGTTCTTCCCATCCACTCTAACCAGCCCTCCCACAACCTTGTACACCTTAATCAAACCTCCCCCCAGCCTCCTCTGTTCCAAGGAGAACAACCCCAGTGTATCCAATCTTTCCTCATAGCTTCAATTTTCCAGTCCTGGCAACATCCTCGTAAATCTCCTCTGTACCCTCGCTAATGCAATTACATTTTTCCATAATGAGGTGACCAGAACTGTACACAGTACTCCAATAGTGGACTAACTAATATTTTGTATAGTTCCAGCATAACCTCCCTACTCTTATATTCTATGCCTTGGCTAATAAAGAATTCCATATACTTTCTTAACTACCTTACCGACCTGTTCTTCTACCTTCCGGGATCTGTGGACATTCATTCCAAGGTCCCTCACTTCCTCTACACCTCTCAGTATCCTCCCATTTATCATGTAAACCTTTGCCTTGATTGATCTCCCCAAATGCATCACCTCTCACTTCTCTGGGTTGAATTCCATTTGCCACTTTCTGCCCATCTGACCAGTCCATTGATATCTTCCTGCAGTCTACAGCTATCCTCCTCACTATCAACCACGTGGTCATTTTTGTGTTGTCTGCAAACTTCTTCACATCCCCTACATTTATGTCCAAATAATTAATGTATACACAAAAAGCAGGGGACTTAGTACTGAGCCCTACAGAACCCCACTGGAAACAGCCTTCCAGTCACAAAAACACCCTTCAACCATTACACTTTATTCCCAACCATTGAGCCGATCTTGTATCCAGCATGCTATATTCTCCTGGATCCCATGGGCTTTTTTTTTAACCAGTCTGCCATGTGGGATCTTGTCAAAAGCCTTTCAAAAAAGCAATGTAGACCACATCAACTATGACTCTCATCAATCCTTGCAATCCTTTTGAGATACCTCAAAATTCAATCAAGTCAGACACTGAATCAAAGTGTGAATCGATCTTTCACTTTTAGATGCTGTTGTGCATCTCTTGCATTTGTTTTTTATTTCTATACCCATCATTTTATCTTGTTCTGTTTCCTTCCATTCCCTTACTCTTATTTGAGGTGAGCCCTGGGATTCACTCAGTCCCTCCCCTAACAGTATAGGTGAGATTGGGAATGTGGCATGTATTTAGGGCTTTTCTGTCAATCTAGGCGACACCAGCTCACTGTCTGCATCGCTCAATAGGGAGCAAGTCTCAATTTAATATTGTTCTATTTTCTTAGACTAATTCCTGTCCATTGTGCAGACTTGAATTACCGACGGATAATGAAGAGTATGAAGAATACAAACAAGACAAGGTAAGACAATTCTATCCTAACTCTCAGAGCAATGTCAGAGTTTTGACTGTGCTACGTTTGCTCCTTTCAGAGTTAATATGCATTTTATTGCTCTATTGTGAGGGTATTCTAAAATGTCCTTGTGCCTGAGGAATCCTGTTGTGGTAAAAAGCTTTTTCTGATAATTCCCATTATGTAAAGCCAGTTGCTCTGTTTGTACATCCATACAGACAAACAAGGTGGCAGTGTATCCCTTCGGACCTATTCATTGCATTGTAATTTACAGAGAGACAAATGGAAGGATTCTGAACTGCCTTGTTCTAAGCATGGAAGCCCTGTGAAGATTCAGTGGATAAATGCATGATGTGCTATGCCATTGAGATTCTCAGATTTGCATCGTGAGTCAGCTCATCTCAGTGTGGGTGCCTTACCGCACCTTTGGATGAGGGAATGGATTAAATGCTGAGTCATCAGTTCGAAAAAAGCACATGTCCGTCCTGGCAGAAATCACTATGTAAATGGGACAGGAACCCTTGTCCTCGTTCCAGTTATTCAGAGATTTCTGCTGTCTGAGAATACATTAGGGTTGGGAGTTGGCATGTTTGATTCCTTATCTTTGATTCGGCTTGGAAGTAGTGCTTAGGCAATTGAATAACTTGCTGACGTTCACTATCTGCACTTGAAGAATGGCCTCTTGAGTGAGATACTGGATGGTGCCTGACATTCATCCAGCGAGAACTAGGAAAGAAGTAGGAAATGGGAAGAAGAGAAAAAACTCGCTGTCTCACTTCTTACACCAGTGAGCAAAGAACTTGATGTGTTCTGTCCTGAATCATCAGCTGATGAGGAGATTAACACGGTTGTATAATTATTAAACTAACGTTTTGTTTTATTTCATGGTATCCTTTTGTGTAATAAAATCCCAATAATATTTTAAACTGCGCTGAGAAAGTAACTTCTCAACACATTTATGTAAATTGTGCTACTTAGAATAAAGGTGACTGACTTTCTTAGTTGTGACATATCCTAGAAGCCTACACTGAGGATCTTTCATAACTTTCTACATTTCATTAGCGATGTGCATTGATAGCATAGAAGTTGTTATTAAGCACGCCAAGCAGGGATGTTGGCCTGGGTCTTGCTAAATGAATGGTTCCTGGGTGCACACTGCAGATTAATGCCTCTTTGTTCATCTGTCAGGGGGAAGCAGAATGTGGCATTTGATGGAGGAGTGGATGCCAGTAGGCGGGACCATGTCACCTGGTTTTTCCATTCCTGTCTGGTTGTTTAACATTGGCTTGTTTTACTGTTGTCTTCGCATCTGAGGAATACATACTGGAAGCAAGAACAGTGGGGAATCTGTGAGCTGTGGAGAGACCCTCTCTCTCTCTGCAGTGAGCCGATAAAAAATATATAAATATTCTAAAGATAAGCTTCAATAAAGGAAGACCCTTTGGCCCATTTGAACTCGCCCTCCCAGAGTACCAGCCATCTTCTCATTACAGAATCTGTCTGTGTGTTAAATGAATTCATTGCCCTGGCCTCAACTGCACTTGGGGAAAACTATTCCAGCTGTTGAACAACTTGTATGTTTAAAAAATGACTAGCTGCGCTTGTCTGCCCTGAAGTTGCTTAGTCTTTTTATCATGCAGTATCAGGAATTATAACTGTGACTATACCTTTTCTAGTTAAGGGTCCCATATACTGGTGCATAGTCCCCTCTGAGGTGGACCTTTTTGTGGCTGTAGAGCGCGAACTTAATTAGAACAAAATAAAGTTAACAATGGAAAAGACAAGTATACAACAATTCTGAGTAAAAGACTATTACATAAATTGAGGATGTAAAGCAACTGATCAGAAGATGTCAGATTCCAAACTAACCAGCCATTGCAGCCTAGAGGAAGGAAAAAGACAACCAGCTGCAAAGGAAGCTGTTTTTTTAAATATTCCTTCATGGGATGTGGGTGTCGCTGGCTAAGTCAGCATTTACTGCCCCTCCCTAGTTGCCCTTGAGAAGGTGGTGGTGAGCTGCCTTGAACCGCTGCAGTCCATGTGGTGTAGGTTCACTCTCAGTGCTGTTAAGGAGGGAGTTCCAGGATTTTGACCCAGTGACAGTGAAGGAACGGTTGATATACTTCCAAGTCAGGATGGTGTGTGGCTTGGAGGGGAACTTGTAGTTGGTAGTCTTCCCCTGTGTCTGCTGCCCTTGTCCTTTTGGGTGGTAGAGTGGGTTTGGAAGGTGCTGTTGAAGAAGCCTTGGTGAGTTGCTGCAGTGCATCTTGTAGATGGTACACATTGCTGCCACTGTTCGTCAGTTGTGGAGGAAATGATTGTTTAAGGTGGTGGATAGGGTGCTGATCAAGCAGGCTTTTCCTGGATGATGTCAAGTTTCTCGAGTGTTGTTGGAGCTGTACTCCTTCAGGCAAGTGGAGATTATTCTGTCACACTACTGACTTGTGCCTTGTAGATGGTAGACAGACTTTGGGGGATCAAGAGGTGAGTTACTCACTGCTTACCCTGTCTCTGACCTGCTTTTGTAGCTACTGTATTTATATGACTGACCCAGTTCAGTTTCTGGTCAGTGGTAACCACTGATAGTGAGGGATTAGTGATCGTAATGCCATTGAATGTCATGGGGAGATGGTTAGAATTTCTCTCGTTGGAGATGGTCATTGCCTGGCAATTGTGTGGCGTGAGTGTAACTTGCCACTTATCAACCCAAGCATGAATGTTGTCCAGGTCTCACCGCATTTGCCACAAACTGCTTCCATATCTGAGGAGTCGCGAATGGTGCTGAACATTGTGCAATCATCAACGAACATCCCCACTTCTGACCTTATGATGGGAGGAAGGTCATTGATGGTCGAGGGATCTATTAGGCAGTCTAAGACTAGTTAACCACATCTAGGTGCAGAGAATTTTTTTTAAAGTAGATTGGTGAGACGCTGAAGCTTGGAAATGTAATTTTATTTTATTGTTGCTCCAGGAAAGAAGAAAACAGAAGGAGCAGCGCCTGGAATATCTGCACGGTGCCATGTACACGTGACCACCAGCGAGTGGCCCTACTGGGAATGTTACAAGCATTACTGTGCACTTTTCTGACTTCCTATTAGGCTCCCTGAGCTTCTCATTGTCTTAACAGACTGTGCTCTACTTGTAGTTTTCCCTTTGAAACAAAAGCAGAACAAGGATGCGGTGCAGTGTGCTTCCCACAAACACATTGTTCCCCACGTTTACGCAAAATCACTTGCTACTGTTCTTAACATTTGTTCTGCAGTTTGGCTGGTCCAGTAATGACGTCTCATCTTCCACTACCTGTTCTTTATAAACTCAATTCCATTTTAAAATTTAATTCAAAAGGTTATAGTAAGCAATGTTTTTGTAGGACAAAGCGTGGCAAGTATTAAATACGTTGTGTGACAGAATCCCTTTGCTGCACCAAAAGAAATACTCACATGTACAGAGCACCTGAACATGTTTTTGTGACTTCTTGCTGTGTGGGATGAAAGTCTTTTGTATTGAAATCATATCCATCAATCCATTGTCCAATTTTTTTATCAAAAGTTATTTGATATAGTTTTCCCCTTCCTCTCCTGAAGCCACTGATTTTTGCTGAGGTATGTTGCTGCTGCTGCTCTTGCTTAAGCAGATGTTTCCAAGGGAGAGTGTATAGTGCATGTTTGTCAGTTGGTCAGTTGACTGATATAATACGAACAACTTACATTTACATTAACATAGGTAACCATTCCAAGCCACTTCACAAGAAGGTGAATAAGGCAAACATTTATAATGGGGTAATAGTGCTGCAGAAGCCTGTTGATAATATTGTAGCCGGAAAATCGCAAAAGAAATTGCATTTTTAAACTTATAACTATCCTCGTCTTAGCCTTTGGTGTTTTGCTTTATAATGTTTTTAACCTTGCAAGAGTAATTTAAATCACTTTTTCTATGCAAAAATCTATCCTGATTGTAAATCTCTGTACTACTTTACTGTGACTCGCAATAAGTATACTTAACCAGCAGTATCTTGCACTGGAATTTTGTTATATTATGAAACACTTTCTGTTGGAAATGAGCTGTTTAACTGAGTGTTGGACTTTGGATTTTGTAGGGAAAGAAATTAACTTGTTTTGTTCCTAGAAGCTAACACTGGTCCCTGCAGCACCGCAGACTAGGGTTGTGTACAGTGAGAAGTGCTAGATCTATTTCCCTCAACAGATTCCAGTAATTTGGAAAGTACTGAGGGAATAGTCCTAGGATCTACAAAAGCAAAATACTGCCAATACTGTAAATGCTAGGAAAACGCAGCACGTCTGGCAACATCCATGGAGAGAGAAACAGAGTTAACGCTTCAGGCCCAAAGGCCTTTCATCAGAACAGGGAAAAGTTAGAAATGTAACAGGTTTCAAGTAGGTCAAGTGGAAGAAGGTGGAAAAAGATCAAAAGGAAAGATGGGTGAAGACATTAAATATGAATTTTAGTGGCTATCTATCAAACACTATCTATAGCTAGGATCTGAATACAGGAAAATGGACCAGGAAGGATCTGGCCAGTGTTGAGCTCAACAGATCTCAAGGCAATTTGACTTGAGGAAGAGCATTTGGTCATCTTTGACTCATCCACCTAGAATGACCCCAACGTTCTCCCATTTCTCCATCCATTAGTTTGATTACAGGATCTTCACCTCTACTGCTTTATCCAGGAGTCCATTCCAAGCGTTGTTCATCCTGTGTGAATAGGACCTCCTCATGCACACTTAGAGCCCAAGTTTTACTTAACCTGATCTTTTTTTTTTGGATCGGGATAGCAATAGCGCTGTCTCAGACGCCTTGGATCTCCAGGCTAAAGAGGGGAGAAATCAGCTTTACTGCATAGTGCACAAGCATGGATTTCAGACAAGAATGGGACAGGCTTTGGTTGTGATGTCCATGTCTAATGTCCTTTTAACACCGTCAAGACTTGGTTAGGAAGGATGGCCCACCCACCTTGGGCAAGGCATCGGAAGATGTTGGCACTGGGACCTGTACTCTACAAGGAGCCAGCAGCTACAAAGAGAAAATTAGTAGGGAGACAAAAAAAAAAGTCAAACAGCTATGTTTCTGTTGAAATTCCACTTTACCTGATGAGATTTTGTTGTATGATGCAGGACAGGATATTCCTATACACTTTTAACTGCAAATAAAGACATGTTTAACCTGCATTGTTGAGTTGATTTTTTTTTTAAGGTCTGTTTCCAATTCTAGAAGATAATATTCCTCCCTGCAGCAGCTGGACAGACTTGGGGCTGTTTGTCACTTGTACTGGCTGTCAGTACGGTAATCTGGATCAGGACGATTCACTAATTGTGAAAGAGCTGAGGAAATGGAATTGGACCAGAACCAAAAAACTGTTTCAGGTGTGCTAATATAACCAACTCAAGCTAACTTCTATCCTCGCTAATTCGGGACACTGAATGGTGTTTTGATGGCTCATTAATTAATGAAAACCCAGGGAGTTCCAGGCTTTGGTCTTTAGATCAGTAGAAATGGATCTCGGGGCATCGGAATGCTGCTGCTCTAGGTTCTTTGAGTAGGCAACACCCAAAAATCAGCCAGAGCTAAACCAGAAAATGGAAATACTCAGCATAGCTGGCAGCATTTGTGGAGAGAGAAAAACTGGGCTAACGTTTCAGCTTAATGACTTTTCTCTCAGAACTGCGATCCTGCTGAGTAAGTATTCCTTGTAGGATACTGTGTGAGGGCATAGACATGTTGGTGGATTGGGCAGACAGGTGGCAAATGAAGGTCAATGTAGAGAAGTGTGAGGTGACTCATTTTGGCAAAAAGAATATGGAGAGACAGCAGTATAAAATAGAGGGAGAAGCTCTAAAGGAGGTGCAGGAACAGAGGGACCTCAATGTACATATACATAAGTTATTGAAGATGGCTGGGCATGTTGAGAGAGCAGTTAATAAAGCATAGTATCTTAGGCTTTATTAATAGGGGCGTTGAATACAAGAGTAGGGAGGTCATAATAAAAAAAAATGATGGAAAAACTCAGCAGGCTTAGCAGCACTTGTGAAGGGAGATACGGTTAACGTTTCGAGTCCGCATGACTTCTTCAGAGCTAAAGAGAGGTAGAAATGTGATGGATTTTATACTGTTTAAGAGGGGGTGGAGCAAGATAGAAGGTCAGGGACAAGTGGGAGCCAAGGAGAGATTGACAAAGATGTCATGGTCACAAGACAAAGGGAGTGTTAACGGTAGTGGTAAAGACTAAAGAAGTTGCTGATAGTGGTATAAAGATAAGGTAGCAGAATGTGTTAATAGCAGAACAAGGGTCAGTGCTCTGTGAAAGCACAACATAGAAACCAGTGACAGGTGGCCCTGTTTGGGGTGGGTGGGTGGGAGCGGTGGTGGTGGTTGAGGAAAAAGGATTTAAAAAATTTAATAAAGAATGAAAAAAAGTAAAATAAAAAAAAACAAAATATTGGATTAAAAAAAATGGGGTAAAGATGAAGGAGAGTTCATGGTGTGAAGTTATTGAACTCAACGTTAATTCCGGAAGGCTGTAAAGTGCCTAATCGGAAGATGAGGTGCTGCTCCTCCAGTTTGTGTTGGGCTTCACTGGAGCATTGCAGTAGGCCAAGGACAGACTTACAGGCATGAGAGCAGGATGGGGTGTTGAAATGACAAGTGACAGGAAGGTCTGGATCATGCTTGCGGACTGAGTGAAGGTGTTCCGCAAAGCGGTCACGCAATCTGCATTTAGTCTCCTTAAGTAAGGAGGTCATGTTGAACTTGTATAAGACACTAGTCAGGCCTCATCTGGAGTACTAATTCCAGTTTTGGGTGCTATACTTGAAGGATGTGAAGACATTGGAGAGAGTACAGAGGAGATTCACAAAAATGATTCCAGGGATAAAGAACTGTTGCTATGAGGATAGATTGGAGAGGTTTGGACTGTTTTCCTTGGAGAAAAGAAGGCTGATAGGAGACTTGATAGAGGTACTCAAGATCCTGAGAGCTATGGACAGGATAAATAGTGAGAATTTTTTCCCACTCAAGAGAGTATCAAGAACTAGAGGGCACAGGTCAAAATAGTTTGCGAAAAAAGTAAAAGTGATGTGAGGCAAAATTTTTTCACCCAGAGGGTGGTTGGAATCTGGCACGAACTTCCTGAGAGTGTGGTAGAGGCAGGTTCGATCGAGGTACTCAAAGGCAATTAGACTGCTATCTGAAAAGAGAGAATGTGCAAGGTTAGGGGATAAGGCAGGGGAATGGGATTAGGTAGAATGCTCTTTCAGAGAGCCAATGTAGACTTGATGGGCCAAATAGCCTCCTGCATTGTAAGGATTCTGTGAGGACAGGATTGGTTTCAGCTGTGGCAAGGCATGGCATGGTGGAATAATCTGTCCATATTTCCTATGAAAGCTGATACATCAATAATGATCAGTTGGGACACTGACGGGATTTACTTGGGTAAATGATGCCATGGAATCATACATTGGTCTTTGGGAAGAGGAATTGGTAATCAAAGAAGCAGTCTGCAGTAAACTCCTGCTTATAAAATGCTGTTTCAAGGGTATTTTGGAGAGCTCCAATAACACTCAAGAAGCTTGACACCATCCAGGACCAGGCAACCTACTTGATTGGCACCCAATCCCAAACATTCACTCCCTCCACCACCGATGCACAGTAGCAGCAGTGTGTACCATCTACAAGATACACTGCAGGAACTCACCAATGGTCCTTAGACAGCACCTTCCAAACCCACGACCGCTACCATCTAGAAGGACATGGGCAGCAGTTACATAGGAACACCACCGCCTGGAAGTTCCCCTTCAAGCCACTCACCATCCTGACTTGGAACTATATCGCCGTTCCTTCACTGTCGCTGGGTCAAAATCCTGGAACTCCCTCCCTAACAGCACTGTGGGTGTACCTACACCACAAGGTCTGTAGCGGTTCAAGAAGGCAGCTCACCACCACCTTCTCAAGGGCAATTTGGGAGAGGCAATAACTGCTGGCCTAGCCAGCGATGCCCACGTCATATAAATTAATTTAAATTACTTTCTTGTTGATGGATACAAAGAAAGACATGCATTTCTGTAGCGCTTTTCATGACTGTCAGACATCTTGAAGAGCTTTACAGCCAATGAAGTACTTATGAAGTGTGGTCATTGTTGTAATGGAGGCAACAGTTTGCCGAATATTTGAATATTCCCTAGTCTGGGTGGCTGTAATTGAGTGTTAATGTATACTATGCTGTATGACTGAGGAAACCCTTATCTGATGCTTTACTGTGCCAAATCAAGGTTCTTTGTGCTTTAGTTTCAGCATTACAATAACTTTGTTGTGTAAAATGAGGACAATTGTGCTCCATCCAAAAACCATCTACAATCCACCCTATTCTACCCTAACTATTCGCACACTCTATCCCATATGTTTAATCTCCCAAGGGGAATAAAATCCGGCAATCATTATTTAAAATAACATTTCTTATATTTGTTCATGTAATACTGTTGTTATTCCACTAGGCAGCACCATTACACTTTGCTGACCAGTTCAGTTAAGGACTCTCAAAGTTCAAATGATGACATTGTATATTCTCCAACCCCACTCCACAAACCCTCCCTTACTACATTATTTCTCAACTACATCATTTAGTCTTCCAAGGCTGTGTACTATTCTCCAGGGACAAAGTCACAGATAGACACATCTTTTATTGATGCTGATACCTTGTGTTTTAACTGGCAATATAATCGTTTTTATAATCTTTGTTATTCTTATTGTGCCTCACTATGGCAAAATGTCTCAGAGTGTTTTTACACAATTAACTACTTTGCGAGCAGTTATTTAGATGCATGCATCAGCCATTCTAAATCAGCAGCATCACTGCATTGAGGCTTTAATGTGTCTGGTGGTGTCTCTTAAGGGAGGAGTGCCAATAAGGACACCACTAAACCTCTTTGAACAGGCAGAGTGCTCTTCAAAATAGTATTTAAAGTAGAACATCTCTGACTCTGCAACACTCCCTTAGTGCTGCAGTGGAATGTTGGCCTAGATTATGTGCTTCAGCTCAGTTTAGAGTTCAAACCAACACATTTCTGACCCAGAAACAGTATGTTAACCACACAGCCAAACTGTGTGTTCCTTTTAGAGTGGAAAAGGCATGAAAATGCTCGTGCATTGACCTGTATCTGCAAGGCTCATGTTGAGATGCTGTGCCACAATGAATTTCTATTGCGACTGAGGGAACATGGTCCCTGGGGATGGATGGAGCCCATCCCTTTTGTGTCACCTTTTGACTTGGGTTCAAATCATCTTTGTGTGTTCACGCAGGGCAGTCAGGACCTACCTGGAAAATGGGAGCAGTGACATTTCCGCACCCCAGTGTTCTCTCTGTTTTGGGTTTATAACTCCACTTCCTCATCCAAATGGACATTCATCAAGTATTTGCAAACTGTTTTAACAAGCGGACATCCTAACAGAGCCTAATTCTGCTGTCATCGCTGTCCACATAGGCAGGAATCCACTGGTCACAACCCAGCTGATCATTCCCCTTCTAACTCTGAAATACTGAGATCAATTATAGAAGCCCTGTGTCCCCACTGGCTTGGTCTGTACAGTGCAGGGTTCTAATCTGCTTCTTTTAGTTTCACATGGCTCTGTGCCACGCAAAATAGTGCATTTGCACACTGAGGGGTGATATTTGCGATCAACAAACACATTTAGGCACACATGCACAGGTTCCATGGTGAGCCAGATTTACAGTTAGAATTTCCTTTGAAACAATTTGGAAATGTATTTGCAAGTGGTCCCTTTGGAGACGATGCGATGTTTTTTGATTAGCTCCTGAAAGATGGTGTTTTGCTTACAGAAGGTACGCTAATAAATCTCACTTTCATTGTCTATCTCTCACTCTTCACTCCCTTCCTTTTCACTCTGTACATATAACCATAGAAAAGTTACAGCACAGAAGGAGGCCATTCAGCCCATCTTGTCCATGCCAGCCCAAGGACACACAGGTGCCCTTTCTAATCCCACCTTCCTGCACCTGGCCCGTAACCCTGCAGTTTACAGCACACAAGGTGCAGATCCAGGTACTTTTTAATAGAGTTTAGAGTTTCTGCCTCTACCACCAACTTGGGCAGCGAATTCCAGACACCCACAGCATCTCTTTTTCTCCATTCTGCACTTGATCTGCTTGTTGTCTCTATTTATCTTCTCTTTGCTTAGAAATAAACCCCAATAAAGCTCAACTGTTCATGCTTTACCCTGTTTTTAAGAAAAATGATGTTATAATCTGACAGATTGTACACAGTCCAGTGAGGCAAGCTCACCATTACAAGCGTAAATGCACTGGTACTTTAGAGTTTGCTACCTGATTTGACTGGCTAAAACTGGGAAGCAATATGAGCTCAAACCCCAGGTTTTATAGGGAACCACAGGCCAATGGCATGAGTAAACTATGTCAATAACTGGTAAACTCTGGTATTTTTAATACTTGTATTATGTTACAAATCTTATCTCTGGGAATAGGTTTCCTATCCAGCCAGGAATTCAAGAGTGTGGCTGGAATGATTTTCATTAACTATTTGGAACAATCCATTTGTTTTCTACTTTTATTGACTATCTTTCCTCACTGCTTTTGGTTGATTGGTTTTCTTACATCCTTAGTTTTTCATTAGAACTTTAGCTACCTTGCCTGATTTTGATTGGTGCATTCCTTGCCTGTTGTGATGTCCTGCAGCTTTTATCAATGAAAGATTTGAGCTTGCCAGGTGCAACTGCAACACAGAGATGTCCTACATGTTGCCAGTTGACAGGTAGAAATTTGCCTTAGATGCAAGACGTTTATGGGGCATAGTTCACAGGATTAAACTGTTGCATGAAGCAAGCAATTAAGTCAGTCCCATTTCCCCCGCTCTATCCCCGTAGCCCCTGCAAGTTTATTTCCCTCAAGTGCCCATCCAATTTCCTTTTGAAATCATTCTTGTCTCCTCTTCCACCACCCTTGTAGTCAGCAACTTTCAGGTCATTACCACTCGCTGCATAAAAAAAAGTTCTTCCTTATGTCCCCCCTGCATCTCTTGCCCAAAATCTTTACTCTGTGTCCCCGAGTCCTTGTACTATCAGCTAATGAGAACAGTTTTTCTTTAGGATATGGCTTGTACTGATACCCAAGCATTACATGGCACTAATCTTCAATAGTGTTGTGCATGGGACATCAAGATCAAAAGTAAATTTTGGGTTGAAGCAGTGTTGTGGGCTGAAGGATAATTGAACAGGTACATGGATGTAAAGCAGTTCAGTCCCTATTTTAAGCTACAAATATTTTGTCCTTATTTTTATATTGTCCTGACAAGTTCCTTGTCATACATTTATAATGGAAACTATGTCAACATGTCACAATTACAACTTCCTGCCACTGGAAGCACTGTAGCCAACTTTTCCATTGTGTGGGTAAGAGTTGAAATTACAGCTTAATAAGTCTTACACAGACAGTTTCCATTATGACTGCGGAAATAGGAATTTAAAATGGGAAAAAAAGGTGACAGGGAGTGCCTGCCAATACCAGATTTTAAAAATATAGCTTTAGTTTAGTCTTTTATTTAGTCTTCAGTTCGTTATTTTCCAAATGTCTCTGTGATGTTATTAAGCAGAATATTTGAGGTAAAATATTTGAAGTTAAGAGCTTTTATTCAACATTTCCTCCAAATTTGAATACAATCTTTAATCAATTTTGTTTAAATGAATAATCATTGCTTTTCATGTTCTCAGGATAAAGAAATAAAATGAAGTCGGCTGATATAATCATTTAGAGTCCATTACAAAATATAAAGGTTCTTCTTTCAAATTTGACATTGTTTAAAGTTCAACTTGTCATATGTGTAGTTTGGTATAAACAGTCACTTGAATATACCATATTTTTCAGGAACATGATCTCAGAAAAAGGTAAAGAACTCATACTTTACCTCATTTGGTAATTTATACAAAAAGTTCTGATTAATTTCACCATTCTAAAAGTGGTATTATTGTCAGTACTTTTCCATCGGAAAGTGCAGTAAGTCCAACTTTCTATGGATGAACTGACCTTGGGATGGATGCAGCACAAAATGAACCCATGCCGGTTCTCTGCAAGAGCCTTTTCCCCACAGCTCTGCCAATTTTCTCTTTTCAAATAGTAATCTAATTCCTTGTAGAAAGCTGTGATTGAATCTGCCTCCCTTTCAAGCAGTCCATTCAAGATGATGACCACTCACTGAAAAAAAATAAGCCTTTTCTCATGTCGCCTTTGGTTCTTTTATCTTAAATACGTGTCCTGTGGTTCTCAACCCTTCCACCAATGGGAACAATTTCTCCCTATATACTCTGTCTAGACTCCTCATGATTTTGAACACCTCTATCAAATCTCCTCTCAACTTTCTCTGCTCAAAGGAGAACAAGCCCAGCTTCTCCAATTTATCCACATAGCTAAAGGCCTCCATCCTTTCTAGTAAATCTTTTCTGCACCCTCTCTAAGGCCTTCCTAAAGCGTGGTGTCCAGAACTGGACACAATACTCTAGTTGTGGCTGAACCAGTGTTTTATGAATGTTAATCATTGCTTCCTTGCTTTTGTACTCTCTGCCTCTATTTATAATTCCCAGGATCCTGAGTGCTTTCTCAACCATTGTTCCGGCATCCCTTGTAGATTTGTTCCTTTTAGTTTATATTACCTCTCCTCTTCATTTCTTCCTGCCAAATTCTGCATTACATTTCATCTGCCACACGTCTGTCCATTCCACCAAGCTGTCTATGTCCTCTTGAAGTCTATCACTATCCTCCTCGCAGTTCACTACATTTTTCAAGTTCTGTGTCATCTGCAAAGTTTGAAGTTGTGCCCTCTACACCTCAGATTATAGTTTCTAAAAGTTTCCCCACCACAAAGGTTAAACTGACTGGTCTGTAGATGCTGGGTTTGTCCTTACATCTTATTTTGAACAATGGTGTAACATATGCCATTCTCCAGTCCTCTGGCGCCCTTGAATCTAAGGAGAATGGGAAGATGATGACCAGTGCCTCCACAATTTCCACCCTTGCTTTCCTCAGCAACCTAGGATGCATTCCATCTGGTGCTTTATCAACTTTTAAGTACAGCCAGTCCTTCCAGTACCTCCACTTTATCAATTTATAGCCCATCCAGTCTCTCAACAACCTTCTCTTTCACTGTGACTTTGGCAGCATCTTCTTCCTTGGCTAAGAGAGATGCACTCATTTAGTCCCTCAGACATTGCCTCAGCCTCCTCAGGTCTCCTTTTTGGTTCCTAATAGACCTCTTGCTTTCCATCCACTATTTATATGGCTATGGAAAATTTGGATTCCCTTTTTTGTTACCTCTTTCTACTCATTTCTCTTTTTGTTCCCCTCTGAACTATGTTCAGCCTGGTTCTCACTTGTATCAACAACCTGACATTTGAGAAGCCCTCTGTTATTTCTGTTTCCCATATTCCTACATGGCTCTTGGCACCTACAGCTCACCAACATTTTTTACTGTGCTTTGTGCATTTACACAGATGCACTGCAAACTTACCTGAGACTCTCTTGTATTCTCTCCTAATCTGATCCTACCCAATACCTTACTACTTATTACCATAGTGCTATCCATCTCTCTCAAATGCTTGTGCACCTTTGAGGTGTCAGCTGTGGCTCAGTTCATAGCACCCTCGCCTTTGAATCAGAGAGTTGTGGGTTCATGTCCCACTCTGGGAAACCAAGAACTGTGATTGTACTCGAAAAGAGTTGCAATCTGTGACTGTTGATAACTCGAAAGAGTTTCCTTCTTCCAATACTATGTCCCAGTGCCCAAACCCCTGCCACATTAGTTTAAACCCTTCTCATAGCACTAGTGCATCTCCCTCAAGGACACTGGTCCCAGCTCTGTTGAGGTGCAACCATCTGGCCTGGACAGGCCTCAATTCACCCAGAACTTCCTGCATATTTGGTTGCCCAGGATATGAAAAGCATCCTGAAGTTCCCACATGGAACAGGCTATGCATTCAATGGGACCGAGGTGCCCTGCCATATCTCTATTTATTAGGCTACTATCTAAACCTATCAGAAGTAAAACTTTAGACTTCGGAAGAAAAGGTTAAAACTTAAAACCTCAAACTTTATAATCCAGGTTTAATTATTCTAGTTCCTAATCTTAGATTCCTATCTCAATACTTACCTTAGATCATGAACTTGGTTCCCTTGGTTTCTGCCACTCCTTCCTCTCTGCACTAATTCTGATGCCATTCCTTTAGTCGTGGTCGGCTGCCACTCTGGGTTCTTTCATCTCTAGTCACGGCCTCTCCCAAGCTAGCTGCCACTCAAAATCATTTCTCAAACTTCCATGCACAGGTGTCTAGTTGGAGGGGAAGCTTCAGGATTTAGTCCCCTCCACCCAAAGGAAACCTGCATGAACTCATGAATGGCCCCTTGAACAGAAAACATTGTCAGACAGAAATTGTTACTCTGTGGGTGAATTATGCAGCAAGTACTAAGAAGGCAGCCAAAAGGTTTTCCAGGAAATATTTGATTAGCTCAACTTTTTTTTTAAATTGGTAGATTTCTCTGACCATGGACTCTATTATTTCTGTATGATTTAGTTCCTCCTCTTTGCGGGCGGGCGGTGGGGTCAGCTGTAGTGCGGGACTATCGGAACAGGCAAATCTGACAGAGGGATGAAAGAGGTACATTTAGTGAAATACTGACCATAGTTGCCCAAAGGGATGGTGCTAGTTGGACTGTGCCCCACGTTCCCTGAATGTGATGTAGGTGCGACGAATTCATGTGAAGAGTGGACAACAAAGAAAGGAACTTATAACATTTAAAAATGTTTATTTAAAAAAAATTAAAATCCTGATACATGATTTAAAGTTGTGGTTCATTGCAAGGCTGTGAGGACAAATTCTGCAATAGTATTGAACGTTTTGTTTTCTGTAAAATCTGGTCAAAATACAAGGCCTCTTTTACGCACAATGTCAGACAGAAGAATTTAAAAATATTTGTTAAAAATCTCACAGTCGACAAGTATTTCCCTTTTTAAAATAAATTAATTAAAAACATAAGAAGCCAAAGTACATGTTGTTCTCAGCCTTGTTCTAATAGTGAAGGTTTGTTTCTTAAAAAAGTAGCTGTGGCTGGGAGCACAGAATGCCCTGAGGCAGCCAGAAAAACTTCCAATTGTGCCACCGTGGTTGTACATGTAGTTTCCCTTCTGTTTAACATTCCTTGAGCAGCTGAAAGACTCCAGGCATTTTCCCCAATGTAAACCCATCAAGGTAACAGCATTCTTTGTAATTTCGAGTGAGCAAATTATTTTTCACAGCGTTTAAAAACCCTGGCTTCATCCAGCTCTGTTAACTTCTGCTAAAATTTCTGTTGCTGCCCAGTGGTTCCTAAGCGGAGCCTGCAACTTCGCTAGTGGAGTCCAACTTGGTTTTAAGTCAACCACTCAAATTTTACACTTAGTGTAAGACTGTAAGAGGCCCCATCGTTTCACTGCTAATTCTGCCGCAATTTGTTAGCCACAACCTCCTTCACTGTAAGTAAAGAAAACCCTATCGGCCGGAGAGGCCAGGGCAGTTTTGAGTTCGGTGATGATAGCAATGTGAAGGGCGGAAGGGGAAGTACCTCATTTGGCCTCTTTAGGTTTGGCATGTGGGGCTAGGAGTGTGGAAATCAGTTAGGTTGCCTGCTGTTGACAGGCAATATATATAGATTGAGCTCAACTGTGCCGCCCCCTCCACAGCTTAATAGCCTCTCTATACTCACTGTTGCAGGGTGGGGGGGGTGGTTTTGTTGTGCAGTGGGTAACGTCCCTGCCTCTGAGCCAGAAGCTCCATGTTCGAGTCCCAACCTCGGACTTTGTGGCCAAGGAAGGTGCGTTCATATCATGGCCCAACAGGTCAAGTATCAAACTGGAAATCCTTCCAAGTGGCGTCAATAGCAGGTGCTAAGAGTGGGAGAGATTCCTGGTCAACCATGTGATGGGAAGAACGTTGGAGTTTCCACCATCACTATCCATAGCTCCAGACTACAACATGCACGTAAAAGTGCCTGTTGCCACAGCAACTCCCTGAGTGAATTGTAATAGACCACTACTACTCACTGTTGGCTCCCAAGTGAATAGCATTTGGCTGAGCTTATAGAGGAACCACAACCCAGAGTGGGGGAGGAAGGCAAATTATCTTAAAAGACACCAATTGCTAAAGGGCACTGCACAGCTAGATAATATTTTGAGGGTATAGGGAGCATTTGGTTCATGAAAAATTAATCCTACAAATGTAGATACCTTGCTGGAATGCTTTGTTGTACAGTACCCCATGAGTGATTAATGACTGCACTCAGTGGTAGAGGTCACACTGTGTTCCTTGTTGCAGCAACAGAAAAAGCAACACCTCGTTAAGGAATTTGACCTCCTTTAGCAGAGCAAACAGTTCATAAATTTCTGTCACTGGCATTTTTGGCAATAATGCAGGGATGTGGGCAAATGTGAATTGATGTTGGATGAATGATATACCACCTGTCCCAGGGTCTAACCTCAATTTGGCAAACTCCGTCTCCACAGACACCATTGTTGCTACTCAATCTTGTTTGTGAGCCCCAGCTTTTCATAACATTGAGCTATATAGTACAAGGTAGCTTCAGACAATCTGTACCCTTCAGGAGCTGGTCCATTGAAAGGGTGAGGTGTCTGCATCTGGTTAGATGTACAATGGCTATACCATGGTCACCTCAAAGTGGCAAGTAAGCAAGGCAGACCAATTTTCCTACAGTAGATACAATCCATGCACTAATCTTTCTGCTGCCTTCTATGGAGCAAACTGTGGCACAGCATCCTTTGGTAACGAGTCATTTAGGCCACATTTCACGCTAAGCAACCAACAATATGCTCAAGATCTAGGATTTTTTGTTTTCTTCTTAGGGAAGCCTAGTTAAATGACTGCAAATCCTGGTTCTGGTGTGTGCAAATAACTGAGAAATCTGAACAGCCATAATATTTCATTTGACACATAAACCATTACAAACAGATCTGAATGTTGGTGAGCAGTGTGGGCTCATTTTATACTCTGTCTTCATTTGGCTTTAAAGCAATTCGAGATGTCTGGTGATCATGAAAAGTGCTATATAAATGTAAGTCTTTCTTTCTGTCTGAGACCTACATGTTCATTTTTTTAACTGTACTTCTCAAGGGCAGACATGACAGTGCTAGGAGCTGTTCTCTTCCCTTTTTGCCCCACACTTTGGTGATATTTATTCCTCCAGGATTATACTCCAGCTCTGCTCCAGTTCTCTGTGACATCACTTGGAACCAGGGTCCTAACTGAGAGCTTCTAAAGGTCTTTTGTGAGAAAATTTCTCAATTAGCGTTATGATGAGGGCGTTTTTCTGCATTTGGAGCCTTTCCCCAGCAACAGAATTCAGGCCAGCGAACTGATTCATTGAGGACCCTGATCAGCCAGCAGGCAGACAGAAGATGCTATAACACATCATCCAGGCTCCTGTCGGCCTTCATTCTTAGCAGGGTTCAAACCCATCAGCATGACATATTAGACCAGTGTTTAATACATAAAGACACCTATTCCTGGATTCGAGGAGAGGGATAGGAAAACTATTCCTGCTGCTTTGGGAGTCTAGGACCAAAGTCTAAAAAAAATAGAGCCAGACTTTTTAGGAGTGAAATTAGGAAACACTTCTACACACAAAGGGTGGTAGAAGTTTGGAACTCTCTTCTGCAAACAACAATTGATGTTCAGTCAATTGTAAATTTTAAACCTGAGATTGATAAATTTTTGCAAATGCTAGGTATTAAGGGACATGAGGTGAAGGTGGGTATATGGAGTTAGGTTGCAGATCAGCCATGATCTGATTGAATGATGGAACAGGTTCAGAAGGGCTAAATGGCCTTCTATTTTCCTACAGGATCCTCACCCAATTTACCCACCATAACAGCTGGCATGGGCTCGACAGGCTGAATGGCCTCTTCCTGGGCCGTAACCATTCCATGATTTCTCTGAAACCAGTCCTGTCAGAGAGGGCATGCCTACCAGTCCTTTTTGGATGGATTTAAACGCTGGAAGGCTGATTAGGACTCTCGGCAAAGAGACCGTGAGGGTAATGTTTCTTAGACTGCAGTATAAAACAGGTGACAGTAAATCAACACCATCCCCTTTTCCAGTCCACCCAATTTGCCTCATCAGTGATTTCATTGGATCAGATTACTGAGCCAATGTTGCTCACTCTGTGCTACCTTTTTTGTCCTTTCCATGAGACAGAGGGGACAGTATTCCAACCCACTGCACAAATCACCATCCTGGCATTTGCCCCTGTAGTAAATAGGTTGCCCCTTACGTCAGAGTGGTATGCTCACTGACTCTTTTGGCTTCACTGTTGTGAAAGTACTTGGGATATATCCTTGCACCTCAAGGTGGGCAAGAGATCAGAAATCGTCACTGGTTCTCCCTGTGTTCAAGCATGTAGTGTTTCTCCTAGCTTATTAATGGTGTTTGAAATGCTAGCTACAGGTTTTGAGTATTACTGCAAAAAGAGACATGTCTAAGCAACAACATAGTTCCATGGCAACTTCACTTGCCAACCAATCAGCACTCTCTTCACATACAGTATAAATTGTTGTTTTCCTCCTTATATTGGTATTCTTGCGAGTGTCCTGATGAGCGCTAGACAAAAAGCTTAGACATGTCTCTTTCTCCAGCAATACTCTAGTTGTGTACTACCGAGCTACAGAAGTCTACCGTGGCCTCTGCAAATATGGCAGTGATCAGCAAACACACTGGGATAATCTCCTGTTCCCTTATAAGACCAATCATCTGGCTTCAAGGGGAGGGAAACACCTAGTAATTTCAACAATCCAAAACCTGACAGGAACGACCTGATCGCTTGGGTTAAAAGAAATGCTCTTGGCTTATTCCCCTCTCCACCACAAGTAGCCCCCTTCTTTTTTGCAGAGGCGAGCAGACTAGGGCTCACAGCAGAGGACTCTCTCTTTTCATTCCTAGATGCAAAAGAAAAGTCACAAACTGAGCCTACAAAAACTAAAATCTCCCATGTGAATTTGAAAACCGTATAATCCAAACCCACTTCTTTTAAATTTAACCCACTAAAGTATCACTTGACAAAAATAAGTGAATAGGGGAGAAATTGCACAGTTGAATGTGTTGTATATCGAGAGGCTGGCAGTGCTATCTATCTTCTTTCTCCAGCCCTGTGCATAAATCCAAGGCTGAAAAATGCTCATGACCCGTTCAGTTTATATTTATGGATGATCAGCCCTCTGGGAAGTAGCGCCTATTGATTTAAAGGGACCGTGCCACTCGCCCACTCTTGTTTTGGTAAATTAAATCTCAAACTCACACCAAGATTTACCGCAGTAAAGAACAGCCTTCCGTCTGGTGAAACAAGGCTTGCACCCTGGTGGTCAACTCTGTTAAGCATCGCCTGGTGTGGCTCAGGCACCCCACTCTGGCACTTTTTGTCTGCTGCATTTGCTTCTGAGGAAGATTAGGGTTTTTTTTTTGTTTTCTTCGTACGGAGCCTAGTAACAGGGTTGCAATGCCCTGTTTCTGGTCCGTGGAACAGGTGGAGAGTCTGAACATTGCTGAAGAGACATGTTGCTGAAGTTTTTCTCTTTGCACTCATCAGGACAAATGCAAGAATGCCAAATTTCAAATGATCACAACAATTTATACCACAGGAGAAAAGGGTGATTAATTGGCAGGTGGACTGATTGGCTGAGGTATTGGAATGGAGAAAGCAATGAGGAACTGTTGGCTCCCTGTTATATTATAACATTTGGCTTCCTGGCATTTGTCCTGATGAGTGCAAGATGAAAAGCTTCGGCAACATGTCTCTCTTTACAGCAATATTCAAGTTGTGTACTACCAAGGTGGAGAGTCATTTTTAAAAAAAGAGGGAGAATGGCACAGACACAAGCCAGTAATCCAAATTAATTCAGACCTCCTGTGTAACTGAGGGGACTACTCCATTTCGCAGCAGCTCCAGTTAAATCATGGCGATGCTCTCTGGGTTACTGTTCAGGTGTGCGGATGTGCTACTCCCTGGCGATTTCAAAGCCTTGCTCTTCCCTCTCCTCATAATGGCCAGCACGGTCTCGTTGGTGATGGAGGCAAAGTCAAAGGAGAACGTCCCATAAAAAACCAGAATGTCGACGGTAAAAATCCACTCGCAGACAGCAGCGGCATGTTGGAACAGGGCGCTCTCGTGAATAAAGAAGATGCCACCTGAGGACAGCTTTTAAGGAAATCGCTTGCAAGGAAGTGACTTTGCACACAAAGAACATACACAGTCATTACTTTTAGGCTCCTGTCTTTGTTTCTTCCTCCCTATACAGGCACTGATTCCTTTCAAGGTACAGTTCCACAGGCAGCAGATCTTCTGTATATGGCTCAAGAGGCTACTCTTTATGTTGGCATCTAGACACTGAATATCAGCAGATTGTGCTGATAGTGGCAAGTAACATTCCCGCCACACAAATGTCAGGCAACAACCATATCCAACAAGAAATAATCGAGCCATTGCCCCTTGACATTCAATGGCATTACCATGGCTGCACCCCCCACGATCAACATCCTAGAGGTCACACAAGAATTAGGAGCAGGAGTAGGTCATTTGGTCCCTCGAGGCTCCTCCTCATGCCTGATCTGATCGCCTCAACTCCACTTTCCTGCCTGTCCACCATAACCCTCGATTAAACCTTGCCGATCAAAAATCTGTCTAATTCAGTCTTAAATATATTCAATGGCCCAGCCTCCACTGCTCTCTGGGGAAGAGAATTCCACAGACTAACAACCCTCACAGAAAATATTTCTCCTTATCTCAGTCTTAAATGAGAGGGGTTACCATTGACCAGAAGATTATAAATTCTGTGGTGTACAAGAGCAGGTCAGAAGCTGGGAATTCTGCGGCAAGGAACTCACCTTCTGACTCCAGAAAGCATGTCCACCATCTACAAGGCACAAGTCAGCAGTCAGTTGGAATACTACTTGCCTAGATGAGTGCAGCTCACACAACACTCAAGAAGCTTGACACAAGCTAGAGCCAAGCAGCCCGCTTGATTGGCACCCCATTCACCGCCCTAAACCCAAACTCACTCCACCACTGGCACACACTGGCAGCAGGGTGCATTGTATACAAGATGCACTGAAGCTACTCACCTAGGCTCCTTCGACAGCACCTTCCAAACCCATGACATCTACCATCTAAAAGGACAAGGGCAGCAGAAGCATGGGAACACTACCACTTGCAAGTTCCCCTCCAATCCACATGCTATCCTGACTTGGAACTATATCGCTCTTCCTTCACTGACGCTGGGTCAAAATCCTGGAACATTCTTCCTAACAGCACTGTTGGTGTACCTACAGCAGTTCAAGAAGGCAGCTCACCACCACCTTCTCAAAGGCAATTAGGGATAAGCAATAAGTGTTGACTTTGCCAGCGATTCCCACATCCCATGAAAGAATAAAAAATACTAATGGATGGATGGTATCAACCTCAAACATCTCCACTCTGACAATCCTTGTGCTTTTTTAAGTGGGGAGGTAGCGTAGAAATTGTGGACCTAAGCTGATTGTAACCTCTGTCACCCTGGAGACGAAATCCAATTTCAGCGCCTTATTCTGGCCCAGATCAGTCAAGTCAGCAGGCAGAGGGGATCTAACCCGGCATTTTCCTGCTCAATACCAGTGAAAGTGGTCGAGGTAGCAATGGAGATGCTAAACAACCTGTGTTCAAATGGCACCTTTCTTGGACTCTCTGTAGCGAGGCAAGTTGATCCCTGCCCTTTATGCTGCACTAAAGGGCATAGATATGGAAAGTTCCTTCCCGATTCCTCAAAACTAACCCAGGAGACCACAATGATCACAATTTGTATTATTTGGTACCTACCTCGTGCATGGCCCCAACTCTGGCCCAGTCAGGAACCTGACCAGCTCTCTCTCCCTCTCAGTGGTACACGGTGAATGAACTAGCAACTTGTTTTATGGGGTCCCCATTTCTCTCGGAAAAGAAGCTCCTAACATCTAAACTATTTCCTCCTATGCCCAATTTACGTACATGACCCTGGGTCTTCCACAACCTATCCAATTGAAATGAATTTTCTACTTATACACAATCTAGTCCTTTCATTATTTTATAAGATCTCAATCAAATCGCCTTTTAGCCTACTCTCCTCTAAAAGAAATACAGTAGAAATTAATCTTACTTGGTATGGAAAATGGGTGGTTTGTTCAGCTGACTGTAATACTCACTTCTCAATATTCAGTTCCATTGACTCCATATAACAATAATTCTCATTTATATAAGGCCTTTAGCATGATAAAATGTGCTTTACTGACACCTTATAAAATAAAATTTGATATTAGGTCAGATGGCCAAAAGTTTGTTCAGAGAGGTAGCTTTTAAGCAGTCTTAAATGAGATCGAGAAGCATGTTCAGGAAAATAATTCCAGAGCTTAGGGCCCAGGCAGCTGAAGGCACGGCCATCGATTAAAATTGGAAATGCTCAAGAGGCCACAATTGGACTGCTGACATCTCTGTGGAACGGAGGAGATTACAGAGATAGGGAGGGATGAGGTCATGGTGGGGGTGGGGAGATTTGAAAACAAGAATAAGCGTTTTAAAATCAAGGCATTGCGCAATGGTAGTCCGTGTAGGTCAGCAAGCACAGAACTGAACAGGACTTAGTGAGAGTAATGGCACACAGGCTACAAAGTTTTGGATGCCCTCAAGTTTACGGAGGCACAATGTGGGGGTTGAATGTAAGAGGCCAGCCAGCAGCGCACTGGAATAGTCAAGTCCAGAGATAACAAAGGCTAGAGGTCAAGCTTAGAGGTAACAGGTGGCTGATGCCGTATTGCCTGTTCTACTCGACCCTCTCTGTATGTCTGAAGGTAATAGCAGGACAAAGTGGTGAAATGACCTACAGTCACACACGCCACTGACACCCCTTTCTGGCTCCCACAGCATAAATCCTGTGCAGATACCTTTGAAGAGGTAACACCCTCGTGTTCTTTGCTCATTTTACAGATCACACATTATCAGACTGCATCCTTGCTTTTAAATAAACAAATGCATTTGAAATAAAAAAAACTGGAAAGGCAGCCAAATACTAAAGTGCAGACTGGACGGAAGCCGTGTGAAAGGCGAGGACACTGAACGTCCTTCAACAGCAAGAACAGTGCCTGGTGATTTTGTTTACTAACCAGCAACAGGAAGCTACCTGCCCCCACGTTGTGCTGTTGTCATAGTAACAAATGGACCTCTTGTGCTTCAATGGGCCAGTTTGTGAATAGAAATGAGATTTATTGGCAGGCTGAAGGCAGATTAATGACTCCAACTGCATAAGTGCTCCAACAAGAGTCTTGTTATCAACCTTTGAACTGAAATACCCAGGCTAAACGTTAAACAACTCCTCCTCCGTGAATACTCTCAATGCCAATCTCAAACTCGCTGCACTGCTTCTGATTCCAGCATATTCCTTCCAGGTACTGCACAACTGTAACATGCTTCCTCCCCCTCAGCTTCTTCATTCTGAACAATCGACAGTCCTTTAACATTTTACATTTGGTTCCTCAGTTTCTCTCCTCCCCTCTTTCCTCATCATCTGTCGTGGCTGCAAAGGCCAATTCGTCAGCAGCAGTCCCTTCCACAGCTGGCACAGATGAATAGCGTTGGCCCGAGGTTGATTGATGTTTTTTCCCTTTGGCAGGCTCTCTTTTCCACCATCTGCTCATTTCTTTTGTCCTCTGCTTTTTCCACACCCTTCCTGACTGCTCGTCTCCAGGCGCTCCGGTCAGCAGTGAGGACTTCTCATGCATCGATTCCAAACCCAGCCAACTTGAAGTCTCACTTGCAGACGTCCTTGTCTTGCAGATGTGGGCAACCAGTCGGTCTGGTGCCAACAGCAAGCTCGCCATAGAGCATGTCTTTGGGGATTTGGCCGTCATCCATTCGGCTCACATGACCCAGCCCTCGGAGTTGCTGCTGATTCAAAGAGGGCAAACATGCTGGGGATCCCCGCACAAATACTTTCATATTTGGCACTATGTCCTGCCAGGAAATGCCCAATATTCATCCAAGACAGCAGAAGTGGAAACTGTTTTTCTTGACTTGCATAAGTTGTCCATGTCTTACTACTGTGAAGGAGGGTGCTGAGAACACAAGGTGTACACACGGGGCTCTGTATTTTTGGATAGTTTAGTTGTTGGTCCTCACTTGACCTCTCAGCTTTGACATGACAGCTTGTGGCCTTGGCAATCCTGGTGCTGATTTTGGCATCAAGGAATAGCTTACTGGTAGTTGTTGATCCAAGGTATGAGAATCTATAGACAGTCTCCAGAGTGAGGTTGTCAATGTTGATGGAAGGTAGAGTCTCTATACAGCCTGGCCTTTCACTCTGGTCTTCCTGATGCTGATTGTCAGTCCAAACTCCTTGCAGGCCCAGGAGAACCAACCTATGAGCTGCTGCAAGTGAACTTCAGTATGGGATACCAGTGCTGCGTCATCAACTTTGATCTTGGCGTGCAGTCTTGCCAAGTTGAACAGCTTGCCGTCAGCTCTGGCATGCAGGTGGACACCCTCATTCGAGTTACCGAAAGCGTATAGTAGCAGCAGTTTAAAGAGTCTGTCTTTCTAACCATGATGATATCCTGGCTGTGGAAACCTTTCACTTGGGTTTCTCAATATGTAAAATACATTAAAGCTTAAAATTTACGGGCAGTGACGCTACTCCAACAACAGTTAATCAAATTTTTCTCCATAATTTTGACAAAACAGCTTGTTTTTTTATAGCACCTTTAATGTAAGTAAAACATCCCAAGGCACATCACAGGAGCATTATTAAACAAAATTTGACACCAAGCCACCTATTACATGCCTGAAAGATTAGGTAAAGAGATAGGAGTTTAAAAAAAAGGTGCAATTGAGTAACATCGCTTAGCCATCCCCAATATTAAGACAAGTAATGGCTGAAATCAAGTTCACTCTAAGGAAGCGTTTACCACCTATATCACTGATACGTCATCTGGTTGCCAGTTCTTCAATTTGTGGGGGTTTTCAATGCTCGCACACCTCATTTCTCTGTGGCCATCATCTGGAGGGGTAGTCAGCATCATCTGCACCTACACACCAACTCTGTATGCCGGCATCTCAGACGACGAGCATTTCTATGACTCCCTAGGTGACATTCTGAGGAACATTCCAAATGGTGAAAGGCTGTTCACCCTGGGTGACTTCAATGCACATGTTGGAGCAGACATGGCCAATGTGCATCTGTCGTTATGAGGTGGGCAAGATCAACAATAATGGACAATGTCTTCTTGAGCTTTGTGGCCCGAATGAACTCTGCATCGCTAACACCTTCTTCCAGGGAATGCATTTCCATAAAGTATCATGGCGTCACCCAAGCTTTGGACAATGGCACCAACCAGACCTGGTCATCACCAGAAGGCGCGATTGGTCCTGTGATCTCCACACCCAGACCTGCCACAGCGCAGATTGCGACACCGACCACTTTCTTGTCAGCAGCAGAGTGAAGGTGCAGCCTCAAAAGTTCCACAACTCCAAACTCGATGGCCCACCACTTAACAATATGCCTTGCACAAGCAATGACGCTAAACACCAGCACTTTACACTGTCGCTAGAATAACTGCTACCCACCAAAGGTTTACCAGGAAGGGCCGATGCGGAAGCTTGGAGGTCCCTAAGCTCAATTATCTCGAAGCTGCAAAAGCATAATTTGGTAAATCCACAACAAGGACTGGTTTGAGACCTACTCAGCAGAGATGATATTTGTCATTGATGCAAAAAACAAAGCCTGCATGATGCACTCCACAAGCCTGTAATTCACACAGGAAATATAAATGTGGAAAGCTTCATTTAACTTCCCTACATGAATCCCAAGCACTAAATGCTATTATTCGAAACTGTTGGCAGCACTACCAGGAGCCGTCAAAATTATACAGTGCCTGAGATAAATAAGAAAACCAGCGACAGGAAATACTGGGTACACACGGCAGCTCACAGCCAGTGTCCGATAAGAGACAGAAGGTCACTCGGGGCCAATTTACCCAAATGCAATATCAGAATGTGATCTTCACCCAAGTCTTTTCAGTTACAGCTGCTGATGGAAGTGGCACATGTTGCCAACATTTTCTATTCTGGCTTGATACTCGAGAGATGCAACTGTATCTAAGTCAGTCAGTGACTGCTATGAGTGATGAGGCTAACTTTAGTTCACTTGCCTGCAATGTACACTTAAACTGTGCTGCTCACGCAGATTTTTTGCCATGTGGCATCAGAAAGAGCCAGAAAATAGGGAGGTGTAGGTTTGTGCTGTCTGAGAATCCATGGAGCAGGCCACAATGATGCAGGATGCGAGATCAGTTTCCTATTTAGCAAGCTCCCCTATGTTACAAAAGAATAGTGTCTAGTTCACCTGATTCATTCACAACAGTTCAAGTCGAGGCTTTTGGGTGCCCAGTCAGTCAAAGGAGGAATGTTTAGTGCATGGGAACCTGAAATAGTAACAGCTAAGAAAAATGAGAATTTATTCCCAAGAGCCTTTTTTGAACTGTTCTGAACACCTGATGAACCTGACTCAATTTTTCTGAAGAAGTGACCAAAGCAGCGGACAGAGAAATGCCTACGGATGTTATTTATGTGGACTTCCTGAAGACATTTTATAAAGTCTCTCATAAGGGACAATTAGTTAAAGCTGAAGCCCGTGGAATTAAAAGCAATTTATTGACCTGGTTAGGAAATTGTGGCTTTAGGAGACAGAGTAGGGATAATGATTAACATTGGCAGGATGTGACTAGTGGTGTCTTGCTAGAGCTCTGCCAGGGCCTCAAGTATTCACTATATTTACTAACGATTAGATGATGGGGTAGAAAGCCACCTATCCAATTTTTCCAATGACGCAAAGATAGGCAGCACTGTAAGCAGTGTAAATAGATGCAGAAAATTACAAAGAGATATTAATAGATTAAGTGAATGGTCAAAATTGTGACAGATGAGTTTTAATGTAGGCAAATGTGAGGTCATCCATTTTGGACCGTAATGGATAGAACAGAGTACTTTCTAAATGGTGAAAAATTAAAAACAAGGAGGCTCAGAGAGACTTGGGGTCCAAGTACATAAGTCATTAAAATGTCATGAACAGAAAATAATCAGAAAGACGAATGGAATGCTGGCCTTTATATCTAGAGGATTAGAATACAAGTTGGTAAAAGTCATGCTTCGGTTATACAAAGCCTTGGTTAGACCACATCTGGAGTTACTGTGAGCAGTTCTTAAGAAGCGTATATCGGCCTTGGAGAGATTGCAGCGTTGGACCTCCAAGATTCAAATTACAAGGAAAATTACACAAACTAGGTTGTATTCACTGGAATTTAGAAGGCTAAGAAGTTCCAAGTTTTAAAGATATTAAGGGGAACAGATAGGGTAGATAGAGACCTTTCCAGAGTGAAATTAGGAAACACCTCTACACACAAAGCGTGGTAGAACTTTGGAACTCTCTTCTGCAAATGGCAACTGATGCTAGGTCCATTATTAATTTTAAATCTGAGATTAATAGATTTTTGTTGACCAAAGGCATTAAGGGATATTGGACAATGGCAGCTATATGAAGTTAGGTTGTAGATTAGCCTTGGCCTCACTGAATGGTGGAACAGGCTTGAGGAGCTAAATGGCCTCCTCCTGTTCCTAGGTATCTTTCCCATTTATCAGGATCCGTGCTATTTTTTGCATTTTTGTATGCTTTGCCTTTAGTTGTGTGTGTTGGGGGTCTTACCTCTTCAGTCGTCCATGGCCCTTTTTTTGACAAGGACAGCTCTTGCTTCTTAGTGGTATAAACTGGTTCTGTATAATATTAAGTTTCTTTTTGACCACCTTGCACTGATCTTCTGTCGTCTTACCCATGAACAGACTTTCCCAGTTTACTGTGGACAGTCTCGGTCTCATCCCATTGAAGTCAGCCGTACCAATATCTGGAATCTTAGTAGCTGTTTTATGTTGCTCCCTTTGAAATACTATTTTGAACTTGATCATAATTATTAGGTAACATTCATGCACTGTTAGGCTGTTAACTAAATCTGGTTCATTACTAAATCAAATATGGCATGGCCCCTTGTTGGCTCTACGAAATAATATTGCTGAAGATTATCCCAAATACATTCAAGAAATTTAATAGCTTTCTGACATTTGCTAGTCTGCTTGTTCCAATCTATATGAAAGTTAAAATCCGCCATTAAAACCAATCTGCCTTTGCTACATGCTTGTCCAATCTCTGCATTTATACAATCTATCACTTACGAGTTGCTATCATGGGCGCTATTGCACAACTACTACCACAGCCTTACATCACTTTCTTTTTCTTAATTATACCCATAAAATCTCATAATTGAAGTGATTTCATGCTTATTTCCCTTTACCATATCCCCTATCTTTCCTGTGGACCTTATAACTTGGCATATTTAGTTCCAGTCCTGCCCATCTTGCAGCCATGTCTCATGTCATACCCTCCAAGTTGAATTTGCGCCTGCAATTCATTCAATTTATTCCTTTGCATAAGAATGCTTATTTGGGCCACATACCCTAACTTGTCCCTCAACCTGACACTAGGTGGGTAACATACTGTGCAGGAAGCTCAATGTTGCTTACAAAGGATGCTATCCGTCCCCCTGATTATTGAGTCCTGTACAACCACATTGCACTTCCCTCCTCCTCCCCTTCCCCATTTTTGACAGTCTTGAGCTCCAAGGTCCACATTCTGGTTGTCCTTCAGGCAGTCTTTATCCTTGCCCTCAAAGCAGGTTCATTGTACTTGAATCTTGCTGAAGAGAGAGATGTGTTGCCGAAGCTTTTTGTCTTACACTCATCAGGACAAGCGCAAGAATGCTAAATTTCAAAAGATTACAACAATTTTTATATAAGAGAAAATGGTGCAAATTGGTTGGCAAGTCAACTCTGATTGGCTGAGGAGTTGCCATGGAGAAATCAATGGGGAACATCGGCTCCTGTGTAATTCAAAAAAGGCACAAGGCCTGAATATATTCCTTTTGTTTGCAGAGAACAGGTCCCTGAATATGAATGTATACCACTTCTAGCAAGCGTAAAGGAGCCATGTTATGAGCTCGACTGATTATATTATTTAAATGGTTGTTAGTGTAGCCATTAGCACACTCAGGATAGTTCAGCAAGTGCTGCTCAGTTGCCTCGGCCAGAGTCAACTTGTCAACCAATCAGCACCCGTTTTTCCTGTAGTATAAATTATTGATTGTTTGAAATTTGGTATTCTTGCATTTGTCCCAAGGAGTGCAAGACGAAAATCTTCAGCAACACGATTCTCTTTTCAGCAATATTCAAGTTCTGTACTACTAAGCAACTGTTTACATTTTACTTGTTGAATAGGATTAGTTTCTGTGGATCCTCATTCTCAGTTGGGTTTCCCTGACTCTGCACACTATGGGTCACGCTAACCCCATTCTGCTCTGCCATATCTCAGTATAGATTATTTATATCTATGTTTTAGTTTGTTGTTTTTTTATTTCTACACACTAACTTGCACTAAGCACCAAAACACTGGACACAAATTTTAAGTTGTTACTGCCTCAAGCTTACGTGAACCACTGTAAGTATCGGAGGCAAAAAGCCTCCATCCCCCTCTACATCAAATTTCCAACTTTTACACTCCCTTTACCCAGTGCTCACATTACACATATTTATTCTTAAAAACAAAATTACATCAAATCATTTCCTTGCTGGTCCAGCCCAGAGACTTAAGAAGCTTTGATCATTGGTCTGTGTCAAGTTCAGTGATCTCAGCTGAGATGGGATGCTACAAGTCCCCTGGGCTAGGGAAGGAAAGCATGTTGGGGTATTGGGAATGAGGACATTATTGGGCTAGACTGCTGAATACTGGCTATGGTGGAACTGCCTGTCTATGCTCCCTGTCTAGGGATCACACTTAAAGGATGAACCAAGGACAATACCAGAAAGCATCTGTCACTCGTGCAACTGTACTCCAGCGGAGAAAGAAATAAAAGTGAAGGGAAATATTGATAGTATAGGAAGCTGATGACACAACGCTGGCTTGTATATTTAATTGTGTGCTTTTCCCTCTTGTCAGTTGTTGTCAATACACTAAAATAAGTGCACTAACACAGTAATATTGATTGAAGCCCCCTGCCCCGGCTGAACAGAAACAGGCTGAGATTTCCCCAGGGAGTCCAGAGTCAGGGCAGAATGAGGAGACAAAGTTTTTAATGTGCCAAGGGGTTACCGTCCAATCCAGACACTTCCTCCCCTAATCTCCCACTCTACCTAATGTTTTCCTTGAACAGTTAAGGCGGGCAAGATTGATATCACCATCACAATTTATTCCTAGGTTGCATAACATATGAATTTTCAACATTAAAGCAGTTCAATTCCCCACTCTCAACCACTCCCCGCCCCCCGCAATAGGGTTTTAAAATTTGACTGAAATAAGATTATTTAAATAAGGTTGTGCAGCTTTAAACAACCTGCCAACACAGAGATTCTGAAAACACTCAGCTCTTGAGCATTGCCTTATTTGGTGAGGGTTCTCCTGCAACTCCCGGGCCCGAGTGCAGCAGTCATTTTCTTGTGCAGAGATCTGCATTAATTGTTTTCTCTGCCGATGCCAAATCTTCTTCCCTTTAAATAAATAGTCGTGCAGCATTTCTGGCTGCAGGAAAGGCTGGAGAGATTTACTGAGCTAAGAGGATTTTTCTTTTCCATGAACAACTTCTGTATTGTGTTGCGGAGGATGTACTGCTGAGAGTGAGGGGGCGCTGGTTATGGTGATCATGTACTGCAGCCTCTGCAGTCATAACAGCTGCAAAACCCAGCAGCGCTCCTAATAAGCAGTTATCTTACTGTTTAAAAGATGTGAAATTATGATCCCACTCCCACCATGGATCAACCAACACATATACCCAGCTTCTTTCACCAACTGGCAGCCATCGGACCCTGCGCTACCCGACTGGATGATCATTCATTGTTGAACAACGTCCCCACCCCTACTTTCTCCAAAATCTTTATCACTAAAACAACATTTTTCCACGCTGCTATGTTTTCCTTTCCCTTCCAGGTTGCCTAGGAGATTAATATTTAATTGCTGGAAACTCCAGCATAACCCTGGGGGCATTGGCAAAGATCTTATTAAAATAAGACGATAAAAGATCTGCTACTACTTGAAGAGAAGCAGGGGAGGAAGTTCAGTCTACCCCAGTTCCTACATTCCAACAGTGACTCCATTGACTGCAAAGTATTCAGTGACATCCTGAGGGTGTGAAAGACGCTATATAAATGCAAGTATTCTGTACCAAGAACAACTTGCTCTGTCATAGCGTTGTCAGGTTTGGCAGTCGAATGTGAACTGACGCTAAATGCTGGTTCTTCCGCTGCCCCTCTACACTCATGCTTTCATAGAAAACGAAAGACGCATGCACACACAGCAAGAACACAAGGAGGAAGAGCATGGGTACACCATTCAGCCTTTTGAGCCTGTTCTGCTATTCAGTATGATCATGGCTGATCTTGGGCTTCAACATTGTTTTCCCGTCTGCTCCCGAGATCCCTGAGAGATCAAAAATCTGTCTATCCCTGTCTTAAAACGTATTCAACCATGGAGCATCCACAACTCTCTGGGGTAGAGAGGGTAGTTTCACCCAACTATACTGTCTCCTATCACTACCACATTCCTTTTCACTACCCTCACTACATCAGGATGCCAGGGCCAGTTTTCTCCTCCACCCTGCAAGTCCTTCTCCTCATTATCAGGTAGCAAGCACCTCGCGCCTGTTGGATAAAGTCAGGGGCTGAGTCTCCTCCATCACTACGTGCTGGTTCCCCACACCAGCCTGGCTCGAAGTCTCACCCTCCTGCCCTTGGCTATTGACAAACTCCAAAGTTCTGCCTAACCTAAGGTGTGTGGCTGCCTCCTGGAACAAAGCATCCAGGTAACTCTCTCCCTCTGCACTGCCCCACAATGTCTGCAACTCCGACTCCAGCTCAGCAACTCGGAGCCAAAGTTGCGCAAGCTGCAGGCGCTTACTGCAGATATAGGTGTCCAGGATTGCAGTGCATTCCACAGATTCCCACATGCTGCAGTCACAGCACACCACCATCCCTGCCATGACTGCCTAACCTTATTTATTTAATCCATCAATTAGTTATTAATTTACACAGCTAAAGTAATAGCAAGAAACCAATTTTGTGCACAGTAAGCTCCCACAAACAGTAACGTGATAATGACTAGTTCCTCTCTTATAGTGATGATGATTGAATATTAACCAGAAGACCGGGGGTGGAGGAGTTCTAATCTTCAACATAGTGCCACAGAATCTTTTACATTCAGCGAGAAGGCAGATGGGACCTCGGTTTAATGTCTCATCTGAAAGATGGCACCTCTGACAGTGCAGCACTCCCTCAGTACTGCATTGGAGTGCCTGTGTAGATTTTTCTGCTCAAGTCTCTGGAGCAGGACTTGAACCTGGAACCTTGTGACTCCAGAGGCTAGAGTGCTACCCACTGAGCCACGGCTGACAAGTAACATGTCTTTAAAAAAAGATTGGCACACAACGAGACCAGCTTAGATCTGTTGTCTTAGTACAGAAGTTCCGAAGCTGGGTCAGTGAACTGGTTGAGTAGGCGTGATAGGAGCACGAGGAGGATGCTTGAATGAGGTTAGAGGTGAGGAGAATGCTAGCTGTAACTCGCTAATAGGTAATGGCCACCATATAATTTCTCTCTGTTACCGGCACTGCAGCACGCCCCTGATTATTGACCCCGCTCTCCCCAAATGTCAGGCAGCCCCTGGAAACTATTCCAGGTCCCCAATTTAAACGCCTTTAATGCGATTGAAAAAATAAAGTTGTTTTCTGTCTGGCCCGTAAAGAATCAATTTATTTTTGCAAGTGCTCGCAAGCCCAGGGGTCTCTGCTGCCTTCAAGAGATAAATCAATCGCAGCCCGTGACCCTACTTTTAAAATCTGTTAAAAGGTTCTTTGGCCTGCAGTCTGGGGCTCTGTGAAATCTCTTGTCTTTTTCAATCCCTGTATTAAAGTCCTCGTGATGAGTTTAATTGCTCTCCTTTAAAAAGTTCCTTCATTGCCTAGTGCTCTGCCACTTTGAGGAACCTTTCTCTTGCCCTGCTTGGATTCTGTGCTGCTACTTCTTTGACACCACTTTAAACTGGCAACTGAACAAATAATGTCATCAGTGCTCACGGATGGGTCTGCAAATCAGCCTAGCGTTTTAACTCAAGTCGCCCTGTTCCACCTGAGTTCAAGCCCATTCTGGTTCTGCCTGGGGAGGATCATTCATCCTGCTCCAGCTCACGTCCTCAATCCGAAGGAGGGATGCCATCATTTTCCTTTCAATGAACTGTCTTGCACTGTCAAAGTGGCTGGAAAATTCCTCAGATCAGCCCAACCTGCGCTGGGGTCACTTTTCCAGAAGCATAGCGGATGCTCCGTTTAAATGTGTAGGCAGGACTTCCGCTCCACTTCCGGAGAAGTCATGGCAGTGAAAGGGGAACAAGCTCCAAGGAATTTCCCAGTCAGTGAATACCAATGATATCCAAAAATGTAAGGTAGCAGAATCAGAACAGCTGAAGCGGCAGTGCCTCTGGGCAAACCTGTGCTACCAGTTTTAACTATACAAACATTAATTAGGCAAAAAATGTTTTAGAGTGGGGACATGTGTGGGATATGAAGGGAGCTCAGCAAAACTAGCTTGTCATTCTCTGGTTTCACAGAATTTCTAGCTTACAAAGTGGAAATTCCTCATAACAATGGCACTTCAAAATGCACGCCAGAGTCATAGCTACAGGTTGTTGCACAATGTAATGGCCACTCAAGCAAGGAGCAGCACTCCTGCTGACTGAACAGAAAGCATTGCTTCCCTTTTGTGTTGTTTGCCCATTCTCTCGCCCATCTCTCTCAAAGGTGCTGACTCTCACTGAGCTAAGGTGTTGCTAAGTGCTGTAAAAGACCTGAGATTAGCCCCAATGCAACACAGACCAGCAATCGTAGCTGGGTCTGTAATAATCAGCGGCATGCTACCTTTATCGAGTGAGCCAGGTTTAGAGATTTGCATTATTGAGTTAGTGAAGACTCTTTACCGTTGTCAAAGACAACATAACCAGAGGGGAACATATCAGCCAATGGAAGAACCTCTGACAACAAGACAGGATGGGTCAGAGAGCCAGGCTTCCAATCAACTCCCATCCATAATGATTTAATATTTAAAGATAGTGCCTCAGAATCAGTGTCTCGCGTTTACAAAGTCAGCTTTCCTAAGCTAAAATTCTGGGGTTGAAATGCAGCTCAGAAATCCCCCTGGGAATGCAGTCAAATTCAAGGAGTTGCTTCAGTTCAGCACAGGCGATGCTGGGAGCACCATCCACTAGGATTAACATTCTAGGGGACAACAGCACATTTGTGTACCAGCCAAGATCACAATTCCCTGCCACAGCATTTATTCACTTAAACTATAGTGCGAAGCCAACTAAGATCAGAAAATCCCAGGGTCGATTTCTGTTAATGCAGAATTAATTGGCAAATGTGCGGTTGGGGTGGTGCAGGCACTATTCCAACTGGTCTAAACAAACCATCAGCCAGGGACTTTCCACTATTCTGTGATCGCTATTAAGAAATATTGACAGAATCTACAGGAGCGAGCTTGACTCCAGCAACCCTTGCAACCAAACAGCGCACTGCCACTCCCTGTTGCTTACGCATAACAGACAGTCATTAGACTGAGGTATGGGACAACTTCCCCTCCTCATGGAACCAGGCCTCAGCAAGAGTCTTCTGCATAAGGAGACAATGTTTTTAAGTTATCAGTTAGAGTATTGCGTCCAGTTCTGGTCACCACACTTTAGGAAGGATGAATGTACAGGGCAGATTTACCAGAATGACTCCAGGGATTTTAGCTACAGGGTTAGATTGGTGAAGCTGGGACTGTTCTCCTTGGATGAAAGGAGGTTCAGGGAAGATTTGATAGAGGTGTACGATAGGTTTAGATAAGGTACAGAAAGAAAAGCTGTTCCCAGTAGCTGATTGTTGTAGGCACTAGGGGGGCACTGATTTAAGGTTTTGGGTAAGAGATACAGGGGCTGATGTGATGAAGAACTTTCTTTTAACACAGCAAGTGGGAATGAGCTGTAACTTACTGCCTACAAGGGTAATGGAAGCAGAGACAATGAATGATTTCAAAAGGGAATTGGATGGACACTTGAAATAAGTAAACTTGCAGGGCTATGGGACTGACTGGGTTGCTCTACAGAGAGCTGGCATGGACTCGATGAACTGAATTGCCTCCTCCTGTGCCGGAATGACTCCATGATTCTTCACTGTTTCTTTCCTCCAGCAACATCCGGGTGAGTTGCTGGGTCAGCAATCACTCCCAGCACTCTCAGCTGACAATGATTTCCAGAGTCCCAGTGGCCTGCAACAGTCAACCATTCCCTGCCTGGAGATTCCCCACAACAGCACGTAGGGAACTCAGCTCATGGCAAATGTTAAGCCAAATGAGTGCCAACTCGGAGACTTGCCAAAGATTTAAATTCAGATTCAGATGAAAATTTAGCCTTACTTTACAAATCAGAAATTAAAACAAAGCTCCCTCCTGAGGCTCATTTTCCAGTCTCCATAAATGCTCTTGGTGGGGGAAGGAGGGGATTCAAACCACATGAGTAAAGGCACCCAAAATACTCAAACGTACCCATTTTGCAGGCTCTGTTGGTAGCAGCGATCGGGCCCTCAGAGCTTTCAATTAGCCCATGCCCACTGGCAAATAAAAAGTCATGTGCACACATTTGAAGGGGCCTCGGCACCGATTCTAGGACTGACACATCTGAGTTCTCGCTCCACAGCCACCATTCCTGCCTCGGAGTTCACCACCCCAATTCCCCATCCCACGGCCCCATTGGAGGTCATGACCCACAGCTTGGGAACCTCTTGCCTAAGCAACGTACTCCCCAGCAGCACTGGCGTTAAGGCACCTCACTCAAACATTATACCCACTACCACATCATTGATAAAAATGATACATATTTGGACGGAGTACCGGACAGAAGGATACTGAGGACAAGAGAGATTAAGGCCAGTATGGTGAGGATGACCCTGATGTGGCCGATCCAGTGATCCAGAAGTGATATTGCGACTTTGTACGTCAGAATGCACTGTAGGCAGACAAAAACCATACCCGCAGGAAAGGCCACTCCAGCACCAATGTAATGCAAGCTTTTAACATGGTCAACCTGGAGAAATAGGAACAGATCTCAATGCATGGCCAATAATCAAACACACTAGCTTTATACAAAATAAAAACTAAGCGCTGAAAATACTCAGCAGGTCTGGCAGCGTCCCTGGAGAGAGAAACTGAATTAACATTATGAGCTGAATATGACTCTTCAGAACTGAAGGGAGCTAACAATGTGATGGGTTTCATGCTGTTGAAAGCAGAGACTGGTAGAAGAACAAAAGGGAAGGTCTCTGATAGGGTAGAGGGTGGGAGAGATTAAATAGCAAAGATGTCATTGGAACAAAAGGCAAAGGGAACGGTAATGGTTGCAGGAAAGAAACAAAGCATTGGTCCAGAGTGAGTGTAAATGGCAGAATAAAGACCAAAACAAAAACAGAATTACCTGGAAAAACTCAGCAGGTCTGGCAGCATCGGCGGAGAAGAAAAGAGTTGATGTTTCGAGTCCTCACGACCCTGAGGACTCGAAACGTCAACTCTTTTCTTCTCCGCCGATGCTGCCAGACCTGCTGAGTTTTTCCAGGTAATTCTGTTTTTGTTTCGGATTTACAGCATCCGCAGTAGTTTTTTGTTTTTAGAATAAAGACCAACTCTGTCTGAAAGCAGAAACATGAAAACAAGATACAGGCTGGCACTTGGCAGATAAAAAACAAAATGGAGGGCAAGGTTCATGGTCTGAAGTTGTTGAACTCGATGTCGAGTCCAGAAGGCTGTAAAGTGCCTAATCAGAAAATGAGTTGCTGTTCCTCAAGCTTGCGTTGAACTTCACTGGATCACAGCAGCAGGCCGACGACAGAAATGTCAGCGTGAGAGCAAGGCGGTGAATTAAAATGGCAGGCAACCGGAAGGTCGGGGACGTGCTTGCAGACGAAGCGGAGGTATTCCACAAAGCCGGTTTGAGCAGAGCTGCAAAGACTGCATTAACATTCAACAGTAAAATTCTTTAATTGCAAAACACAAGTATAAGTTTTTTTGAGTCCCAGAATATTACATATTATTCAACGTATCATGGATTTGAAAATCCAGAAATGAAGAGTTCCCACCTGGGGCAGCTATCCCAATATCTTTGGGGACCCATATCTCAGCAAGGTGTCAGCACCTTCAGGAGAATATTAAAAGACTCATGTCCCCTCCCCTGCTCAGGCACTGGTGCCCTCTAGTACCTCAATCAAACAGCCAGCATTCACGTGCAAGCCTGCATATTAATTATTCAACCATAGCTGACTTTGAGCTTGGTCCCTCCCAAAATTCACATCTGCACCCTTTCTAGCAGGAGATACAGGACAGCCAGGAGTCACGGGGAGGTCTGGCCCCTCCCTAACTCAGGGACATTGAGCCTAACTAGAGAGAGACAACCCAGCTGAAATCAACTACCAAGCTAACCTGGGTTCGCATCGGGCCTGTACAACCCAGAACCCCATCAGCCTCTGAACAAACAGGGCAACCACTTTATCTTGACGCACTTAACACACCCAGAGCATGAATAAATGGTGCAGTATGGATGCTGTTCTTAGGGGGTTTGATTTAGCCGCATTGTTGGTATAAATCAAGTGTTGGGCAACCTTTTCTTTTTAACCTGAAGAGCCTTTTTACAAAACATTGCCCAAAATTAAAACTACTGGGAACCACAAGACAACAGTTCAGCGTTTCTAAGCCAAATACTTGGCAAATCCCATCACGGCAGCTGGTGGAGTTTAAATTTAATTAACAAATCTGGAAAATAAAGCTAGTCTCATTAATGGTGACCATGACAACTATCGTTGATTGTCGTAAAAACCCATCTGGTTCACTTTAGGGAAGGAAATTGCCGTCCATACCCGGTCTGGCCTACATGTGACTCCAGACCCACAGCAATGTGGTTGACTCTTAACTGCCCTCTGAAATGGCCGAGCAAGCCACTCAGTTCAAGGGCAATTAGGGGTGGGCAAGAAATGCTGGCCTTGCCAGTGACGCCCACATCCCATGGAAAAATAATATATTTTTTTAAATTGTCAAGCGTCCCTAGTAGAAAACATAATTTGCATCTATTATAAATAAAATGGTATTGAATTTATTTAATCAGGGGAAAGAAAAAGATCAAAATTAAAATGGGCCGACCTCTGAATTACCATGTTTATTGACCTTACTGTAATTTTGTCAGTAAAGTCATCTTTAAAACAAACTTTAACTTCGCATGAGTAGAATTAAGGACATTTTTTTGGCTTGTTGATTCTCGTGATAAAGCTTCTAGTAGTACATTCAGAATAATGTCTCATCTCTGCTATATTTGAAACAATATAGATCGCAACCTTAAAACCTGTTCATTGAACCAAAGACATTATCTATGGTGTATTATTACCATGCTGTGGCCTGTGCCGTTCAAACAACTTTATTTGGAGCACGAGGAGGTTCTTCATTCAAATAATCATTTGGAGTGCTAAAGTGCAGCATAACGATTAGTTTTTTTTACCCTTACAATAAAATCACAGTTCTTAATTTTTTTTCTTTCTTTATCTTTTCATGTTAATGCAATCGAACCAGAAAACGGTGGCAGTCGCAAATGAGATGTTAAAGAGTCACATGAGTTTCAGGAGCTGCAGGTTGCAGAGCTCTGCGCTAAGTGAAGGGAGCTTTACTCTATGTAACTCATCACGCACCTTTCCTGGGAGTGCCTGAAATGTGAAGTGTTTCATTCTTTACAGCACTAAACAGCTTCTGACGAGCACTAAAACTTCACAAAGTAAAACTCAACGTGCTCTGCTGACAAGCAGGCCTGGCAAATGAAAACCCCAAGAGCAAATTGCAGGGGTAACGTTTCTCTAATTAGATAGAAGGCAGATGTAGTTTATGTAACGACAGACCACAGGAATGGAATATAACAGGAATGTAATTGAATAATATTTGGGAAGTGCAGCGTTGTAAACAGGCCCACACCTGATCTCACCCAGCCACACTGGCTGTCTGCCAATCTGCTGGGTCTGTTTGAAACAGAAAGTGATCACTCCATAATGGTGCCCGTATCCTCCAAGGCCAGGTTTTGGGAAAAGGTTAAAAACAGATGTGGAAGGAAGCTAAAGCATTTGAATTTTCTTTCTCCTTAATAACAACCAAAGATGGCTCAATTCAGCAAATCTGGATGTCACACAATCACCAACATCTGGCAAATTTCAGTCTCAGACAACGAAGCGACACTTTAAGTGACATCCAAAACTCTGCTGCCAGGTCTTAACTCACACCAAATCCTGTTCCCTTATCACCCCCTGTGCTCACTGATCCACACTGGCTCCCAGTTAAGCAACATTTTGATTTTAAAATTCTCATCCTTGTTTTCAACTCCCTCCATGGCCTCTCCCCTCCCTATCTGTGTAATCTCCTTCAGCTCCACAACCCTCTGTGATATCTGCGCTCCTCTAATCCTGGTCGCTTGAGCAGCCCCGATTTTAATCAGTCCATCATTGGTGGCCATGTGTTCAGTTGCCTAGGCCCCAAGCTCTGGAATACCCTCTCTAGACCCCTCTGCCTCTCTACCTCGCTTTCATCCTTTAAGATGCTCCTTAAATCTCGACCAAGCTATTGGTCATCTGACCTGATATCTGATATTAGCAACATACGTAGTTTTATAATGCTCTTGTGAAGCGCGTTGGGACATTTCATCATGTTAAAAGCCCTATATAAGTTGTTGTTGGCCCCTGATGGAACATGTAGATGTTAGGTGATGTGGGCAATATCAGGCTCTTGTTCCTCTCCTGCCACTTCACACAGACTCTTCCAGTCAAGAGTGGACACATTGCCTGGACACTGGACACACAGACCCACACAGACCGGGACCCAAGCAGAGTGTCAGCACCTTTAGGAGAGGGGACAAAAATAGGGAAAAGCACGCCAAAACATAAAAATCAAAATTCCAAAATCCACAGACCTCCTTTGCCCAAACAAATGATGTGTGCTGACTCCTGCAAATAGTGTTATCTGAATCCAAGTCTCACCGAGATGTCAACATCTTTTGTTCACAAAATTACAGTTTGGCAGCTCCAGCTAGAGTGTAATTTTTTTTTTTAAAAAGCAGTATTCATACATCAAGCTAAAATCTAATAATTACTCACAAAGGTCGCCTTTTTTTTTGCTGGTTTTCTCACCAACAGGTAAGACGGGGAGGTGGTGGCAGGGTCATAGGTCCAAATGTGCCAGTCAGCCACTAGCACTTTGACCAGTCGGAAGCTGGACAGTGTCAACCAGGCATCAACTGAAACTCTGGTCACCAGGTTTAATAACAACATTTAATACACACATTAATTGCTTTTCTCCCCATTTTTGCCTTCCCAATACCTCAGAGTCATTGCGGCACAGGAGGAGGCCATTCGGCCCATTGAGTGCATGTCGGTCAATCTCTTGTAGGTCAATCCGGTCAGTCCCATTCCCCTGCTCTATCCCCATTTATTTCCGCAAGTTTATTTCCCTCAAGCGTCCGTCCAATCATCACCTCCGTGTAGGCAGCGAGTTCCAGGTCGTTACTACTCACTGTGTAAAAAAGTTCTTCCTCACAATCCCCCTCTATCTTCTGCCCAAAATATTAAATCCAAGCCCCCTAGCCCTTGTACAATTAGCTCATGGGAACAGCTTTGTCTACCTTATCTAAACCTGTCAGATTGTCCACCTCTATCAAATCTCCCCTCAATCTCCTTTGCTCCAAGGAGAACAACCCCAGCTTCTCCAACCTAACCTTGTAGCTAAAACCCCTCATCCCTGGAACTGTTCTGGTAAATCTCCTCTGCACCTGGTGGCCATCCTTCATTTGAAAGCCGTTGGACAGAGGGTTTGTGGCAAGCTATTCAACTTGTGTGGCAACACATTCTTCAGGTAACGATGACCCAAGGATACTGAGTAGCACCAAGGAAGTGAGAAACCTGGATCATTATCCCTCTTCCTAACTCATCGGTGAGCTTCTAGTTGTGCCAACAGACAAGAGCTAACAACAGCAAGGCCAGCGACTGAATGCTAAGTCGTTTGGTCCATGCGGTTTAATGGTTTTTACTTTCATGGGATGTGGGCATCACTGGCAAGGCCAGCATTTGCTGCCCATCCCTAACTGCCCTTTAATAGAGTGGCTTGCTAGGCCATTTCAGAAGGCAATTAAGTGTCAACCACATTTCTGTGGGTCTGGAGTCACATGTAGGCAGGTTTCCTTCCCTAAAGGGACATTAGTGAACCAGGTGGGTTTTTAACAACAATCGATGATAGTTTTATGGTCACCATTACTGAGACAAGCTTTGTATTCTAGATTTATTAATTGAATTTGAATAGCTGCCATGGTGGGATTTGAACCCATGTCCCCAGAACATTAGCCTGGCCCTTAGGATTGCTAGTCCAGTGACATTACCACTACGCCACCTTCACCCCTTATTTAGTCGCAGGATAATCACAAGAAGTGCTCAGAAAATTAATCCCCATGGCTTGTAAAAAGGGTCCAGCACAAAGATTTGTTAACCTTGGCATGAGGAAAAATAGAACAGGGCCTTACTTGGAAATTTCCGACCATGATCAGGCCAACCGCGTTAATGCAGCCGGTGACCAGGGCTCCCGTGTTGATCCACATGGGACGACATCTCTCCAGAATCTGACCGTAGCGTAGAACACAGATCACGACCACTGGATGGACACAAGAAACACAGCCAATCATTAGCAAGGACAGGCACAACACTAGACACGTGCAGAAATTAGGGTCATTTCCATCGCTGGACACTGGCTGCATTTAGGACAATTCCTTTACTTAGGCTCATCAGCTAAAGATTTTTTTTTAGGTGAATTTTTGCATTAATCAGGGTGAGTCATATCATTCAAGGATTTGAAATATTTTGGGCTCTCACTGTCATCACCAAGCGCTCAGACTCTTCTGCAGCCTTGTATATATGCAAATCAAAGCTCCCTCGGCAATGCCCAATCAAGTAATTATGCAGGTAACTAGCACGGACAGATGGGCAATAAATGCTGGCCTAGCCAGCGACGCCCACATCCTGTAAACAAATCTTAAAAAAGTAACACCTGCACCACCAATCCAGATACAAAGAGAGTTAGATACAGAGTAAAGCTCTCTCTATACTGTCCCCATCAAACACTCCCAGGATAGGTACAGTATGAGATTAGATACAGAGTAAAGCTCCCTCTACACTGTCCCCATCAAACACTCCCAAGACAGGTACAGCACGGGGTTAGATACAGAGTAAAGCTGCCTCTGCACTGTCCCCATCAAACACTCCCAAGACAGGTACAGCACGGGGTTAAATAGGGAGTAAAATTTCCTGTACTCTACTCCTAACAACACTTATTAATTTTGTTACAAATATGGAATATTTGTGACTATATTTAAAGATCATGAAAAATGAAGTTGAGCTGATGACAAAGGAATGAAGAATAAAATATAGCAATGCTGCCAAAGCAAGCAACAGTATTTCCTGTCGACATTTTCTCATTCCTCTGTTGATGACAGAGACAAATGCTGAGGTAGTTTTATGGGTGCTTTCTACAACTTATCCAAGTGTGAATTCTTTACCTTAGACTGGACAGTGAATGGTAACCACGAGGCGAGCACGCTACCTGACACCAACACCCAGATCAACCACAACTTGTATTTATATAGTACCTTTAACAAATTTGAGCCAAGGTGGTTCACAAAGACATAACCTGACAAAAACATACACAGAGCCATTGAATGAGTTATTAGCAGGGGAATATCTAAACTGGTGAAAGAGGTGAGTTTTAAAGGATGGTCTTAAAAGAGAAATGGGAGGTGACGAGGTAGAGGGTATTAGGCAGGAAATTCTAGAGCTTAGAGTCTAGACAGCTGTAGGGACTGCAGGCAATAGTGAGATGATGTGTCAGGGGGAGAGAGAAGGCAGTGGGGAGAGTGCAATGAAGCTATTGTCAAAGGAAGAGAGAGCTCAGGTGGTTAGTAGAGCTGAAGGGTATAGAAATGAAGGGCAAGGCCAAGATGGTATTTAAAAATGAGGAAGAAACTTTCAAATTTGAGGCATGGCTTGTCACCTTCCAGACGAAGGCTCAGTGGAAAGCACCTCCAACATGGCCCTGTCTGAAAACACGAAACTCAACACCGTTTCCACTCATGGGTGTCCAGAATAAGAAGGGACTAATATAACACAGTTACAAACAGATCTGATCAACAAATCAGAGGTATTTCCTTACATAGTGTAAGGTGGGAAAGAGGAACTTGTTGCCACATGGGGTGGTTAAAGCAGATTGTCACATTTAACAGGATGCATTCATGAGGGAGAAGAGAATATAGGGATATGGACGCAAGGTAGAAAGAGGTAGTTTGAGTGGGAGGAACCAGTGTGGAACCAAATGGCTATTTCTCTGGTGTAATTCTTTGAAGCACAAGATTCAGACCAGAGATCTGCTGTGTTATTTAGGCATATATTACATAGTGTGTTACCAACGTAGCCATTCAAGGTTGTTGCTCCTCCCCACCCTCTCGCTCTAATGGCTCAGTGCACTATGCATGTGGTACTGAGGGACACAGGTGAGGAAAACTCCCAAACTCGATCTGTGCTTACCTATTCTATTTCAGATTAAGTGGTATTGAAGCTGCTACCATTGGGTTTTGTTCTGGACTGGGGCAGAATATTTGACAATACACCTCATTCTATGGTGAAATTACTGGCCAGTATTCAAAAGCACCAAGACAGCTTAGCAAGAGGCCAACTTTTAAACTACAGCCGTGCTGCTTTTACACAAAAATGGCAGGAATAACTGATTCTGAATGGGAGCAATAAAGGTTTATGCCTCTTGTGCAGTAATCCTACAGTCCAGTTGCTACTTACAATAATGAATCAGTGGATGACTTACCCATAAAAGCCCCCACATTGCCAATTAAACTGAAGAAGCAGCTTTCAGGAGGGTACGAGCCACATTTACTGTCGAGGAAATGTTAAAAGCAAGTTAGTAAGAGGTTTGATTCGATAGCCGCTCCCCAGTATTCTCTGCTCCTGAAGTCACTTATCCGGCTGGGTTACAATTCCCCAGGGGCTGCAACCTACCTAACAGCCTTAACAAAGGGGCCAGTTTACACACCAGAGATTAGACTTGAGTATCACTGGACTTTTTGATCGTAGAGTTGTCAAAGTTAAGCTTAGTTCAATCTTCCTGGGGCAAGGTTATCCAGTAGAGATGTAAAAGAAAAGGGAGGGGTAGGGAGGGGAATTGGCTAATAGGGTCCTCTTCTTGGATCTGTTGCCTTGTGTGTGCCAATTATTTACCTTCCCATTATATGCCCAGTGATTGTCAGTGCATCTTACCCTTTGGGGAGCCAGGAGGCGAGTTACTTGCTGCAGAATTCCCAGCCTCTGACCTGCTCCTGTAGCCACAGTATTTATACAGCTGTGCGTATAATTCAATAAATGTACATGTAACTCATGGAGGTGCTGCAAGAGAACTCAAATATGAATGCAAAGATGTTTGAAAATGGGCAAGGTAGCAGTTTACAAGAATTATCAGCTGGTACAGTCTGGTGCCACAGAATTTAGCAATTCCTTCCAACATTTTAGGACTAAAAATGTAACTCCAAGTTAACATTTACTGATTAATTTTAGGGAGAAAACAGTTTCCGCTGGCAGGAGGATTAGTAACTAGAGGACAAGTTTAAGATAACTGGCAAAAAAATGCAGGGAGAAGAAAATGAAGATTGTTTTTACACAGAGAGTTAGGGACGACAGCCAGAGGACTAGTGACCAGCTATAATGATTGCTATCTTTAAAATAGGAGATAACTCCTATTTGTATGGAGCAACTATGACCAATTACCTTAATGACACTGGCAGGAAAGATAATGGAAGCTTTACTCATTGATGCAACAGAAAAACATCTAGAAACCCAAAATATAACTGAGAAATCAGTCCAGATTTCCAAATGGAAGGCCGTGCTCAACCAACTACTGAACTCTTTCAGGAATGGACAGAAACGATGGATAGAAATACTGCAGTGGACGTAATATATTTGAATTTTCAAAAGTCCTTGGATAAAGTACTGCATACTTTAGACTTATAGCAGACTTATGACCAAGGTCAGACTTGTGGAGTTAGGGGACAAGTAGCAGAACGGACAGCAGATTTGGCTACAAAACAGAAAACAAGGGCTAAATATGCTGATGAGGTGAAAATTGGAGTGTGCAATTGACACAGAAGAGGCAACAAAATACATTAATAAACATGCAGCATAGATGTGCAACTGGCAACTGATCTTCAACATAGTTTAAGTGTGAGGTGGTACATTTTAGAGGTGGAATAAGGTGTTGCTGGGGCGGGGGAGTGTGTGTGTGTGGGTCTGTGTTCTCTAGGTTTTGTGAATAAGCCTATATTAAGGAAAGACTGGCTCCAGATCCCTCCTTTGCTCAGTGAATGAGCAGCGAATTATAACAGAGCTGTCCTCACTCTTTGCTTTCTCCCATCTCAAGGTGACTCACTCTCCCTCCATTTCACCAAAACTAAGCAGAGGCGTTCACGAATGCGATTGGAGGTTAGTGAAAAATATATCCCGGAATAAAAGCAGAAAGTTTGGAAATACCCAGCCAGTCTGTCAGCATCTGTGGAGAGAGAAACAGAGTTAACTCTGTAGCGGTTCACAGACACTGCCAGTTGCTAAGTAATTCCAGCATTTTCCATTTCCATTTCAGATTTCCAGCACCTGGAGTACTTTGTTTTTATAATATATTATTGGAAATGGGGCCAAATGAACCTACTGGAGCTGAAGTTTTGATGGAATCATTGCTTTACTGCCTTGCTCAATGCAGTCAAGTTGTTGTGTTGTGGTTTTACTCGCTGCTGAGCCATTGCAAATCCCTTTTCTCCCAGAATTGCTCTCCAGAAGGCGATGTTGAGCCCGCCTTCTGGAATTACTCTGGTCCACATGGTGTAGGTCCAACCACAGTGCTTATTCTGTGACGGTTTGATACAACTGGGTGGCCATTTCAGTTAAGAGTCAACTACATTGCTGTGGGTCTGGAGTCACATGTAGGCCAGAATGGGCAAGGATGGCACATTTCCTTCCCTGAGAGGGGGTAGTGAACCAGGTGGGTTTTTAATCCAGTAGTTTCATAATCTTTAGCACTTTATGAGATTTATTAATTAATTGAATGTAAATTCCCCCGGCTGCCCTGGTCGGATTTGAACTTGCGTCCCCAGAGCTTCTGGATTATTTGTCCGGTAATACTACCACTACGTTACCATCCAAACTTTTCTGAAATAAAAAGAAACCAAATGCACATGGTAAAGGTCAAATCAAACGAGGGAAGCTGGAAAGCAGAAATCATAACAAAAGTTGCTAGAATTCAGCACAATGCTGAAAACAGATGGCAGATTAAAATTAGCCTGACAAGGACCAGTTTATAATTTAGGCAGAATCATTCAACCTAGGTCCTTATTGAAAAGGACCAATGAAAGGCCTGACTTGAGATATTGACCAGTCTTCTTGTTTTGCTGCATCAACGGACATGCTGCATAATTTTTTGCTCTTTGGGTCAACCGACTATTGGGTTCATGCAGCCAAATCGAATAGAAAGTCTCCCCTACCTGACCAACGGGATATCCTGTACTGTGCAGCAGCTTTTCGGATAGCCATGCTTAGAGGTGTCCTCAGAGCAGGACTCGTTATATAACCTTGGGAATAAAAGAGAAAGCTCGTCAGCAGCAAACTAGCTTTAAATCATTCTCGTGTGGGAACTGTGCGCTTTCATTGTCGAGGGCACCGAATCTGCAATCAATGTGGGTGGGCTGTAACACCAGAATAGTGCCCTAAAAGCAAGGGTCCATCACAGGGCTGGGAAATACTCGGAATGGGGGGAGGTTGGCAGACAAATTCAAGAAAGAGCACTTTCCCCCATACAATAATTCCATACATTATCTGGGGCCCAACAATTGAAGGCACATGGAGTAGGAAGAGAGCATGTAGTTTGATTGGAGGAGCAACAAGCGAACAGGGGAGACAGAATCTGTGAGAAGCTGCTCTTCCAACCACAGATTCTGTCCCTCCCATACTGGCTGCTCCAGCTACTCCAATCACAGATTCTGTCTCTCCCATGCTCCAGCTCTTCCAATCACAGATTCTGTCTCACCCATGCTCCAGCTCCTCCAATCACAGATTCTGTCTCTCCCATGCTCCAGCTCTTCCAATCGCAGATTCTGTCTCTCCCATGCTCCAGCTCCTCCAATCGCAGATTCTGTCTCACCCATGCTCCAGCTCCTCCAATCACAGATTCTGTCTCACCCATGCTCCAGCTCCTCCAATCACAGATTCTGTCTCTCCCATGCCGGCTGCTCCAGCTCCTCCAATCACAGATTTTGTCTCTCCCATGCTCCAGCTCCTCCAATCACAGATTTTGTCTCCCCCATGCTCCAGCTCCTCCAATCACAGATTCTGTCTCTCCCATGCTCCAGCTCCTCCAATCACAGATTCTGTCTCCCCCATGCTCCAGCTCCTCCAATCACAGATTCTGTCTCCCCCATGCTCCAGCTCCTCCAATCACAGATTCTGTCTCTCCCATGCTCCAGCTCCTCCAATCACAGATTCTGTCTCCCCCATGCTCCAGCTCCTCCAATCACAGATTCTGTCTCTCCCATGCTCCAGCTCCTCCAATCACAGATTCTGTCTCTCCCATGCTCCAGCTCCTCCAATCACAGATTCTGTCTCCCCCATGCTCCAGCTCCTCCAATCACAGATTCTGTCTCCCCCATGCTCCAGCTCCTCCAATCACAGATTCTGTCTCTCCCATGCTCCAGCTCCTCCAATCACAGATTCTGTCTCTCCCATGCTCCAGCTCCTCCAATCACAGATTTTGTCTCCCCCATGCTCCAGCTCCTCCAATCACAGATTTTGTCTCTCCCATGCCGGCTGTGCCAACTCCTCCAAAGACAGGTTCCCTCCCTTCCGGCTCATGCTGCTCTTCCAGGATCTATGATTGGAGAAACAGCAAGGGCGGGAGGTAGGGAACCGGTTATTGGAGGAGCTGCAACAATTATCGTAGGTGAGGATTCGTCCGGCTGGAATTTTTCACATTCTTTGTGACAAGGCCTAGAAAAAAATAACAGAAAAGGAAAAGGATGGAGGCGGCTGGAAACTCAAACGAGGCCAGGAGCAGGCCTGGAGGAGCCGCCAGCACCAAAAATGAACAGGGGCAGCAACCAGCAGAGAGAAGGTCCGACACAGTTTAATTTTGTGTGCTGGAGGGTGAAGGCTGGGAAGGCAATGAGCAATGGAAAGAGAAATGATCAACCATTCAGATTAATTTGGTCTTATATTGACTTACCGAAACTGCTAATGCCTGTCTGATTTCAGTTCCCTTGCATCAAATAGTTGGAATTTGAGATTAATCAGATCTTAGTATATGATTGTAAACTGGGAATTGTATTTAGGTAATGAACAGAGGCTTCTCAGATGGCAGGGCAGGCAACCTTAGCTCATGGATGATGACAAGAAGAGATGTAATGACAGACACTGAGAAAGTGATTGATAGACATAAAAATGTGAGCAAACATGTTTATTTTTTTAATCTTACAAACAGTTTATTGTGAACATAACATTTTCATGAGTAAATAATATTTATTATTAATAACATATATAGATATATTCTATCGATAAGTATTTGCTACTTTTGGCTATAATGGAAGCTTCAATTTTGATCAAAACCATTACCCCTTTTCCATATCTTTTCTCTGTTCTGGTTTTGTTTGAACCACTATTGCCAAATGTGTTGCCAAATAAAGCTGTTACTTTGCAAAATAAGTTTTTTTAAATCTAGCACTGACACATGGTTAGCACACTATTTTGATCCCATTAATCCTTGGCTTGAAATTGGATGACTTGCAATACATTATAGAGTTGTTCCCGTTGGTATTTTTTGCTACCTTGTCTATCTAAAGAAGCAAACCCTGAAAAGAAAATTCAACACAAATACAGAAGGTAAAGCGTGACTGCAACACCTAATAAAGGAATTAGTGAGAGTAAAACAGGAGGCCCAGAAAACCAAAAAGTAGCCCCTGAGAAAATCTCAAAAAAGAGCCCTTGGAAGAAAGTTGTTCTGACCCCTGGTTAATCATAGGAGCCAAGTGCAAGGAATTTCTACTCATGTTGCCAGGACAACCAGTAAACAGCTTATTAACAAGGGCAGGAATTAATCACCAGCTATCAGTCCGGATCATATCACTGTGGCAAAAATATTACATTGAATCAACTCCTTGCTGAGCCAGTTATCACAGGATTGCAATATGTGCACGCAAACACAAATATTAAAAGGAGGTTTTGTGGCCCAGGAGCGATAGCCACCCTGCCTCTGAGCCAGAAGCTCCGGGTTCAAGTCCCCTTCTGGGCTTGATGACCAAGGAAGGTGCGATCATATTGGGGCCAAACAGGTTGAGTGTCAACCAGTAAATCCTTCCAACAAAGGCATGTGGGAAAGAGTGGGAGAGATTCCTGGCCAGCCTCTACCATCACTATCCATAGCTCCACGCTACAAGATGCACGTAAAATGTGCATGTTGCCACAGCAACGCTGACTCTGAGTGATCTGTAACACACCACCGCCACACATTAAAAACTTAGCGAGGTCCTAACTCCTGACTTGCTAGGGGCACAATTTGATGGCTATGATAGTCCGTTTTGATGCAAGTGGAAGGAGGGATGGGGAATGACAAAAAAAACACCACACACAATTGTGTACACATAAGCTACACACAACTATGTATACACACAGACACAAGGGTCACGCACCTTGATGCAGCTGCAAACCTACTTAAGCAGAAAATATTTAAAGATATTCCTTGAGGCTTATTTGCTGCTCATTTAATATTTAAACAGACTACAGGAGGCCAAGGACAGGAACAGATTTCAAGCCAAAAGATTGATTCCAGTGTTGGGTGGGAGAAATCAGAGAGACACAGGAGCTGATCACTGTTAACTCATGTGCCACAATGCTCCAAGTTCTGTCAACCTCTGAGATGGGCTCTCGAAACATTGCATTACACTCCAAATCCCCTTCCCAAGTGAGGATTATTTTGCTGCCACTCCACCAGATCTAAACGTTTACACAGTTTGCAGAGGACGTTTTCCCAGTGGTTCTCATCCTACTCCCAGCAGAGGCTGACGCATTTTCCACCAGGAACTGGAATCCTGGCTGTTTTTTTGTAAGAAAAAAATAGCTTCCCTAGCAAAGAAGCCATTCACACTGCTGCTGCAGCAAAGATTGATGCATGGAAAAATAAATTGTAAATATCGTACCAGTTCTCGACAGGACAGACGTGGTGGTTCATCACTGCCATCGCGTATCTGAAAGAGAGGAACCAGGAGTTAGGGTACGCAGTGGATTTAGAACGGTGTGGATCAGTTAAGCTGGTTAATCAGATCAACATTGCCAATTTCTGTTAAGAATTACACTAATCTCATCATTTTTGGTTGATTGCATTGGATTAAAGACTTAAATACCAATGACAACAGAATTTCAGATTTACCATTGGAAGGGGGGATTTTTCCCACTTGGCTTCAGAGAACCCTGTAGGTCAGTGTTTCTCCAATGTTTTTTGTCCGTGGACCACTGAGGCAAAAGATCTATGCATCTACTTACCCGCTTTCACAGAGTGGTTACGACACGGAAGGAGGCCATTCGGCCCATCGTGTCTGCACCAGCTCTCTGAACGAGCAACTCCCTTAGTGCCATTCTCCCACATTCTCCCCATAACCCTGTGCATTGTTCCTTTCCAAATGACAGTCTAATTCCCTTTAGAATGCCTCGATTGAATCTGCCTCTACCACACTCTCAGAAAGTGATCCAGGTCTAAACCACTCGCTGTGCGAAGAAGTTTCTTCTCATATTGCTTTTGCTTCTTTTGCCAATTACTTTAATTCTGTGCCCACTCCTCTTGCTTGCCACAGCAAAAAAAGACTCAGCAGAATCGATGGGAAGAATGGTGTCATTTTTAATGAGACAGAAATATTTGCATTCAGGTCGGAGAGTTGCCACCTCACGTCAGGTTCCACGTTCAGCCGGTTCCTGGTGTTTCACAGTCCTACAGGTGTTGAAAAGCCTAGCTGGGTGTTGGAACAGTGACATAAATCTTGCCCATCAAACTACATGATTGTCACTCGCACTCAGGACGACTGGTGTCCTGCACGCAGAAGCTGGTCTGGTCGTGTTACGTGAGTGGTGTGGGGGGAGGTTCTGGACTGTTCTCTCATCTGACATAAGTCACGATGCTCTGCGTCAGCGACTTGCATTTTGGACCAACCCACAACCACCTGGAGGACCCTCACGGACTAGCAGTGGTCGAGAGGCGACTTGATTGAAACTTGTAAGTTCCTGAGGGGTCTTGAAAGGGTGGATGTGGAAAAGATGTTTCCTCTTGTGGGAGAATCTAGAACCAGGCGTCTCTTGTTCAAAAATAAGGGGTCACCCATTTAAGGCAGAGGTGAGGAGAATTTTTTTCTCTCAGAGGGTAGTGAGTCTTTAGTATCCTTTCTCAAAAAGGCAGTGGAAGCAGAGTCGTTGAATATTTTTAAGGCAGTGGTAGATAGATTCTTGATAAAGCAAGGGGATGAAAGATAATCGGGGGTAGGCGGGAATGCGGAGTTGAGGTTACAATCAGATCAGGCATGATGTTATTGAATGGGGGAGCAGGCTCGAGGGGCCGTGTGGCCTACTCCTGTTCCTAATTCGTATGGTCGTAATGGACCCCACTTTGAGAACCACTGTAAGCAAACAGATATTACAAGTCTACATTTCTCAGTATTTCGGTTCGTTGGTACTCATATATAGTGACAGACTCCCAAAAGTCAGGTGTATATCAACATATAAAACATCAGGTCTTAAAGCCTGTAAGCATAAAAACCAGAGAGAACCAGCTGATGAGAAAAATAGCAGACAATTGTTAAGCTCCATTTGTAGGCTGCTCAGACACAAAATCCCTCCAACATTCTTTTTTGGACATCATCTGTTTTGTATTTCTACTCATAGCTGCGATTTCAATAGTAACAGAGGCCATTGCAATCCTGAGAAATAAACAGAATCATAGTACAACTGGCGGAGGTGACCCAGGATAAGGGAGGGAACATTAAAGCAAATTATATTCAGCATTGGCATTAGATGACCAGATGATTCAGCAGGGTTTTAAGCCTGCCGACTAGGTTCACACATGAACAATATGCAGGTGGAAGAGGTGCCTAACGCAGCTCATCTCTCTACCATTGACACAATCGACCACTCCATTCTCCTCCATTTCCACACTATGATCACCTGCATGACTCTTAACCCCTACCTATCCATGTGTAGACAACAAAAGTCTTCTTGACCCCTTGCACCCATTTTGAGGGTGCCCCAAGCTTCCACCCTTGTTCCCTCCTGTCTACATCCTTCACCTTCGAGGCACCATTCACAAGTCTATCAAGTTCCAGAAGGACCTCGTACTTAGCGTTACTCCTTCATCACCACACTAATCTGCTTAGCAATGCAGGTTGTAGTTCTGCTGGCATTGTTTTCTCTGGAAAATGCAAAAACAGAGCCACCAGCTTCAGTTCCAGCCAAAACATCCATATTCTTGCTCCCAGCCTCTCTCTAGCTGCCTCCTGCTAAAACAAAGTGCTTGAGCTTTGGGCTGTGCTACCTGTCACTATGCTTCGGGCTACTAAATGCAACCAGTTGTCAATTGTGGATCCACCACTTATTTTCTGCGACGTTAAGTTGCTCTGGCTGAAACCATACTTCCAATAAAGCACAACTTGTTCAAAGTTGATGGTCCCACTTCACAAGAGTAAAGTACTTCTGCCTAGTGCATCAGGACTATCACTGCACACCTCCTGTTTTTATACGTATCAAAAAATTATCCACCAATAATTAAAAATTCAGTGTCACCTCTCATTTTAAACTGGGTTATTCTAATAAAAACAAAAAGCTAAAAGCTACTAATTCTCCTAAATTTCTCCTAACTATACTCAGTTCTGCCAAAGGGTCATGAAGACTCGAAACGTTAACTGATTTCTTCTCCACCGATGCTGCCAGACCTGCTGAGTTTTTCCAGGTAATTCTGTTTTTGTTTTGGGTTATTCTAATGCCTTGATCAGGAAAGCAAAATAAAAATGCATAGTTTCATCAACAACACAAAAACAACCCTCACCCTCAGATCTGAAGCAGTCCATGTCCAAATGCAGCAAGACATGGACAATATCCATGATTGGGCTGACAAGTGGAAAATAACATTCATGCCACACAAGTGCCAGGCAATGACCATCGCCAACTAGAGAGAATCTAACCATCGCCCCTTGATGTTCAATGGCATTGCCATCACTGAATCCCCCACTATCAACATCCTGGGGGTTACCATTGACCAGAAACTGAACTGGCCCAGCCATATAAATACTGTGGCTACAACGGCTGGTCAGAGGCTAGGAATTGTGCGAAGAGTAACTCACCTCCTGACTCCCCAGTGCCTGTCCACCATCTACAAGGCACAAGACAGGAGTGTGATGGAATACTCTCCACTTGCCTAGATGATTGCAGCTCCAACAACACTCAAGAAGCCTGACACTATCCAGGACAATTCTGCCCGCTTGATTGACACCCTATCCACAAACATTCACTCCCTTCACCACTGACGCACAGTAGCAGCAGCGTGTACCATCTACAAGATGCACTGCAGCACCATCCTGACTTGGAAATATATCGCCGTTCCTTCACTGTCGCTGGGTCAAAATCCTGGTACTCCCTCCCTAACAGCACTGTGGGTATACCTACACCACATGGAGTGAGCGGTTCAAGAAGGCGGCTCACCACCACCTTCTCAAGGGCAATTAGGGATGGACAATAAATGCTGGCCTAACCAGCAAAGCCCACATCCAGACACAGATTAGGTAGGTATGAAGTTGGAATTAGTCAGATAAGCAACCCTGGGAAATGGGCAACGGTGGCTGGGGCAATGGCATCTGCTGAAGTGACATGACAGCTCCCTGGGTGTCAGGCATCGTCAGCCGGCGGCCGGCAGAAGGAGCAGGCGCAGAGTCAGGCACCGTACAACAGCAAGCGTAGTTGACGGGCGGCAGGCACTTCCAGCCGGTCATCAGCGGAAGGAGCAGGCGCAGTTCGCGGATGTCATGCCGGCGGCCGGGAGGAGCAGGCGCAGTTCGCGGGTGTCATGCCGGCGGCCGGGAGAAGGAGCAGGCGCAGTTCGCGGGTGTCATGCCGGCGGCCGGGAGAAGGAGCAGGCGCAGTTCGCGGGTGTCATGCCGGCGGCCGGCAGAAAGAGCAAGCGCAGTTCGCGGGGCGGCAGGGCAACAGCTGCAGGAGGAGGATCGGAGAGGTATGCGGCGGGAGGGCGGCTAAAAACAAAAAGAGCGGAGCAAGCAAGCGAGGAAAAAGCCGTACTCACACGATCCATATGCCGGTGATGGAGAAGGCGGACAGGCTGACGGGGAGGATGAGCCACGCAGTCATTGGGAAACCCGCAGCCCCTTAACCTGAAACCCGGAGGGGGGGGGGGCCGGGGGGGAGGAGGAGGAGGGAAGAGCCGGGCGAAGGTGGCCTCCTGCTCCCTCCCTCACAGACACTCACTGCCGCCGAGAGAAAGCCGCTTCCCCCCCTCCCCCTAACCCACCCCGCAGCCCCGGCTCCACTCGCCGCCTCACACGCTGCCCGCTCATCGCAGCCCGGGCCGGCTTTCACTACGCACGCGCGCCGCCCGCGGGTCCAAAGACTACAACTCCCGGTAGGCATTAAGGGGGGTGGGGGGGGGCGGTGTGCCACGACGTCATCTGAATGATGGGTGTACCCAGCCAGTCAGGGAGCGCGATGCGCTAGGGAGGCGGGGCAGCGCGCAGCAGCGGTCTCAGTGCTTTAGGCTCAAGAGTGAATCCTCAGCCTCTCCAAGTGCATTGGTAATGCTGCAACTTTCTGCATCAAAGAATAATAAAGTAATAATCCCATTGCCCTGCCATTTTTTTCCCTTCAAATATTTATCTCCAATTCCCTTTTGAAACTCACTGTTGAATTTGTCTTTCAGTTTAAGGCAGTCCAGATCACAATTCAAAACTGTATTTTCCCCTCATGTCACCTCTGGTTCTTTTGCCAAACATGATTAATTTTTAATCATGAATGATTTTCAAACTTTGCAAATGACAAAATTTGGAAGTAATGTGAGCTATGAGGATGGTGTTAAACTTCAAAAGGATGTAGAGAAGTTGTGGAATGGGCAGGGAAGTGGGTTAAGAAATTTATTGCAGAGAAGTGTGAAGTAATTCATTTTTGTGGGAAGAATGAGGAAAGGCAATATAAAATAAAGGGTACAATCCTAATGTGGGAGGGTGCTCAGTAACAGAAGGGAAAAAATTATTGAAGGTGACAGGGCAGGTTGAGAAAGTGGTTAATAGAGCATACAACATCCTGAGCTTTATAAATAAGAGAATAAAGCACAAAAGTGAGGAAATTATTAAAAACCTGTACAAGCTAATGGTTTGGTCTGAACTGCAGTATTGTGTCCATTTCTGGACACCACACTTTAAGAAAGATGTGAAGGCATCATGAGAGGGTGCAGAAAAGATTTGCGAGAATGGTTCCAGGAATAGGAACTTTAGTGACATGGATAAGTTAGAGAAGCTGGGGTTATTCTCCTCAAAGAAAATTGAGGAGATGTAATAGAGGTGTTCAAAATCAAGAGTTTCTATAGATACTTAAAATAGAGTTAACAAACTCAGTGTTGGTCCGATAGAAAGTGAGGCTGCAGAATTAATAATGGAAAATAAGGAGATGGCAGATGAATTGAACAGGTATTTTGCATCAGTCTTCACTATAGAGGATACAAGTGACATCCCAGAAATAGCTGTAAATGGAATGAAGGAGACTCAGAAAAATTAAAATCACCAGGGAAGTGGTACTGAGAAAATTATTGGAGCTGCGGGCTGGCAAGTCCCTGGGTCTTGATGGACTTAATCCTAGGGTCTTCAAAGAAGTGGCTAGCGAGTTTTGGTTTTAATTTTCTAAAATTCCTTAGATTCAAGGAAGGTTCCATTTGATGGGAAAATAGTAAATGTAACGCCTTTATTCAAAAAGGGAGAGACAGAAAGCAGGAAACTACAGGCCAGTTAGCCTAACATCTGTCATGGGGAACATATTAGGAACTATTATTAAAGACACTATAGCAGGGCACTTGGAAAATTCAGGGTAATCAGGCAGAGTCAACATGGTTTTGTGATAGGGAAATCATGTTTAACCAATATATTGGAGTTCTTTGAAGAAGTAACATTTGCTGTGGATAAAGGGGAACCAGTGTATGTGCTAAATTAGGATTTCCAGAAGGCATTTGATAAGGTGCCACATCAAAGGTTATTGCAAAAAATAAAAACTCATGGTGTAGTGGGTAACAAATTGGCGTGGGTAGAAGATTGGCTAACTAACAGGAAACATAGGGTATGCAAAAATGGGTCTTTTCCTGGTTGGCAAGATGTAACGAGTGGTGTGCCACAGGGGCCTTGACTTTTTACAAAGGTAGGATGGTAAGATGTGAAGCGTACATAAGGAGGCTACAAAGGGATATAGATAGATTAAGTGAATGGGCAAAGACTTGACAGATGGAGTATAACATGGGGAAGTGTGAAATTTTCCATTTTGGCAGGAAAAATAAATAAAAAGCATATTATGCTTTAATGGTGAGATTGCAGAGCTCTGAGATGCAGAGGGATCTAGGGGTCCTAGTGCATGAATCGCAAAAGGCTAGTCTGCAGGTACAGCAAGAAATTAGGAAAGCTAATAGAATCTATCATTTACCGTGAGGGGAATTGAATGCGAAAGTAGGAGGTTATGTTTCATTATACAGGACACTGGTGAGACCACATCTGGACTACTGTGTACAGTACTGTTTCCCTTACAAATGGAAGAATGTAAATGCGTTGAAAGCAGTTCAGAGAAGGTTTACTAAACTTAAATCTGAATGGGTCTAGTTGTCTTATGAGGAAAGGTTGAACAGGCTAGGCTTGTATCCGCTGGAGTTTAGAAGACTAAGAGGTGACTTGAATCAAACATATAAGATCCTGAGGGGTCTTGACAGGGTGGATGTGGAGAGGATGTTTCCTCTTGTGGGAGAATCTAGAATTAGGGACCACCGTTTATAAATAAGGTGGAGGGTCACCCATTTAGGACAGAGATGAGAATTTTTTCTCTCTGAGAGTTGTGAGTTTTTGAACTCCCCTCCTCAAAAGGCAGTGGAAGCAGTCTTTGAATGTTTTTAAGGCAGAGCTAGATAGATTCTTGATAAGCAAAGTGGGTGAAAGTCTATCGGGGGTAGGCAGGAATGTGGAGTTGAGGTTACAATCAGATCAGCCACGCAGAGCAGGCTCAAGGGGCTGAGTGACCCAATCCTGCTCCTAATTCGTATGTTCATGAGATGTTTGAGGTTTTTGCATTCCCTACGATGCCTTGACTTTGCCTCTGCCTGCTCCCGAAAAAGTCTCCCGATGTGTTCGGTGCCTTCCCAAATAACCTCCTCCATTTTGGTTGGTCACAAGCCAGAGACTCCCAAATCGGTGGAAATATTTGACCTCTTCAGGGGTGCTTTGAGGACATCCCTAAAGTGTTTCCTCCTGGGAGTCCTCTGCCGAGTTCCAAGTAAAGCAGTTGCTTCAGGAGTTTGGTGTCAGGCATACGAATGATATGCCCGCCCACTGGAGCTGGTTTTGACTGATTAATATTTGATTCTGGGCATATTGGCTTCGGAAAGGATGCTGCTATTGGACCACCTTTCTTGTCACCAGATATAGAAAAGCTTGCAAAATCACTGCCGATAGTACTCCTTCAACGCTTTGAGGTGCCTGCTGTAGGTTGTCCAAATCTCCGAAGCATATATATAGGAGTTCGGGATCACTGCTACCCGGTAAACCATGACCTTAATCTGGACAGAATACATAGGAAGAAACAGTTCCCTGTGACAGAAGGATACAGAACCAGAAGGCACCAATGTAAGGTGAATGGCAAACGAAGCAATGAGGGAAAACATTTTTACACAACGAGTATTTAGAATCTGGAATGCACTAGAATGTGGTGGAGTCAGATTCAATTGCAGCTTTAAAATGGCAATTGAATAATTATCTGGAGAGAAAACACTTACAGGGCTACTGGGAACAAGCTGAAGAGTGGGACTAGGCGAGAGGCTCTTGCAGAGAGCTGGCGTGCACATGGGCCCAATAGCCTCCTTCTATGCTGTGACCATTCTACGATTCCAAATCTGTGTCCACTGATTACCGTACCTTCAACCACTGGAAAGAGCTTTTGCTCAATTACCCTATCAAAACCTTTCTTGATTTTGAACACCTCCATCTAATTTTTTCTTTCCTGCTCTCAGGAGAACTGCCCCAGCTCCTCCACATTACTGAAATTCCTCATTCCTGGTACTGTTCTAGTAAATCTCTTTTGCACCCTCTCTAAGGCCTTGCCATTCTTCCTAAAGTATGGTGCCCAAAATTTGTCAGAATACACCACCTGGGGCAAAGGCAGTGTTTTCTAAAGGTTTAGTAAAACTTCTTTTGTTTTTCTAAGAAAAACAGAAATCTGGATGTTTGCTGTGGTAATGACGGTGAGACTGTTGAAACTCCATCAAAGCTGACAGTAACGTTGCAAGTCTGAACATGCACAGAATTAAATGAAAATGCAGAAGTTGCTAACAGTGAGCCTATGCTCCTCCAGAGGGTGCACTGGAGAGGTTCCCACAGACTGCAATCTCTGTTGAAGTCATTATTTGGCAACACTTTCACTTCTATACTGTTAGTCACGCTGCAGAGACCCTCGAAAAAGTTGCACTTATAGGAAGGACTCCCATAGCTACACCTTGTCTACACTTCCTCCCACCTTACCTCCTACATGAACTTTTATTTTATCCTCTCAGTTGCATCTGTTATAACGGTGCAATCTTCCAAAGCAGTGCTTCTGATATCTTCCCTATTTCCTCAATTGAGAATTCCCCTCCACCTAGGTTGAATTTTCCCTCAATTGTGTCCATTCCATTTCCTGTGGTTCTGCTCTCACCTTCCCCCAGAACCACGATACGGTTCCACCTGTCCCTCTCCTTCCAATTCACCAGCCTCCACATTCAACAGATCATTCTCTGCCACCTCCAACTGTTGGATGTGATGCTGCAATCGGGCAGCACTTGAAGAATCCCGAGTGCTGGAATAACTACACCAACAACCATCTTAAGATAATCAAACTCAAAACGTGGCTCATTTACACTTGCTATAAGTGACATTCATACACAGAGACCCATCCTTTGCAAACAAAAGGAATATGGTCAAGACTTGCATCATTTTTGAATTATCTGGGATCTTGGGGAGCCTATAGTTGCCTGTTGCTTTCTCCATAGCAATGCCTCAACCAATTAGTTTCTGTGCCAACTAATCAGCACCCTTTTCTCCTGTAGCATAAATTGTGGTGATTGTTTGAAATTGGGCATTCTTGCATTTGTCTTGATGAGTGCAAGACAAAAAACTTCAGCAACAGATCTACTACCAACGGACTGTTCTTTCAATTTAGTGTACTGTATTTGCTGCTTACAATGCAACCTATACTTTGGGAAAATGCAAATACAGATTAGGTAGTTGTATGGCTGAATGCCCGTCAGCAAGCATGACCTCAATTTTCCAGTGTCCTGTCATTTTAATTCTCTGTGCCACTCCCATTATGACTTTGGCATCTGACACTTCCAATGAAGATCAAGGAAAAGCACCTCACCTTTTGGATAGGCACTTTACAGCCTTCAGGTCTCAACACAAGTTCAACTTCAGATTATAACTGCTGCCCCCATTATTTTTGGGCTTTGTTCCTATTTAAACCTGTTTCTTTGTTGCATCACCATCTCCTTTCATCTCTTGTCACACCTGCCTGCCACTCTAACAAAGACCTTTGTATTTTATTCTTTCCTCCATTTCACGCATTTAAAACCTGTAACATTTACCAGGTCTGATGAAAGGTGAGCAACCCAAAACAAACTAATTTTTCCCTCAAATGTTGCCAGAATTGTGTATTTCAGTGGAAAATTTCAAATGTCCAGCAGTCTATTTTGTTTTCCTAGCTTTTATACTCCATAATAGCCTTCTCAACTTGTCCTGCCACCTTCAAATATATGTACACACCTTCAGGCATCACTTGAAACATTAACTCTGCTTCTCTCCACAGATGTTGTCAGACCTGCTGAGTTTTTCCAGCATTTTGTTTTTATTTCAGATTTCCAGCATCCACTATTTTGCTTTTACCATTTGAGTTTATATTGCCTCTCATTCATCCTACCAGATTGATTCTCTCACTGTTAAATTCCACCTGCTGTGTGTGTGCATGTTACCAGTCTATGGCCTCAAGTCTGTTACTATCTTCCTCATTGTTTACTACATTTAAACTTGGTTTCATCTACAAACTTTGAAATTATGCCCTGTGTAACCAAGTGCAGATCATTCACAAAAGTCAGTGCTCCTAATACTGACCTCCAGGGGGCACCACTATACTCCACTTTGTCTTAAACCAATTGTGTATACACTGACTTCAATCCTCTGGGCTTTAATTTTGCAAGTATATTGTTAAGTAGCATTTTAAAGTCCATGTACAGGATCTACTGGACATGCATTTACTTTTTTTTAAATCTCTAAAATTTACATTTTTGGAAACCACTTACCACCTCTTGTGTTAGTCTACTTTCATAATCTCAAATTCCTTGGTCCTTTGCTAACTTCTGAAGTTAGAGTCTGCTTTTTAATAACTTAAGCCTCTTCCTTTGAATTAGTGTTTTAACTCATTAGCCACACTTTTGAAGCCCGTGGTGTTTTCAGGCCTTAAAAGGAATTCCATTTGTTGCAAACTCACTCATTGCCACCAAATCAAATTTTCTGATTTGGCTTGGTTTGCTAGAACTTGCTATGTGTAAATTGACTGCATTTGCCAATACATTCCTCCCCTTGAAAACCAAGCTGGCAATCTAGCTGACCCAAGTATTTTATTTATTCTTTCCTGGGATGTGGGCATCATAGACTAGGCCAGCATTTGTTGCCCATCCCTAATTGGGCTTTAACTTAAGTGGCTGGAGGCCTCTGCAGAAGGCAGTTAAGAGTCAACCACATTGAGGGTCTGAAGTCAAATGTAGGCTAGTAAGGATGGCAGGTTTCCTTCCCTAAAGGATATTAATAAATCAGTTGGGTCTTTGAGTGTGATAGTCTGATGGTCATCTTTTGAGATATTAACTATATTCAGGATTCATTAATTGAACTTAAATTCCACCAGCTGCCATGGTGGGATTTGAACCAGTGCCCTCAGAGCATTAACCTGGGTCTCTGGATTACTAGTCCAGTGTCACCACCACTAGGCCACCATCTCCCTCCACCCTATTCAATTATGGACAGCATACCATGTTGAATTTTCCTACCTTAAAAAAGGAAAATTCTGATTGGAACATTAGATGCCTTAAACTATAACCTTGATGTCTCCATTACTATTACCTTGTTTGTATTAATTGAATCCCCAAATCAGTACTTCAGGAAGTCTGGCATGCTGACCTTGGACTCTACTGGAGCTTTTGCACAAGAGACCAGTTGCCTTAATATTAAACAAAATGCTAAAAAAAACTCAGCAGCTCTGAAGTCATACAGACATCAACTTAGCTCTCCACAAATGCTGCCAGACCTGCTGAGTTTTTCCTGTCTTTATTTTAGATACATCTGTAGCTTTTGCCTTAAAAAGATTGCTACCACACCTGAAGGTTGTTAATGCTACCTTCATTAGGAAACTTACCTGTGGCTAAGTACACAGCTGGTGAACAAGCACATTTCTGGAACTGCAAAAATGCATAAGCAGTAGGTGACAAGTGTTCACTTTATTTGAATGAAGTGATTTAGTACAAGGTGACAGTAAATAATTACATCTGGATGGTTGTTCCCATTACAAAACGAGCATCAGTTCAGTAATTAAATGAAGCAAAGCACTGCCATAATACTTCTAAGTACTTTGTGGGTTACACCTGTCCAACTAAGCCACAGCATGAATGATTAATCATGACAAACAGATTTCAATTTGACAATGATCTTTGAATCTTGCTGTTTTCTGACAATGAGAAAAGAGACACCAGTCATTAGTTAGGCTACATGCAGTAGCTATTGCAGGAATGCTTTCATTGCAACTCCCCACAGTCAGCAATGCTAACAGTAACTTTTGTCTGCCCAGTTCTTGATCCTGTTGCTTCCATTGATTTCACAACATTGATGCCGTCTACAACTTTTCCAAACACAACATGTTTTCCATTTAACCTGAAAAATATGAAACAACAGCTCAACTTTCAGAAATTCAGTATTGAGCTAACTATCTTTAGAAGTAGATTGTGTGCCCAGACTCAATGCTCAGCTTTGAGGTCTATGGTGACCAACAAGGAAATTGGATAAATATGCAAGAATAAAATGGAGGTACAGGGAAATAGCAAGGGGGTGGACTGACTGAATCGCTCATTTCAAGGAACAAACACTCCATGGACTGAATGTTAGAATTATACAGCACAGGTCAGTGCTGAGGATTCAAAAATTTTAGTCACTACTGTGAAGTCGCCCAGTGACAGAACATTCAGACTGACAGTCTCAGCCATACCACAATACTTTAGCCCCAGTGAATTACCAGATAGTCACCAATTAGGTTTATGAACTGCTTTCAGCATTGTAACAGTGGAACTTCATTAAGGCAGTCAGTGATTGAAAGGCAGTGGCAAGACCTGGGTAAAAATATCAGCTAGGGTTTGTGTCCCAGGTCACTTCAAAAAGGTGATGCCTTACATAGATCCCACAATCTCAGTCCAGGGAAGGTTAACTAGCAAAAATTTCACAGCTGCATTTGTTCGTTCTATTTGGTGTTTTATCTTCTGGCTCGAACACCCTCAGCTATGGGGCAACCATATGATTAGTTTCCTATATTATATGCTATTCCATTTATGGACCCAATTTTTTGGGGATCAAGAATACTTGCAAACCAAAATGCAATGAGTCCAGCACCAGACTAAAGATAAGGATTCTTACCAATCAGTAGCTGCAGTGCAGATGAAGAATTGTGACCCATTTGTATTGGGCCCAGCATTGGCCATTGACAGAATACCTATAATTAAAACAATATTAGCCCTATGTTTTCATTTTGGTAACTATGTTATAAAAAAGTACTCAAAAGCTACACAACTAAAGGATACTGCTTCAATAAACCTCCCAATTTAGTCAACACCACAGACCAAGGTGGTGTAAAGATGCTTTATCTATAGTAAGATAGGTCTGCAGTTCCTAACTGCAATGCTTCAGGCAAGGGAGGATCAAACCCCTACCACTTTCTAGACCACTCCAGGCTGCTCTTCATGCAGTTAACTAACATTTTACAAACTAAAAGGCAACACATGCAAGTTCACTTTTCCTTGAAGTATTTGCAAGCCTGTACAGGCCTTTCTTCTCTGGAGAATAAGGAATGAGATGATATCATTCCAACACAATTCTTACAGGGTTCAATGCACAAAGGATGTTTCCCCAGCTAGGGTGTCTAGAAACAGGGGACACTCAGAATAAGGGGGAGGTCATTTAGGACCTGAGGAATTTCTTCATTCAGTGGCAAACCTTGGAATTCTCTGCCCTAGAGGACTGTAGTGGCTCAACTCACTGACTATGTTTAGATTGAGATCATTAGATTTCTACATATTAAAATCAAAGGATATGGGGATAGTGCAGAAAAATGGTGAAGTAGATGATCAGCCATGATCCCATTGAACGGCACAGCAGCCTTGAAAGACTGAATGCCCTACTCCTGCTTTTATCTCTTACATCAAAAACTCCTTCCGTGGCAATTCCTGGAGTCAGACTTGAACACAAGCCCTGGCCCAGACAAAGGTGCTGTTGGCTGAGTCAACTCCAGTTTAGACAGGGGATACCAGCTGACACCCATGAAAAATTAGAACAAATTCTTCATTTTGCACCAAATGTTCAGTTGCAGGTTGTGCAGAAGTTATTTTACCTGGGCCATCATGCTTAAGATGGAAGTTCTCATCCTCAAATTTTGAACCATAAATGGACTTGCCACCAGTGCCGTTGCCATTTGTGAAGTCACCGCCCTGTGGAATGCAGACAGACTAAAATCACTTCCAGAAAGTTTTAAACCCAACCTTTCTGCACTTGAATTCAAGTCAACCTCTGGTAAAAATACATGAACATTTATTCCACCATACTGCAGTGTCATTTTAAAGAAGCCTCAGAGGCCAAGGATTGGAACTATTGCATACAAAATTGTGCAACATGTTGTGGGTTCCAAGCTCCTCCAGACTTGCTTGACACCCAGTGTGTCATTCAAAGACTTCTGCACTGAGAGATGCCATTTTTCAGATGGGATTTTAAACCAAGGCCCTATTCAGGGTTCCTCTGATGAAATGTAAGCACCTGTTAGACTACATTGCCTCACCATATTGCAACTCTCACTGCCTACTGTCCAGTAGGAAAACACTTATTCACTGCCCCAAATGTAAATTTTTAATGCCACCACTATCTCTTGTGAAAGATGGCTCATTTCTACCTGCACAGCTGCTGCCAGGTGGTGATCCATATTCTACCTTTCAACCACCAAAATCTACTTGGTCATCCAGTTCCTCTTCCTCCATGCCCTCCAGTCCATTTCACTCCACCTTGCCTAAAGATTTAAGGTCACTCAGCCTTAAGCTTATTAATGCAACTCCCAACCTCATCTCTTCTATAACTGAAATATGGTCAACTAACAGAAATAGTATATGGAAGCACTCAGCTTTGGAATAAGTGGCCTGAATGTTGTGGTATTGTTTTTAATCCCTTGTAATTTTTATTCAGAATGTGGGTGTTGCTGGCAGGGTCATCATTTACTGACCATTCCTATTTGCACTTAAGGCATCCTTCTTGAACTGCCAATCTATGTGGTGTGGGTATACCCTTGTTAGCAATTTTGCCCAACAGTGAAGGGACAGCAAAATAGTTCCAAGTCAGGAAGTGTGGGGCTTGGGAGGGGAACTCTCAGGTGGTGTTGTCCCCAAGTGTCAGCCACCCTTGTCCTGCTAGGTGATCAAGGGCCAATTTTGGAAGACTGTCAAAGAAGCCTTCACGAGTCTCTGCAATGCATCTTGTATATGATCACACTGCTGCCACTGTGTGCTAGTGGTAGAGGGAGTGCCAACCAAGCAAGCTGCTTTGTCCTAGATGGTGGAGCTTCAATGTTGTTAGAGCTGCACTCAAGTGGAGAATATTCCATCACACACCTCACTTGTGCCTTGTAGATGGTGGACAGGCTTTAGGAGTCAAGTGATGAGTTACGTGCCACAATTCCCAGCCTCTAATCAGCTTTTATCTTATGACTGGTCCAGTTAAGATTCTGGGCAACAGTAGCCCCCTGGAATGTTGGTGGGGATTAAGCAATGCTAATGCCATTGAAGTCACAGGGAGATGTCACTTACCAGCCCAAGCCTGAAAATATGGACAGACTGCTTCAGTATTGGAGGTGTCACAAATGGTGAACACCAAATTTAGTAAACATCACTTCTGACCTTATGATAAACAGAAGGTCAGTGATGACAGCTGAAGGTGGTTAGGCCTAGGACACCACCATGAGAAACTATGGGTAGTACCACCTGCCATTATTGATCAGTGGTAGATTACACTGCCTTGGTTCAATTCTCTGGAATCCACTCCCAAACAAGTGTTTAAAGGCTCCTAAGCCCATTATTCTCTTTCTCACTTTGGCTTGACATTTCCTGGCTAAAAATGAATAAAGGAAGTATATAATGAAACAGTTACTAAAAATACCTCCGTTCCAATCAATTTAATAATTTACCAAATTGACCTTGGAAAGCTAGCTTTCAACAACTCCACTTGTTCATTGTAAGACACTGAGCAAGACTGTAACTGACTAGTGGCCAGAGACCTTTAATAGGTAGGCTTGGCATCTGAAGAGCTGAAGTTCAGACTAGAATTGGCTAGGCATTGATACACTCTGCAGCTGCCAAGAGATTTACTATCTAGCTGGGAGCAGTTCAAGATGGTTCCATGAATGAATTCACAGGCAATTTATTTGGACCAACCTCTAAACTATTCATGTAGGATGCCAATTGCGGCAAGAGATCATATAGTATTTCAATTCACTTGGCCACAAATCACTGCTTTAAAGAAACAATATATATCCAGTTCTTGAAGGACTTACCTGGCACATAAAGTCAGGAATTATTCGGTGGAAAACTGATCCTTTGTAGCCAGCACCTCGTTCCCTTAAGCACAGTTGACGGAAGTTCTCTGTTTAAAGAGAAGACTTGAGCAAACCTCCACCCTTCCAATGGAAGTGAATAGGTGAAATGCAGTCACTGCATTCCTTAACTGCCTTCAATATTCTACTGCACTTCCTGTAAGCTGGACTTGCCATTTTACATTATATGTGGAAATGCAAGTTATGGCTAGAATTCAGGAATGTTCCAAACAAGTTGGTCCCAGATCCTGTTGATCTGCACTCTAACATGAACCATTTGATGTTTTGTTCTGAACAGCAACTGCAAACCATTTGCCGCAGGAGACAATAGATCTAGCAGATGTAGGCTACCAAAGTTGAATCAAATACTTCATCTTATTACCACTTGGCCCAAACTAAGTTTAACTCAAAAGCCATTACATCCAAACTCTTGTTTTACTGAGATTCAACAAATTGTTCATTCTTGCAATTTTAAAGTTACAACTAAATAACTCACTGGCTGAAAACCTAGACTCAAATGGCTCTCCTGTTTTTATTTTACAATTATGACCCCATTCTCATGCTAGAAAAACGAAAATTAATTTGCTCACCTGCAGTCTTTGGAACCACATCTTTTCTTAGCTAAATGGGCAGAAATAAAAAAAGTAGAAATGAATGGAAAAAATACTTCATCTTTAATTCATTCAAAAGGCAAGGCATATTCAATCTTACAGGGATAATAACTAGTTCATGCACTGATTGACCACTGCAGCTTTATTCTAGGCAGATTTTTTGGAGGTTTTTGGGGGGGGGGTGGTGCAGAGAGACGCATTCTAGAACGAGGAGGCAGCAGCAGCCGCCCTTAAGGAAGCCTAACCCACTACAGGTACCTGTCATTTCCCAGCATTGGGAGGGGGGGGGGAAAGAGAGAGAGAGAGGGAGGGGGGAGACATGATGTCAAAGCATAACCATTTCAGGAGGGTACACATCTGTAAAATGGCGGCTGGGCATACCGAGTCAGGGCTGTGGGCGCTCACCCCAGCCCTCAGAAGGAAAGGGGGCAAACCGGACCAAGGGCTTTAAGACCTGCTCATCTGCCATGAGCTGGTCCAGAGGCCGGATACCCATGGCCCCGGGAGGAGAAGCTGGGCTGGAGCCGCCCGACACGTGGCGCAGGGAGGCGGGTAGCCGGGGTGGTTCAGCTGCAGACCGGATGAGGGTCTATTAATTCATCAACACCCCCCCCTCCCCTCCCCTCCATCAGATAGGGTACACTCCCCCCCCGCACGCCCCCTCACATAGGGTACTCCCCCCCCCGCCCTCCCTCTGATAGGGCACTCCCCCGACACCACCCCCCACTCTCCCACCATTAACACCAGTCCCCCCCGGGTCCGCAGTATTTTTGGGGGGCGGGGAAGCGGCGACAATCAATTGAGAAAATGGCGGCCACCACCCGAGGAACGGCGGACGACTGGACACAAAAGGAAAAATAAATTAAGCCCCCTCACCTCGAAAACTATGCGGCCCGCCGGCTTCTTATCAATTTCGATGTCGAAGTAGACCCTGGGATTCGCCATTGTCAACCACCCGTACGAGAACAGAGAGGCGGCCTCCCACTCACATACACACCGGCTCGACCGAAAGCTGTGAAAGCAGAAAACAAGGGTGCGTTATTCCACTGCTTTTATACTTGCGCCGAAGCCGTCAGGCCCGCCTCTGGCATGATTGACAGCCGATTGCGGCAATCAGCTGCGGCAGGCGGGGTTGGCCGCCCCTTAGGAATTTAAAGGGCTGCGAGTGGACCAATCCCGCGACGGGGGGGCACAATGATTGACATATGGGCGGACCAATGAGAACATAGGGCAGCCAGTCATTGCTGCGAGGAATAAAAGCCGATATATATATATATTAAAAAGATAGAAAAAAGGCATCGTGCTTGATTATCCTCACTTTTTTTGCTATTATTATTTTTCCCATTCTTCACCAAGCTGTAAATAAAATTCTAATAAGGAAAGGATGGTGAAGGGAATGACCGATTACCGCTCACCAAGTAGGTAGAATGGTAGAAATTTTCAGTTCGTGTTCTGAGTAAGGCTAAGTTGATAAATAGAGTATCTCTCCATAGTTTAAAATAATGCAGTTATTGCCTATCAAAGATGATGAACGGAAGGATTGCACTGCGCTGAAGTTTACTTTGAATTTGTAGTCTGCATTCTTTTTAGGGCGGCGGGGGGGGGGCTGGTCACTTTCGTTAACGTTTAAACTCCCCGTTTTAATTTTCCTGAAGAATTTCAGCGCGTAACATCAATGCTTCTTTGTTTTTCACCTCGCAGAGATAGAGAGGGAAGGATTTGTTTGTCGAATGTACAAGCACTTGGTGGGATGTGGCCAAGGGAGGCTTTTCTCTTAAGATGGCCACCGGTTTGGCAGCTTCCAGAATGTTCTCTATGGTCAAGCAAGCTGCAGAGGGATGGGCGGGCGACAGTCTCTTGTTGCCTTCATACCTTATAAGTCTGACATTTCTGAAGAGGAATTTGTATTTATTTAAAATAGTAAACATTCACCTTTTCTTATTCCTTTTGCAGCAAAGCTAATAGTGGAGGGTACTTGTCTGCTCAAGCCATGGATCCCCATTAAATTTCTCCACACCCCCCCATTCTTTGGCCAAGCTTTCACCCTCACACCCTTCCTAGATTGGCCTGGCTCGAATTTTAAAACAAACACAACCGATTTTAAGGTTGAAAAGAGAATTAAAGGAAAGTGCGTGCCAAGGAAACGTGTAAGAAAGCACTGCAAATAACAGGGCTGAGCAGATGGACAGAGCAGAATTCTGCTTCAGGGCATTTAGACGAATGCCAACAATGATCAAATCCTCTGTCGCTATTTGGCCGTGTTTTCCTGATGATGGCTGGCAGAGGGGCTCAACAGCGACAAAAGAAAATATCAGGATAGGGGTAGGGCCAGTAAGGGATACACATGATAAACTCACAGGAAATGACAGTGAAATTAAATAATTACTTCGCCACAATATTTATCAGAGAAACCTAACTTAATAGTTGAAGAAGCCACAAAGGATATACTTAAAGATGAGGAGAAAAAGAAACATGAGTAAAATATTAGAGCTAAAGGGCAACCTTTTTTTTGCCTGAAGAGTGAAAATTAAGTATTTCTAACCCAAAAAATTCTCATTGTCAAGTGTCTCTGGTAGAGTGCATAATCTGCACATATTTTGAAAAGACGTTTTGAATTTGTGTATCAATCTAAAATCAAAATTAAAGTAGATCTAACTCTGAATTGCGTTTGTTGACTTTTTAATGAAAATTTTGACAGACATCTTTTAAAGAAAACTTAAGATGCATAGATTTAAGACAACTTTTTCAGCTATTGATTCTCATGATGAATTAGCTTCTAGTAGCACATTCAGAGTAATTAATCATTTCTGCCATATTAGATACAATAATGGTCGCAGCCATAAAATCTGTTCCGTGAAGCAAAGGCATTATCTATAACCATGGTTTAGCTATAACACTGGAATATGTTTATTGAGAGCATTATTTTTTTTAATTAAAATGATCATTTGAAACCGTAAAGCACAGCATAATGACTAGCCTTTTATCACCACATTAAAAGCACAGCTCTAACTTTTCTTAATTTAATTTTTTTAGGTTTTACTCATGTTAATGCAATCCAACCGGAAAAAAGTTGGGAGCTGCAAATGAGATGTCAAAGAGCTGCACCTCAGGCTGCAGACTTCTGGGTTAGGGTATGTGGCCCAAATAAGCAATCTCTATTCCAAAGGCGAGGAGTATAAGGAATAAATTGAATGAATTGCTGACGCCATTTGGACTTGGAGGGAATGACTTGGCAGCCATTACTGAGACATGAGGCAGGCTTTTTCCTGTGGACTTCAGGACCTCGGCGTCAGGCTCAGAAGCACACATTGCGTGGGGAACAATTATTGGCAGTGATTTTCCCTGAACTTGACAATTAATGGCCAGAGGATGGGCTCCCCGTCCAACTAGGGATGGTGGGCAGGCTCTCGAAGCTGGAGGATGCCCTCACAGTGGCAAAGTGGAAGCTCTCTCTCCAACTGTTTGAAACCTAAGAAAAGGCCTTGGCAGCTAGGCCAATGTCATAGGAGAAGTTCTACCATAGGATGGCCTGTGGCCACAAGGAACATTGGATAGGCAGGGGAGCCCTCTAAGTCTAAGTCTGCCTAGGGCGCTGCCCCATCCCTCCCCCACCCTCCTTGTCTGCCGCTGGGCGGCTGCCTTCAGGCTGTTCTGCGCTGCCTCCTTCAAAAAGCCTTAAAAGGGTTTAATTGGCTACCTACTGTTTGCGTGCAGCTAGCCCTGCCAACCCCTCATCCCGACTCTAGCAAAATGTTCTGGGGACAGGATGGAGCCTGGAAATTTCTGTGCCTGCTCACCTTTGTGCCCAGCTCCATTAGTGACTAAAAACTCAGCCCATGGTTGCAAGATAGTCAGGACTGGGACCTAAATTTACAAAGTTACAAGGTCTACAGGAAAAATAGGGAGAATGATGGTGGGGAAGGAGTAGTGACTAAGGATGAAATTACATCAATGATGAGAGGGGATATAATGAGGCATAAGCAGGCAGTGGAGACTTTATTGGTAGAATTAAGAACTAGAAAATGACTTAAGACTGTAGTAAGAGTTATGTACAAGCCCCTTGGTAGCATCTGTGAAGTGGTAGATTATATAAATGCAGGGATTAGACAAGCATGTAGCAAAGGCAGAGTGCTTTTAATGGGGGGATTTTAACTTTCATAAAAATTCGGACAAGCAGACTAGCAAATGCCAGAAAGTTAATGAATTTGAGTATATCTGATATAGTTCTCTGTAACAATGAGATGGATTTTCAAAGCAGGGTCAGGCACCTGACCCCACGCCTACCCTAAGGGGAGAGGGTCCAGCGGTCCCAGTCCACATCGGTACCAAAAACCAAAAAGAACGATGTGGTCCTGCAGTTAGAATTTAGGAAGCTAGGTAGGAAATGAGCAAGCAGGACCTCAAAAGTAGTCATCTCTGGTTTACTCCCAATACCAGGGGCAAGTGAGTATAGAAACAGGAGGATAGAGTAGATGAATGTGTGGCGAGAGAACTGGTGCATCAGGGAGAGCTTTAGATTCTTGGGATGTTGGGATCAGTTCTGTGGGAGATTGGACTTGTTCAAGCTGAATGGGTTGTACCTAAATAGACCAATTTCCTTGTGGGGCGATCTGCTAGTGCTATTGGGGATGGCCTGAACTAACTTGATGGGGCATGGGAACCAGGAGGCAGGAGGTTATCCTAATGAGGGATACCAAGGTGCAAAAAATATTGGCAGAGACAGACAGTACTACATTGCTGGACCTGGTTCTTGGGAATGAGGCGAGCCAAGTGGATCATGTGTCAGTAGAGAAACATTTAGGGCACAGTGATCATCAACCTTAGGTTGCCTATGGAAAAGGACGAGGAGCAATCCAAAGTAAGAATAATTAACTGGGGGAAAGCCAACTTCGACAGGGTAAAAATGGATCTGTCCCAGATAAATTGGAGTCAAAGATTAGCAGGCAAAACTGTAACTGAGCAACGAGGTGCCTTTAAAAAAATAAATAGTTCAAGTAAAGTGAAGTTACATTTCCACAAAGGGGAAAGATTGGGCAGACAAATCCAGAGCTCCCTAGATGACAAAAGAGATGGCGATTATGATGAGGCAGAAAAAGTGTGCTTATGACAGATGTCAGGTGGATAATATAATTGAGAACCAGGCTGAATATAGATGGTTCAGAAAGAATTGAAAAAGCAAATAAGAGAAGTTGAGAGAGTATGAGAAGAGATTGGCAGCTAACACAAAAAGGAATCCAAAAGTCTTATATAGGTATATAAATTGTAAAAGAGTGGTAAGAGGAGGAGTGAGGAGGATTAGGGGGCAAAAAGGGGATTGATGCATGAAGGCAGGGGGAATAGCTGAGGTATTAAATGAATACTTTGCATCTGTCTTTACCGAGGAAGAAAATGCTGCTCAGGTCATGGTGGAAGAGGAGGTCGTTCAGACACTTGAAGAGTTTGGAAGTGAGAGTGGAAATTGCAGAGGCACTGGCCATAATTTTCCAATTTTTTATAATCAGGGGTGATGCCAGAGGATTGAAGAATTGCAAATGTTGTACCCTTGTTCAAAAGGCGTAAAGATAAGCCCAGCAACTATACCAGTCAGTTTAACTTTGGTGTTGGGGAAGCTTTTACAAATGATCAGTGGGGACAAAATTAATACCCACTTGGACAAATGCGGGTTAATTAAGGAAAGCCAGCATGGATTTGTTAAGGGCAAATCGAGTTTAAGCAACTTGCTTGAGGTAACAGAAAGAGTTGATGAGTGCCATGATGTTGAAGTGTTGTACCTGGACTACCAAAAGACATTTTATAAAGTGCCGATCAACTGGCTAGTGAGCAAATTTAGAGCTTGTGGAATGAAAGGGACAGTAGAAATTGGCTGAGTGACAGCAAACAAAGACTAGTGGTGAATGGTTGATTTTTGTCCTGAAGGAAAGTTTATAGTGGAGTTCCCCAGGAAATGGTGTTGGGACAGCTGCTTTTCCTGATTATATATTAATGATCTACACGTTGGCGTATAGGGCACAGTTTCAAAATTTACAGATGACACAAAATTTGGAAGTATTGCGAACTATGAGGACTTCTAAATCATGGGGTGTTTGAACAGAGTACATAGGGAAAAACTGTTCCCATTGGTAGAAGGATCTACAACCAGAAGACACAGATTGAATGTGATTGTCAAATGAAGCAATGGTGACATGAGGAAATATGTTTTCATGCAGTGAGTGGTTAGGATGTGGAATGTACTGCCTGAGAGTGTGGTGGAGGCAGGGTCAATTGAGGCTTTCAAAAGGGAATTGGATCATTATCTGAAAAGAAGAAAAAACTTGGGAAAAGGCAGGAGAGTAGCACTAGATGAATTGCTCCTTCAGAGAGCCAGTACAGACATGATGGACTGAATTGCCTCCTGCACTGTAATCATTCTATCATTCTATTTAGATAAGGCTGACTTCAGTGAGATGAGACATAGGCCTGAATTTTCAGAGCAACAGAAGGGTTCTGTGCCTTAGCCAAAATGGCACTTGAGCCTGGAATCCCAAGCCTGCCCCCTTATCCAGCACCCACCATTTCATGAGGGAGTGGTGGTGAAACAGGGACGGGATGTATTTCACACATTCGCAATTCCCAGAGGCAGTGGCACATTTAAAAGTTCTGTCTTCGATCAAAAACAATTTTTGCCATTGGAGTTTCTGAAACACGACTCGTGGGCTTTACAAATTTGGGGAAAAGGTCTAAACGTACTGTAGTTCTTTGGAGCGGTCAGGTAGCCCTTTTGGATTGTTAAGAGTAGACATGAATGTGCGTAAAAGGTGGATAAGGTCTGTGAAATGTCAAGGTGTCAAGTCATTTAAATACCTTGCCCTTTAAATTTTGAAGAAAAACAGCCTACTCTGACTCTCAGCTGAAAAAAATGGATGCTTGAAATTTCAATAGATGTTTATTGACACAAGCCTGAGGATTATCATTATAGTATTAGCGCTACTTGACTGTTTCCACAACCTATCATCACAGTGGGATCCTGGAAGTTCACAGCTCAAGTGGTTATAAATGGATTTCAAATTTCTTTGATGTGGGGCTATGAATACAATCTTTGTCTTTATAAGGGATTAATTACTTGAAAGCATTTAAATGTATTGAACAGGCTTTTATCAATGAAAGTGTTTTTTACTACGTTGAAGTCTGTAAATGTATGTGGAACTTTATTTTATTTCATCTCAGCATGGCTCCTGTAGTCTGCCATGGTGGATAGTGGCTGAGTTGGCATGAAGGGTGTAAAAGCAAAGGGTGGTGGGTTGGCATGAGTTGGCACAGTTTGCATAGGAGCTATAAAGGACAATGGGGTTGGATAGAGGGGCATAGGTTGGCATGGAAGGAATGAGGGGCCATGGGGTTGGGTAGAGTGGCATAGAGTTTATGAGGGGCCATCGGGGTGGGTAGAAGGGAATAGGTTGGCACAGAGGCCATGAGTTGGCATGAATGGGGCATGGGGAGTATGTGGGATGTAAGGGGTGAGGGCTTAGAGGGCCTTACTGTTTTTATTATATCTGGGATGACGTCGCAGAGCACCAAGGCTGACTTTTTAACCAGTCTGCCTCGGCATTTGGCAGCCCCTGTGGCTGCCTCCGCACTATTTCTGGGGGTGGCAGGCTCAACTCCAGTTGGCACCCAACCCCACCTCCCCCCCCCCCCACCCCCTTCCGAGTGAAAATCCAGCTGCTTGGGGAAGTTTCTCCAGAGTTGGATTTATGGAGTTAGGAATTCTCCTCATTCTACGCACCCAATTCAGGCCATAGATTGTCCATGGTAAACTGGGGAAGTCTGACAGAACATCAGTGGGAGGAGTTCAAAGAAAAATTTTAATATGACAGTTTATACCCTAAGGGACAAGAGCTCTACTTGCCAAAAAAAAACAGCCGTGGGCAACTGAATAGGTAAAAGGCAACATAAACTAAAATAAAAGCATGCAAAAATACAAAAAAGCACAGATACTGGCATATGGGAAAGATGCAAAGACCAGCAAAGGGTGACAAAACAGGTTGTGAAGAGCTCCAAACAGGGGAGCAGGAGAAAGAACTTGCAAGGAGTAGTGAATTCAGCATGAGTATTTTTACAATTAAGGAAAAAAAGGCGGTCAGGAGCAATAAGGGCCCCTTAAAAAATGATAATGGTGATATTGTCAGTGAAAATAAAGAAATGGCTGTCACATTGAATAATTATGTGTATTTACAGTAGAGGAAGAGGTCAGCTTGCTGGAAATCCCAAGGAAACTAATTTTGAAACAGGGATAGGGACTCACCAAAATTAACGTTAGTAAAATAACAAAAATGAAGCACTGTGAAGAGTGACAAGTATCCAGGACCAGATGGTTTCTAACCACGGTAGTTAAAGGTGAAATTATTTTAGATGCTCTATCATCTTCCAGAGTTATTTTGGTTCAGGAACCATTCCTTTGGTCTGGAAAATTGTGCATGTCACTCCAATGTTTAAGAAAGGTGAGAGAGGAAAACAGGGGACTTGTACACCAGTTAGCCAAACTTCTATCAACGGAAAATGGCTTGCCTGAACTGGTTTAAAGCTGAAACATCAGCATCAGTACTGAAAAGCATTTCATATTAGTGCATCCCCTACTAACACCTGGACATGGCTTGCCATTTTCAACTGCGAGCAGTATGAGGACCACCACTGAGGCCTGAAAAAGTCATTCTTAATGTGGACAGGACTCAGACCTCCCCAACTTGGTCACACAGTGATGGACTTAACTGATCAATGTGGTCCTTGATGCAGACTAATTTCTCAACAGGTTTTTGAAGGTCTTTTTCTGAGGTTTTCCTGGTTTTGGTTCTTTACATTCCCTGGTTGGGCCTGCACAATTTCTCCCACAAACATTATTCCAACAAGAATTATGAGGGAATGGATAAGAGCTCCTTTCCTTCGAGTTATCATTCTTATAGGCCTGCTCTACTAGTTGATGTGTTCTCTTGAGGTCTTCCAAAAGCAGGCACCTTCTGCAACATAATCTTTATTGTAAGTCAATGGTTCCCAGACTGGGTCACAACCCCAATTGGGGTGTGAGCTCCCCATCCTCTGAGAGTGTGTCCCACACTGGCACTGAGGTCCAGGTGGCATCCAGCAGTGCCCTTGCCCTACTCATCTCTCTCTCTCTCTCTTATGGGCTCCTGCCCATAGCCACTATTGCTATCTGAGTCTTCAGTCATCAGGAAATATGGAGGGCTTGGCTTAGCGGCCAGTAACTGTTGCATGTCCATGTTCAGAAGCATCCACTTTCCTCATAAAGCCTGGTCCTGACAATGAACCTGCCTGTGATGCCTCTGCTACTGAGCTGTGGCCTGTCTGAGCCCAAGTCCGCCACCCTGACTTTGCAGAATAACCTGGGCTCCAACATCAACCATCTTGACGCTTCATCCTGTACTTGCACTGCTTCCTGGCCAAGGACCATGAGCTGGAAAAGCTCAGGTGAAGTAATGGACTGGTGGGTACATAAAATAATAAAATTTTTACAAAATACTTTATAAATACAAATTTTCATATTTATATGTTGATCTATAATATGTGAACTTTAATAATTATATTCTGAGTGTTACTATTCTGCTTTATTGTTTTGTTGATGTCTGGGGTCACTTTAATTTACATGTGTTAAAATGGGTTGTATTGGAAAATAGTTTGGAAAGCGCTGTGTTAAACCCTTGCAGGAAATAGACAGCACACCTGGGCTAAAGCAATAGGATAGGAAGCTGGTCATGCAAAAAAGGCCTCACACTTAAACAAATGGTCCGTGCGCTCCAGCAGCAAATTAGAGTGAATATTGATTGCTACCATATTGTAAGGTATGTTATCAGACCTCCGGTTAATAAAGATTTATTAGTTGTTAAAGGTGGTGAATAGCTGAACTGTACAGACTAGAAGATCTGTTCCCAGGTCCAGCTTTTGGTCTGTGATAAATTAGTTGATATGGTTAAATTTGAGTTAGGAGAATGAGTTAGTCCCAGCACCTCTGGGGTTAGGGTGGGAGAATAATAAGCCAATAAACCTTGCTGGAAGTGTGTGTACATCAGGTAAGAACAGGCTCAGCTGTGACTCCCTCCCCACCACTGTTGTCGCTAAAGCCCACATTTCCCGATTAGCCTTTTTAAACCCATTGTGGGTTTATCACTGACATTAAAATCAATTGGAAAATTCAGCTTTTTATCTTGGATCCCACCTGAACAGTGATCACTTGGATGTGATCCTGTGGAATCAGAACTCAACCAGGAGTTGACTTGTCTTCTGGAGAAGAAGGGAAGAAAATTGAGGTTGTGTTTCACTGGTACCATTCACAGTCAGGAAACCTGTAACCAGATGGTGTGTAGGAGAAATACATCAAACAGCTATAGTTACAAACAAGACAAGTGTGGATGAGGTTTTTTTTAAAAGTCGACACAAAAAGTGTTTACATTTCTGACAGCAGTTTTAATGAAGGTGAGAAAATACATGCAAAGTTATATAAATGGACATTTATTAGATAAATATGTAATATCATCTACCTACATACAATTTTCTCTACTTAAAAAAAAGACATCGAGTTTCCTTCTGCATTGAGTAAAGAGGTAAGAAATAATTTTGATACATACAGTGTACCGACAAGTACAACATTCAGCAGTTACATGCGAGACACAAGATTTTTTTTTTACTCTTTCACTTATTGTACAGAAATGTTAAAAGAAACAAAGATTTTTTTTTAAAAGTATGAAATTTATTTACATTCTCTTTCCATCCTAATTTACATGACATGTCCTAACACCTTAGAAATACATAGGGCGGGATTTTCCGGCCCCACCCGCCGCCGGGATCCCGCCAAAGGTCAATGGAGGGGTGGGGCGGAATTTTACGGCCCCACCCGCCGCCGGGATCCCGCCAAAGGTCAATGGAGGGGTGGGGCGGAATTTTACGGCCCCTCCCGCCAGCGGGATTTTGCAGTCCTGCTGAAGCTAGTGGGACTTCTTGAAAGGCTCGCCGCATTTTCCGGCCCCTCCGCGACGGGGCTGTAAAATCCCGGTCATAGAGTTGGTGAGTCATGAGTTCATTTACTGAATGGACTTGCGACATCGTTCAATGCTGAATAGCAATTGCTGGTTCACCGTGCCAATGGTTGAATTAAAGTTTAGGCAGCTGGTTATTATACCAGAGGACGGACACCTTGTGCCAAATTGCATGAACTAAATGTGGTACATATTTATGTGCAGATATACACACACACACACACACAAAGGCAAAAACAGCATAAACTAGGTAAAATCAAACATGAAAATAAAGAAATGTCATACAATTAGAAATAATATTCATTAAAATATTTAAATTTTCTCTATCTGTAGACCACTTAACATTGCTTCCGTCAGAGCAAAGGCTAGCAGGAATTTAATTATGACTTTTTAATAATGCTGTTTACCAGACATATACTCATGTATACATTCTGAGGTGACTTCAATAGAAACATTTTGCCAGAGTGTGCAATTATCTCTTATCAAGACAGACTCAAAAGCTTTTGACTAAAGCTGTTTTGGTCAGTGGTATCTTCTCCGAGAGAAAACCCATGCCTTTACTGATTTATCCTGACCTCGCCTGTAAATAAGGAGGATTCTCAGAAGCAATGAAGCTTGAATGTCCACCTGTTTGCTTTTAAGGCGTTTTATCTGATTCTCAGCGTATAAATGCATATCATTGTGGCGCAGTTTCTAATTCACCCCTAATTTAATTTTCCCCCAAATTTATATACCCAATTACATAAATCGGAAACTGCCGTGTGTCAACTGTATGCACTAGAAAATAAAATCTCTTGGGATTGTAGGAAGACTGACTGCAGTTGCCCTGCGGAGCAGTTAATGGCCATTGGTGGGTAAGATGAGTGGATGGACGCTGGTGTAACTGCAAACTTGGGTTGAATTCTGCAAAAAAGCTGTTCTGCATTGAGCTCCTGCAGCTCTTAGCAGGCTGTCACTAGTGCATCAGCAATTGGTCATATAATTTACAAAGATTTTAATGTGAATGTATTTTGATGGCTGTGTTCATATTCCTGTTGGTTTCCTTCTTGTTGAAATTGTATTGCAGTGTCATCATTATTCTGAAAGCGATTTAAAGGCTAAACAAGAATGAAGAAATTAACCGCTTTTTCAAATTTTTCTAAACCTACCGTAAATATTCAGCTCAAAGTTCTTAGAAAATCATTTTTAATGACTTTTTGCGCTGAAGCACTCAGTTTATTTTGAAAGTTATTTAGTTCAGGTATCAGTACTCATTTTAACCTTTAGGAATCTGAACAACCAAACTTTCAGTACATGTTCATGCTAGGTTGTAGAAAATCTGCAAACGATATTTATTTTTCTGACCATTTTTTTACCCTGTGTCCTGGAAGGCAAGGTTCTGTTTACCCTCCAGTACCTCACCTTAGTGGCCGTTCTGCATTGACATTCAGCATAGTATGCTATTTGACTATGAGGAATATTTGAGTGACCCAGATCTTAACCTTGTCATGGTCAGTTTACCTTTCTTAGCACAGGAACACTGACATCCTTTAAATCAGCAGAGACATGGAATCGAGAGTGGGACCTTCTGGTCTATATGGCTTCGTTTGTGATGCCTTTAGCAATGCAACAATCAGAGGAGAGGAAAAGCAATTTTAAAAAAAGCATTCTAATGACTGAAATAGAGCAGAGAAACATTTATACAATGTGGGAGTCTATATAGGGCAAGGATATTATTGCAGTCTTCAGTTGTATTTTCTCACAGTTTGGAGTGTGCAGATGGAAAGCTGTTCTGGCTTTGCATTAACACAAATTAGGTACTGATATAATTTACATGCAGTTAAGCACACTTGTGAAGAAAGGGGAGATCGCTCACATTATTGCACCACTTGGGCTTGCATCACACCCACTGAAGTATAACTGCAACCTTGAGTCAATTAAATAAAAAAGTTCTCAGCTGGCCTATTGGATTGCCTGGGAAGTTATTAAAATTCATTGTTAATGTTAATGGAAAGCCTGTCTTTCAATGTTATTTGTTTTTGTGATGTGGGCAACACTTGCAGTGTCCATTGCTGAAAGCATTAAGAATCACGTGTAGGCCAGATAAGGTTACAGTGGATAAACCCTTCCCTGAAGTACAATGAACCAGTTAGTTTTTTGCAAAAAAAAAAAATAGTTTTCGTTACTATCATTTTCTGGTGATTTTAATTTCAGAATTTACAATGGTGGGATTTGAACTTGCAACCTCTGAGTTGCTAGTTCACTACCATAACCAATAGGCTACCTTACCAGCTAGTGAAATTATGAGCAGGCATAATCTATCTTAGACATTAGTCTTGATTCCAATACTGTATATGGAACTAGTAAATTATCTATTGTTAAATTTGATAATTTTTCTCTCATCACCTCACCTCACACCCTTTCCTTCACTTTGTAAAATGCTTAAGACATTTGACTGGAAATGAATTGGGTCACACTTCTTTAAAAGTTAGAAAACTATTTACTGATTGAGTTGGAGTTGGCCTCTTAAAGCCGTAAAGTATTTGGAAGGTTTGGGTAGTGTAGTAGGTTTAGATGTGAATCTTCATTTCCACAACCTGTTTTGTAATACAACCCAGATCAACTTTGGTTTTGTGGTTGTTTAAGGACTCATCCATGAAATGAATTTGGAAAGTTTCAATCCAATTCCTAGTGGACACAGGCCCAAGGCACAAAATTGCTCCTAATTCAACACCACTTGACACTAAACTAACAATTTCACTTAGTGCCTACAGGAGACTGATCTGGGAAATCCAGGAAAGCCAAGGAGGAAGGGCAAAATAAATATTTTAATACGTTGTAAAAGGAACCTATAAATGCAGAATTTCCAGAACAAATTTCAATTTTATTAATGCAAGGACATACAGACAAGAAATGTTCCACCTTTATTCTGAAAACTAAAATCACATTATTATTCCACTTCAGGTCTATAATGTTGAGCCTTTGATACATGGTGTAAATGGTTGACAGACTCCAAAAATTCCGACATTCTACACACACTCCAGTAAACCCAGATTCAAACACCAGGGAAAACTTCAAAAGAAATTTTAATCTGGAGTAGGTGGTTTCCAAGCGTTAACAAAAAGAAGTGTATTTAGGATTCCCCCAGCGGCTCAACAATGTGCAGCCAAGCCATACAGACCAGAGTGTCCCAGGTCTGATTCCTGCTCTGTACTGAGTTAACTAATCTCAGCCAGTGCAACGGCTGGATCATTACAATACCACAGATCTGAGGCATGAGAGGGAAGAAATAAAATAGCCAAAATTCCCCTTCACTGTTAACTATCTAGTATCTCTTGGTAGAAAGCGTGTGTTTGTGGTTACCAGGTGAAATTAAGATGAAGCTTGGCTAAGACTACCCTAGTGGTTGAATAGCCTATCAAGACTTACTGTGAAGCCTCATGTGTTAAGAATGGTCACTTGAAAATGGTACATAAGGGCAGTCAGCGCTCATAGACTGTACCCGAGAGAAAGTCCACATCTTCAAGAAAGGAAAGACAAAAACGGAAATAAAAAAAAAACATTTGAATAGAATGCAGACCTTGGGATAAATCTGCAACACAAAGATGGCTTTACCAGCCTTTCTGGTGCTGAAGCATTTGGAACATGTATTTAAACAGCAACAGTACATCAGAACAGAGACTACCACAGATCAATATATACAGTGTGAAGCAGGAGCATGCAAATAAGACAGAATTGTTTTGGTACTTAAAAACAGAATTGTCTCAAACTTTCAATAGATAATTTCGTCTAATATTTTAAAGCACTCCAAGCTTAACATGAGCAGTGTAATAAAAGAGGAACATTCATATGTATATATATATAAAAAAATAATTTTCCCAAAATCAGAAGGTTTACTGGCACTTGTAAAGAAATTATTTTCTTCCAAAGCATTGTTCTTTTGAAAATACCAAAGGATTTTATCTGCACACAGCATTTGGTATATGTTCTACAGCAAGCCACATATTAGAAACCATGTCCAGCACGAGCATTTCCTTGTGGTTACTCTCAGACAGGAATTATGGTGGCATATTTCTTGCATTTTCTTGACTGTAATTATATTATGAATAAATTACACAGTGATATGCATTGACAAACCGATTATGGAAACAACCTTGTTTTGTTGACAATTATCAGCCACAGAACCATTAGTGAAGGTGTGCTATATCAGCCACAGAACCATTAGTGAAGGTGTGCTATATCATTGTTGGTTTTAGGTTTGATTATTGTATTGATGATAACATTAGCAACATTTTCGAGCACACCTTGAAACAGAAGACTGTGAATGGAGCCTGTAAGCAAGCTGGACAGAGTCCACATCAATATGAAAATAAGGAGCGCTGGTCTCAGTTAGTTAGCTTAAGGAAGACAAAGGGTAAGATCTGACAGGAAACATCCCTGGATCCTTGGAGAAATAAAGAATAAAAAGTTATATTTTGGGTGATAGGAGGTTGGGCAGTTACTCAGACTAACTGGAAGTGGGTGGTTCTGGTCCACTTATGTTCACTGTGTATGTCAATAACTTGGATGTAGGCCCAGAGTTTATATGGCATCCAAATTTGCAGAAAAATAGGCATAGTAAATGGTCCTCAGGACCAAGAGAACTGCAAGAGGATATGATGATGGAATGGGCAAAAATATGGCAGACAGAATTCAGTGTCACGTGTGAAGTGGTACACTTTGGTTTTAAGTCAAAAGTAATTATTATACTTTGATTGAAGAAAAGCTGGATGATAAGGAAGAGCAGAGGGATTTGGAAGTTGAGGTTCACAAAATATTAAAAGTAGCTCCTCTAGTGAATAAGGCCATTAAATAAAGCTAACAGAACGCTGGGTTTTATAGCAAATGTAATAGAATGTAAAAGTTGAGACATAATTATGAAATCTTAGTGAGACCACATTTGGAGTATTGTATGCATGCCATAGAAAAAATGCTAAGGCAATGAAAGGTACAGTGCAGATTCACTAGGATGCTGGCTAGTATGAGAAAATACAAATACAATGCAGATAATGTTAGAACAGAGGAGATGAAGGGGCGATTTGATAGAGATGTTTAAAATCTTGTATGATTTTGAAGACAGACTTCCACTCATGGAGCTGTTTAGACAGGAGTATAGATATATTATTAAACATAAGAGAAAAAGACAGCAGCAGAAACTTGTTTATGCCAAGGATTGCGAGGCAGTGGAATGCAATACTGGAATTAGTGCATGGACCAAAGTCCATTTCAACATCTAAGAATAGGTTAGATAGGTGGTTAAAGGAAGTGGGAATGTAGGGATATGAGATCAGGGCAGGCATTGCAATAAGGACTACTTGTGTGGAAGATAAACACCAATATAGACTGGCAGGGTTGAATGGTCTCCCTGTGTAATTCTACATACATGGAAATGTAACCATTCAAGTACAGCCTGACTCACTTTTCAGAACGTGGGAAAGCTCCAAAATGATACAGATAATATCACAACCGTCAACACCTCTTTGTCCTTTTGTCTATGACATCTCTTGGCAATCTCCACCTATCACTGACCCTCTATCCAGCTCTACCTGTCCCACCCCCCTCCCTTTAAACCAGCTTATATTTCACCTCTTTCCTATTTTTCCTCAGTTCTGTTGAAGAGTCATACGGACTTGAAACGTTAACTGTATTCTTCTCTGCAGATGCTGTCAGACCTGCTGAGTTTTTCCAGGTATTTTTGTTTTTGATACTGATGGGTCTCTGTCATGAGTGTTAGAAAACCCTGATAAAATGGTAGTTGAAGTTTAATCAATATATCTGGTTGTTTCAATAATGTTTCACAAAATACATGAAAACTTGTCAGTATAGCTCAGTAATTCGGTGCAGCTATTGGTACATTATATGTTTTAGTGCAACTGGTGCAGTGTCAATACAGCACTGAAATTCATCATAGCTGTATTAGATCAATATTATATTTCCATACCTGAAAAGGTGCCAATATCTGAAGTAAGATTGAAACACTAATGAAATTAAATATAAATGAAATTACTAAATTTTATGAACCAATTTCACTTATTGCCAATCACTGAGCTGTAAGATATTTATTAGGAGACAATATCTTCAAAGTTATTATGTCTGATGAAGTCACCTAAATTGTCAGTGAGAAATTGGTAGCCAACTTAGAGAGGCTATTGTCCATTTTGGCCCATCACCCATCTGGCCTTGTTGTGTCAAAGTTAAATGAAAGACACATGTAAGAAGTGACCTGTACTCTATTTTTACAAAGTATGTGTTTGATGACTAACTAAGATCACGATAGAGTCTTTATCTTCAATTACGTTAACCGAAAGAACCTTTACCAATGCTCAAAGATCAGGATATCTAAAAAAAATGTTGCATGATTTTTGTCACTGTTGTTGAACTGATTTTGAATCTTTTTAAAACTGAAACTCAGGTGAAGCGCTAAGGGCCACAGTACAGCAAAAGTTGGAAAGAGAAAAAGCCTGGAGATTTTCAGAGGAAGAAGACAGAGAGAGGTATGGAATTCCAGTTTTGTGGTCCGGGGAAAGAATCAGTTAGAAGAGGCAGCATAACAAGTTAATTTCAACAGTAGTGATGTTAGAAAGGAAAAGTATTTTCCTCTTGCTGCCTTGGTCCAAACAATGCTTTCCCTATATAATTATTGCTCATCTGTTGGGACTAGGAGAATCAAACTGCGGAGATATGTTTTAATTTCAGTTTTGCTAATTTATATATTGGCCTATTCCAGGTGAGATCACACATCATTTCCTGAGCAAGAGATGAGCAAACTGGCCTCCAATTTTGTCACATTATTCAGAGCCAGTACTAGTAGACATGTGAAATCAGCAGACTAGGTATCCAACCTGCCCTTCCACCCTCCAAAGATGCACCTTGTCTCGGCCTCCGTAATTTACGATAGGAAATTTGAGATAAGAATCTGGTGGCTCAGTAGTGCAGCAGGGTCTGGCCTACACCTACATAGTGCTACCAGGCTGCACTCCAGTCCAGCGTCTTCAATGCAGTTGAATGGTCAAGTTCCACCCTCTATTGTTTTCCTCTGTTCTGACATTTGGTTACATGTGATTTACAACTCTTTACTTGTGAACAGTACTGGACCTGGCCAATCTGGTCAGTTGTAGCTAGCCCCACAAACAAGCAATGAGTTGAAAATCAGCCTGTACTTTCAACTCAAATCTAAAATACTTACACAAAGAACCTGCTACCAGAAAATAAACGAAACAGTTTGAAACCTGACGTTATTTGTGTGGCATGTGTTACTGCTGTGCTTGAAGCTCATGTTCTATGCAAGGATTTGCAGTTGAAGTTCATTAAAAATTAGGTCAGTTATCATAAACAAGTATTAATTAAAATGTTGCCCTTAAAATGACAAATGGTAAAATCAACAATGGCCATTTCCAAGTCTAACCTTCCATTATACCATTCCAATTCAAGCCCTCATATAGGGATCCTGACCCCACCTTTTTTTGACAAACTAAATGAATGACCAATTTACTCATTTTATGGGGAGGTTACAGATCTAGTGGCTAAGGGCGATGCCAATTATCTGGATTTCAGGAAGGCACTTAACAAATCCCCATGAAACAGACAGATTCACAAGCTATGACCACTGGACAGGTGGCAAATCATTAGGCTGCATTGAGGAATGACTGAAAGATGGAAAGCAAAGAGTGATACATGTTCCCTACCCTCCCCACCTTTTCCTGCCTCTGTACTTGCTTAAAACCGGTTACGTCTCTCAAATTTTTCCAGTTCTGATGACAGATCATCAACCTGAAATGTTAATTCTAGTTCTCTTTCCACAGATACTGCCAGATTCACTGAGTATTCCCAGCATTTTCTCTTTTTTTATTACACAGACAGCTTCACCAAAGCCAGATCCCACTTCAACATGTAGAAAAGATGCAGATGGAGGAAGCCCAAAGCAGGATGATTCCTGAACTTTGAGATCTGAGCTGTAGAGAAAGACTGTCTGCCCTGGATTTTCATAGGTATGGAGAACCTAGCTTCAGGAAAGGTCTTTTGTAGGGTGAGGATTAAATTTAACACAGTTTAATGTATGGAGAAATACCAGAAAATGAAGGCCTTTAAGCAAGAGGACATTAGGATTGTGGACTGAAGGTGTGATACAACAGAAATCCTGGATGAATTCTTGATGGGAAAGGCATGCAGAGCCAGAAACATGAGGAGGAAACTGTTGGGTAATTTGAATTAGTAGATGGGTCAGTACTAATACTCCTGCCAGAAACATCGTGCGTGTTTATTTAGTTATCAAGCAATCCTGCTTCATAGAAACTGAACGGAAGATAAAGAACTTCTCAGGGCATGTATGTGCGGTGTATATGTGCTTGTGTGCCTTTTTCTGTGTATTAGACAAACCTGAGATACAAACAAAAAAAGAGAAACACTCCCATATCTCAGTTGATAACCTGCACAAAGGCTTCATTCAACGAGTCATGTTATTACTTGCTACTGTTAAATCCCCCAAGTGCACACTGTTTGGTAACATACTGTAGAAGGGATAGGCTCAACAAGGAGACAAGCATGCACACATAAACAGGCATACAAACATAAGCACATATGGGCAATAAACAGTGATGCTGAAATCCCAGTAGCCAGGGGAATCTTTAACTCTTGTTAAGTTTGTATGGAGCAGAAATTTTAGAAAATTTCTTTGAATGGAGTCAATCTAAAAGTAGAATTCAGCATTTTTTAAAAATTCTTTCATGAAACATTGTTGGCATTGCTGGCAAAGCAAGCATTTGTTGCCTATCCCTAATTGCCACAACTGAGTAGCTTGCTAGTCCATTTCAGAGGGCAGTTAAGAGTCAACCACATTGCCGTGGATCTGGAGATATGTGTAGGCCCAAATGGATGGCTCTTTACAACAATCAATGATTGGTTTTATAATCACCATTACTGAGACTAGCTTTCAATTTCAGATTTATTAATTGAATTTAAATTCCACCAGCCATGGTGGGATTTGAACCTATGTCCCCAGAGCATTGACCTGGGCCTCCTGAATGTTAGTCCAATGACATTACCACTATGCACCATCTCCCCTATGTTTGCTAGAATGGGAGTATCAAGCTTCAGAGTAGCATCTTGACAATAGATTCTGCATTGTTAGGTTAAGGGCAGTCCCAGGTATTTTAAGCACAATGTGATAAGGAAATTTGGAGAAGGAATTCCAACAGCAAGCTCTGGTTAGACTCCATTGAGATTCTTTGCAGTTCTGGGTACTGCACCTCTGGAAGGATATATTGGCCATGAAGGAGTGCAGCGCAAATTCATCAGAATGTCACTGGGGCTAAAGTGGTTAAATTTAGAGACAGCCTAGGCTTGTATTCGCTTGGGTATAGAAGATTGAGAGGTGCATATAATTAAGGTGTTTCAGATGATTAAAGGATTTGATAGATGGAGTGAAACTATTTCCTCTGGTGGGGGAGTCTGGAACAAGGGGGGCTTAATGTAAAAATTAAAAGGTAGCTTCTTCTCGGGTGATGTCACAAAAGGTAATGGAAGTCTGGAACCTTTCCCATTTTGTTTGATAATTCAAAGTCAAGATAACAGGCGCCTTAATGTACAAATATACTGGGTAAACAGCTAGTCAGAACCAAGTTTGCTACGTGATTTCCACACATTAATTAATAAACATAGCTGGCACTGCAGGGCAAACACAAGGCAGAAACTAGTTGAGAGAGAGAGAAGGTTAGAGATCAAGTTATTCTATGTGACCCATAAACATTTCTTGACAATGACGCAGCATTGATGGGCCCATGAGTTAGCTGCCTGCTTGAACCTTTGCACAGGAAATGGTGCTGGTTAATTAAAAGAAAACATGGGAGAATTAAGAAAAACAAAACCTGAGAATTATACCGATGCAGTCTCTTTTGTATTTTACAGTTCACACTATCCATCTGGACAGTGTCTCATCTTCCACCCAGGCACGACTGATCATCCCTTCAATATGAACAATAACTCAGCAATTTCTGATCCCAGCTCTAATCGCCCCCAACCCCACCCCACCCCATAATTTTTTCTCTTATCCACATTCCATTGCTTTCTCCACTGTTTGGAGATATTTAATTCCACTTTCGCCTGTCACATGCCTGACCTGTACACAGTCTGAGCGCCCTACATTCTCTTTTCTGGCGACTGAACTCATTTGCTGCATTTTCTGAAAATTGCATATTTGTACCAATTCGTCTCCTCGCTTTGTTTTGCTCAGGCCTATAAAAGGGGCTTCCTCCTCTTGTCTGCATCAGTTTAGTTGAGGAGTTCCACCTAAATGTCAAGCTGCCTTTCTCTTTTCAGACACTCAGGGCGGGAATTTTCTGCACCCGCCCACTGCCGTGATCTTCCGGTCCCGCCGCAAGTCAATGGACTTCTGGCTGGGGGGGCCGCCTTACCCACGGCGGGTCCCACCCACAACGGGGCAGAAACATCCCGGCCTCAGTCACTCTCTGCGTATTTTCTTTGTATCTCATTTATTTGTTTTGGATCCAAATTGAATGTTTTTAAAAGCAGCAGTCCAGCTCTTCATATCCTGGAACTGATGTAGAAGCAAGACTTTCAGCGGATAGTATCGATTATTGTATTAAAATTTAAGTTCCTCTATCAAAACAATTGTTTAAAGAAAAAATTATAGAAGTTAAACAAAGGACAATGAGCTTTTATTGTCTCACAGATTTCAATACATCCCTAGAAAATCCTAACAAAGGAAATAGGTTCAATAAACTTAAAACCCAAACCTACACAAATATCGATTTACACATCTGAGCCATCTTAAATAGTTCATGGACATCTTGAACTGCTGTAGCCCAATAGAACTGGTGAAATATACATTTAACACCTCCCCCCCGCCCCCCCAAAACAAGTGACCTGCATATACAGAAAGCGAGGACAAAGATTATTTTCGGTAATGATTGTATTGTTTTGAACCATCTCTCTCACTGTAAGGTGTATAAAAATGTTGCCTTTCACCTGCAATGGTCAGCAGCATTAAAATGAATGACATTTGTAGTGTGCTGTTGTCAATTGCTTTGCCAAAGGTCACTGCCACCCTTTCTCCATAGTACTTTAAAAAGGAAGAAAGCTTATTTTTTTGGTGCCACATGGACTTGGTACAAAAGCTACAGCATGTAGAACAGTATTGGTGTGTTCAGATAAGTCTCCATTAAGATCAGGGAATGGTCTTTTCTTTCAAATATACAAAAAAACAAAAATGGTCAAAAGGAGTGAGGACATCAAAATGGAATAATAACACAGTATTCTGTCATTTAATCACCTCTGTGTACTCCTTTTATATTACAATGATACGATGTCCAACATCTTTACTCACAGGTTGTGAAATGTAGGCAGTGATAATGTTCCATTACAGTGTAAAAGAAGAGATCTCTTTCCTTTCAGTGCTGTAGTCTCCCTACATTGCACACTTAGAATCTTTTGTGCTTTATTTTATTAATTGATCATAATTTTTTTGCGTTCTATTCAATAATTCTGAAGTCAGTGTTAGTGTCCATCCATTCCTTCTACACAGGAACTGTAGGGATCCAGGAAAGCCACTGTACTTGAGAAGGAGGTTTTTCAAGTTCCCTTTTATTTTTGTTTTTCAGCTTCCTCCTGTACAAGGCATTTGATTCCTAGGATGTCACAGTCCTCACTTCAACAGTGAATGTGGAGAATAATCCTCAACATTACTGAGTTGAATTTTAAAAAACTTTTGCAATTAGTGGCCCAGGGCTAATTGCTGCATTGAAGTCTTTCTCATCAATTGCCTTCTAACACCTTGAAATCCAGGCAAGATTTGTGGCATTAGTAGCAAAAGATTATTCTGCTGATTCTTTGACAACCATTGGTGGTAGTTAGACAATTCCTAATATCTGCTTTCTTCTAGCTTGTCAAACTTTCCAACCTGGTCCGTATCCTAGTGTTCTAAAGATGTTTAGAACACTAAAGGTGCAAGATGACATTTTACAATGGGTCTGGGTGGGAGGATCTCCTACCAGTACTGTCCACACAGACATCTGCAAATAGGTTTTCACTGCCAACAGTGCAGGACAGTGCGCAGTCTCGGCCGAGCTTCAGTGGAGATGGAGCGAGGGATATTGTGGCCGTGTCACCCATTGTGTAAAAAAAGGGAAGCATTTCAGTTGTTCTCAAACAAGGAAAGGAGATCATCATTGCTGTTGTTTGGCATGTCTGGAGGCCCTAGGTAGGACAGCAGTTCATCTGGGTTTGTGATCTCTGGAAGAAGCTAGGAAACAAAAGGGAACAAAAATTTAAAAACAATTCTGATTTTATTCTTTTGCAACATATTAACTGAATTTGATGATTGAATTAAAACTATTTAAAATGACTCAGCAGAAAAAATACTAAACAAATTCCAGCCTAGAAATTAATGCCCAGGGTTGACAGCTTTGCAGAGACTTAAGAATAATAACATCCAAATCATTTTACAAGACTAAAGGACATGATCTTAATTTTTTTCCCTTATATTCTCAAACTTATCAGCCCAAATCTTCCAGTCAGTGTTCGGAGCCCTGTGTCCGCTGCTAGTCAGACAGAAAACTGACTTAAATGGTCACTTAAACAAGGTACTGTGACTCCTCAGCATCCATGGCTCTATACCCAGAAATCAGTCAGTTCCAGGGGATGTGAGGGAAGGGAGAAAATTGGCAGAAAATTAAAATGTTTTTTGAAACAAGCACAGTTGATGGAGTTTGATTATTGAAGGAATTTGGAATGCATTTCACACCTGTGGTGTTTTTTTCAGTGGTTGAAACAGATAATCATTGCCATGAATAGGACAAAGTGATTAATGTATCAAGAGTTTGTCACCTTCAACAGAAAAGGGGAAGAAGTGGACAAACACTGATTAACGGATGAACTGTTCTGGGATATGTTTTTAGACTATGGATGGCTGGCAAAGTGCAGACACATGGGGGAAAACTTTACACTCCCCAGGGTGGGTTGGCAGGCAGGCAGGGGTGGTAAAATTGGGTGTAATGCCATGGGTGCCATTCCTGGAGCCTACTTGCCTGCTCGCTTCCTCACTGCAATTTTATGCATGACAGCAGGAGGTGTTGGGTGACCCACTTAACCTTGGGCCAATCAATGGTCAGGTCATTACGGGCGATTGGCAGGAAAGGGCTGCAGGACCTTTACGGGCCCCCAGAACCTATCCTAAAACTCCCCCTCCACCTCCCAGGTTTCCCCTCCCCGCACTGGCCTGTGTACCCCAGTCCCCACCCCCTGCCCCCCCCCCACTGGGGCCTCGTACCTTGGTCCTGCTGAAAATGCCCCCCAACTTAACCTCTCCATCCGGTGAAGATCTCCATTGGGAACTGGATGCAGTTCCAGCAGTGACCACCCTTCCCAGTAGCGCTGCTGCAACTAGAGAGCTGCCAGCCATTTCAATGGCTGACCACTCTAGGAGGTGGGACTTCACCAGGTGGGGACACAAGTCTTGTCCTGAGGCAATTAATGCCCCTCCGTGCTTTAAATGGCAGTGGGGTCACCTGCTGGAGCGGGACGGGCTCACCACCAACTTTCTCACTGGGGAATGTAAATTTCAGCCCCTAATCCCGATTTTAACTCGGGGCAGAAATTGGGCTGAAGTTGGCTGCCAATCATCTTGTGAAGTTCAGGCAATTTTAACTCCAAGGCTTCATCGGTATGACAGTTATCTGCCTGAAGCTGGTAAGTAGGAGTGTAATGTTAGGAGGCAAAGGAACAAAAAAATGGTCCCTGGCATTTGGGTAAGCCAAATGGTCCCTGGCATTTGATGCAGCACAGAGAGGGGTTTTGGCAGGGTCTTGTGATTGGGCAAATAATGGAGGGTGGTGCTAAACTGTATGGTCTAAAAGAGTACACCCAACCCCACAAGGTAAGTTTAAAAAGCTTAACTGTTTTAGCCCAGACTGCACTGGCCACTGGTTAGAATACCACCCTGATCCTGATAACTCATTGAAGTTTGATCTGCATTTTCAAACAAGGATCCACCGCCTACTAGCAGGTGGCTTTCTAGCGTGCTCAGAAGAGTAGGTTAACTAGCGGAGATTGGGCATCAGCGACTTAGTCACCAAAGTAATTTTAACTGACTGCCCTCCCAGTTTTCTACTGGGTAGGCAGGTTAATATTGGCCCTATAGTTCTCAGCTGCCATCCTCTGTATCATTTTCATTTCAGCACGAGTAAGCTTCACGGAGATTAAACAGCAGCTCCAATAATTACAAAACGCACAACAATGTACATTTCTCTATTTTGTCAGTACGATGACAATATTTACATTTCTTTGGCAAAAAACATGCAAAGAATTTAGCTTAAACATCTTCACTGAGGGACAGCCACTTTCTTTTTCACTGCAACAGTACCATAGAACACTTCTTGTAATTGGTTTCAAATCCAACTTCATTCAATACTAATAATTTATTGCACATACCACTGTGAATTGTCCAGGAAATGTTTACATGATCCCAACTTTTCTGAAAACTACTCACCAATGATATACTTTGCTCCTATAAAACTACTTCACAGTTAATGATTTTTAAACCCAGCACTTTATCCCCTTTCCTCTTTCTTAGGAACTGGGCAAAGCCATTCAGTCCCTGAAATCTGTTCTATGATTCGTTTAGATCATGGCTGATCTGTACCTCAACTCCATTTTTGCTCCTTATATCTCACTCAACAAAATTTCTCTCTTTCGGTTTTGAAATTTTCAGTTGACCCCCAGCTTTTCCAGCAACAGAGTTCCAGATTTCCACTACCTTTTGTGTGAAGAAGTGCTTCCTGACGTCACTCCTGAAATCACTATGCTTCTTTGTTCTGGACTTGCCCTACCAGAGGAAATGGTTTCTCTCTATCTAACCCATCAACTCCTTCAGTCATTCTAAACACATTAATTACCTCTTAATTTTCTATACATCAGGAAATGCAAGCCTAACTGGTGAGACATGTCCTCAGAGTTTAACACTTTAATCCCCAGCGTTGCTCTGGTGAATCTCTGCTGCACCTCCTTCGAAGCTAAAATAGCTTTCTGAGGTGTGGTGCCCAGAACTGAATGCAGTACTTCACATGGGATCTAACCCGGGCTTTATATAACCGTTATGTCCCTTGAAGTAAAGAACTTTAGTAGCTTTTTAATTTTTTTTTTGTACATGCCCACTTCCTTTGTGTATATAGATGCTAAATCTCTCTGATCTTACACAGTTCCTACTTTCTCATCATTTAAAAAATACTCTGAATTACTTTCTTAGACCCAAAGTGGATGAAGACACATTTCTCCACATTGACCTCCACTCATTTAACTCCATCAACTTTCCATTGTAATTTTCCACTCCCCCCCTACACTATTTACTGTGCTACCCTACCTAACCGAGTATTGTCAGCAAACTTGCATACATGGCTCTCTATTTCTTTGTCTAAGTCCATGGCCGGGATTTTCCGTGCCCGCTGGCATTGGGCGTGTTCGGTGACGTGAAACCAGTTTGCGATCATCCGCTCAGCCTGCCAACAGCGGGCCACATTCTCCACCATCGGACGTCAGGAACCTCATTGTAATACGTCAGCATATTATAAGGCCAGCCCGCCAGACTCACCCCCCACCCCGCTGGATCATCCGTCCACATCGTAGGGAAGACACGCTGACGCGTTTCGCAACAGCACTTATGCGATGTGCACCTGACGGCCTGCACTTCACTTGGGACTTCAAGGTTTGGTTGCCTTCCTTGCTTCAGTCAGCACTAACAGTCAGCAGCGCCCAGACTTCACAGGCAGTACCACATCACTTTTAGGGGGCTCACGGGTAGGTCTCTACCCACCAGATCGTCATATGTGGGTGGCTTTTCAATGCCTGCTGGGCAAGGTCTTGCTTGGGGAAGACATCTCCCTGCAGTAGTCATGGGCTGGAAGCACTGAGTTGTGTTCGCACGGCTGTACTTTGAATATGGCGTCCAGCGTGATGAAGCGGCGAGGTGATGGTGTGGTGGGCAAATGAGAGCCCGCCCATCATGGAAAAGGTATGTTTCCTGGGAATGCATGAGTATTGCAACGAGTTTGGACGATACGGCATGAAAACCCGCCATCGGCCGGTGGGTAAAATGAGATAATGAGTATGCACTCAAATTGTCAGTCGTGTCCCTTGGGGATCCGTATTGGGGCCTCAGCTTTTCACTATATTATACATAGTGCAAATCTGGGACAATTCCGCCCAATGCATAAATATAGTGAAAAGCTGAGGCCCTAATCTGGATCCCCAAGGGACACTACTGACAATTTGAGTGCATAGTCATTATCTCTACTCTCTGTCTCCTACTCCCTAATAAATTCCCTATCTATGTCAGTAGGTTACCTCCATTGGATGGATTCTCATTTTTGTTCAAGAACATAATGTTTCTGAAAACTCTTGCAAATACACTGAAGAAATTTGTTGCCTTTGGGGCTCATGCTGTTCTACTCCCTGACTATGTGAAAATTCGAGTCTCTCTTATTATAACCACTCTGCCTTTGCAACAAGCCTTTTCTTGAAAATGTCCATTTTCTGCTGTACCTGAATGGGTGCCAAGTGGACATTCTTTTTGTATGAACCTAAACAGGATTGACAGACTATTCAACTGTGATTTTTCTCTTGCTTAGTTTCTGGGCACTGAAACCAGTTGTAGCATAGTCCTCGTCCCGATCGATTACAATAGCTAAGGGCTTCATTTTCAATTGGGGATCGGGAACCCAACAACTGGAGCATTTCCGGGTCCTGACCCTGGCTGGCTCACTGATGTGACATGTTTTTTAAAATGCAGATCCCGTATTTAGGCTGGAGGTGAGCTCAGCATCGCCAGGAGGCAGGAACTGACTCCGAAGTGCAATCCTCAAAGGCAAACGATAGCTATTACTGGGCTTGCCATTGCCTTGCAGAATAAAGGAGGCAGAAGATCATAGGGCTAGCAGCCTCATGGTGTAGACAAGTGGCCAAACAGTCAATGAAAAAGCACTAACCCGCTCCGTGTTTCAGCAGAAACAGCACTAAATGGCTCCCTGCATTGGTCTAACGTGCAACATACTGTTGCGTTTTCCTGATCTGCAATTTGAAAACCATCTTCTGGCCCTCCTCAGCCTGTTAATATGCTCTTCCAGGATCTTAACGGGCAGTTAACAGAGGTGTGCAGGTTGGTGGCTCTACCACCCTTGCCCAATCTTTGAAAATTGCAGTCCATTCCTGAGGCATTGGAAGACTGACACACCATCCAGGGGCGCTTTTTCAAAGCACGGCCGCACCCAACCTCGCCCCCACAGCTGATTGAAAATCAAGCCCCATGAATGAAATCAGGGTCCACATCACGTGGAGTTGTGATTGGTGAAATATCTATTGCCAGTTAATTTTACAGAGATGTTTTTGTGTAAGATTTTTCAGGACAAAAATCTGTCAAAGCTATGGATTGGTACAGGTTCCTTTAGAGAACTGTGGAAATGCCCAATCTTACTGAAACCACAATTCCAAGATAAAGTCTGAAGGGGTTGGATAGATTCACTGTATAAAGAATTCATGACCATTCAGTTAGAAATTAAGATAAAGCCAATATTCCTGTTACGTGAATAGTCCTGTGGTTACTATTCACTTAAAGGAAGCTGAGAGTACATGAAGAGATGGTTAAAAAAAAAATGCCACACTTACTTCCAGAGAAGGTTCTGGAACATCAGCTGCTCCTTGGCCACTTGCCTGACCTTCCATAACTGAAGATGGGTTGAAAGACAATTCGCTATGTGAATGAGCACCAGCGCCTGCCTGCTGCAGTTGCCGTGGGTGCTGGGAGGGGCTTCTGTGGTGCAGTGACTGCCCCGGCTGTGTGCCAAGGTGAGAGGCATGGACTCCTTGCTGCAGAGTAGTGTGAGATTGATCCATTGTTCCAGAATGAGGAATCTATTGACAAAAGATAAAAATAGAATGGGATCAAACAATGGGACAACCATAAGCATGCAAACCTTTTCTAGGCCACATATACAGATATATACATATATATTATATATATCTATATTACAGTTGTCAACATACTTCAAAATTCCATCAAGCTTCCTCCATTATAAACCCCATGGATTACAACTGTCATTACACTGTTTGTGGGTTAATTTACCCTTGAGAATCATTAACATGGGAGTTGCAGTTTACATGCTTAGAAAATGCTACAAACATTACAAGTGAATGGGAGGTGGAAGTGTAAGTTCAAAAATGTATTACAGTAAAAATGAGAGTCACAGCAGACACACCAATGTTATATTACTAGAAATGGATAGGGTGGGGACACATTATGCCCACAATGACATCAGATAGATAGGACGTGTGTGACAATCTCCAGGGTTGTATAGGGCACTGATACTCACTATGAGGCTCACACATTTAAGAAGTCTGACTGGGCTGAGGTATTGTAGCGGTAGGTGTGCCGAGTTCAGTGCCTTCAGCACTGAGAGGTAAGGAAAAGAAACTCAAACAAACCATCTCGTTAACTTCACCACACTCCAAATGCTCTCTGGTTCACCTTTATCTCCTTTCTCTGGTGATATTTTATTAAGATATCAGAGGCCCGATTCCTCAAACAAGGAGAGATTATCACAAGGAGCGGTGGCCAAGAAATCATGGGCCCACAGCCTGTGATTGTTCACTATTAACTAAGTAATCTGAAAATCAAGGGTTACAAGCTCATAATATTCCAACCAGCACTCCCTGCAAACTTTACTGCTTGTTCTTTTTGGGGTTACAATGCCTGTTTTAGAGCACGACATGGGAGGTCAGGTTCCAATTAATCTTGTATGTTGTCAAATGTTGAAAAAAAAGTCACTGTTTTATGGTTATTTCCAAAATATAGAAAAAAATGTTTGACCATTATTCCCATTAGAGGTGCTGATTCAGGGGAATGAATTGTACAGTGAATTAGACAGGAAATCTTTCACACTGGAATCAAACATAACCATAAATGATAGAATAAAACTCTAATCTGACTGGTGTAAGTATCCTATGGGCAGTTCCTAATTGACGTGGAGGAGGTGGTGGCATAGTGGTATTGTCACTGAACTAGTATTCCAGAGACCCAGGGTAATGCTCTGGGGACCTGGGTTTGAATCCCACCACAGCAGATGGTGAGATCTGAATGCAATAAAAATCTGGAATTAAAAGTCTGATGATGACCACAAAACCATTGTTGTAAAAACCCACCAGGTTCACTAACGTCTTTTAGGGAAGGAAATCTGCTGTCCATACCTGGTCTGGCCTACATGTGACTCCAGACCCACAGCAATGTGGCTGTCTCTTAAATGCCCTCTGAACAAGGGCATTTAGGAATGGGGTGATAAATGCTGGCCTAGCCCACGTCCCATGAAAGAATAGAAAAATCAAACATGGCCATAAATGATAGAATAAAACTCTCCTCTGACTGGTGCAGGGATTGGCATGGAGCCCCCAAAACAAATCTTGTCGCTGATTTTGCATTAATTTGACAAACTCATTCAGATGATAAAGTAATGATATTAATACCAGAAGATATTTATTTTCTTCTAAGGTTGGAGCTGAGGAAGGAAGAGGCAACTCTACTCTTTCTAATCTATTCTGTTCCTAACCTCAGAATGCTGAATGTTGGCACTGCTATCTGAAATGGAAAATTTTCCCTTCATTAGCACCAAGATCCCTCTTGTGATGAGCATAAGATTCACAATAAAAAAGAACCTAGTTAGTTGTTATGATCCCCAGCTGAGATTACCACTGGACAAGCCTGATCCCAGGGTGGAACCCGGCCTGAAAGATACTAACTTTTATTTGTTTGTTTAAACATGTGGAGAGTAGCTACTGAACAGAGTCACAGGAGTCAGCTGATGAACGTTTTACAAAAGAATAAAACATTTATTCAACAAGAAAAGATGAACTATATTACAATACTCCTTCACCCACAACTATACCTCTACAGATATACACAGATTTGTAAGGATAACACAAGTCACAAAAGCCACCTTATACTTTAAAGTACACAGTAAGTACCCAATCCATGTAAACCTATGGCACCCTGTGGTCAGACATATCACACTCTGACCTCAAGTGGCAGATGCCACCTCAACCAGATGCTATGGATCTCAACTCCACCCAGACGCTTGTCACACCGTGAGCTAACCAGTCTCACTGAATTCCATCCTTCACACGAGGGTTTCCAATCTCCACTCTCTAAGACCTCACCTTGGAATCTTTTCCCAAACTGACGTTTTCACTCAGATGCCTTCCACAAGGGTTCACCTCTAGGGTTTTGAACTCTCCTTCTAATGTTCCTCTTCCCTGGGTCACCACATGCATTCAAGCTGTCTTTCATGCACTCTCTCTCACCAACTCAGCCTTAACAGTACACCATTGCTTCCATAGCAAAGAATCAGTCGTCTCTTTGAACCTTCTTACAAGCTGTTCTCACTTTAAATCTGAAGCTTGGAGCCTTTCTCTCTGCCCCTCACTCTTAACTTCACTTAACAGGACCCTTTCCCAGCTTCCTGTCCTTCTTTTGACTACAAGGTCTCCTTTGAACTTTCCCCTCTTCCACTCCCTTGGATTTTTGGGGTTTTTCTTTAGCTTGGGACTTCTATTTGTCTGCTTTGCTGCAGCAACTCCAAAACCAGCTGAACTGCAACAGCTTTCAAACCAAACTGCTGTCTTCTTCTGTGTGTATGTCTGTGGGAGGAACTTGCCTAAGTGGCCCCCTAGGCAACAGCACTGTTTTTCTACTCTTGTGTATTTACCTTTACTTTACAGCAGTCATAAACTCCTTATTAGAAATGCAAGCAGCCTTTTAAAGTGAAACTAAAACTCCATTTGACCTCCCTTAACACAGATACAGAAATACAAATCAAACTTAAACTTTAAAGCTAAAACTCATTCCAAACACCCACAAATATAAATATAACACTTAAACAATCTCTATTTCTTAATGTTAGTTGTTTCAGTAAGATAGGGGCACACCATTCGCTAATTTTGGAGATTAAATCCAAGATCAGATTGCAGTGGGAAGTAAAAAACAATTGGGGAGCTTCAAACCCAGACTGTAGATCCCTGACCACACTGTAAATCAAATCTTCAACAGTTTGGGTTCCGACTCTTGACTTCAGGCAACCTTCTAATGCCATGATGTCAAAATGTCACAGGCTTGAAAACCAGCTAGAGAAAAAGGAAGAATGATTGGATTTTGAGGAGCAGCTGTATTGGGTATATTATTATATATTGCATTTATTCTGTAGTAACAAACTCAGTGTTTATTCTTCCACCTGAAGCTGCTGGATACTCACCCCATCAGATACAGTGAGTGAGATTTTAACTCAATCAAAACCTATTCACTTACACAGCGGCTAGCTTGTCCTGAAGCCATTTAATGGCCGGTGTCGTTAATTGGCTTGAGGTGGGACCTCCACCTGCAGTTCTCCTGTCCCAGCAGTGCCACCGAGAGCACTGGCCACTACTGGGACTACAGTGAGTCCCCTGAAGAAGGGGCGTCAGGGAGTCTGGAACAAGCACAGAGTGACCATTAATTGGGCATTTAAAGGTCTGAATTGGCCGATGGGTGAGGGGCTCACTGATGCCTCATCTGGGGTTGGGCATGTGATGGGCATAGCCCTGCTGCCATGATGCCCAATTTTATGTACCCACTGCCACCCCCCCCTCCCCCCACCCAGCCTCCCTGCCTCCAGGGTCTGTAAAATTCAGCCGAGAGCGGTATGTGCAAACAATTTGAACCTCTTATTAAGAGACACATTTCCTACTGACCTACAGTGTAAATGATTTGTTACTGTTCTTGCTCGTTGACCCTCTGTCAGAATGCCAAATACAGATTTTGCTGAATGAGGTGTCAGATACAGCTGTAACAGAGACAGTAGAAAGCAACAATCTGAGGCGAATGTTGCAAGCTCAATTTTCCTTGGAAATCTTTTTTTATTATTTTTCCTGGGATGTGGGTGTTGCTGGCAGCGCCAGCGTACATTGGCTAATTCCTAATTACTCTTGAAAAGGTGGTGGTGAGTCACCTTCTTGAACTGCTGCAGTCCATGTGTTGTAGGAACACCCACAGTGCTGTTAGGAAGGAGTTCCAGGATTTTGCAGGAACGATTATATAGTTCCAAGTCAGGATGGTGTGTACTTTGATAGGAACCTTGCAGGTCATGGTGCCCTGCTATCTGCTGCCCTTATCCTTCTAGATGGTAGATATCTTGGGTTTGGATGGTGCTTTTGCAGGAGGCTTGGCAAGTTGCTGCAGTGCATCTTGTAGATGGTACACACTGCTGCCATTATGCACCAGTGATGGAGGGAGTGAATATTTAAGATGGTGGATGGGGTGCCAATCAAGCAGGCTGCTTTGTCCTGGATGGTGTCGAGCTTCTTGAGTATTGGAGCTGCACTCATCCAGGCAAGTGGAGAGTATTCTATCACACTCCTGACTTGTGCCTTGTAGATGGTGGACAGGCTTTGGGGAGTCAGGAGGTGAGTTACTTCCTGCAGGATTCCCAGCCTCTGACCTGCTCTTGTAGCCACAGTATTTATATGGCTGGTCCAGTTCAGTTTCTGGTCAATGGTAACCCCAAGATGCTGAAGATGGGAGATTCAGCAATGGTAATGCCATTGAACATCAAGGGAGATGGTTAGATTCTCTCTTGTTGGAGATGGCCATTGCCTGGCACTTGTGTGGCATGGATGTCAATAGCAAGGTCAGAGGCATAGGTTAATTGCTATCTTCTGCATAGCAACAGCCAGCTAGAAACAGCCATGTTAGGACTGTTACCAAACATTATTTCAAGATTAATAGTCTTGTGATAGAGATTAAAGTTATCTTTTGCTGAGGAGCATATTAGATTTTTGGAATAGATTTTATGATTGGTTTTGGCCAATTAATAGAAAACATAGAACCTAGGAGCAGGAGTAGGCCATTCGGCCCTTCGAGCCTACTCTGCCATTCATATGATCATGGCTGATCATCCAACTCAATAGCTCGCTCCGCTTTCTCCCCATACCCTCTGATCCCTTTCGCCCCAAGAGCTATATCTAACTCCTTCTTGAAAACATACAATGTTTTGGTCTCAACTACTTTCTGTGGTAACATATTCCACAGGCTCACCACTCTCTGAGTGAAGAAATTTCTCCTCATCTCAGTCCTAAATGGTCTACCCCATATCCTCAGACTGTGACCCCTGGTTCTGGACTCCCCCACCATCGGGAATATCCTTCCTGCATCTACTCTGTCTAGTCCTGTTAGAATTTTATAGGTTTCTATGAGATCCCCCCTTATTCTTCTGAACTCCAGCGAATATAATCCTAATCGACTCAATCTCTCCTCAAACGTCAGTCCCGCCATCCCAGGAATCAGTCGGGCAAACCTTCGCAGCACTCCCTCTATAGCAAGTACATCTTTCCTCAGATAAGGAGACCAAAACTGCACACAATATTCCAGATGTGGTCTCACCAAGGCCCTGTACAATTGCAGCAAGACATCCCTGTTCCTGTACTCGAATCCTCTGGCTATGAAGATTCTAGTCTATGAAAGTCACAGACTAGAATCATAGAGTGGTTACACCACAGAAGGAGGCCATTCGGCCCATTGTGGCTGTGCCGGCTCACTGCAAGATCAGTTCACCTCAGTGCCACCTGACTGCCTTTTCCCTATGGCTTTGAAAATTTTTTCTCTTCAGATAATTATCCAATTCTCTTGAAACCACAACTGAATCTGGCTCCACCACACTCTCAGGCAGTGTATTCCAGATCCTATTCGCTGATTAAAAGAGTACCTGGGTGATTCATGTACCACTCCAAGACACACAACAACCTTCAGCACAGCACACGCAGGCCAGGTCTGGATAGCCGGCTGATGTTTGACATCCCTGTTCTAGACACATAATTCCTTCCCCCTCTGGCAAACTCCTAATGACTGGCTCACACAATGTAACTGAAGCAGAGTTCCCAAAATAAGACAAGGTAGGCACATTAATGGCTAATAACACACCACTTGAGTAACAGCCGATTGGAGATCCAGCCCTGTGTCTCTCCACATGTGCGTTCACATGTGTTGCATTCACGAGGCAACACGACAGATTCCAGTGGAACTGGTTGCAGGATGTTGAGCTGCTAGTATCCTGAATCAGCCATCTTATGCTGTGAACAGGTCAAATTGCTCAGAATTGACTACACTTCTGGTCATGGACCTTTTAAAATTTTTTTTATTCATTCATGGGATGTGGGCTTCACTGGCTGGGCCAACATTTATTGCCCATCCCTAGTTGCCCTTGAGAAGGTGGTGGTGAGCTGCCTTCTTGAACCGCTGCAGTCCATGTGGTGTAGGTACACCTACAGTGCTGTTAGGAAGGGAGTTCCAGGATTTTGACCCAGTGACAGTGAAGGAACGGCGATATATTTCCAAGTCAGGATAGTGAGTGACTTGGAGGGGAACTTCCAGATGTTCCCATCTATCTGCTGCCCTTATCCTTCTAGATGGTAGTGGTCGTGGGTTTGGAAGGTACTGTCTAAGGAGCCTTGGTGAATTCCTGCAGTGCATCTTGTAGATGCTACACATCCACTGCTGCTACTGTCGGTGGTGAAGGGAGTGACTGTTTTTGGATGTGGTGCCAATCAAGTGGACTGCATTGTCCTGGATGGTGTCAAGCTTCTTGAGTGTCGTGGGAGCTGAACTCATCCAGGCAAATGGGGAGTATTCCATCACGCTCCTGACTTGTACCTTGTAGATGGTGGACAGGCTTTGGGGAGTCAGGAGGTGAGCAGGTTATTGCTAAGCAAATGCCGCTTGATAGCACTGTTGATGACCCCTTCCATTGCTTTACTGATGGTGGAGAGTAGACTGATGGGGCGGTAATTGGCCGGATTGGATTTGTCCTGCTTTTTGTGTACAGGACATACCTGGGCAATTTTCCACATAACCGGGTAGATGCCAGTGTTGTAGCTGTACTGGAACAGCTTGGCTAGGGGCATGGCAAGTTCTGGAGCACAAGACTTCAATACTATTGCCGGAATATTGTCAGGGCCCATAGCCTTTGCAGTATCCAGTGCCTTCAGCCGTTTCTTGATATCACGTGGAGTAAATCGAATTGGCTGAAGACTGGCATCTGAACAAACCTACAGGCCAAAAAGAATTCAGCCAAAGCAGTGAAATGCATTTACATATTTCCACCCACACACCTCTGGAAGTATGTACAACAACTTGTTTATGTTGTCAGCTATCTTCTAAACGAAGATATAAACTAACAAGACTATTAGAATTTGGCTGCTTTCTTAAACCATGAGATTAAAATTATTTTGATAAACTTCATGTTGACATTAATGAGATTTGATATTCTCCAAATTGAGAAGGTTAATTGCGAATACCACATGAAACTAATATGAATTTTAACATGGATGAGCAGGAGGAAATTTAAATAGACTGAAATTTAGAACACTCCCACACGTTATCGGTCCCCCTCTGCACCATCCCTCCTCCCTGCTCCCAGCACATCAGTAAGCAAAAATTTCCCCCTTGGTCTCTGGTGCAGTGGATTGCTTCATTGTTTTTGTAAGGTAACTGCTCAGCTCCCTCTATGACTAATTGAGGACACAGCAACTGATACAAGAAACATTCCAAGATACAAAGCCTTACCTGATCTGGCATGGAGTGCCCGAGGGGCTTGTCAGGAGTCATATTTGAGATGTCTGGTGGGTAGGGCATAGGTGGTCCATGAATAAACTCATTAATGGATGTGTTGGTAGGATTGCCATGGGGGAAATCAGGAAAGTTCCCCTGCCCGGAATAAACAGAATCTGTTGAAAATAAAAGCAGTATTGTCACCAGGTTTCAGTGTATTACACTGACAGGGAGAAAACACACACTTAACCAAATACACCTTAATGTTCATTCATCCCTCAAACTGTTCCTGCCCCAATGATGGGCCTGTATCAACCAGCACTTTGTCTAGTGTTAAACAATTCAAGATACATCTCCAAACAGCATACAAATCTAAGGGGAGGTAAATGACCTATGTCAAAATAGATCAAAACCATATCGGCAGCTGATATTTCAACGTGCCGGTTTTTACTTTCCAGTGAACTGCAAAATATTGCCAAGATTTTTAAATTTCAAACCAAGTGAAAGCGACAGCAAGACCAGGAATGAGTCTCCAAATAGAGTTTGAGCTATCTTTCTGTGAACTTCAGTGAAAAGATCACGTGCGGCGAAAAATCAGCTACTGATGTGACACGAGCCCATTTTGCGCGTCCGTCGTGGACCAGTTTCATCCCCTATATTTGTATTCCTGGTGCTTTTTACAGTCCACGATAACAGCATGAACATTTCACACCTTGTGTGATACCGTATTGAATTCCTGGAATGTGTTTAAACAATCTAATAGGTAACCATCGGTCCTTGATTTTACATTCGCAGTCTTGACTTAACTGTTAACAGGAGATGTTGGACATTATCACAAAGAGGTAAGTCTTTACATGGAACCTGATATTCCCCATTCAGGGATTTTTCTATGTTAGGTATTCTTCTGGGATGCCCTAAGCAGAGGCTTAGCAAGGCAGATTAACTAGGTACCATGTCACTAATTGGTTACACAATATCACTTAGTGTGGCCCCCAAACATGTACTTGTCCTCTAAAAACAAAAAACTACTGCGGATGCTGGAAATCCAAAACAAAAACAGAATTACCTGGAAAAACTCAGCAGGTCTGGCAGCATCGGCGGAGAAGAAAAGAGTTGACGTTTCGAGTCCTCATGACCCTTCAGCAGAACTGAGTAAAGTTAGGAGAGGGGTGAAATATAAGTTGTTTAAGGTGTTGGGTGGGGGGGTGGGTGGGGTTTGGGTGGAGTGGGGGAGAGAAGTTGTGGGGGGGTGGTTGTAGGGATAAGCAAGCAGTGATAGGAGCAGATAATCAAAAGATGTCACAGACAAAAGGACAAAGAGGTGTTGAAGGTGGTGATATTATCTAAGAAAATGTGCTAATTAAGAATGGATGGCAGGATACTCAAGGTACAGCTCTAGTGGGGGTGGGGTGGAAAGACTCACAGGATATTACAGTTATAGATTTAAAAATAATGGAAATAGGTAGGAAAAGAAAAATCTATATAAATTATTGGAAAAAACAAAAGGGAGGGGGAAGAAATGGAAAGGGGGTAGGGATGGGGGAGGGAGTTCAAGATCTAAAGTTGTTGAATTCAATATTCAGTCCGGAAGGCTGTAAAATGCCTAGTCGGAAGATGAGGTGCTGTTCCTCCAGTTTGCATTGGGCTTCACTGGAACAATGCAGCAAGCCAAGGACAGACATGTGGGCAAGAGAACAGGGTGGAGTGTTAAAATGGCAAGCAACAGGGAGGTTTGGGTCTTTCTTGCGAGTTAACGTTTCAGATCAATGACCTTTCATTAGAACAGGTTCACTGAAAGATCATCAACCTGAAACGTTAACTCTGTTCCTCTCCACAGATGCTGCCTGACCCGCTGAGTTTTTCCAGCGTTTTTTGTTCAGTCCTTTTACATTTTAAAAAAATCTTATTTACTGGTTTGTTTTTATAAAATTTGAAGAGAGTTGTGTCCCTTGGTGCTTGGTAGTTCCTCAAACAGAACACCAAGATAACTTATATCACTAACTTGAGATGTCTGCAAATTAATGGAAATACCGATGAATATGGTGAGACTGAGGTACTACTCACCTAAGTAGCTCACAAGGACATAAAGCTTGGACACTCATGTCAGAACTGATTAACGGCCTCAACATGAGCAGTTGTACAATGTGTACGTCTCCTTTACCTATAATTTACCTACAACGTTCAGCACCTCAGACACTGAAACAGTCCATGTCCATGTGCAGCAAGACCTGGACAACATTCAGGCTTGGGCTGACAAGTGGCAAGTAACATTTGCGCCACACAAGTACCAAGCAATGACCATCTTCAACAAAAAAGAGTCTAACCATCTCCCTTTGACATTCAAAGGCATTACCATCGCTGAATCTCCAACTATCAACATCCTGGCGGTTACCATTGACCAGAAACTGAACTGAACCAGTCATATAAATACTGTGGCTACAAGAGCAGGTCAGAGGCTGGGAATTCTCAGGCAAGTAACTCACCTCCTGACTCCCCAAAGCCTGTCCACCATCTATAAGTCACAAGTCAGGAGTGTGAAGGAATACTCCCCACTTGCCTGGATGAGTGCAGCTTGACTCCATCCGGGACAAAGCAGCCCTCTTGATTGCCACCCCGTCCACCACCTTCAATATTCACTCCCTCCAGCACTGATGCATTGTGACAGCAGTGTGTACCATCTACAAGATACACTGCAGCAATTCGCCAAGGTTCCTTCGACAGCACCTTCCAAAACCACGACCTCTACCACCAAGAAAGGCAAGGGTATCAGACACATGGGAACACCACCACCTGCAAGTTCCCTTCCAAGCCACTCACCATCCTGACTTGGAAATATATCGGCCGTTCCTCCACTGTCACTGGGTCAAAATTCTGGAACTCCCTCCCTAACAGCACTGTGGGTTTACCTACACCACATGGACTGCAGCGATTCAAGAAGGCAGCTCAAGGGCAGTTAAGGATGGGCAATAAATGCTGGTCTAGCCAGCGACGCCCACATCCCGTGAAAGATTTTAAAAATCTCCCTTGTATTTTGGACAGTCCTACGATGGAGCTTCTCCTACCTGACCAGGCTATTTCTGTGGCGTAACCTTGTCTTTAATCTTTCAAAAAAACTGATTGAAGTAATAGCTGCAAGTGCACATCTCATCACGTGTTCTACCAACGTGCCTGGTGTGGGAAGACAGGTGCAGCTATGATTCTGACAAGAGTGAAGGACAAATAAAGGTGCACATTCCCTGTTCTCAAACACAGAGCCAAGCCTCCAGGGGTTACAGACAAGCAGGAAATGCTGCTTGACACTATTCCAGGAGTGAAACTTCATAGAGAGAACCTTATCTGGGGAAGAGACATTCATCATCTAAAACAAACAGGGACAAAGAGGTGTTGTCACAGAACTCAATTTTCCTCGGTTTGGGCTGATGCCAGGAATTTGCTTGCAATAGAAGGCAAAAGGGAAGGGTGGAGATAGGAAAAAAGGGCAGGAACTGAGCTGCGTACCAGAAGCAACACTGGGTAGGGAGTTAAAATGTTTAAAATCTCGAACCGGAACCCAACCTACTCACTTCTCTCTTAATAGAAATCACCCCCGCCCCGCTCCCAGGTGGCAGGTACCTGATTTAAATGTTTTAATGAAGCTATGTGTCTCAGATTTCATCTCTTTTACAGCTTTAACACTGGCCAATGGGGTTTCCCAGGCCCCAGGAAACCTGACAGCTAAAGAGACATGAGAACTGCTGCATGAAAGAGGTAAGTGCTTTTCTGGCACTGCCTGTGAACCCAGAAGAGCAGGAGTGCTTTTTGTTAAAATTCGTTCATGGGATGTGAGCATCACTGGCTAGGCCAACGTTTATTGCACGCCCCTAAATGCCCTCTGAGTAAGGGCAACTAAGAGCCAACCACATTACTGTGGGTCTGGAGTCACATATAGGCCAGACCAGGTAAGGGCAGCAGATTTCCTTCCCTAAAGGACATTAGTGAACCAGATGGGTCTTTGTGACAATCAGCAATGGTTTCATGGCAATCATCAAATTCCAGATTTTGATTGAATTCAAATTTTACCATGGTGGGATTTGAACCCAGGTCCCCAAAGTATTGATAGTGACAATACCACTATGCCACTGCCTCCCCAGCTTCCTCCACTTCACCGCCACCCCCCCCCCCCCACCCCCCCGACCCCACTGAAGTTAATCTGCTTCGTTTCCCGTCATTGGACCTATCCCGCAATCACCAACACCAGCCCACCTATCTCTGCCCTGGTACTTCCCCTTCACACCATTGTGGATCCACTTCCTCACCATTGCGATCGCTAACCCGAGGAGCAGGAGCGTACCTGCAGGGTTTCTGTCCAGCAGGGAACCACACCTGTCAATCAGGCTGGCCTCCAGGGTGGAGGAGCAGCTTAAAAAAAACCCATTCAGGCTGTGGTGTTAGAACTCCACAGCGTTGAAGGAAACCCTGACTTCCAGACAGGAACTCCTCCCTTCCCCTGCTTGGAAATTCTGCCTCAGAAAATATCAGGACCACTGTGTTCTGGACAGGATAAGCTAGATCCTGCCAACCTTGCTGTGTCTGTTACTGCCTTTTGCAGACTATTCCCGTGGTTTATTAGCCTCATAGTTGAAAAGCAATTGCTCCATTCTGTCTGTACCAAGTGTAGTTATCAGCAACCAAAGCCCTGTAAATCAGCAGTACTGCACAGTTTAAGTGCCTGCTTCTGATTTGACAACTGCAAGTGGTTCCTTATGTCTCTGACATGGGCCCACAGTTTCAACTCTGTACTCCGTTTTATGCCTCTGACCCTGCTCTACATCAGATGCATGTACAAAATGCTGTGGATAATATGAAAGGTTAAGAGCCTTTACCAGCTTTCTCTTTGTTCCTCTTAAGCTTGTAGTGCCCCCATCTGCAAAGCTCTCCCTTCTCCCTCTGTCCTCACCATATTGCAATGAAGATTCATTGAGCGGCCTTATACTTCAACTCATTCTCCCTCACAGACCTTCAGAACTGTGGAACTCCTCCTTTCCCTCTGCCTTCTCACCCACCTACCTAATCTGCTTGGTGGAAATGAGGGCAATAAGTGCTGGATAGCCATTATACATTCTGTCTGATTTTAATGAAAGTTAATGTTGGGTAGAATTGTGTGCGTATCAGATGGGCCTTTGCTTGCTTAAAAATTGGGGTTTACATCCCAATTTACCATGTCTGTTTTCTAACATTTCAACCTTGGTAATGAACCACACTGTAGTATTAGGGCTGCACAGTATCCATTGAATTGTTACATTAAAAATCAAATATGACAAGGATACTGTGGTATACTGTGAAGGGAGGGAAAAAGCATTGTTCTCGCAACATATATAATTGCAATGTGAATTACTGTCATATCAAATCCAAACTGCTGGACTACATGGAGCTTATCAGATCCCAAGGGGAAGAATGGAAATTATTTTAAAATAAATTGAGAACTTTTGTGACTTAATTTGTGACTCCATGTGCACCTAATCCACTGATGAAATTCCATCACATGAGAGGTAAAATTCAGCAGAAAATATTTCCCAATCCTGTGCACTCATGTACTTTCTCAGAATTGCAAACTCTTCGAAGAAAAGTGATATTACATACAACATTAATGCGATTAATTTAGTGTGAAAGCAATCAGCTGGCCCTGGATATAAATATGCATCTATTTTTAAAAGCTGCATGCAGTGAAGAGGAGAGACAAAGGGACCGAGCAAGAAACACAATGGGCAGAATTTTTAACCTCGTTGGGCAGGCCCGGGAGCAGCTGGGAAACGGCCCGACCTGTTGGACAGACAGCGAAAAATTTAATTTAATTAACTGACTGAGGGCCTTAATAGGCCTCTTAATTATCGGCGGGTGCACTACTGCCTCTCGCGCATGCCCACCGAGCGCAATATCGCGAGAGTGCGCGATGACGTAGGGACGCTCGCCCGACGTCGTCGTGCACTATTTTACTCCCGTTCGGGTTGGGTGCGCGCCCGCCTGATGAGAGAAAAATTGTGCCCAATATACCTTGGGGTTAGGACATGGTTAATCGTGATTCTGCCAAGCAAAAGAGGTACGTTCAGACACAGCCTAGTCACTAGTTATGACCTACTTCCCAAAAAGGAAGAAATGGACACCACTGATATGGATAGCCGCCAGAGATAAAGCCTACCAGAGCAGGGAACAACTCTCTTATAAATTATGGAGCATGAACAAGAGCGCTGGCAGAAATATAATGAGGAAGAAATCCACTGCAGGATGCTGAGAGAAAGCAGGGCTATTGTTGACGCTTTCATTTGCCGAAATTAAAAACACTTCAAGTCAGAGAGGAAAAAATTGGAGAATCTGTAAAATGAAATGTGTACTTAAATAAACATATTGTCGTTGAGACAGCTTCAATTTGAAATGCCAAGATGCCAAAAAATCCAGCTAAAGATAAGGAGTAACTGCAGATATCTTCACTCTTTAGTTACACCCATTAAATCCCACAATAAAGTAAGCATTGGAAACCCGTGAGGAATTTTCAGAAAAAGCTGGCATTCTGTGGCTCAGTTGGTCGCATTTTCACCTTTTGAGTCAGAAGATTGTGGGTTCAATCTCCACTCTAGGACTTGAGCACAAAAATCTAGGCTGACATGCCACTGCAGAACTGAGAGAGTGCTGCACTGTCAGAGGTCCTGTCTTTTGGATGAGGCATTGAACTGAGACGTCCCTTCTCAGGGAACGTAAAAGACTTCATTGCACTATTTTGAAGAAGAGCAGGGAAGTTAAGCCCAGTGTCCTGACCAGTATTTATCCCTCAATCAACATTTATTTATCCCTCAAGCAACTCAACAAGGCTCCTTAGACAGCACCTTCCAAACTCGTGACCTCTACCAGCTAGAAGGCCAAGGGCAGCAGATGCATGGGAACACCACCACCTGCAAGTTCCCCTCCAAGCCACTCACCATCCTGACTTGGAAATATATCACCGTTCCTTCACCGTCACTGGATCAAAATCCTGGAACACCCTCCCTAACAGCACTGTGGGTGTACCTACACCACATGGACTGTAGCGGTTCAAGAAGGCAGCTCACCACCAAAAGCAATTAGGGATATGCAATAAACATTCCATGATCGAATATATAAAAAAAACACACTAACAGATTATCCCATTACTCATTGTGGGAGCTTGCTGTTTGCAAATTGGCTGCCAGGTTTCCTATATATTACAACAGTGACTACACTTCAAATCACTCAATGGACTGTAAAGTGCTTTGGTACGTCTTGTGGTCATTAAAGGTGCCATACAAACGCAAGTCTTTCTATTAGACAATATGCTACAGTAATAGGTAGAGGCAGCACAGCCTTCTTGATGTACTTACTCTGATGAGCATATTCGGTGTTATTACTGCCCCCTGGTGGCAGTGACAGAGATGGGTAGGGAGATGTTCCTGGACCCAGTGCTGCAATCATCTCCATTACATTCGGCATGATCATCTGGCTGGGGCTCATTGTCTTACACCTCTTGGCCATGGGCCCATCCGGGTCATCCTTGATGTGAATGTCTGACTTCACTGGTACTGGCCTCCAGCTGCACGTAGGGTCGATTGTAACCTCTTCAAACTCCGTGCTGGGGAAATTGAACAGAAATGTGACCTTTTCTCATCCACATGCTTTCACATTGCTATGCCCTTACCATTCTGTGTTCATTTAGGTTTGTATTGCATGTGAAAGGTCTGTTTTTCACTCTAATTCATCTCAGTGCCCTGAGCGAGAGGGGGCTGTACAGTTTGAAATCAGCCAGGGTTCCAGCGCCCGAGCAGTGTCCAGCAACCTCCGCTGATGGACACACATAGATAACCCGTCCACAGCGTAACACAGCCTGCCGCTGCTCATTGACGAGGCTCATTTTATGAAAAAAGAGCTGTTTACATGGACTTCTAGATCCAACATAGCCAGGTTTCATGAAAGAATCAGGAGTGGAACCTGTGGCCAGTGTATTCCCACCATTGCCAGAAACCCACGTTTTGCGCCATGACCCACAAATGCCTCCATCTGTTGAAGGTACATATCAATTCTGCCTGAATATCTCACAATTTTAGAATGCCCTCCAAGCACAGAGCTGTTTAGAGTTAGAGGAGTGAAGCAAGACTGAAAGATGTTTTATATTTTACCTTTTCTCAGTTCAAGGGATCACTGTTGGGGGAATGGCTCTTAGAAACTATCTTCTACCTCATGGACACAACCACTCATAAAACCATGTCAAGAACACCAGTTTACCTTATTCTTGCCTTATGCTGTGTAAGTTCCCATTAACCTCATTATTTCTCCAGGTAACAAACACAATGTACAGCGTGCAGGTCCTTTCAGTTTTGTACTGGTAAAGCTAACTTTGAAAAACAATGTAAAAGGTGCCTATCCCTAAAAAGTAAATCGATTTACTGTTTGAAGACTGTTCATGGTCAGCCACCAGCTTTATCCAGTCAGAGCCAAGCTTGCAAGCAGCTATCTGCAACTGGCCTCCAGTACATAGTCTATGTCAGCCTGCCACCATCTCCCATCTCGTAGCCAATCATTAGCTCGTGGCAAGTCAAAGCCATCAGTTTACAGAAAGCCACCTGAAGTTAGTCTGCATCAAGACAAAGGGGGAAGAGAAGTGGAGGTTGGGGGTTTTGTGCTTCAGGTTTTCTTAACTTCAAGGTTGTAGAGTTCTAGTCCAGGCAGGACATCAGACTGTATATGTGTGTTGGCCAGTTATTGAGCATTACGACTGATATGAGGTAAAATTTCTTCGCTCAGAGGGTTGAGAATCTTTGAACTTCTCTACTCCAGAGAGCTGTGGGTGCTCTCCACAGTATATGTTGTGGTTACAGCTGAGTAGATTCAAAAGTGAGATTAATGGATTTTGGACTAAGGCAATCAAGGAATTGGGGAGGAGAGTGGAGCTGAGGTTTAAGATCAGCTATGATCTTGTTGAACGGTAAAGCAGACTCAAGGGGCCATATGGCCTACTCCTGTTTCTATTTATGTTCTTACTGATGTCCACACAGCTACAGAACGAGCAAAGTCACATGATATTCACTTACTTCTGAATGGCTGCCAAGATGCCCCACATGTACTGGTCTACTTCCAGCCCTTCCAGCAATGCCGTTTTACTATTAAAAGTGAAAGCAAAAGAGAAATGTATTCAAGACTAAAGTTAATAAATCACAGCGCAAGACTACAACTCCAAAGTAACCCTGCGCTCTAGGGGTGATTTTTCAAACTCTGACTCCCAGCATGGAGCTTCAATTGGAGGGCCTGACACTTACACAAAGAACAACCAAAAAGACCAGGTAAGCACATTTCTCAACTGCAGCTCCAGAACCTCAGGCCTTGGAGCCTCCTGGCAGTTGTTCTTTAGGGGGACAGAATACGTCCAGGGAATTATAGACCAGTCAGCTTAACATAGGTGATAGGAAAAATAAGGGAATCCTTACTAGAGAAGAACACCTAGAAATTAAATAATAAAGAATAGTCAGCATGGATTTCAAAAGGGAAACTCCTGCTTGATCGAGCTTACTGAATTCTTTGAGGAAGTAACAGAGACAGTAGACAATGGCAATGTAGTAAATGTAATTTATCTGGATTTTCAAAAGGCTTTCAGTAAGGTGACCCAGAATAGACTTCATGAATAAAGTCAGAGCAGTGCTTCCAAAACATTTTCCCGATGTGACCCCATTTTAATGCTTCAGACTTGGTGCGATCCCAGAGTGAAAACTGTAGAGCGGGGAAAGAGTTGTTGACAGGGAGTATGGGGCCAGGGGATGGGGCACCGAGGGGGCTGGCAGGGGGGAAAGTGGGAGGGGGTCTGGAGATTGTTGATGAGTAAGAGAGGGGGATTCGAATAGCAGGGTTACACAAAAATGAAACACCTATTTTACAGGCTGTGTTAGTGGCAGCAATTGATCCTCAGGGCATTAAGATGCACCCATCAGCAAAAAAAAAGTCAGGCACGACCAAAAGGCTCTCACAGCCAAAACCAGGACTGTCAAAATTCAGTCTCTGCTCCACATCCGCCATTGCTGCCTCAGAACTCGCAACCCCAATTGATCACCCTGTGACCCCCACAGGGGGTCGTGACCCAAACTTTGTGAACCCCTGAGTTAGAGAATTTGGATTCAGGAGACAAGGGGCAGAATGGGTTACTGGTTGGCTTCAAGACAGAAAACAGAGAGTGGGAGTGAGGGGTAGTTTTCCCAGAGTGGCAGAAGGTGGGGAAGTAGTGTTGCTCAAGGATCAGTGCTGTTCACAACTTACATGAACGATTTGGACTTTGGAGTCAAAGTTACCAATTCTAAATATGCAAATGACACCAGATTGGATGGAAATATCAATTAGGAGGAACGAGAGAGAGGACCTTAGATCTTTACGACCACAAATTGGGAGGGCCGCCCTCCTCCCCTCTGCTAACGCCCCCCCCTCCACCCCCACCCCCACACATGTAAAATACGGCATGATCCATGATGATTCTGGGTTGGCAATCCAATATCATCCTGCCAGTCTCTGATAAGAAAGAAGGCAAGCAGGTGCTGAAGTCGGAAGCCCACCCTTTCGAAACAGTCAATGGACAAGCTACTGAGCTCTTAGAGAGGCTATCGGCTGCAAACGTTTTGTTGTCCACTCCATTTTTCACTTGTGGTGCGGGAAAGCATTGGGAGTAAGTTACGCCAGGTAATGAGGAGCTTGCAACAAGGCCTACAAACTGGACCTTGGCTGCATGTAATGGCACAGTCTGCTGCTGTAGGTGGCAGCATTTGGCTGTTAGTAGACTCTATTTGTCCAGTTTTTTCAATAGGCTGACACAACAATTAAGGAGACAGTAAACTGCTGGCCAGAACTGACATCAGGTTTACAGCCTAACCCCTCTCCCGCCCTAGATGCCCCATTGGGAGCAGAGGCCCCCAATTCACAATGCCAATTGCCTGGAATTCATGCCAGCCGGCTGATGATTGATTTGATGTGCTGACCATGGCGGATGCAGGAATGAGCTGACCGTGTATTTCCCAACTCTGCCTCCCTTACTGCACCAGAAAACCATAAAATCCAACCCGTGGTTGATGAATAGCCTTGTAGTAAAGGAGCCTCTGGGGAAGAGTGATCATAATATGATAGAATTTTATATTGACGTTGTGAGTGATTTAGTTAAGGGTCTTGAATCTGAGCAAAGTAAACCACTTGGGTATTGAGGGGGCAAGTTGATGAAGGTAGATTGAAAATTACCATAACTTATAATTCGCGATGATTATATATTCCTTTAAGGAATAAAATTCTCATGAGAAAAGTGGTCCAACCATGGCTAATGAGAGAAGTTAACGATAATAGTAAAGGCAGCAGCTTACAAAAGAGTACCAAGTCTGAGAAAGATTTTAAAATTTAGCAAAGGGTGACCAGGAAATTGATGATGAAAAAAGAAAGTAAACTTTCTGCAGATTGTAAAAGCTTCTATGAGTTTGTGAAAGGGAAAAGATTAGCAAGAGTAAACATGGATCTCCTTGAGGCAGAGGCAGGAGGAAGTACAACAGGATCTAAGGAAATGGCAGAGACATTAAACAAATATTTTGTACCTGTCTTTACAGTAGAAAACACAAAAAAAACTCTGGAGGTAGTGAGGAACTAAAATTAAAATAAAGAACTTGAGGAAGTTGGTATTAGTAAAGAAATAGTGCTGTAGAATTTAATGGGACTAAAACTCGACAAGAGTCCTGGGCCTGATGGCCTACATCCTAGGGTTTTAAAATTGATGCTACGGGGATAGTGGATGCATTGGTTTTGATCTTCTAGTACTCCCTAAACCCTAGAACATCCCCATGGATTAGAAGGCAGAAAACATAACTCTGATATTCAAGAAGGGAATGAGAGAGAAAACAGAGAACGATAGGACAGTTAGCCTGACATCAGTCGTAGTGAAGTGTCAGAATCTATTATTGGGGGCGTGACAACAAGGCACTTAGAATTTCATAATATGGTACAAAAGGGCAAATGTGGATTTATAAAAGGGAAATCATGTTTGACAAATCTGTTCAGAGTTTTTTTGTGGCTATAACTCATTGGGCAGGATTTCTGGGTTGTCGGACAGGCCCAGGAGCGGCTGGGAAATGGCCTGCCACCCACGATCGGCCCCCGACTGCGATTTCACGCTGACTGGCCAATTAACGGGCAGCCAGCGTGAAAGGTGCGCTGAGAAGCTCGGCGCTGCTGGGGTGGGGAAAAATTCCTGTTAAGTAATACTTTAATGGCCTTAATAGGCCTCTTAATTGTCGGTGGGCGCACTGCCGACTCTTGCACGCGCCCGCCGACCGAAATATTGCGCAAGTGCACGATGACATCGGAACGCTCGCCTGACGCCATCACATGCTATTTTACACCCATGGGTGGGCGGGCGTAAAATTCTGCCCATAGGGTGGATAAGGAGGAACCAGTAGATGTAGCGTATTTGGATTTTCAAAAAGCGTTTGATAAGGTGTCAATTTGCAGTGCATGGAATTAGAGGTAATATGTTGAGGATTTGTTAACAGATATAGAAAACAGAGAGTAGGAATAAATGAGTCATTGTCAGGCTGTAATTAGTCGGGTATGGGAAGGATCAGTGCTTGATTTAACAGCTCAGCTATTAATATCATTAGAGATGAAGGGACTGAATGTAAAATATCCAGGTTTGTTCATGATACCAAGTTAGGTGGAAAAGTAAGCTGTGAGAAGGACACAAAAGAAGCTGAAAAAGGATATAGGCAGGTTAAATGAAAAGGCAAGAACATGGCAGGTGGAATAAAATGTGGAGAAATGTAGAGTTATCCACTTTGGTAGGAAAAATAGAAAAACAGAAATGTTTTTTCAAAATGGTGAGAGACTGGAGAACGTTGATATTCAGAGGGACCCAGACAGCGGGGGAGGCTGGGTCAATTAATATTTTTAAAGCAGAGGTAGATAGATTCTTGACTAACAAGGGAGTCAAAGGTGATCTGGGGTCGGCGGGAATGTGGAGTGGAGACCACAATCGGATCAGCCACAATCATATTCAATGGCGGAGCAGAATCGAGGGACCAAATAGCCTACTCCTGCTCCTAATTCATATGTTCGTATATAAATATGAAAATTCTTAAGGGACTTGACAGTAAATACTGGGAAGCGATGTTTTCCTGAGGTGGGGAGTCCAGAACATGGAGTTGCTGTTTCAGAATAAGAGGTCAGCCATTTACAACTGAGATGAGGAGACATTTAATCACTCAAAGGGCTATAAACCTTTGGAATTCTCTACCCCAGAGAGTTGTGGATGCTCATTTGTTGAGTACATTCATATCAGAGATCGATAACCTCCAGTGGCTGCAGAATTGTTTCCAAGTATATTAGGAGACAAAGGGAGCCAATTAAGGAGCTTCTGTTAAAAAAACAAAGCTTTTGCAATGCCTTCCCACGGCTTTCACTCATGAATCTACAAATGAAGAACTCACTTGCACACCGGACATCTCCACGTCCCTCTGTCACAGTTCAGCTGTAAATAGGACTCAAGGTCGAAACACTGGTAAGGACAAAAATGCATTGTTAGCTCATTAATCCAATATCACAATTGTCCACTTTTGAACCCTTTATAATTGACCCAATTGATTTCCTGAATTGAAACAAAACTGCCTGTAATCAGAAAATTGGCAGAATAGCCATCATCGTCTGAATACTCTGATTATAGGTCCTGATCATTTATACTGACTCAACTTAACTATCTTCTGCTCTGCACACTTAAATACTACTGGTTAGGAGCCAGTGTTCACAGATCATGAGCTTTGTTTTCTTGCATTCTGATGGTTTCCTGAACACACAAACATGCGTTCTCACCCCAGGTCTATCAAGGAGAGCAGAGGATCAACAGACAGAAATCGCAAGTTCCACAACATGTCTCCTGCCTGCTTTATTCTCTTGTTTTTGAGTTTTTCCTCTCTCTGTACCTTGCTCCTTGCTGAAATAATGGGGCCTAATTGCCAGTGCTGTCTCAAACAGTTAACTTCTTTTAATCTCCTTTTGTTCCCCGTGTAAGACATTCACTTGGGTGGGATAAAGTGACCACTGCATCATTACCCTGAGTGTACAAATCCACAGCAACTTGCACAACTGTATCCCCAGTCTAATTGGCAGCTCTTCTGTATGAACCTAGATAATGACCTGGATTTTCTGACCCGCTGGGAATTCTGCCGCATGGTTGCAGTTTATAGCCTTTGCATCTGCCTCTCCCCCTACGCCCTGAATGTGGCAGATCTGCGGACTCAAGTTTGTAGGATGCTCCTGCCAAAATATCTGGGTGTCCGACTTCAAGAGGAAGGGGGAGAGAAATCACCAAGGTACCTACTGAAGCATTGAAGGAGTCGAGCACTAGTATCATGACCGGGGACTGTGCAGGTTTGTCAGTCCAACTGACCTGTATGTGTTTACAATCATGTCCTCGGGCTGGGAGCTGGATTCGTCTGAATGTGATCGGACATTTCAGGGACACTTTAATTGCGGTTTGTTCAACGCCATCCTCTCCGTTCAGCCCAGGGTTACCAGACGACACCGCGCTGCTGTTGAAATTCCGCTTGACTGTTTTGAAGAAAAATTAAAATGTTTACAAGATTATGTCAAAGCAGACTACACCCTGCAGAATGTACAGCAGCTTAACGAGATGAATCCTGCTTATATTTTTTTCCCTGACGGCATTGATTATTAATAGATTGCTGCAGTCTTGCAGCATTCCTGTGCATCATCCAAGCCCCTATACTGTAGATCGTGGCGTCTAAAATCAACCTTTGAAGCCTCGAAAATCCTTCCTAAAATAGGGGTCGACTTATGCACTGAGTATAAACGGTGAAACGCCAGTGTTGGTGTAGGTGATCGCCATTTTGAAATGTTGAAATAAAAAACATAACACCAGTAATTCAAATTAAATCAGTGTGACATATTTTATGCAATGAATTAATTCTACAAGGATACCTTTAACCACAGTCAAAACATTTTAAAAACCGTCAAATTCATTGTCTTCAGCATCCGATGTAAAGAGTTCATCAAATTCATTCTGCGTCACTTGGGCTATTGCACCATCGTATGGATCCCACTCTGGATCAGATGTGGTGCCTTCAGTTTCAGAATCACCCCTCCACAACAAGCCATATTCCTCTCTATCTACTCAACTGGATATTCCACATTTTGAATAATCTGATGACAGTTTGTGCATTAATAGCATGCCACAATTTGATGGCAAAACCACACAAAACATCAAGCAGGGCAGCGAACAGACTTCCACTCTTTGTGAAGGCTTTTCCTGTCAACCATTTAACTTTTGCCATTTGACATGAACATGATCCTTGAATGGCTTGTTGAGGTGCACATCCAAGGTTGATCTAGAGACATTAGACTGCCTGGTGTTTAGACTGCCTTCGACCTGACATTAGACCACCTGCAATTCGGGCGTTATTTTTTCACGGGCGCCTCTTGATCTCATCGGTTACATGGGATCTGAACACATCCCACTGCATTCTTTACAAAGGCCACCGGGTCACCAATTTTACACGTTATCGTCCCACAACTTCACTCAATCGTCATCCACCCAATCGTTGCCGTGGACAGGCAAGAAACCTCCTGCAGGGAACTTGATTCTCGGCATGGTTTTACATTTAAAAATGTAAATTTTGTTCTGTCAGCCATGCAGGTTCATACCACCATGAATCTTGTCTTCTCATGTCTTGTGGTTTTTACTAAACTTTTTTTTTAAAGAACATTTCCACTCCACATTTCAGCTGCTGGGCATGTTGAAACTCATGGGTATTTCATCCATGTTGCCGACGTGGCATAATGGGCACTCGTGTTTGCCGCCGTCTGTTGATGAATCATTGGGAGCTTGTCATTTTGGCATCGAAGTCCCTTGGTAGTCTCTGAGCAATTTTGGTCTTCTGCCACAACACCAGACATTTTCATTCTGTTAAGTGGCTGTTGCTCTTTGCTGGACTCAGAGTTTGACTTGGCCCACTTACGTGCCTCTACCTGCATTGCATTTCTGGTGACGATGTGACCATTCTGACGACTGGAGGTCTCATTCTGATACCTGCTTCTCAAGGTCAGGTCAGTTCTCCTGGCGCATTTGGCCTTGGGCATCTTCCTCATCCTCCCATTCTCACACCAGTTCCTCACTGCTCCCAAATTCCTTCGCTGCAGCACAGTTATTTGACGAGTCACCAAACGTTATGACTTTCAGCTTGAAAACAGCTTTGTGCTTCATTCTGTTTTCCTTCTGTTCGTTGTCCACCACGCTGTGTGGGCGTGTCTTAAATTCCCATACATTTTCTTGGTCCCGTGCGCCGACTTAAAAGGGGATACACGCATTTCTAAGGTGACAAATTGAGGCCTACTCCCAGTGCAAGTACAGCATTTCTTAGCAGAAAAGGGAGGGGGACTCAACTTATACACCAATTATAGGCCCAAACAGGAATTTTGGCCCCCAAAAAATGAAGCTATTTTACACACTGGGTGGACTTTAATGCCACGATCTACGGTACTTCATGTGTGGGTCTAGACAACAAGCCATCAGAGTAATTGACCACACAGGCTATCACTTCAAGCCTGCTCTTACCTTTCACCAAATCCACATACAACACTTGCAATAAGGATTTATTAGATTATGGTCACCAGACAATCCTGCTGGTTCATTTATTCCCTTCAGTGCCCAGTGAAGCCCTGTTACAAGAACGCTTTTTTTTTGCTTCCCTTTGTTACAGGGCGATTTTAATTTAACAGGAACTGCCTGAAAGGAGATCATTTTTCTCAGAAAAAACAGGTTTTAAAATTTATAAACAAGAATATCTGTTACATCTTGAGCTTTCTCTCAACGCTCTTCATTCGTGCTCACCATAAACACAGCTTCCAAGGGCAAACCTTCATTTGCTATGAACCAAAACTTCAGCTTTATCATTAATTGGGGCAGTGGGCCGAGGACAAAATAAATAAGATCCCAAAGATGCCCCCAATCTGCCAGGGAATTGGCATTAATTGGTTACCCGCAGCTGCCGGGCAGACAGCTGCTTGTGGAACAACTGGCCGGAGGTGGGAACACATTGCGTCAGTGACCCGGTGCGCCATTCTCAAGCATTTCCCCCTCTGCTTGCCACCAAAACTGCCGCTGCATGGCTGGTAAGATTCTGCCCCTTGCGTCTGGATTTGTTGTCGACCAACTGATGGAGAATGATTGCAGAGATTAGTCAACAACTCCATTATCGTTGTACCAAGAAACTGCCAGGGTGGTTGAAGGTGAACTAGATGGAGTCTAGGATAAAAGCAAAAAACTGCGGATGCTGGAAATCCAAAACAAAAAATAAAAATACCTGGAAAAACTCAGCAGGTCTGACTGCATCTGCGGAGAGGAGCACAGTTAACGTTTCGAGTCCGTATGACACTTCAACAGAACTAAGTAAAAATAGAAAAGAGGTGAAATATAAGCTGGTTTAAGGAGGGGGTGGGACAGGTAGAGCTGGATAGAGGGCCAGTGATAGGTGGATATTGTCAAAAGATGTCATAGACAAAAGGACAAAGAGGTGTTGAAGGTGGTGATATTAGTGATATTATCTAAGGAATGTGCTAATTAAGGGTAGAAAGCAGGACGAGCAAGGTACAGATAGCCCTAGTGGTGGTGGGGTGGGGGGAAGGGATCGAAATAGGCTAAAAGGTAGAGATAAAACAATGGATGGAAATACACTTAAAAATAATGAAAGTAGGTGGGAAAAGAAAAACCTATATAAATTATTGGAAAAAAAAAGGGGGATCGGAAAGGGGGTGGGGATGGAAGAAAGAGTTCAGGATCTAAAATTGTTGAACTCAATATTCAGTCCAGAAGGCTGTAAAGTAGGTTAATTTTCATCCAGCAATTCCTGTATTATGTAATTAAAAGCATGGTTGAAATCCTGCAGTCCTGCAGTCCATCGTTATCTTGACTCCCTTCTCTCTCCCCTTGTCCAGTCCCTTCCCACCTACATCCGTGATTCCTCTGACACCTGACGTCACATCAACAATTTCCAGTTCCCTGGCCCCAACTGCTTCCTCTTCACCATGGATGTCCAATCCCTCTACACCTCCATCCCCCACCAGGATGGTCTGAGGGCCCTTAGCTTCTTCCTTGAACAGAGGCCCGAACAATCCCCATCCACCACTACTCTCTTCCGTCTGGCTGAACTTGTTTTCACACTGAACAATTTCTCCTTTAACTCCTCTCACTTCCTCCAAATAAAAGGTGTGGCTATGGGTACCCGCATGGGCCCCGGCTACGCCTGTCTCTTTATGGGCTATGTGGAACATTCCTTGTTCCAGTCCTACTCTGGCTCCCTCCCACAATTCTTTCTCCGGTACATCGATGATTACTTCGGTGCTGCTTCACGCTCTCGTCGGGACCTGGAAAAATTTATTAATTTTGCTTCCAATCTCCACCCCTCCATCATTTTCACATGGTCCATCTCTGACACTTCTCTTCCCTTCCTTGACCTCTCTGTCTCAATTTCTGATGATAGACTGTCCACCAATATCCATTACAAGCCTACCGACTCCCACAGCTACCTCGACTACAGCTCCTCACACCCCGCTTCCTGTAAGGACTCCATCCCATTCTCTCAGTTCCTTCGCCTCCGTCGCATCTGTTCTGATGACGCTACCTTCAAAAACAGTTCCTCTGACATGTCCTCCTTCTTCCTTAACCGAGGTTTTCCACCCATGGTCGTTGACAGGGCCCTCAACCGTGTCTGGCCCATCTCCCACGCATCCACCCTCACGCCTTCTCCTCCCTCCCAGAAACACGATAGGGTCCCCCTTGTCCTCACTTATCACCCCACCAGCCTCCGCGTTCAAAGGATCATCCTCCGCCATTTCCGCCAACTCCAGCATGATGCCACCACCAAACACATCTTCCCTTCACCCCCCCTGTCGGCATTCCGTAGGGATCGTTCCCTCCGGGACACCCTGGTCCACTCCTCCATCACCCCCTACTCCTCAACCCCCACCTATGGCACCTCCCCATGCCCACGCAGAAGATGCAACACCTGCTCCTTCACTTCCTCTCTCCTCACCGTCCAAGGGCCCAAACACTTTCAAGTGAAGCAGCATTTCACTTACATTTCCCCTAACTTAGTCTACTGCATTCGTTGCTCCCAATGCGGTCTCCTCTACATTGGAGAGACCAAACGCAAACTGGGCGACCGCTTTGCAGAACACCTGCGGTCTGTCCGCAAGAAAGACCCAAACCTCCCTGTCGCTTGCCATTTTAACACTCCACCCTGCTCTCTTGCCCACATGTCTGTCCTTGGCTTGCTGCATTGTTCCAGTGAAGCCCAACGCAAACTGGAGGAACAGCACCTCATCTTCCGACTAGGCACTTTACAGCCTTCCGGGCTGAATATTGAATTCAACAACTTTAGATCTTAAACTCCCTCCCCCCATCCCCACCCCGTTTCTTCCCCCTCCCTTTTGTTTTTTTTCAATAATTTATATAGATTTTCTTTTCCCACCTATTTCCATTATTTTTAAATCTACAACTAATACCTTGTCAGTCTTTCCACCCCACCCCCACTAGAGCTGTACCTTGAGTGTCCTGCCATCCATTCTTAATTAGCACTTTTCTTAGATAATATCACCACCTTCAACACCTCTTTGTTCCTTTCGTTTGTGACATCTTTTGATTATCTGCTCCTATCACTGCTTGCTTGTCCCTACAACCACCCCGCCCCTCAACTTCTCTCTCCTCCCCCCCCCCCCCACCTTAAACCAGCTTATATTTCACCCCTCTCCTAACTATACTCAGTTCTGTTGAAGGACCATGTGGACTCGAAACGTCGACTCTTTTCTTCTCCACCGATGCTGCCAGACCTGCTGAGTTTTTCCAGGTAATTCTGTTTTTGTCCATATACCTTGTTTGGGAGCTTCTGACACCTCAGGACACAGGCAGGCCTTCCACAAGAGGCAAATATCTTTAGAATTGGTCACGAATGTTAATTGGGGATTCTTTTCGGGGTTCTCTGGAATTACTGCCATCCCATTGGCAAAACCCTTGGGGAATCAGAATATATAGCCATATTTAGCCATCTAAACCGGGGGTTCCACCAAGTTATGGTGGGGAAACCCAAGGAAATTCCAGGCTTTTATCTCTCTCATTCAGGTGAAAGGGCAGTGAAGGTCTGGTGCATTGTTCCAGCTATTGAACAGAGTAATCACAGACCAGCAGCTCGTTCCTACCTCAGCCAAAAGGGACGTTAAAAAACAGACTATTTACGATTACTCCTGAAGGTGGCAACACTGAAGGGAGTGGGGTTTAGGAACTCAGGAGTAAGAGAGACTTTTAGGTGAGACTTTTAAACCTATGAAGTAATAGACAATGGCTGTAGAAGGACATTAAAACAGCGCAAATAAGCTCAATTAGACGAGTTTCTGGGAAGAGAAGGGATTGGAGGATATAGTTAGCAAATGGGGGCTGTACTGTAAAAGAATCAACGTTATGGCCATTTCCTACTGCTAAAAATTCTCTTGTTCCTGGAAGATTCTTCTTCCCCTCCCCACACACCCATTTGGTGAGTACTCACTTTTTGTTATACAGTGCTCCGCGGGCAGGAGTCTCTTCTTCAGGAGGCCTTGCAGCACTGATCGAACTGAAGGTCTGTGCACTAACTGTAGCACAAACAAATGTGACTGCAGGGAAAACAACAGAATGTCATTCAGGTCAACAGTAGGAGAATTATTGCAGACTCCCCAAGATGGAACTGCAATTAAGAGCCTGTTCTTAAGGCTATTTTGCTTGTAAAGTGCCTCCACAGAGGAACTTAAGGGCGGGGTTTTCTGACCCCCCACCCACCGCTGGGATCATCCGGCCCGGCTGAAAGTCAATGGGCTTTTGTCGGGGCTGCCGAATCTGGAAAATGCTGGCCCTAGTTACCTTGCTGGTGCAACCAGATAAATCCCAGGTCTCCTAACCAATGCCTACAACTGCTGAACAGGCACGTTTTCAATTCTGTGCTATTTTAACCCTTCAATGGATCAACAGCAGCATTAAAAAAAAAGCCTCTAGGAACTTAGTTCAAGCACGTTAAGTGTTTGACCATGAACTGTGTACTTTTCACATCTAGATGTATATCCCTTCAAACATTGAGAAAGATGCAGGTACTCAATTATATGCGGGTCACAAATGGACAAATATTGAGGATTTCATGGGTGGAATTTTATGCCCCCCCTTCTACAGGGGCGGGGCCAGGAAACGCGCCGAGTCGCTCAAAAGCCCACCGGCTTCGACAGGACCTGAAGATCCCACTGGCGAGAGGGGCCGTAAAATTCTGCCCTATATTTTTTTAATGAGACTTAGTCAAGCTGAAACAATTAAACCCCATGACGACTGAACTATTCCTGTCATAACTATTAAAAGTGACCCGATTACAATGTACTGAAAGCCTCAACATTTCAATGAGGCTACTGGGAGGTAATGCTGAGCACAGGCAACACAGATCCGGGCTTAAGAGAGACAACTGGATGAATCAACATACTCCTATTGATTAAAATTGTACTGTGTGATATGAGAAACTGACATACTCATAGGGAATTCAATTCTTGGTATCAACCAGCTGAATGTAAAACAATTCTCTCGTGCTTGGCTTAAAAGAGGTGATGACAAAGGTTTGGGAGCATGTCACCAATCTCCTTTCTTGAATGAAGAATGGTGTGATATGTAGAGGATGGGCTGAGAAATGAACACACAAAAGCAATTTGCACAGTGTACCTTCAGTACAGAAAGTGTTCCAGAGGGCTGCACAGAGGAGAGAACAATGCCGAACAGTAGTGAAGCAGTTAGGAAAGATGACCAAAAGCACAGTCAGATATATAATTTTGGAGGAGGCTGTCAAAGGGAAGAGACCAGACAGTAGCAGCAAGACATCAGAAGGGTCTGCGAGTGTTGGTGAAACAGAGGGAAATAGAGTACACATGTTGTTGTATTATCTGTAAATATCTATAAGTAGCTAGGAACTACTTAGCTAGGCACTAATGTGTTATGTGTAAGTGTTCCAGGAGCCGCATTTCACAGCTGCTCACATGGAGACTGAAGTGATGTGTACGTAGGCAGTGCAATCCAATTTGATCCAGGCAGCTTGGAAAGTGAAACAGAAAGAGTTTCTGATCTGTACAAACTGAGAGTGTGACTATTGATGATAACTGGGAACCAAAAAAAAAAACAATAAATTAGCATAACACAGTTTGGATATGGAAGACCTAAGGATACAGGTGAGATCTGGAATGGTCAGCAAGGATTGTCAAGTGAATGAGTTGCGGGAAGAGGGGCTGAGCGCCAGTGAAGCTTGGCAAGGATGATGGTGAGCAGTGAAAATACAGTAAAACCATCAACGTCAGACAGCAGTTATACTTACACAACAGCAGGCAGTCACAGTGATCTGAATGGTGTTCCTTCCAGGCTGACACACATGCTTCAAGTAGAGAGGCTTGTGGGAAGTTTTATTGTCCCCACGTTCTATTGTGAGGGGCGTAGCATTCACGCTAACCTGGACAGAGGCTGGCCAGTTTGTGTTCATCTGTCTGTCTTCGTGATGATAACACTTAAACTGAAGCTCCAGATCTGGCCTGAAGAAAATAGTTGGAGCAGCGTGCATTAAAACAGATCCCATTTTCCTTAGGCTTTTTTAATACTGAAATCAGAAAACACAATACTGTACCCACCCTGCCCCTATTTTTAATAGTGAGAATCCCTTCTTAAAACCAATTTGGTGACTTAAGCTGATGGATGTTAGTACCAGGAATAGAGCTCCAGTTCAGATACTCAGCATGAGTTCTGTACTGACTAAAGCTCCAATTACCCTGTCCCATCAAACACTACCATGTTAGGTACAGTAAAGATAGTTTTACCTCACCAGTGTGCCTCATAGCAGTGCTCCTTATGTACCAGTGTGATCATTTTATATTTTTATATTTTAGAGCTGCTAGCTTTTTGAGTGGCATGGTCAATTTAACATTGAACCTGTGCCAATTTGTGGCCCTTGTTCAGTGAGAACTTGTTTGAAACTAGTCAAACTTATTTCATATGGACTTCTTCCACTCTCTAGGGAGGAGCTCCTTATCTTGTCGGACTGAGCTGCATTCGATGATCTCTGCACGAGAGGGCGTATCTACTCCCAGGCCCTTGTTAAAGCATCTGAGTCAGCGCCCAGTTCCTTAACCGTTAGGGGTCTTGACTATTTGTGACACAACTCAAATAAAGGACTTGGTGAGTTATTGAAAACACAGCCATATTCAGCAGCATTTATTCTACTCCAGGACTTGAGCACAAAAATCTAGGCTGACACTTGAGTACCCAGTATTCCAGCCCAACACCTATCCCTCAAGTAACAGCACAAAAACAGATTATCTGGTTGTCATCGCATTGCTGTTTTTGGGAACTTGCTGTATGCAAATTGGCTGCCATGTTCCCCATATTACAACTTCAAAAACCTCATTAGCTGTAAAACACTTTGGGACAAAGTGAGGTCATGAAAGGCGCTATATAAATGCACAACTTTTTGTCTTTCATCCACCCTGTCACAATGATGATCCGATAAGCGGTGCTGCCATGCCACCTTAACTTTTACACTGTTTTTCTGTGTATAATTTCGCTTGTTAGCATTATGAAGATGTAACTCTGCTGACAACGTATTGAGTGTCACCTTCTATTGGCATTAAGCCCCACAGAACAGAGTATTCCAAGTCCAAATTGCCAGGTGAGTCAGGCGGGAGAGCAGTAACAATTGAACTGGATTGAGGGATGAAAAGTAAAATACCAGGGTTTCAAGTATGAAACAAATGCTAATTTTCCATGCTCCCACATGGGAGGAATGGCCTGTGGCTGAAGGGGAAGTGGGGTGGTGCACTGGGACCTGCGAATCTATATCCAAGTGTCAGTCAACTTCCTTAAAGGATCAGGAGAGAAAATTGGAAACGAAAAGACATTTGAAGGCAGTTCTGTTCCTGAAAGTACAGAATATGCAGGCTACTGCAAAACCCAGGTGTCTGCAGGTAAATTAATCTGGGATTTGTAATTCAGACTCATAGATTTCAATAAATTCAATTCCTTTCTTGTTAGTGTCAAACTGACGTGCACCTCTGCACCAAGTATTTTTGGCTGGCAGCTTTTATCGGCTGTATGCCTTTTTTGCAAAAAAGATGCCAGAAATATATACAATGGCAGTAACTCCTACACCTCCGGATGCATCTCCCTGTCATCTTTGATTATTCAGCCAAGTCAAGATTTAGTTCTTGCCTTTCTAATGAGCGCATCACCATGACTGCAATGCAGCAAGAACAAGGAGACACCCAAAACAGAACAAAATCAGTGCAATAATGAGGATCAAGTACTGGCGCCACAGTACTGACACCACCGTGCTGGCTCCATCATACTGACTCCCTGCTGCTGCTTCCACGCAATGCACATGCAAAGCTCTGAATGCAAATGTTTTTCAGGAAAATGTGCATGTAAGGAGGCATCAATATTATACAACATTTGGGCTACAGTTACATAGTGGTTATAATATTGGACTAGTAAACCAGAGGCCTGGACTAATAATCCAGAAACATCAGTTCAAATCCCGCTCTGTCCTCTTATTTTGTATTTTTCTGCCCCACCCCTCCCGCCAAGCACCAGCACTGGCCTTTATTCTGCTATTAACACCTACTCTGGACCAATGCTTTGTTCCTTTACTACTACCATTCCCACTCTCTTTGCCTTTTGTTCAATGATATCTTTGTGATTTTATCTCCCCTGCCCTCTCACCTATCCCTGACCCTCCCCCTTTATCAACAGCATAAAATCCATCGCATTTCTGCCTCCCTTGAATTCCGAAGGAGAATCATATCGAACTCAAAACGTTAACTCTCCCCACAGATGCTGCTAGGCTGGTGAGTTTTCGCAGCACACTCTGTTTTTATTTGAGATCTTTGGCATCCGCAGTATTTTGCTTTTATTTTAGTTCAAATCCTACTATGGGTGCTGGGAAATATAATTTTAGTTAATTAAATAAAGCTAGAATTTTTTTTAAAAATGACTCCAGACTAACAGCAATGTGGTTGACTCTGAAGTGGCCTAGCTAGCTACTCAGTTTTGTAAGGATGGGTAATAAATGCCAGCACTTTCCACATCCTGGGAATGAATATAAATAATAATTTGGAATGCTCTTGCACATAGGAAATTGGGAGTTAAAACATTAGATTCATTCATGATAAAGTTAGATGATGCCATTGGGAGGGAAACTATCTTCCCCCCCCCTCCAAGGGTAAGTTAAGACTGGTCATGCGATCAAGACTAAAATAATTATATAACTTTAATGATATCATTAGAGGAAATGATCCTACAGATAATAACCGAGATAATGGATAGAAAGCCACATATCCATATTTCCTGATGTGACAGAGATAGGCAGCATTGTAAGCAATAAAGATGGAAATGTAAAACTACAAAGTGATATCGATAAATTAAGGGAATGGGCAAAACTGTGGCAAATGGATTTCAACGCGGTCAAATGTGAGGTCATCCACTTTTGGACCAAATAGGATAGAACAGGGAACTTTCTAAGTGGTGAAAAGCCAAAGCTGGAGGTCCAATCCAAAGAGACTTGGAGGTCTAGATACATAGGTCATTAAAATGCCATGAGCAGGTACAGAAAACAATCATGAAGGCTAATGGAATATCTAGAGGACTAGAAGTCGTGCTTCAGCTAGACAAAGTCTTAGTTAGACCACACCTGGAGTTACTGTGAGAAGTTCTGGGTAGTACAATTTAGGAAGGATATATTGACCTTGGAGGGAGTGCAGTGTAAGCTTACCAGAATACCTGGGCTCCAAGGGTTACAAGGACAGATTACACACACCAGGGTTGTACTCCCTGGAATTTAGAAGAAGGGGTGATTTGATTGAAGCTTTCAAAATAGTAAGGGAACAAATATGGTAGATAGAGCGAAGCTATTTCACTGGTTGGGGAGCCTAGGGGACACAGTCTGAAGATAAGAGCCAAACCTTTCAGGAATGAAATAGGAAACACTTCTACACACAAAGGGTGGTAGAAGTTGGAACTCTCTTCCACAAATGTTAATTTTAAACCTGAGATTGATCGATTTTTGTTAACCAAAGGTATAAAGGACATGGGTCAAAAACGGTTATAGAGAGTTAGGTCGCAGATCAGCCGTGATCTCGTTGGATTACGGAACAGGCTCAGGTGGCTAAATGGCCTCCTGTTGCCATGTTCCTATGATAGACAGTAGGGAAATAAAACAGGTTTGGCTTTACAGATGTCAGAGACTGTGCAAACCTAATAGTATGTGAGCTCGGATTAAAGTGCAGTATGGTGAATTATACACACTTATGCTGGGATTTTCCGGTCCCACCTGTGGGGGACTCATCGCAGGCAGGTGGAAAATTTGACAGACCATCCAAAAGTCTGTTGACTTCAGGTGGGAATTTCCAAAATCCCAGCCTTAACCTCCCCAGTTGTAGGTAGATGCGCCATCCAGTTTTGGTTTGCATCTTCTCACACACCTTTTTTTTCCCCTCTTTGGGGAATAGTGGAGAAGTGTTACAAGGATCAACTTGTTTGATACATGTCAGGAATATGCCTTCCATGGCCAATAAGTCCTGGAGTGGGATTTGAACCCAGAGCCTTCTAGCTCAGAGGCAAAGGCACTACCTACTGAGCCACAAGGCCCCCTATTTAGCCAGTGTGATGCTGTATCACAAAGGTCCCTAGGCTGTGCTGAGCATTCTACAATAAGCCTCCATGCCCTTTGCTGAGGATTGTAGGGATATTAACCTGACTCCTATTCAGTGGCCCATGATAAAAGATGTGTACATCAAATAGTTGTTTGGTAGCACAGAACTTGGGCATTGCTGAAAAAAGAGACATGACAAAGCTTTTTATCTTGCACTCATCAGGACACTTGCAAGAATACCAATTTAAGGGGAAAACAACAATTTATACTGTATAAGAGAATGCTGATTGGTAGAGGCGTTGCCATAGAGAATGTACCAGTGATGGTGACTCACAGTTAACTGCCAAGTATTGTTGAAAATTAAACCAGGCAGCTTGGCCCTGATTAGTCAAGACATTGCCTTGAGGAACGAGTCAGTGAATGGCTGTCACTTATTTTGTTTAGCTGTTTAGTTGTTTTCCCCTTGTATTGGCATTCTTGTGAAGTGTCCTGATGGGTGCAAGATGGAAAGCTTCAAAATGTCTCTTTTTTCAGCAATGTGTGTGTCAAATGAGAACAGGTTAGGGTTGGCTGTGCTACCCTCTCAAGCTTGTGCAGCCAGCTGACACTCACCCTCCAGGCTGGCACACTAACATGGCTACCTGGACAAAGGAGCTGGTGGATGATGCCAGTCCCTGGGGAATTGTACTGCAGTAAGCGTTTTAGCTGCAGAATGTCAGGAGAGATGGGGAGAATATTAGAAAAAAAGTCGTTCCAGTCACAAAGCGACCCTGCCAGTGTGCAGGCAAGTCAAGTAAAGCTCCAGGATTCAATACAGATGTTATCTCCGACAAAGTCAGCAATGCGGAGAAACAACAATGTTTGCTGTGACAGGCACACAGTGAGATGGAAAAATCAGTAGGTGATCTTTCTTCTCTTGCCCTCTCTCCGACAGGGGTGCTCAGTATTGCTGTACTATGTCACAAGCAGTAGTGCAAACAAGGCTGTTGACTGTGGAAGGAAGCGCACCGAAGTTCAGCGCTGCTCTGCATACATGCACGTTCCATGGGTATCGCTGAAAGAGTTTGGCCATATTCCAAGTGTAATGTCACTTGCTCTGACTTCAGAGAGAAGCAGCGCAAGATACCGTGGAGGAGCACTTGTGTTATCACCAGAAAGGGTGCAATTACAATGTGGGGCCAAAGTGGATTTGAAAAGTATTCCAACAGGCAGGTATCCATCGACAATATAGCTGTAAGCAGTGGAAGTGCCACTCTCTGCACTCTCTAAACACTTCTTTGGACACTTAGAAAAAGGAAAAGCAAAATACTTGTATTTATATAGGGCTTTTCACAACTTACCAGGAATCACAAAGCACTTTACAGCCAATGACGTACTTTTGAAGTGTGGTCACTATTATAATGTAGGAAACACGGCAGCCAATTTGTGCACAGCAAGCTCCCACAAACAGTAATAATGACTCGATAATCTGATATTATTTTTTTGTGATGTTGATTGAGGGATAAGTATTGTCCAGGACACCGGGGATAACTCCCCTGCTCCTTCTTCAACATAGTGCCATGGGATCTTTTAGATCCATCTGAGCAGGCAGACATTTATAGTTTATATATATTTGTAGAGTTTTTTACTCAGTTTAATGTCTCATCCAAAACTTTGAGCCTCCAACAGCGCAGCGCTAGTACTGTGCTGGAGTGTCAGCCTTGATTTTTACGTTCAAGCCCTGGAGCGGGACTCGACCCTGGGACATTGTGACTCAGAAGGGACAGTGCTACTCACTGAGCCATGGCTCACACCAAATGAGATGAGTTAACTAGGAATAATGAATATATACTAATGGACAGGTTCTCCTGGAGTGAAAACACTTCAACTGACAGGTTCCAGCAATGTAAAATCTCCCACCATTACTTGGATTTCCAACCATCCTGTCTCTTTGAGAGAGCTGTTCTCTTTTTCCCTCCCACTCACCTCCACATTAGAGTCTGATGCACAGAATGGCGGAGGTGAAAGACGTGGTTGCTGACGGCAAGATTGTGCTCTAACCGAAATGGTTCCAATACGACGCCGTCACGCACCGGGAATGTCAACCGCAGCTCATCCGCGGGGTTTGCTGCAATCAAGAAAAGCCATCGAGTCAGACTCTGTTCCTGCCTTTCCAATAACGCTCAAGAACTTAAGGATTAGGAGCAGGAGTAGGCCATTCGGCCCCTTGAGCCTGCTCCGCCATTCAATACAATCATGATTGATCTGATCACGGCCTCAACTTCACTTTCCTGCCTGTCTCTCATAACCCTCGATTCCCATGACGATCAAAAATCTGTCTAACTCAGCCTTGAATATATTCAATGATTCAACCTCCACTTCTCTCTTGGGGAGAGAATTCCACAGACTAATGACCCTCTGAGAGAAGAAATTCCTCCTCATCTCCATACTTAATGGGAGACTCCTTATTTTGAAACTGTGCCCCCTCGTTCTAGATTTCCCCATGAGGGGAAACATCCTCTCAGCATCTACCCTGTCAAGCTTACTTAGAATCTTAGATTTTTCAATAAGATCACCTCTCATTCTTCTAAACTCCAATGAGTACAGGTCCAACCTGCTCAACATTTCCACACAGAACAACCCCTTCATCCCAGGATTCAGCCGAGTGAATTGTCTCTGATCTACTTCCAATGCAACTATATTCCTTCTTAAGTAAGGAGACCAAAACTGTACACAGCACGCCAAGTGCGGTCTCACCTATGTCCTGCACAGTTGTAGCAACATTTCCCTACTTTTATACTCCGTCCCCCTTGCAATAAAGGTCAACATTCCATTTGCCTTCCTAATTTCTTGCTGCAGCTACATACTAACTTTTTCTAATTCATGTACCAGGACACCTTGGTTTTCCTATTACAATACAAGGCACTAAGCATCACTCTTCAATATAATAATGCTTTCAAAGACTTTTGATTCCAACAGATTGCTCACTGTCTCCCACTTCAGTTGGTATAGTAATTCCTCACTTAACATCGGGAGTTGCGTCCCTAAAAAGTGCAACTTCAAGAGAAACAACATTAAGCGAATCAGATTTTCCCCATAGACACTCATGTGTAAACTGGAGTTAGGTTCTACTGGACATTTATCGTCAGAGTTAGAAAAAACATTATGAGTTGAAACACTGTCCATGTACAGTGCATGAAATATCTTATATCCTAAATGAAATATCTTATAAAGTAAAATCAATTTCTTAATGTTAAGGAAATATAAATTTAAACTATTCCCAGGGGTTTCACTATTGAACAAACTGACAGTGAGAATAGCATCATTGAATACGGGCTGATGAACAGAATGCAGGCGCAGGATGGGAAAAGGATCTTGGAGAATGAGATTGCAGAGAGTGAGTACTTCAGACAGACAGAAGGTGGCAGAGAGTAATGGAAGGAGCAGGGAGAATGCCAGAGAGAGAGAGAGAGAGAGAGAAGCAGCAGCATGAATAATTCAAATAAAACTGCTGAAATGTCCAGAACAGTTCGTGAAAGTGAGAGTCAAAGTTGTTATTCAGTTGTCAGTTTGGGTGAGTTTTATTTTACTTGCTGCCTGTGTGTTTATCCCTGTCAGGTCCTCAGTCTGTTTGAGGAAATTCATTTCCCTAGAGACTGAATAATAAAAAAGAATCAGTTATTCGCTGATGGTAATTCGTTATTTAAATACTGTGCCTTAAAATTTCTGTGACTGCTGAATTCAATAAAGAATGAGACGATGTCATCAATACATTTAAATTCTCCTCACTGTAGACAGCTGGCAAATGACATCAAAGTGAACACTGCGATATTAAAAAGATATATGTTCCCAATTGTATCTGTTGTAAGGTGTTGGACGTTGTTTGGTGGGTCGTATTTGTAGTCTTAGGTAGTTCAACAGTAAGTATTTATTAACCACTAGAAACTAGAAGGACAAGGGCAGCAGATAGATGGGAACGCCACCACCTGGAGGTTCCCCTCCAAGCCACTCACCATCCTGACTTAGAAATATATCACCGTTCCTTCACTGTCGCTGGGTCAAAATCCTGAACTCCCTCCCTAACAGCACTGTGGGTGTACCTACACCACATGGACTGCAGCAGTTCAAGAAGGCAGCTCACCATCACCTTCTCAAGGGTAATTAGGGATGGGCAATAAATGCTGGCCCAGCCAGCGAAGCTCACATCCCATGAACAAATAAAAAAATATATATATACATAGATACAGTAAAGGTCCAAGCTAGAAGCTGTGTCCATGCTTGCTTCTACGCACAGATCTGTCCAACACTGCACTGACTCCTAGGTGTGGGTCATGTGTTCTCTTACATCACTGTGTGGGTGGTACTGTACTCAGTCCCACATTAACCCTTTATGTGCCAGACCCTAATACTACAGTATCAGTGACGTTATAACAAAACAAATTTGAATCAGTGTCAAGTGAGGAATCCCTGCACAGTCCCCATTGTTGCTTCTTAAGATCAGATGGCTGACAAACTGCAGTGTACCTATTGCGTGACAGGTCCAGCCATTCATCCTCAGACTGACTCAAGAAACAACGATCAACACTGTACCTTACTTTTCAGGCAAAATCGTGCTACAACTGCAGAATTATCCTCTAGGCAAGGACAACACACAGCTCTTTCTATCAATGACAAACAGCCTCTTCAAACTCCTTTCTCCTGCCACCTCACCTCCAGTATGAGTTACAAAGTCTTGTGGATTTCTTCAACCCTAAGACTGGGACTATTTGTGCAGCTATCTCTCTACTCCTACCTTTCTCCAGGTTTTTAACCTGCCTTGATTCCAATTCCTCCCCCCCGCCCCTCACTATCGGTCAGCAGTTTCTCCCCCAGGCTCCACTCTTCTGGTCCTGCCGTGCGCGATTTAGTGATAGAAGGTCATAATTACCTGAAGGGGGCGGAGGAAGACTATTCAGGTTGGGCTTTATATCCGGAAGAAAGGGCGATTTGACATCCTGGTTGGGTGACATGTATGGAGCAATATTGTTTCCTGGAGTCATTGGAGGTGTTGGATTTCCTGATATGGGAGAGTTGGGGTAACCAGGCATTGACCTTGCAGGCTGGAACATAAGTTTGCGGATTATTTCCAATTTAAATATGCAACCCAGGTTAACATTCAGCAGTCATAAACCCTCAACCCCTCTTCAGAACCCCACTGAGTTTAGTTAGAAACTGACAGTCGCGATTGTGATTTCTTGAAGTTCCCACTCCTGATGTGTCCCCGAGTGGAGAATGTACACGCGGAGCCAGGATCAGGTTTGACCTGCAGAGCCACAATATAGCATCTAGTCAGCGGTCCTGGGATCCCAGCACCAAGGCCCCTTGGCGAGGCACTGCGTTTGAGAATGGGTGACTGTGGTGTACTATTACAACAACAACTTATACTTTTATAGCACTAAATGTGCCAAGGTGCTTCACAGGAGCATTATAAAACAAAATATGATCCCGAGCCACATAAGGACATATTAGGTCAGATGACCAAAAGCTTGGTCAAAGAGGTAGGCTTTAAGGTGCATCTTAAAACCAGGTAGAGAAGGTGCAGAGATGTAGGGAGGGAATTCCAGAACTTAGGGCCTAGGCAGCTGAAGGCACGGCTGCCAATGGTGGAGTGATTGAAATCGGGGATGCTCAAGAGGCCAGAATTAGAGGAGCGCAGAGATCTCAGAGGGTTGTGGGGCTGAAGGAGATTACAGAGATCATGAGGGGGCGAGGCCATGGTGGGATTTGAAAACAAGGATGGGAATTTTAAAATCAAGACGTAGCTTGACCAGGAGTCAGTGTAAATCAGAGCTGGGTGCAGCGTACATAGGAAAACACTGTGCCCAGGATGATGTTGCCGAGCATGTAGATGAGAAATAGGAGGGGGCCAAAGTAAGATCCTTGGGGGACTCCAGGGGTAACTGTGTGGGAGCAGAAAGAGAAACCATTGATGATGATTCTCTGGCTACAATTTGATAGATAAGAATGGAACCAGGTAAGTGCAGTTCCACCCAGCTAGGTGACAAATGGAGAGGTTTTGGAGGAAGGTGATGTTATCAAGCATGTCAAAGGGTGCATACAAGTCGAGAAGGATGAAGAGGGTTAGTTTACATTTGTCACAGCCATATAGGATGTCATTTGTGACTTTGGTAAGAGCTGTTTCCTCATGTAGGGGCTGGGAGGGAGGGCGGAAACCTGACTGGAGGGATTCAGACGTGGAATTTCAGGAAAGATGGGATTAGATCTGAGAGGACTTTAGAGAGGAAAGGGGGGGCGGTTAGAGATGGGACGGTAATTTGCAAGGATGGTGCAGGGATCAAGGGTTGGTTTTTTTTGAGAGGGGTGGTGGTGGCAGATTTAAAGGACAGAGGGACAGGAGCTGAAGAGAGAGAACCATTTAAAATAGCACTGTGCCTCCAAACCTTATTGGCTACTGGACTTCCACTGTGTAAACTGATAACTGATTCGCAAACAGACTTTCATAGGTTACGTTGGTAATTTTGTACTTGCCTTCACTGCAGTAACTAATACTAATTATCCTGAAGAGAAAACATTTGCAGGCCTGTGGGGAAAAAGCAACAGAGTGGGACTAGTCGAGTGGCTCTTACAGACAGTCGGCACAGACCCGATGGGCCAAATGACTTCCTTCTGTGCAATAACCATTTTATGTTTCAAATTACAGAAAAGATGTTTCCTTGAAGGATTGCATGACATGCACAAATCTCATCTGTCTTATCCAGTGTCTGTACTCAGAGGTGAATGCAGAATCTGTACATACCCCATTAACATTGGCCTGAGTGTAGTTACTGTAGTTGACCCCTGCAAAGCTGTTACTCTGGCCATTGTACTGTTCTGATGGCTGTGAAAGAGAAAAAGGCACAAGAGATGCTGCCATCAACAGCTCCAAACATCACAGGACAATTTATTACCAGCACAGTTCTCTCAGTCAACAGTACGAGGGGAAGAGGCAAGGGCTTTGCTGCTGTCTAATTTCTCCCTGCTACCTCTTCTCAAGCTCTGTAGACACCACTTAGCCAGTTGCTCGCCCAAATTGCTGTTCTCCACACACAAACCTGAGCACCAAAGCCCTGAATTGAACTCGGATGGGAATCGGATGGGTAGACAACCCTTCCCTGTCCTTGGGAGACACCAGAGATTTCAACTCCTGAGTCTGGCCACATTTTCCTGACCTCAGCTCCTCCACTGTCTCTAAATTATCAGACTGCTTATCCAGTGCTGGATGAGCAGAAATTTCCTCCAGTTAAATATTGGGAAGACTGAAACCATTGTTTTCAGTTCTCATTCCAGGCTCCATTCCCTAGATATTGACTCCATCCCTCTCCCTGGCAACAGTCTGAGATTAAGCCAGTCTGTTCACAACCTTGGGGTCACAGTTGATTCTCTCACCTCATATCTGTGCCATCACTAAGACCGCCTATTCCCACCTCTGTAACATTGCCCATGTCTCAGCTCTTCTGCTGCTGAAACCCTCAACCCTGCCATCGTTACCTCTGGACCTGACTATTCCGATGCACTCCTGGCTGGTCTCCCACATTCTACCGTAAACTTGAGGCCATCCAAAACTCTGCTGCTCATGTCTTAACTCACACCAATTCTCTATCACCTCTGGGCTCACTGACCTACATTGGCTCCCAGTCAAGCAATGTCTTGATTTTAAAATTCTCATCCTTGCTTTCCAATCCCACCAAGGCCTCACCCCCTCCCTATCTCTGTAATCTCCAGCTCCACAAACCCTCTAATCCTGGCAACCCTGATTTCAATCGCTCCACAATTGGTGGCTGTGCCTTCAGTTGGCTAGGACCTAAATGCTGGGATTTCCTTCCTACACCTCTCTTTTGGACCTTGCTTTTGGTCATCTGACCTAATGTCTCCTTATGTGGCTCGGTGTCATATTTAGTTCTAAAACGTTCCTGTGAAGCACCCTGGGATGTTTCATTACGTCAAAGGCACTATATATATGTAAGAGGTTTTCTTGCTGTTGTTTTGGGGTTCATCGCAGACAAAGCTCAATCCTGTCCTCAGCTGATCCACACATTCACGCTGGCCAGCAGGAGTTAACTGAATAGTGACCAGCAATGGGAACCCCTGGCTGAATTTTCCTCACTCACACCAGCTCGATAAGCACATTCTGGGCAGTTCACTTCCATCGTTTTCCGTTTTTACTTCAGATTTCCAGTTTTCAGTAACTTGGTAACACAAGCGGTGGTAAAGTGACAAAAATCTGACATGAGTTCCACAGGATTGTAGGATGTGGAAGCTTTATTATTGTCACAGAGCCTCTTTGCAAGAAACCCTCGTCTCACTGATCAGGGGCCATGAAGATATGGCGACACTCGGAGTGAGGTGATGGCAACTCACCAAAAGACAACTGGTCCAATTTCAAAACTTTAAAACAATATAATCTGGGTTAAAAACTGAAGATACTGGAATTACTAATGACCGAGAGAGATATCAAATCCACTGGGGGACTTAACTCAGTTAATTAAATAAAATTGGAATGAAAAGCCACTGTCGTTAATGAAGGTACTGGATTTTTGTGAATCTTTCTCACAATCGAGTGGAGTGCAGTAATGTGAGAAAGTTACATTGTTGGGGGCGTCACTTTTTAACGACTCAATTGGACGTTATAGGTCCCCTGGCACCATTGGAAGAACTTGATTATGGATAGCTGTGGTTTTAAAGGATAATTTCACCACGTCTGTACCCTCAGTGGAGAGCTGCACTCAAAAGGAAACATGAGCCAGAGACAGGGTTACAACACAGTAAGGCTCATTCTCCAACAATAACTCTACAATATTTTGCACAATAGCCAATTCCTATAAAGGGCAGTGATGCCCTTTCATTAACCTGTCGGGTAAATTAATCAATTCCATGCTCCCAATGAGGAGCCATGCTTGACGGGGGCGGGGGGAATGTCATAAGACCTCTAGTTAATGTACCTCAAAAGTAATTCATATGAAGCGCCCTGAAATGTTTTAATGTGATTATACATTAATATAAGTATTTATAATTGCTAAAAATCAAGAGCTTGCATTTTAAAATGTCCACTCTCGTGATGCAGAAATACCAGCGTCCTTATGACACTGCTGCTATTGGTGGTCAGGAGTCAGCACTTCACCTCTCAGGGTCTTCCTAGCAAACCACCTGCTGTTGAAATATTGTCACTGCTTTCATACAGGGCAAATGCAAAAGCCAACTTGCAACTGAAAATGAGAGTTTCCATATTCAACGTAGCGTTCGTCCTTACCTTGTAATACTGCCCCATCGATCCAGGGGGCATAGGGTACTGTCCTGTGTTTTGCTGGCCTGGCATCCGATGTGCAGGATAGTTTGGAGATGGAATGGATCGCTGGGGGTTCACGGGAGCGTATTGACTGGGTTGGCTCGGGTACTGACTGTTAGGACCATACTGCTGCCCCGGGTAGCTCTGCTGCCGGAGGTTCAAGAATAGAACTGCGGGTTAATTACATTAGCAGGCACTCCCCCACTCACCACAACAATCCCGCTGCAAAACTGCTTTCTAAATAGAGAACAACCCTCTCGAAGTCAAGGCAGCCCCACAGGTGAAAGAACTTACAGTCCTGAGCTGGAGATCTGCAGCTTTTGGATGGCAATCCCTAAAAGAAAGACTTGCATTTATATAGCGCCATTCCAGACCTTACTATAAAGAGTTTCACAGCCAATGAAGTACTGTTTTAAAGTGTAGTCACTGTTGTAATGGAGGAAACACAACAGTCAATTTGCACACAGCAAGCTCCCACAAACAGCAAAGTGATAATGACCAGATAATCTGTTCACTCTGTGATGTTGATTGAGGGGTAAATATTGGCTGGGACACTGGGGAGAGCTCCCCTGCTCTCCTTTGAAACAGTGCCACGGGATCTTTTACATCCACCTGAGCTGGCAGATGAGGCGTCGGTTTAACTTCTCATCTTAAAGACGGTTAACAGCAGAGTAATATGTTCAGGCCACTTCTCTGTTACACAGTTATCTACCAGTTCTGTGTATTACTCCAATATCAAATCAGTCTTACGAGGGTTACAATTAACTTTGTGTATCACCGTTATCGGACCATTAGAATATTGATCAATTTAGTGTATTTCCTGACAAATGGACAATTCTTTGGTTTGTTTCTTCTTATTCATTCCGGGATGTGAACATTTACCTCCCATCCTTAATTGCCCTTGGGAAGATACCAGTCTGTGTGGTGTATGTAGCACAACCGTGGCGCTTGCTCTGCAGCAATCTGATCCAAACGAGTGGTTTGCTCAGCCATTTCAGAGGGCATTTAAGAGTTAACCACAATGCTGTGGTTGTGAGTCACATGTAGGCCAGAATGGGTAAGGGTGGCAGATTTCCTTCCTTAAAGGACATTAGTGAACCAGATGGGTTTTTTTAAAAGAACAATTCAGTAGTTTCATGATCATTATTAATGAGACTAGCATTTTATTCCAGATTTATTAACTAATTAAATCGTTGCAGGCGGGATAGAAAATTTGACGGACCAGCCAAAGGTCCATTGACTTCGGTGGGAATTTGAAATCCCGGCAGGTTACAGCACAGAAAGAGGCCATTCAGCCCACTGTGTTCGCACCAGTTCTCTGCACGAGGAATTCACCTGGTTCCCATTTCCCCCACCTTTTCGCCATAGCCCAGAGAAGGATCCAATTCTCTTTTGAAAGTCATGATTGCTCTCCTAGTTTCTCGAACCCGGTCAGGGGATGGGAAGTTCCAACTGGAAAATGCACATCCAAGTTTTCAAGAAAACACACCCAGATTAAACCGACGTAAGAGATTAGGTGGCCTCACACTATGTATTGACTGCAGACGCAGGTTTGTGTGTCTGCTGGACTCCACTCTGCATTGTAGATCTGCAGCATTAGGGGCTCCGGAAATGTGGGCAGGGTTGATTAACTAAAGGAGATGTGGGGAGTTGCTTGTGTGCATCGTTACTCCAGGGCCCTATATTCACAGTGGGAGCTACAAGAACAGAGGTAAAAGGGGGGAGAGTGACGGGCAAAGATAATTCTCCTGAAACAGACCAAAAATCCTTATATTAAATATAAAAGCACCCTAGAGCTACAAAATACATTGCAACACTTTACTAAATACTGGTCGGCAAGCTAACAGTGACGGCATTCCTTCGTAGTGTCAAGCCCACTAATTTTGGACTTTCACAGAGAAATGGATAGATTTGCATAGGATTGAATTGCTGAAACAACAGAAAAATTCCCTAAAGTCAAGTCATCAAAGCAGAATTTGTCTTATTTAATCACCGCTGATTCTCTGATCAATGCTGACTTCCCAGTTGGCAGGAGCATTTTAACACTTTGGAAGTAGTGGGGCTTAAAGTGCTCCCAGCTTCCATCTGATCTGGCAGACAACAATTTAATTTAATATTTAAATTTCACAACAGAAGATCTTATATCTGGAATGTGGAAGCCCATCATTGGACAACAACTGGTTCAACCACCCAGCTTCAATCTTCTCAACAACAAAAATAACTTGGTTTCCATTGCTCTTTCCTCCCCTGTGGCTCAGTGGATAGCGCTCTCGCCTCTGAGACGGAGGGTTGTAGGTTCCAGTCCCGCCCCAGAGCATTGAGTGCAACGATCATGGCTGACACTCCAGTACAGTACTCAGGGGGCGCTGCATTGTCAGAGCAGCCAGCTTTGTATGAGATGCTGATACCAAGGCCCAACTGGCCTCTAAGGCGGACATAACAGATCCCTACATCGAAGGAGAGCAGTGGAGTTCTCCTTAGTATCAACAGCCAATGTGTATCCCACAACCAAAAATCACAAGAAGCAGATTATCTGGTTATCAACAGATTTATGTTCGTGGGAGCTTGCTATGCGCAAAGCTCCAGTGTTTCCTGCATTACAACAGTGACTACACTTCCAAAGCACTTCATTGGCTGTAAAGCACTTTGGGATGTCAGGTGGCCGCGAAAGATGCTATATAAATGGAAGACTTTTTTTTTGAAATCACTTGATTAATTGCTTTGGTAGAGTTGCTGGACAGCTGCAGTATGACTGTTCTTCATTTGCGAACTAAGACAATGAGGGAAATTTTCTCCCTCTGGGCAAGTGCGTCGGCTCTAATTTGCAACTCCCCTGACACATTCAGAAATCACCATATAAATCACATCAGACCACCCAGCCTATCGTAGAATGCTGGAGCTCCACAGAGCTGCACCACCATGTTGATACCAGGTCTCAGACGGTTAGAGTGATGCTGCTCAAATTATGACTAAACAACAAAGGGAGTTGGCTGTTTCTGCTGAGGGAAGCAGCCTTTTCCTGTTGGACACAAGAAAAGTAAGTGACCCGGAAATGACAATGGGCGACCCAATTGTACAAGTGGTCTTTTAAAACAGCACTGTGAGAAATTTGGCACGAGTGCATTAGGTATTTGCCACTCAGGCAAATAAGCATAAGTAGCTTTTCACATTATCTGTTGCAGGACAAGGTTGCCATAGTCATTACTGCAGCTTTAATGAGGATAGAATCTTAATTCAGCTGTGGGCATGTACATGATTTGGCGGCAGAATGCAGCGAGATGTAGATGATCCTGCATAGTGCTCTGGCCAGCATTCTGCTCTTGGATTCATAAAGTTCCAGGTTCAAGTCCCACTCTAGGTCTTGAGCACAAAAATCAAGGCTGACACTCCAGTGCAGTACTGAGGGAGTACAGCACTGTTGGAGTAGCTGTCTTCCAAATGAGATGTTAAACCAAGGTCCTGTCTGCTTGCACAGGTGGATCTAAGAGATCCCATGTCACTATTTTGAAGAAGGGCAGGGGGGTTCTCCCTGGTGTCCTGGTCAATATATATCCTTCAAATCAACATCACAAAAGAAAACAGAATACCTGGTCATTATCACATTGCTGTTTGTGGTAGCTTGCTGTGTACAAACCAGCTGTTGTGTTTCCTACATTACAAAAGGGATTACTTCACTGCTGTAAAGCACTTTGAGATGTCTGGCGGTTGTGAGAAGTGCTTCATAAATGCGTCTTTCTTTCATATGCTAAATTATCACTGATCTCAGTTGTGCTGTACTTGTGAATAGGGAACTAGTGAATAGGAATAGCCACTTCAACAAAGGGGCAATGTACAGAGGAAAAGCGACATAGTGGTTACATATGGACGTAAATTCAAATTGCATCATGGAAGTCGGGAAATTTAAATTTGGTAATTAAATAAAGCTGGAATAAAAAGCTAGTCTCAGTAATGGTGAGCTCAAGCTACCATATTGTTGTAAAAACCCATCTGATTCACAAATATCCTTTAGGGAAAGAAATCTGCTGTGCTTACCTGGTCTGGCCTACAAATGACTCCAGACCTACAGCAATGTGGTTTACCCCTTAACTGCCCTCTGTAATGGCCTAGCACAGTTGTGTAGAGATGGGCAATGAATGCTGGCCTTGCTATTGACGCCCACATCCCATGAATGAATAAAAAACAAAACAACAACCATTTCCTAGCATTGGTTTCTTGGAGGAAAGGCCTGGTAACAAGTTGCCAGCCACTTGCAAGTGGTGCATAGGTTCAGCTAAGATCAGAGAAAGCGGAAATCACAATTTGAAAATAAATATACAAAGAATCGCTTGGTAGTACAGTACTTGAATGTACAGTACTGAAAAGAGACAGATGTTGCTGAAGCTTTCCATCTTGCACTCAGGACAAACACAAGAATGCCAAATTTCAAATGATCACAACAATTTATACTACAGAAGAAAAGGGTGCTGATTGGTTGGCAGGTCAACGCTGGTTGGCCAAGGTGTTGCCATGGAGAAAGCAACAGGAAACTATGGGCTCCCTAAGCTCCTGGGTAATTTGAAAAAAGCGAAAGGCTTGAACATATTCCTTTTGTTTGAGAACAGGTCCCTTCGTATAAATGTATGTTGCTTCTAGCAGGTATAAGTGAGCCACATTATGAGCTCGACTGATTATCTTAAATCGGCTGTGTAGCTATTCGTGCACTCAGGATTGTTCATCAAGTGCTGCCCAATTGTGGAATCACATCTAACAGTAGATGTTTTGTTTGGGTTTTGTAAGCATGGGCTGGTTGAGTACAGTCTGTACTCTGCCTATTACAAACAACTGAAGGAATAGCCAATCATTGGGATGTACAGCCTACATACCTGGGATCGCACTGGCACTGAGATTTTTCTTTATTTGTTCATGGGATGTGGGCGTCACTGGCTAGGCCAGCATTTTTTGCCCATCCCTAATTGCCCTTGAGAAGGTGGTGGTAAGCCGTCTTCTTGAACCGCTGCAGTCTATGTGGTGTAGGTACATCCACAGTGCTGTTAGGGAGGGAGTTCCAGGATTTTCACCCAGCGACAGTGAAGGAACGGGATATATTTCCAAGTCAGGATGGTGTGTATCTTGGAGGAGAACTTCCAGGTGGTGGTGTTCCCATCTATCTGCTGCCCTTGTCCTTCTAGGTGGTAGCAGTCATGGGTTTGGAAGGTGCTGCCTAAGGAGCCTTGGTGAGTTTCTGCAATGCATCCTGTAGATGGTACACACCCACTGCTGCTACTGTGTGTCGGTGGTGGAGGGTGTGAATATTTGTGGAAGGGGTGCCAATCAAGCAGGCTGCTTTATCCTGGATGGTGTCAAGCTTCTTGAGTGTTGTTGGAGCTGCAGTCATCCAGGCAGTGGAGAGTATTCCATCACACTCCTGACTTGTGCCTTGTAAATGGTGGGCAGGCTCTGGGGAGTCAGGAGGTGAGTTACTTGCTGCAGAATTGCTAGCCTCTAAATTTCTCTTATAGCCACAGTATTTATATGGATAGTCCAGTTCAGTTTCTGGTCAATGGTAACCCCCAGGATGTTGACAGAGGGGGAATTCAGCAATGGTAATGCCATTGAATATCAAGGGAAGATGGTTGGTTTCTCTCTTGTTGGAGATGGTCATTGCCTGGCACTTGAGTGGCATGAATGTTACTTGCCATTTGTCAGCCCAAGCCTGGATACTGTCCAGGTCTTGTTGCATTTGGACATGGACTGCTCAGTATCTGAGGAGTCGCGAATGGTGCTGAACATTGTGCAATCATCAGCGAACATCCCCACTTCTGACCTTAAGATAGAGGGAAGGTCATTGATGAAGCAGCTGAAGATGGTTGGGCCTAGGATACTACCCTGAGGAATTCCTGCAGTGATGTCCTGGAGCGGAGATGACTGACCTCCAACAACCACAACCATCTTCCTTTGTGCTGGGTATTACTCCAACGAGCAGAGAGTTTTCCCCTGATTCCTGTTGACTCTAGTTTTGCTAGGGCTCCTTGATGCCACACTCGGTCAAATGCTGCCTTGATGTCAAGGGCAGTCACTCTCACCTCACTTCGGGAGTTCAGACATGACGCTGCTCAATTGTTTGAAATTTGGCATTCTTGCATTTGTCCTGCTAAGTGCAAGATGAAAAAGCTTAGGCAACATGTCGCTCTCTTCAGCAATGTTCAAATATACAAAGGAGAGCGCTAAGGATGTATACATTTACTGATTCTGGGAGTAGCACCAACAGGTATAGAAGGTTAAGAATGATTCAACAAGCTTACCTCACTGCCAAATGGCCTCTTTACTCCTTGTCCAGGTATCTGCTGTGCTGGACGGGATCCCAAGTACCCATGCTGTGGCATTCGCTGGCTTTGCGCGCTGAACATGGCATTGATGCCGGGAGGCCTCGAGTGGTTCATGGACATGTGTGATATACCCGATGGCCCCATTGCGCCAGCCATTCCTCCTGTGGCCATTCCAGTGGACATCTGGGGTGGGCCTCGAGGGCCTGAGTGAGTCATGTACTGGTTGTTGTAGGGCTGGGCTGCGCTTATCTGGAAAAGGAAAAAAAAAAGCGGGATTAAAAAGCAAAATCGTATGAAGCGTTTCGCTAGAATTCACGAACTCTAACGTCTAGACCAACTAAGCCATACAAACGAGGAGGGTTCCAGCTTTAACCCTTTGTCTCTATTGGATTAACTCACCTGCAATGAGGCAGGAGCAGGATTACTAGAATCAGCCTCAGAAGGCGGCGGCTCATCACCACCTTCTCCAGGACAAATAGGGATGGGTAATAAACACCCACATCCAGTGAAAGAATTTTTAAAAAATTCCTGGGCCAGGAGAATCATCTGTGTTTCCTGCTCCTGATGTTTATTGCAAGTGCTTGCTTCTGACTCTGGGTGGAGGAAACCAATTTTTCCTCTTGCAGCCCCAGAGCATACAGGCACTCACTTCCTGGACTCACAGATGAGGAACAATCCACACGGATAAGACATCAGAGGCCACAGGAGATGTGAGCAAATTGCAGAAGGAGGAATTGCTGTTTGATGCAAATTGATGGGATTATTTGGATCAGGAAATAGTTACAGCACAAAAGGAGGCCATTCAGCCTGTCATGTCCAAGCTGGCTCTCTGGAAGAGCATCTCAGCTAGTCCCACCCACCCCCCCTCTTTCCCCCATAGCCCTACAAATCTTTTCTCTTTAGATAATGGTCCAATTCCCTTTTGAAAGCCTCGACTGAACCCACCATACTCTCAGTCCAGCATCCTAACCACTCACTGTGTAAAAACGTTTTTCCTCATGTTTTCTCTGGTTATTTTGCCAATCACTTTAATTCGGTGTCCTCTTGCTCTCCATCCTTCTGCCAATGGGAACAGCCAATCCCCAACTACTCTGTCCAGACCCCTCATGATTTTGAGCACCTCTATGTAATCCTTCACTCTCTTTGAAGAATTCACATCCTTCCTGAAATGTGGTGCCCAGAACGGGACAGCGTCATAGTTATGGTGCTAGTTACAAACTCGAATTTGAGTCCCATAATCGACCGACAGTCACACATGAGTTACACTGAGGCACTGCACTTGCGCAGCATGGATGGAATCTAGCCCGACAGGCATTCCAAAAGAAATATGTCGCTCTGACATTAAAAACAGAAAATGCTACAAATAGACAGCAGGTTATGGGCAGCATCTGTGGAGAGAAATAGAGTTAACGTTTCAGATTGGTGACTTTTCATCAGAAAATATTTTGTCCTGCCTGGCCCCCCCATTTGAGTTTGGCCCAACACCTACCAATCTTACCTCGAGATCAAAAAAATGGGGTTCCAAGTCACGCTTCGAGACTTGAGCACACAATCTAGGCTGATACTATGATTCCGAGGGAGTGCTGAGTGGTCAGAAGCATTGTCCTTTATGTCAAATGTTAAACCCAGGTTCAGTTAGCTTGAGAGAGCGGGGGGAGCGCGGAGATGTTAAAGATTCCATGGCACTACTTGGTGAGCAGGGGAGCTATCCTGATCAACATTAATCCCTCCATCAAATAAAACAAATGAAGCTTAATCGTTCATCTCTTATTGTCTGAGGGGTCACAGTGTTATTCGGGTAACAACCTGTCATTGTCCTTCAAAAGATAATCACGTAGAAAGTGCTGAGATGTAATGCGCTGTATCGAAGTAGATATTCATAGACAAAACTACAGTGATATTTGATGTTCTAACACAGGTTGATGATACCGGATTAAAATGGCTGCCCTTGCACATATTGCACAGTGAGTTACCCCTGCGTCCATTCACATGCACAATTTAGATACCTCTCCAGCCCACAGCCCATCACTCCTATTGCCAGATTTTTCTCTCCGTATTTTTTGATTTGTTTCTCTTTACCTCTCCTAGATCCCTCTCTCCTGTCATCATGCCTCCGTTCAACTCTCCTCTCCCAGGTACTCTGCCCTCCCAAAGCCCTGCCCCAACCCTTCAGTACTCCTCTACCTTGCTGCTCTACCTGCTGTCCCAGACCTGACTCTCTATTAGATAAGCCTACAGCTTCCCTCTCTGCCTCTCCTGGCATCCTCCGAAGGGCCCATTGTTCATCCCAATCTCCTTACAAGCAGCAATCCCAACTGCCCCCATTCTACTCTTCCGTCAATCTTCCTGCCCAGCATACCCACTGGGGACTGGTCTTGCCAACCTCTTTCCCAATGCTGACCCTGTGGACTCTGCCGCCTTTCTCTACACCTCCCTCCAGAATGTCCTTTCACTTACAAACAAGGCCTTGAGCACCCATGGCCTGATTGTGGATTGTTGCATCAACATCGTGGCCTTAGTGGAAACCTGTCTAAAGGGAGATGACACCTCCCCGCTAAATGAAGCCTCTTAGTTTGACTATACCTCTCACCACTTGTCCCCACCCAGACTGTCACAGTGCTGGTCTGTCTCTTACCTTCAAACCACATCTTAGCTTGTCCCCTACTCCTCTGGCACTTTCTCCTCCTCTGAGCATCTCATCTGATTCCACCCCCTCACCTCTCATTTACAATCCTTGTTCTCTACAGTCCACCCAAATACCGTAAAAATGTTCTCACTGGGATATCTTCACTGCTTTTCCTCCCATAGCTTCCCACTGAGTGACTTCTCGTTTTTGGTGATTTCAACCTCCATCTCAACTCCATCATCTTCTCTCTCCTCTGCGCTTACTGTCCTCTTATCCCCTCCCTAAATCTCTCCGTCCATGTAAACTCCCTCACCCGTATTCACGGCCACCCCTTTGACCTTGTCATCTCACATGGTCTCACCACTGCCATCTTGTCAGTCACAGATCACAGAATTTTAATGGCACAGAAGGAGGCCATTTGGCCCATCGTGTCTGCAATGGCTCTCCAAATGTGCATTATGACCTGGTGCCATTGTCCTGCCTTTTCCCCATACCCCTGCACATTGTTTCTATTTAAATAATCATCTAATGCTCTTATGAGTGCCTCGATAGAACCTGCCTTATGATTTTCTAGATGTCCTCTCACTACCTCTTTAATAATGAATTTTAGTATTTCTCCCATGACAGATGTTAGACCAACTGGCCTATAGCTTCCTGCTTTTTATCTCCCTCCTTTCCTAAATAGTGGTGTTACGTTTGCAGTTTTCCAAACCGCTGGGACCATTCCAGAATCTTGGGAGTTTTGGAAGATTATGAGCAATGCATTCATTATCTCTGCAGCCACTTCCTTTAAGACCCTAGGATGCAAGTCATCAGCTCCAGGCAATTGTCAGCCTTTAATCCCATTAGTTTTTCTAGTACTTTTTCTCTAGTGATTATGATTGTTTTAGGTATCTCTCTTCTTTTTGCCTCTTGATTCCTACTATTCTGGAGATGCTTTTCATGTCTTCCACTGTGAAGACAGACACAAAATACATGTTCAAAGTCTCTGCCATTTCCATGTTTCCTATTATTAATTCCCCAGTCTCACCCTCTAAGGTGCTTGCTTTTGCCACTCTTTTCCTTTTTATACCTGTCTAAAAGTTTTTACTGTTTTTTTTAATATTACTTGCTAGTTTTCCTCTCAAACTCCATTTTCTCCCTCTCTACTTTTTTTAAGTCTTCCTTTGCTAAAATTTTCCCAATCTTCTGACCTACCACTAATCTTTGCAGCATTGTACACATGTTCCTTCTATTTGATACCATCCTTAACTTCCTTAGAAGGATCGTGCATCCTTCTCATAGTGTATAAAGCCATCTCTCATCACTTCCTTGTATCGCTGTCCACCCCCAAGCTCCTTCCTCCTCCCAACCATTCTCCCCTCCTTCAGTGTCCACCCCTGGGAAAAAAACTATTCCCAAATTCACTCACAAATGCACTTTCAACATCCCAACCACATAGCCTTTGGTCCTCCATTTGCCACAACACTTCTGCAGCTACTCATTTACTCAACCCTACGTCCAGCTCCACCTTTGATACCCATGTCCCAGAGAAAGCCATTACTCTCTCTCACCCTGGCTGTCCCCCCCCACCCCTGGTATGGCCCTCATCTAAACATCCGTAAGTCCAAGGGGCGCAGACTTGAAGGGATATGGTGGGCAACTTTTAGCCGTTCACCACCAGATCTGGCTGGACCACATAAAGCACCTTCTGCTGAAACTGCTCACTATGCCAGAATCATCCTGGAATGCAGGTTTCTTTTCTCTACTGCAAACTGCTCCTTAAACCCCTCTCCCCTGCTCCATTCACCCTTATTTCCAACAAGTACAAGGAGCTCATGAGCTTCTTTGTCACTGAGATCGAGATCATCCAATCAGCAGCTTCTGCCACCTCTCTCCCTTCCACTAGCCCACCTGGCCAAACTTCCTCTAAAGTTATCCCCCCCCACCCCCCCAAATGGTGCTCTATTACCCCCTAAAAGGTGCTATAAAAATACAAATTGTTGTTGTTGCATAATTCCATTCCCTTAGCACTGGGCTGCCTCCGTCTCTCCCAATTAATCCCCCACTTGTCTTTATGCAGTGAATTCACTTAGAACCCAGCAGACTCCTCACAGTCCCTGTTGGTGGATGTGACATCTCTAGCTAAGAGTGAAGACACTATCACTGTTGAGAAATCATTTTGAGAAGAAACAGCAAAATGTGTCAAAACTTACACTAAAAAAACAAAGTGTCACTGATTTATTTTAAAGAAGACAGGAAGAGAGTTATTTCCCGGCAAACTGAAGTACATTAATTAAATCCCACACAGTGCTGAAGGCCTGGGATTTAAAGCAGAGCGGTCTCACACCATCCACATCAGAAGTGTCCCAGTTCGTTAGTGAGGACAGTATTTTAGATTTTGGGTTGGGAATCCAACACCAGGTTCAAATGGGGGTCACAGCCCCCGCCATTGTCTGGGGAACAGTCAACTGGCAGTGATTTCCCCAAATTGGCCAAGTTATGGCCAGAGGGCGGTCTCTGTAAGCTGGAGGGCCAATAGGAGGCCTTCTAGCTCAGAAGCAGTAGCAGGCTGCAGTTCAGGTAAGAGAGAGAGGGGGTGGGGGGGCATTTCCACCTCTCGCCAGCTTTTTAAACTTAAATTAGAAAACGCCTTCATCAAGATGGCCACCATTGTGGAGGGAGCATGCTCTGAGCAGGAGGGCCTCAATGAGGACTCCAAATGAGGTGGCACAAATGAGCTACCAGCCCCTTAATGTTACAGAAAGGGGAATTGGATAAGGTCCCTGATAACCCTGGTGGTTTTATAGTGACCCCTGCTGGAAGTGCCTGTGCCTGTTGGGCAAGACAGATTTGAGCACCCGATAGCCTGGGTGTGCTGATTCTTACTAGCTACCTGAAGAGGTAAGACGATTAGCGGATTTTTTAAAAAAGTATATAATTTCAGTCCACTCCATCCACTAGGCCATTCAGTTTGGCAATTTCAAACATGCAACTGATAACTCCAATCCAAGTTCCGAATGGGTCAGTTAAAAAGGAGCAAGTGAGTTTGGAGTGGGTACACGGGATAAAGAGTTTTGGGGAGGGTTTGGACACAGAGGGAGGTGACAAGGCAAAGAGAAGCCCAGAGATGAAGTTGTAGAGACAAGCAGCCACTAATGCTGGGAGTGGAAAGCATGAAGAAATCAGTATCGTGGAGGATGTAATGTTGGACGAAATCAAAGGATAAAAGTATAATGGCAAATGGATATGGAGGGATTTTAAAATGTAGAGATGATTCCATATATAAGTAGAAGCAACACTTCCCATTGAATAATGTACCCTGACAATACCCAGCTCCACCTCACTCTCTCCTCCTCCAATGTTGCTCAATTGTCAGAATGCTCATCTGACATCCAGTACTGGATGGGTAGAAGTTTCCTCCAATTAAATATTGGGAAGACTGAAGCCATTTTTCTCAGGGGGGGCAGAAGCGGTGGGTGGGGGTCGTTGTCAGGATGGAGTCCACCCTGGAAGCTGTGCCGAGGTGGGCTGGTTAGTAGGCCCGCCTCAGTTCTCTGGGTTTTAGAAGCTGTTAGGCCCTCTAACCGTCAGACTCCCTCATTCCCCCACCATCCCCCACCCCCACCCATCCATGGGCCTTTATACCTCCATGCCAAGTCAATACAAATTCATGCCCCTATCCACGCTCTATACCCCCACATACCACCCGTGCCACCCACCTCCACAGCCACTCACCCAGTATCCACCATGGGCCCCATCATCCCCTGTGCTCACTGACCCACACTAGCTCCTGGTCAAGCAACATCTTGATTTTAAAATTCTCACCCTTGTTTTCAAATCCATCCATGGCCTCACCCCCTCCCAATCTTTGTAATCCCCTCCGAACACAAATTCTCCGAGGTAACTGCGCTCCACTAATTCTAGCCTCTTGAGCATCACTGATTTTAATCTCTGCCATTGCTGGGCCTACAGCTGCCTGGGCCCCTAGCTCTGTAATTCCCTCCGTACACCTCTCCGCCCTCTCTCCCTCATTTCCTTCCTTCAAGCTGCCCCTTAAAACCTACCTCTTTTGGTCATCTGACCTAACATACCCTTCTGTGGCTCGGTTTCATCCAGTACCGTTTTATAATGCTCCTGTGTAGCCTTGGGATGTCACATTACATTAAAGGTGTTATTATGTAGTGGTCCATTGCCTAAATTGACCTCCCCATATTGTCCGGTCGGTGTACCGCAGCCATTCAAAAATTGAAGGTGACTCCTTACCGGTCCGTACTGACTCATCTCCTGGTTTTGCTTCTCCTGCAGGGCAGCTACGGTTGCCGTGGCAGTGGCGGTTGCCGTGGCTGCAGCGGCAGCAACCGCAGCGGCGGCCGCTGCAGCAGCGGGCTGGGTGAAATGCGTCGGGGGCCTGGAATGTGACGGGATGCCGATTCCACCAGAGCCGTTCGGGCCACCAGGGTAGCTGAAAGCAAGAAGACAGGGAGCAAGAGTTAAACCAAAGGACCGGAGACATTTCAAACCCTTGAACAGGCTGCTCACTGCTGCCCTCTAGTTTGCACTCGCAAATCAAAGGGCTTCCGATTCACAAAGAAAGTCTTGGCCACAGTTCCCCTTTCACCGTCAAAACTGTGGCACAGCAAGAGGCCATTCAGCCCATGCTATCGGTGCTAGCTGTTACCTACTAAAGCTCTATTTCCTTATCCATTTATATTCTTTCAAATATCCACCCCCTTCCCTTTCTGTGATAAAGCATTCCACACTCTAATGACCCTGTGAGAATATATATTCCCCCTTTTTTTACTTAAGTGCTGAGCATTAGTTTATGCTCCCCTTCCTCCTTCATCGCAAAGCAAACAAGCTCTCACATTTTATCCTTTCACAATTCGAACCACGAACGTCCATTGCCATAGAAATGCTGTGACATTTTTGCCCCTGCCTTTGAAGATGGGCGGAGGTAATGTTTTTGCCTCTGTTTATTGATGTTTGTCCATAAACTATATATCTCAAAAATTGATAGATGGATTTCAACGAAACTTGGTACAAAGTATGGCCCAAGGAAGAACTGATCCATTTTTGGCTGAGATGCAGATCAGGATCTGGGAGTTTTTTTAAAGGATCCTTTAACATTGGGAGATTGGGCAAATTACTTATTTTTTCAGAATCTTGTGGGTTGTCTGGTTTAGAATGTTGTTGATTGTTTTCGAATGCGGTGGATTGTCCCAGCTGCTGTGGTGCCATTTGTCACAGCTGTCAAAATGTGAGCAGAGTTTTCACAGCAGGTTGTTGGACATGGATTGGCCTGAAGCCTCCCTCAGTGAGAGAGGCGCTCTTATTAAAAAGATTTCTTCTTTCAGTTTCGCAGTTACAGGGTATCGATCAGGCAGGGACAAGCCGTAAGGAAGAGCTGCGTAACTGCAATAACACTGAGTTAACAAAAAGTGTGGCAGAGGCATGCGCTCTACTGGGTGCCCGCTTCATCTAGTTTTCAATGTCTTTGTCTATATGCAACCCATATATTTGGTTGCACGTTTTGAAAGTCATGTCTTTCATGTTGTTGCCACCCTGGAATGTAGGAGTTAGAACCTATAAGATATTAGGGCTTTATAAAATCCCCACGGCAAAGGTGAATCGATCAAAATTCTGAACATTAATGAAAATGAAATGAATGTTGCAACACTGACAAATTGCACTTCACAGATGACACTTTGTGTCCTAGAAAGGCTAGAACTATTCTGCTCACCAGTATTTGTCCATTGCTGTCTACTTATGCTTAAAACCTTCAATCCTCTTCTTAATCGTCTACCAGTAGTTATTAAGTTCATTTTTAAAGGAATTTAGTCAAAAATAGTGGGCTGCATATTACAGGTTGGGAGGGGGTGGGGGGAGAAACAGCCATTACACGCTGCGGATGGGCTAAATATCCTGCTAGTGGGACCACTTCCCCTCACTGGGGAGGAAGTCCCGCCTGATCCCGCCCTTGGGAGCTGCCAGCCAATGGAAGCAGGCCCAAGCAGGTGGCGCAGTGGATCCTGGAGCGAGGTAAGTCCATGGTATTGGGCGGAGAGGGTTTGGACAATTTAGGAAGGGGCGAGGGGTTTAGTGGCATTTGGCGAGCTGGTGGGTAGGAAGAAAGGGGGCAGTATCTTTTGGTGGGGGGGGGGGGGGGGGGGGAGGGATGTTCCCCAGTGCACAAGGGGCACCCCCAAAGATATTACCCCCACCGTTCTGCCCTTTCAAAAAGTTTTTGAAAAAATAACAGCCTGCTCACTCCCGCCTGACTGCTCATGCCAATCGTATTATGGCGTCGGCAGAGTATTATTGGGGTCAACTGGCTTGTTAACAAGACCGATTTTGGCACCCGCCCACCTACCGTGTTATGGGGCTGAGCTTCAGGGTGGGCAGGAAGGCGGTGGGGTTGGCACCTGCCCTATTTTACATGCCCAACCCCCACCCACAACCCCGCAACCGAAATCATGCCCGGTGGGGGCAAGTAAAATCAGAACTGTAGTTCAATTTTTGTCAGGTCTGTTCCATCTGTACACAAAATTCTGGGAAATAAAGAATGTTTAATCTCAGTTGAAACTTGTTCTTGCATATTCATGTGTTCTAATGATGCAACAACACCAAGTTAAATAATGTGCTTCTAGTTTCCATAACTCTGGTCACATTAGAGACTGTTCTCTTGTTCATGACATGAGAACATAAGAAATAGCTGAAGTAGGCCATTTGGCCCCTTGAACCTATCCACCATTCAGTAAGATCACAGGTGATCTTGCACATGAACTCAACCTTTCTGCAGTATTCCCATTTCTTTTAACACCCAAAAATCTATTGACTTCTGTCTTGATCAACAACCGAGCCTCCACAGCTCTCTGGGGCAGGGTATTCCAAAGATTCACAACCCTCTGGAGTGAAGAAGTTTCCCTCATCTCAGTCCAAAATAGCCGACCCCTTACCCTGAGGCTGTGTCCCCGTGTTCTAGATTTCCCCAGCCAGGGGAACCGACCTCTCAGTGTCTACCTTGTCAAACACCCCTTCAAAATTTTATATGTTTCATATATGAGCTCACCTCTCATTCTTCTAAACTCCTGGGAATATAGGCCTAGCCTACTCAGTCTCTCCTCATAGGACAATCTCCTCATTCCAGAAGACAAAGCCAGAAATTCTGGAACTTCCTTGATGCTTTTCTCTAAATTTGCTCTGATACCCCATTGTGCTTTTGGCAGTCCAGGGCCAAAACTGCACAAACTATTTTAAAGCGACAGTTTAAATCCTTTCTGACTTGTAATAAATTGTCCAGAAGTAGCCTCATTGCTCATTAAAGTGGAAGGTGAACTGGCTACAATGGGAATATGTAAAATGTTGCCTACAGTGCTTGGTGACTGAGAGTTACTTGGTATTCTAATGTTTGGAGCAGGTATCATGGTGGAACTGTGGTGGTCTTCTGAAGGGCTGTAGCCTTTATCAGCTAGCTTTCAGGATTACCTTGATTTATGCTTGATCGGCACCCCATCCACCACTTTAAACATTCAATCCCTCCACCACCGACGCACAGTAGCAGCAGTGTGTACCATCTACAAGATGCACTGCAGCAGCTCACCAAGGCTCCTTCGACAGCACCTTTTGGAACTATATCACTGTTCCTTCACTGTTGCTGGGTCAAAATCCTGGATCTCCCTCCCTAACAGCGCTGTAGGTGTACCTACACCACATGGACTGCAGCGGTTCAAGAAGGGAGCTCACCACCACCTTCTCTAGGGGCAACTAGGGATGGGCAATAAATGCTGGCCCAGCCAGCGATGCCCACATCTCGTGAATGAATAGAAAAAAAACCTAAGCCAAATGTGATGATAAGTCAGTGGGCGAGAGTCTATGTAATTTGTGCTCTGACATCAGCCATGCCTCAGTGTGCAGCACTCTCATCTCTGAGTCAGAAGATTGTGGGTTCAAGTCCCACTCCAGAGCACAGAAATACAGGTTGACTCTCCCATTATGATACTGAGGGAGTGCTGCAGTGCCACAGTCTTTTGGATAAGACATTAAACCGAAGCCCCATCTGCTCTGTCAGGTAAGTAAAAGAACCTATGGCCCTATTCTGAAGGAGAGCAGGGGAGTTCTCCCCAGTGTCCCAGCCAATATTTATCCCTCAATCAACATCACAAAAACCAAATTACTGGCCATTTTCACATTGCTGTCTGTGGGAGCTTGCTGTGCTCAAACTGGCTGCTGCATTTCCTACATTACAACAGTGACTGCATTCCAAAAGTACCTCATTGGCTGTGCAGCATTTAGGGATCTCCTCTGGTCACATAATGCTCAATAGAAATGTAAGTCATTCTTTGTACAACAATTCAAATTAAATAATTGCAAATGGCCTAGATCTTCCAGTCTCCGTATCGTCGGAGACTGGATGTGTGACCCGAGATGTGCGTTGGGACTCCACAGAAGTGGTGATGCACTTTGTGGGGATTGCCTGGGAAGTTTCAGCTTTTGATGGGCAATTCCCCTGCTCCATAGGAGGCTACGCAAATGTCTCCAACCCCGAGTTACAGTTGGAGACATGGGATAGTTCCAACTTTCTTATCTGAGTAGTTATCCAGGAAATGTTAAAGAGAAAAATCCTAGTCTAACTCCTGGACAACTGCAGAACTGACCACCCCTAGTCATTCACACTGAAACCCCCCGAATCACCAGCTACCCCATGAACCCCTCCCTGGCTACCTCCTGAGCCTCCCTGACCACCCCTCCAATTACACCCCCATGCACCCCTGCCCCGACCACCCAAATCCTTGATTCCCCCCCCTCCCCAAATTCCCATCCATTCCCTCCGACCTGATTCTCTTACATCCCCAATTGCCTCTCCCGACCATGCAATCCCCCCTCAACCGAACAGACCTGACTAGCCCCCCACAACATCTGACTACCCCTCCTGACATGACCCGTCTACCCACTCACCCGCCCGCCGCCCCACCCGCCCGCCGCCTCACTCAGCTACTATCTCACCCACCCGCCGCCTCACCCACCCGCCGCCTCACCCACCCGCCGCCTCACCCACCCGCCGCCTCACCCACCCGCCGCCTCACCCACCCGCCGCCTCACCCACCCGCCGCCTCACCCACCCGCCGCCTCACCCACCCGCCGCCTCACCCACCCGCCGCCTCACCCACCCGCCGCCTCACCCACCTGCCACCTCACTCACCTGCCATTCTACCCATTTGTCACCTCACCCACCTGCCACCTCACTCAACTACTATCTCACCCACCTGCCACCTCACCCACCTACCCACTTACCTCACCCACCCTACCCATTCACTCATTCATCCGTTCACCAGTTACTAACATTCACACCGGACATTTAAACTTACCATCCGGCAGCTCGTGCCATAAACAGGGGGCGTGTTGTGTCATTCCCGGCCTTTTAGTGCAATCCAGTGGAGTTCTTCGAGGGATGCTGCGCTCCACCTTTCTGGGAAAGCTCGGAGTCTCGGAAGACTTGGCAAGAAATGCAGAGCAGCATCGAGGTGGGATAAAGTTTGAGCAGGGCAGCAATCCGATGATGATTGCTGCTCCACAGAAGATCCGGGCCAATGTTTCAACTGATTCACGGGGCCCTAATGTAATCTTCATAATTAATGAGGGCTCAATGAGACTTGTGGGCGGAATCATCTTTCAGTGGGAATCTTAGTGCTTGCTTGGTATTTACAGTTGAGTAATTATTTTGTTATTCACCCTGCTCTTGGTGTAATTACTCCAAAATTGTATTTTCTATAGTTAATTCACAGAAATGTGTTTTACTGAATACTGAATTATTCATCACCTAAAGTAATTGTTATAAGTAGAATAAATTAACCAAACTGCAATTTTTCAGAACTTGTTTTTGTGATTCAGACATGTGCAGTGTAAAGAACAATTGAAGCAGTATTTAATTTCTTCTCTTAGTAAAGAACTTATTATATGATTTGAGGGGATGGGAGCATAGCGATAATGTTACTGCAGTAAAGCTCCGGAGATGCGAGTTCAAATCCCACCACAGCGCAGGGAGAATTTAAATTCAGTGAATTCATAAATCTGGAATAAAATGGTAGTCTCATTAATAATGACCATGAGACTACCAGATTTTCGTCCAAACTCATCTGGTTCACTAATGCCCTTTAGGGAGGGAAATCTGCCGTCCTTACCCGGCCTGGCCTACATGTGACTCCAGACCCACAGCAATGTGGTTAACCTTTAACTGCTCTCTGAAATGGTCGAGCAAGCCACTCAGTTGTAACAAACTGCTACAGAGAAAAGCACCATGGTTGTACTGGCACCAGATGCACTGTGGTCATTCAAGAAGGTGGCTCCCCACCAATTGCTCAGGGGCAATTAGGGATGGGCAATAAATACCAGCCTTGCCTTTGAACCTCAAGATGTTAAAAAAAAATCTTCCTATACAAATACACAATATGAAATGCTGATGATTAACAGAAGTGTTGTGATTCATCATCATTCACTATGATGCTGCCACACAGGAAGTTTAGAACATTGAATCAATCTAAATATTAATAGTGATCATCTTACATTAAACAGTTGACATTAAGCAACTACAAATAGAAGAACTCAACTCAGGTAAACATCTTCTTCCTACATAAATAAATTAGTAGCTAGATGCTAAACTTAGAACACAGTCTCCATAGAATTCAGAAAGTAAAAAGAAAGCAAAATAGCAGTCAGCTTTCTGGCATTGAATGAAAAGAGCAGGGGACACAGGCGCAACAAAACCACTTTATTTAGTAAGCTTTCAGTGGAAAGGTAAATTGGGTCCTGCTGAAGAAAGACAAGTTTTTCGTCTTGCACTCATCAGGACAATTTGCAAGAATACCAAATGTAAATTGAACAACAATTTATACTGCATGAGAAGAGAGTGCTGATTGGTCAGCAAGTGGACTCTGATTGGTAGAGGCATTGCAATGGGGAATGCAAATTATCCTAAATTTTATGAATTAAGAAAGTATTAGTAGTTATCTTCACTATTTTATAGTTAACATCAAGTAGAACGTAGGGAGGAGGATTCAGTGCAAAGGGCCTCCAGTGCAACTCATCAATCGCACTTCACAATATCAGAATACTCGGGAGAATATCCGGCAAGGTGATGCATAGAAGAGTGTGCATATAGACAACTGACAATAGAACTTAACCCTTACTGTCAATCCAGGCCATCTTCACATTGTGCAATGGGGGAAAACACCTCCACAAAGCATTAAAAATCCTTCCAGGGACCCTGAGCCTTCAGCATGTTGTGTGGACATGGGGGTTGCTTGAATTGGTGACTCCTGACTCCCTTAACTGAAGTCACCCTTCCCATTATCGAGCTGGATAGGAAGGCCCTATTCCCCTTGGTTCAGTGGTAAGAGGTAGGAGGTTTCTCGTCGAGATTTTTTTTTACTCAGAGGGTGGTGGGGATCTGGAACTCACTGCCTCAAAGGGTGGTGGCAGCAGCACCCCTCAACATTTAAAAACATGTGGATGTGCACATGAAGCGTCGTATCTACAAGGTTAAGAGCTGGAAAGTGGGATTAAGCTGGATGGCTACTTGTCAGCCAGCATGGACATGATGGGCTGAATGGCCTTCTTCCATGCTGTGATTCTAGATTGTGAGAGGTGCTTCTGTGGAATATCCTGCAATTGAAATATTAACCTCCAGGCAATCTCTTTGACTAATTAATTTCTGGTTGTTGACTGTTGGATAGCATTCCACAGACTCAGTGATGTGCACCTCTTCATGTCTTTTTCCTCCCTCTCTTACAATGGTGCTTTCTCGGGCAGAGTTGGCTATGGCTTGGCATGTCAACAGTGATCTTTGAACCCATAATTCATGGGTATGAGATTTCTTTCGCTTCACACCATCGGAGCAGTTTTATAACATTAATCTAAGTATTTTCTCTGATAAACTTAATAGATGCAGATAGAACGCGGAAAAGGTCCACGTAGTTGTATTTTGATGTGCTCACGCTCAATCATGTTAGCATGTTTTTCTCAATAGCTCAGTCAAATTTGCGCAGTACCAGAACTCTGATCTCTCTGTCCTCACTCTGCCACATTGTTCCAATGAAGCTCTACATATGTTTGAGGAGCAGCACCTCATCCTTCAATTACGCTCCTTGAACCTTACGAATTCAGCATTGATTCAACAAATTGAGATCATAACCTCTGCCCCCATTTTGTTTTGTTTTCCTTTGCATATTTCATTTTTACTCATGTTTGTCTTCGAGTAAATGCCGTTTATCATTCAGCGATTTACACCTCCTCTAGACACATTTTTTGTTTATTTACTTGTCCCATTATCACTCTCTTTGGCTCTGCCCCACCAAACTCTTGTCATTTAATCTCTCCGCTGTCTTTCACCTTATCACAGACCTACCCGTTTGTTTCTTTCCCACTCTGTCCCTGCCCCGTCCCACTTCCTTAAAACCTATTACATTTCTAACCTCTCCCAGTCTGAGTGAAAAGTCACTGACCTGAAAGATTAACTCGAGTTTCTATCTCCGCAGATGCTGCCTAACCTGCCCAGTTTCTATTTCAGATTTCCAACATCTGGGCCAGGATTTTCCATTCGTTGGGCAGGCTCAGCGGGGGCGGTCACAGAGCAGACCGCCGCCCACAATCGGCTCCTCACCGCGATTTCACGCGGATGGGCCAATTAAGGCTTGCCCTGCGCGGATTGTGAGCAGTAGCGATCTGTGCGGGCGGGGGGAGGAGGGAGAGGTGAGCCTAGCACACAGTTTGCGCATGCGCGCAAAAGGGCGCTTCAATCTCCCCGAGGCACAGAGCTGCCTCAGGGAGATTGAAGCGCTTTTTGGAAAAATTAATAAAGAGCAGAAAAATTCAATGAAACATGTCCCCTCATGTGACTGTGTCACATGAGATGGGACATGTTTTTAAGTTCAAATGAAACTTTTAATTTAATTTGTAATAGCTTCAGGAAACCTCATCCCGCCCGTGGATGAGGTTTCCTGAAAAACGTAAAGGCCGCTTGGCCTTTTCGCCTGCCCGTCAACCGTAAGATTGGACAGGCAGGGTAAAATTCAGGTTATCATCTGGTTAAAGGTCTTAATAGGCCTTTCAATTATCGGCAGGAGTGCAGCCGACTCCGGCGCGCACCCACCAAATGAAACATCGCGCGAGTGTGCGATGACATCGGGACGCACGCCCGACATCATTTTATGTTCCGGCGTGTTGGGAATGCACCCGCACGGTGAATGTAAAATTCTGCCCCTGCAGTATTTTGCTCTTGTGTTGTAGCTTGGGCCCTTGAATTGTTTTTGCCTACTTGCAGGTGACAATGCAATATAGTTCACACTCAGCAGTGAAGGTCAAGTAACTCATATCTGGTTGCTGAGCTGTTGCAACATTGGATGGCTTCTCTCACCACTGGTACGCTGCACGTGGCTGTTAAACGGAAAAATGGCACCTTTAACAGTTGGACATTAAATAGCTTATAATCACTCAAACTTCAGTTCGGCAAATATCTGCAGACAGGATAATTCTGGTTTGCATTGCTTTTGAACCAGAGCATCCTTCAGCAAACACCAGCACTTCACAGAATGTCCTGATGCCATATCTTACGTCAATAATTAATTGATGATTAAACAATGATTTATTTTCCTGGTTTCTGGCTATTTAAACAAAATGTACGGCAGTGCTGACTGAGTACTCTCGGTGGTGAGACAAAGGCTTGCAGAAAATAACATGATCAAACAAATGATTGATAAGTATACAGTCACAGTGGCTATTTCCTAATGTAGGCCAGATTAAATTGTGACTGTATATGTCAATTATGAGTCCATAATAAAGTAAATATCACATGAGAACATCAGAAATCAGAGCAAGTGGAGGCCATTCGGCCCCTCGAGCCTGCTCTGCCATTCAATAAGATCATGGCTGATCTGATTGGGCCTTAACTTCACTTTCCTGCCTGCCCCCATAATATATAAGTCCCTTGTAGATCAAAAATCTAACTCAGCCTTGGTGTACTCAAAGACCCAGCCTTCACTGCTCTCTGGGGAAGAGAATTTCAAAGATTAACAACCCCCTGAGAGGTGAAATTCCTCCTCATCTCCATCCTAAATGAAAGATCCCTTATTCTGCAACAGGACCCCTGGTTCTAGTTTCCCCCACGAACGAGGGAAAACATCCTCTCAGCATCTACTCTGTCAAATCCCCTCAGAATCTTATATGTTTCAATAAGATCATCTCTCACTCTTCAAAACTCTAATGAATATAGGCCCAACCTGCTCAACCTTTCCTCATAAAACAACCCCGTCATCCAGGAATCAATCTGATAAACCTTCTCTGAACTGCCTCCAAAGCAAGTATATCCTCCCTTAAATAAGGAGACCAAAACTGTACACAGCACTCTAGATGGGGTCTCACCAATGCCCTGTACAGTTGTAGCAAGACTTCCCTCTGTGATAAGAGCCAACATTTCATTTGCCTTCCTAATTACTCGCTGTACCTGCATGCTAATTTTTTGTGATTCATGTACAAGGACACCACGATCCCTCTGTACCTCAACGTTCTGCAGTCACTGTAATATAGTTAATGTTGAAAATCGTCATTCTTGATTCTGCAAATTGGTTGGACTATTTTATTTTTAAAATGTGTACAAAATGTTACATCTCTGCTATCTGTCCTTATATATACATATATATATATGTAGTCCAAAACTGAACTTCCACTCTGAAGTTCCAAAGGTATCCTAACTTGCTTTATAGACTAATGCCATCACAATTGCACATTTGACATTCACATGCTTGTCTTAAAGACACACAAGCACATTTAGTGACATAAATACAGTTTCACTTTCAACCAGTCAGCAAACAGCTGCTAAGACAGCACTGTAAAAAAGAACTTTCAAAATTGTAGATGTCTCTGAATTTTTAAATCGTCATTCAACATATAAGAACAAAAGAAATAGGAGCAGGAGTAGACCACTCGGCCCCTCGAGCCTGCTCTGCCGTTGAATACGATCCTGGCTGATCTTCTGCCTCAACTCCACTTTCCCGCCCGCTCCCCGTATCCCTTTATTCCCTGATTGATCAGAAATCTATCTGTCTCAGCCAAAAATATATTCAACGATGGAGCATCCACAACCCTCTGCAATGGAGAATTCCAAAGATTCATAACCCTCTGAGTGAAGAAATTTCTCTTCATCTCAGTCTTAAATGATCGGCCCCTTATCCTGAGGCTGTGCCCCCGTGTTCTAGATTCCCCAGTCAGTGGAAACAATCTCTCAGTGTCTACCCTGCCAAGCCCTTTCATAATCTTGAATGTTTCAATGAGATCAACTCTCATTCTTCTAAACTCCAGAGAATGTAGGCCCAATTTACTCAACCTCTCATCTTAAGACAACCCTCTCATCCCAGGGACCAATCGAGTAAATCATCACTATACTACCTCCAATGCAAGAATATCCTTCCTTAAATATGGAGATCAAAACTGCGTACAAAAGTCCAGGTGTGGTCTCACCAAAGCTCTGCACAATTGTAACATGACTTCCTTATTCTTGTACTCCAATACCCTTGCAATAAAGGCCAACATAACTTTGCTTTCTTAATTACTTGGTGTACCAGCATGCTAACTTTTTCTTATTCCTTGTACAAGAACAGCCAAGTCTCTCTGAACATCAACATTTACAAGTTTCACATCTTTTAAAATAATCTGCTTTTCTATTGTTATGATCAAAGTGAATAATATCACGCTTCCCCACATTATACTCCATCTGCCACCTTGTTGTCCACCCACTTAACCCTGTCTATATCTCTTTTCAGCCTTTTTGTGTCCTCCTCACAGCTTACAACCCCACCTAGCTTTGTACCTTCAGCAAACTTAGATACATTACTCTTGGTCTCGTCGTCTAATTCTTATATAGATTGTAAATAGCTGAGGCCCCAGCACTGATCCTTGCAGCACTCCACTAGTCACAGCCTGCCAACTTGAAAATGCCCCAATTATCCCTACATTTCCTGTCCTAACCAATCCTCTGTCCATGTTAATATATCACCCCCAACTCCATGAGTCCTTATCTTGTGTATTAAACTTTTGTGTGGCTCCTTACTGAACGCCTTTTTGAAAATCCAAGTATACTACATTTACTGGTTCCCCTTTATCTACCCTATTAGTTATATCCTCAAAAAACTCTAATAAATATGTTAAACAGGATTTCCCTTTAGTAAAATCATGTTGACTTGTTCTAATCATATTAGACTTTTCTAAATGCATTGCTAAGACTTCCTTAACAATAGATTTCAACATTTTCCCAATAACTGATGTCAGGCTAACTGGCTTGTAGTTCCCTGTTTTTTTCTGTAGTTCCCTGTTTTTTTCTGTAGTTCCCTGTTTTTTCTCTCCCTCCTTTCTTGAATAGCGGTGTTACATTTGCTAACTTCCAATCTGCCGGGACCATTCCAGAATCTAGGGAACTTTGGAAAATCATACCTAGCGCATGCACTATCCCTGCAGCTATCTTTTTTTAAAACCCGAGGATGTAGGTCATCAGGTCCTGGAGATTTGTTGGATTTTCGTCCCTCGAGTTTCTCCAGTATTTTTCTCTACTGACATTAATTACCTTATTAGCCCCTAGGCTACCCTCTATTTCTGCTATGTAACTTATGACTATGAATACAAACACAAAACATTTGTTCAATGTGTCTATCATTTCCTCATTCACCATGATAATTTCTACTGTCTTTGCTTCTAAGGGACTAATGTTTATTTTATCTACTCTCTTCCTTTTTATATACTTGTAAAAGCTCTTACAATCTGTTTTTACATTCCTGGCTATTATATCCTATTTTTTCTCCTTTTATCAACTTTTTGGTGGCCGCTTGCTGGCTACTAAAACACCCCCAATCCTCAGACTTACTACTATTCTTTGAAACATTATAAACCTCTTCATTTAATCTAATAGTGTCTTTCATTTCCTTAGTAAGCCATGGATTGATCTTTCTCACCTGAGTTTTTGCTTTTCATCAGAATGTATTTTTATTTTGAATTGTTTCTTTAAAAGTTTCCTACGGTTTATTTCCCTCCATACCTTTCAGTCCAGTTACCCAGTCAACCGTAGCCAGTTCTTCCCCCCTTACCTATGTTTATGGCTTGGTTAAGTTTAAGGTTCTTGCCTGTGATTGGAGTATGTCGTTTTCAAGCTTAATGTGGAATTCAATAGCTTTATGATTACAATTTCCCAATGGATCTTCTATTATGACATTACTAATTAATCCTGCCTCATTGCACAATACTAGATCTAAAATAGCTTTAACCCTAGCTGGTTCTACAACTTATTGCTCCAGGAAACTGTCACAAAAACATGCTACAAACTCATCTTCCAAATACCCTTTGCCAATTTGATTGCTCCAGTCTATATGAAGATTAAAATCCGCCACAACTATTACATTGCCTTTGTTACAAGCTCCAATAATTTCTTGCTTAATGCCCTGCCCGATGGTATAACTACTGTTAGGGAGCCTATAAACTACTCCCAACAGCATTTTCTGACCCTTGCTATTCCTAATCTTCACCCATACTGATTCTGCTTCCTGAGGCATTCAAGCGGGATTTAGATGATTATTTGAAAAGAAACAATCTGCAGGGTTAAGGGGAGAAGGCAGGAGAATGGCACTAGGTGAAACGCTCATTTGAAGAGCCAGTGCTGACACAATGGGCCAAATGGCCTCCTTCTGCGCTGTAACAATTGTGATTTTCTGAACCAAGATCCTTTCCCACTAATGTCATGTCGCCCATTATTATCAGGGCTACCCCTCCTCCTTTTCCATTCTGACTGCCTTTTTGAAATGTAGTGTTCCCTGGACTATTTATTTCTGACCCTTGGCATCTTGTAACTATGTCTCTATAATGGTGATTAGATCTAAACCATATATATCCATTTGTGCCACTAGTTCATATAATTTATTGTGAATGCTCCGTACATTCAGATAAAGTGACTTCAATGTTATTTTTTTATTACTCTTCCCTGCATGGACCTTACTCTCTGATGCACTATTACCATTAAACTCTCTGCTCCTTCCTTTTCCACTCAGTTTGTCTTTATCTACATCAATATACTTTTCCATTGCCTCAATTTTTATCCTTGGGTTTCTAAATCTCCTTTCACCCGCACCCTCCTACATCTCTATTAGTTTAAAGCCATTTTTCTCCTACTCTGACCATATCTGCTGGTGCACTCTAATGTTTGTACGCTCTGTCCCTTCCTGTCACGCTCTGGTTATCATTACCCGTATGGCTACCATGCACTATAGCCTTGACCTTTTGTCTTTAACTTTCCAAATCACCCCTCAAGTGAACCCTCCCACTGAGGGTTTGAAACCCTCTCTACAGCCCTAGTTAGGTGAAGGCCCGTCCTGTTTTTCGGTTACCTTCCTGCGTATCCTGATCCTCCAGGGTAGTTAGGCCGTCCGTACACATTTGGCTGCACGTATCCCTTGCTCGAACTGGTTTCTGTGGCTGGGAACGGTTGCTGTCCCATGAACCGTGGAGAGTTCATTCCTGGACCGTTTCCAGGTATCCCAGATGACATGTGATTCCCACTGGAGTTGCCCCCAGGAGCCATAGGATTTCCCAGGACCTGTGAAAGGGGCAGGAGAGGGGGTACAGATTCAAAACAGGAGAAAGTAATACTTTTTTTGGAATTGTGCACTTCAGTACAGAAGCACTTGCACAAAAATCCTTTAAGAGGTACTCTCCAGTTTATCCGTACATTTACCCCATTTTTCTACTCAATTGCTCCTCCTGCTGGCACACCTCCTTCATTACCTGTAACTGGGAAGTTTTCTGAGGCTACTATCCAGCACTGATGACTGATGACAAAGAAACTGTGGGGGAAGGTGGTGGAGGAGTGGTAATGTTACTGGGTTATTAATCCAGAAGCCCAGACTGTTGCTCTGGGGGCACGGGTTCAAATCCCACCACAGCAGTTGGCATAATTCAAAATTAATCAATTAATAAATACAATTAATTAATAAAAAATAAACTGGAATTGAAAGCTAGTCTCAGTAATGGTTACCATGAAATTATTGTAAAAACCCATCTGGTTCACTAATGCCCCCTTAGGGAAGGGAATCTGCCATCTATACCCGGTCTGGCCTACATGTGACTCCAGACCCACAGCAATGTGGCTGACTCTAAACTGCCCTCTGAAATGGCCAAGCAAGCCAGCTAGCTGTACCAAACCGCTACAGAATGGACTGCGGTGGCTCACTGCCACCTTCTCAAGGGTAATTAGAGATGGGCAACAAACATTGGCCTTACAACGCCCACATCCTGTGAAAGAATAAAAAAGGAATAGCAGATGCATCTTAAAATCAGAAATGTAAGAAAACACATACTTGTTCTGTACATGAAATATTCTTGCATAATGAATGCGCACCCAAAAATATTAGGGGATCGTTATCAACTGTTCACTCCTGAATACTGGTCGACATAATGCGCCTTATGAAACCTCACCCAAGCAGTGTAAAACACCACACACGCAGTCAATAATCCAAATAATCAAAGTGACCGTTCTGGAGGTGAATGCAACGGTTGTTTGGGGGCACAGGAAGATCCCACAAACAGCAATGAGATGAATGACTAGTTCATCGGCTTTTGGTAAAGTTCATCGAGGGAGGAATGTTGCCCAGGACTTGGGAAGTGGGTTGGGGGGGGCGGGGTTCGGGGGAAATCTCCTTGCTCCCCTTCAAAAGATCCTTCCAAGGGAGCCTAATCATCCAAAACCAGAAGACTAGGGTCTCAGTTAGGCGTCTCAACTGAAGGACAGTCCTCAACAGAGTTAACAATGGTATTTTGGAGGCTGCACAGGGATGGTTCAGGGAAAAGTAACAAGAACGATTTAGCAAATTTGGAATTGAAGAAGTTAATCGGGATAAATGTACAGATACTGTATATTGGAGCTGGTCTTCACTGTCATGAAGACGACATTGTTGGGGTGGCGGTCCAGGAGTTGAGTGACATGGATATATAATAAGCCATAATCACAGATGTAAAGGACGGCTCGGGCAGAACTAGAGATAAGAATCCATCTGTCACAAACAGAAACTAGTGGACATGTTGAATCGGATCACAAAATAAGAATAAGCACTGACAAGATGAAAAAAAAATCCTCTCTGAAGCATAATTGTCCAACTCTGCGGGGGTCAAAGATACTTTATCTTTGGAATGCAACTAGATAGGGTAGGATAATGTTGGTTATAATGTTGTGCTCATTTCCAAGGAGGGAGTCAAAGACATGTTCCAGAGAACTTTTTCTTGGAAGGACTTCCCCGTGTTGAGATCCTCAGCAGGAAAGCAGATCAATGGACAAAAAGGGCCTTCCATTCCATTCTTAAAATCAGAAGACAAGTCAACTCGTGCCTGCAGCATGTAGGTCCCAGTGGGCGACTCAAGAGTGACATTGGCAGAGTGGCAAGTAGGGCAGCTGTCTCTTCTCAGAGAAATTCCACCTTAAAGTGGGAGCAACAGGGGTTGGAGAAGAGTGAAGAAACTTGGTAGCCATTCTCCTCGAAATTCAATGTTCGACCAGGGGGCTAAGTTCAAATCGAATTCATGATTGAGTTTGTGCATCTCAGGCAAATCAGCTCGGGAAGAAAGGAACATTGGTCTTGTGTGACATCTCTTCCTGCATATGTTTCACCCTCTCCTTGTGCCAGGCGCACTAAGTATTGCCGTCAATCTTGCTGCTTATTTGACCAGAAAGTGATGGTCACAGGCAGGGAGAAAATGACTTCCTCCAGCCTCAATCGGCTGAAACGTGGGCCAACGACCACTGCACCCACCAGCCTGAGAAACATGGGATTGACAGGTCTCTGAGAACATGAGAGAGAGAAACAATAGGAAAAGTGGGGAGAAAGTCAATCAGATTTTACACTTCTTCCACATGTAATATCTAACCCAAGCAGGACTAGCGTTCATGTTGATTAGCGAAAGGTGCATTTTAAATGCTTATTAAAACGAGCCGTGGTCCGTGACATCGCAGGTTTGTTAACCAACATGCAGCCGTAGGGAGAGAGGATCTTCAATGACGAGCTTCTGTAAGGGGCAAGTCCTGTTCCTGTGGACTCTGCACAAGGCAGTTACTCCCCTCAACACAAAGGGAGCAGCCAGCACAGAACACTCTCACGCTGTGAATTAACTGCACACGGGGCTGGACTCCTGGCAGCTGGGAAATCTACTGTGCTGCTGGGCGAACAAGAGAGATGGGGGGTGGGGGGGTATGGAGAGGGTGGGGGGAGGGGGTGTGGGTGTTGTGGGTAATACAGTTTGTCCAAAAGTAAATGTACAACTGCACTCCGCAGAGAGGTGCAATCGATTCCTCCCCTCGCTCCCAGCACCATCGACACATATCTTAAACAGCCTACGGTTCCTGAGAACTGAAAAATTAGGTGACAATAACACTGGAAATCACATAAGCTGCAGGAGCTGAACCGAGCAACCCTGGAAGTGGAATGAGTTTTACCTGACTCTGGGATGTATTATTGACTCCCCATACTGTAGTTACCACAGAGAGCGAACCTGGAGGCTGACTGGTGTTCTGTTGCCAAGGAACAGAATCATTGTATGTGAATGACCCATCACTGAGGAAGGAAAAGACAAGCAGCAGTCAGTGTGGGAGAAAATGTTTGCTCTCTTGTGTTGCAATTAAGAGACAGAGAGTGAGAGAGAGAGAAAAAAAACAATTGGTTCTGGCAGGATTGTGAAAATCCAACTCTCATGCATTTAGTTTGGCCATTCTCACCTTCTTTATTCCTTCCGGTGTAGTGACAGCCCATTAAAGTAACGTAACAATCAGCAACCTTTCAGAGCAACACTTGAAGACCTATTGTTGAGTCATATGTTCTGTTACTATCATCTGGAACTGATCAACTAGAGAGGGCATGTCTTCGAAATGAAGTGACACAAAAAGCAAGCAGAGGGTGAGCCAGCGTGTCCCAGCAGTGTCCTTTCATCTCCGGCTGAAATCGGAACGTAGCCAAGAGATAAGAATGTCTCCTTTCTTGCTGGGCTGTTAGGGGAGCTCAAATGGTTCAGGCAGCGTGACCCTTGTTCCCAGTGAGTCAAGCACAAGTCGGGAATAAACGGGCATACCAAACTTCCCTGCTGATTACATAAAGATCACTCTCGTATCGACATTTCACATCAAAATGTCGACTTGGCTTTCATTACAGCATAAATCTGAGCAGGTCTGAGATTCTGACAGCTAAAAGAGGAGGATCAAAAGTGATCAATTATGTGTGAGTCTGTATGTGCGTGTGAATCTGCGTTTGTGTGTGCGTGTGAATCTGTGTTTGAATCTGTGTGTGCGTGTGTGAATCTGTGTGTGCGTGTGTGAATCTGTGTGTGCGTGTGTGAATCTGTGTGTGCGTGTGTGAATCTGTGTGCGCGTGTGTGAATCTGTGTGTGCGTGTGTGTGTATGAATCTGTGTGTATGCCTGTGTGTGTCTGTATGTGTGTGTCTGTATGTGTGTATGAATCTGTGGTGTCTTTGTGTGTGTGTGTGAGATTCTGCGTATGTATAGAACAGCCCTAACCAATGTTACCCTACCTACTCCTTCATTCCTTGTAGTTTAATTTCCTTTCTTACAGGTAAATGCACTGATTGTCACACAACCTTTTTAACTTTCTTTGTGTCCTTTATAGCAGATGGCACTGGGTTTGGGGGTTGGAGCAAGTAAGGGTGCTGAATAGACAGGGTTCTTTATGATTTCTGGAACATGGCTCCAAATCCAGGCCTAGCAGATACAATGAAGATTCTGACCCTCAGTTCAGACTTTGGCTAGTCACTTGGCATTCACACACAAACGTACAGAGACACATACGCACACACATGCATACGCGCGCACACATGCATACGCGCGCACACATGCGCATACGCGCACACATGCATACGTGCACACATGCATACACACAGATTCATTCTCAGACCAATGAGCCTGGCATGCGGAATTATCTGATTACCTAATGACACATGAGCAATGGCTAAAGCCATCCAGTGGAAAGTTGGTCAAATTAATTAAATATATCATTCGAACCATTAGAAATGAGGCTGATGATTCTCTGCAAATGGAGATGGCTTGGAGTGGAGAGGTACAGAAGGACCAAAGGGTGGGGGGGATGTTGATTAAAAAAGGAGAGGCACTAGCCAGAGTGAGCTGGCCATTTTAGAGTTGCAATGCAATGTACGTCTTCAAAATAAAAGAATAGCTCCAAAAAGAGGGCTATTAAAAAGGCCTACCAATTACAGAGTAAAAAATATGAACATTTCCAAACAGCTTTCCCAATGCAGAGGCCTGTGGAAACCGGAATGGTTTTAACAGCTACAGCTAGGTTCCCTATAGCACTCCATAAACTACAAAGGACTGTGAAATAAATACATCTACAGCTCCCCATAACCCCATCGCCAATCACTGACTGACCCCCCTCCCCCAAAACCCCCTTCAAATCCTTAAAAACAAGAGGAAGCCGTGCCTACAGTCTCCTAATCTCTTGGTTACAGAAACATCGGACTCCTCCACACGGCCAAACTATAGGTGCAGTATTTCGCTTTTAAATTATGAGATGCGGTTTGTTACACGTAAGCAATAAAACAATGTTTAAGTCACCATAATAGTGATATTGCCAGGGATATTTAGCGTAACATGTATAAGATTTTGCTTCTGTCGATGGGTTGGAAGCAAATTAATAGCCAATCTGTCATTCTCCTAAAACACCTCCTTGTAAAAGCATCAGCAGCTCATTAACAGAAGAATATGTCTTTCTGATCTTTACAGAAGATGGTTCCGTTGCGAATGAAGGCGACATGGCATCGGACAATCCGTGGGACGTCAAAGCCTCAATGGGAAAAGGTCATCCACCATGTTGCTGATCCATGGGAGGAGGTCATCCCTATAGCAATGAGCCTCCAGCCTCTGAATAACACATCACCAGTCCGTGAGTTTAGTATCACGGGCGCAGGCACATATCAGTCACATGCAAGGCAACGAGTCCTGTTACACGTGTGTGGGGGACAAATATTTTCAAAACACACGAAACCATCCAAAATGCTTGTTAACTGATCGCAGCCAGGTGCACAGTTACAAGCCATCGCTGCATCAAATTATGCAATTTTCTTGGGCACAGACTAGATTCGTTCCATATTTAATCAAACCACACTGGTCACTTGCTAATAATGGTCGCTCGGGCCGGAATCTTCCATTCTGAAGTTTAAGTTCAGTAGTGGGCGCGGGAGTAGGAGTGTTTTCCACTGGGCGGGGTGGGGCGAGTCGGTTGACTTTGCAGGATCTTGCACTGTTCAGCTCAATACTCATGAATCCGTACGGATCACGGAGAATCTCATGGTGGGGCGGGCAGGGAGTCACTGTCCGTGCCATTACCTCGTGGGGGTCAAAGGTCTGGGCACCATATTTAAAGGGCACCTTGTGATGACTGTCACTTTAAGACCAGTTCGACTGAGTAGAGGAGGGGGTCATGTGATTTGTTCAACCAATGTGTGTCTAGCACGGGAGTGGTTTCTTAGATCAAAAAATATCTGTGTGAGGGGCTGGCTGGATGCAAGCGGCCATGGAAGCTCTTGTGTAAACGAAGTTCATTTTGCTTGACTATGAAGTATGTATGAAGTATGAAGTATTGACTATGGGTATGTTTCTACACATCCAGAGAGTCATTCACTCACTGCAGGCCAGGAGCGATCAGTCTGGCTGTCCCTAATGTCCCAGAGAAGAGGACAACGTGCGGCCCCAATGTTCAGCGAAGCCTCCCTGGAAATTCTCCTCCGGGCCACAGGAAAGGTGGGAGGTGCTGTTTCTCCGGGATGACAGCAGGGGGCCTCTCCTGCCTGACCACGGCGGCCTGGACAGAGGTCGCAATGGAGGTTAACACCCGTGGGTCCCAGCACAGAAATGTCCAGGAATGTCGGGAGAGGATAAATGATCAGCTGCGCTCCAGCTGGGTACGTGCTCTGTTTACTCTCCATGCAAACTGACACTCATAAGGGCATCAGGCAGTCCAATTGCACACATGCACAGGGATGTCAGACAGGAGTCTGGGTTGAGGCACTCACCAGCAGGTGGGACGCCTACACCAAATGTGTGCCAGCCACTTATATCAGTTGCAGGACATCCTGCTTCTTAATCGGTTACTGGGGAAGGCTCAGCAGCTGCCATAGGCATGCATGCTCCTCAACTGCTCATACATCCATCGGGATGACAACCAATCCTTCTGCAGGAGAAGAACAGACCTGAAGCAGAGTTCCAGACATTACAGTCCTCACCCCTTTTGAGGAGCAGGCTGCCAAGGTAACAGGAGCGGTGAAGGACCGTGCCTGTGCTGAAGGTGAGATAGGACACTCCAGGAAGCAAGTGAGGATGCCTCCAGTCTGCACTTGTCAGCTGCGGCCACAGAGTGAGACTTTGATTTCATGAAGGCTCCTGCCTAGTCAATCACTAAATCTTCCTCTTCTCCATTCCAGGTACCAACAAGAAATGGAGGAGGCCAACAAGGGAGACCACCCACAGCCCCATCTCCAACCCCACCTCTGAGGAGGCTACCTCAGCGGATGCACCATCATGAGGTTCACCTGCACCCTCCACCAGCAGATGATAGTCACCTCAGTGGGTCCACGTTCTAGAGTAGGCTCGGGGGTTACTATCTGGCGAGCACATCACTGACACGGGTCCATGGCTGGCTGGGGAAGTGACAGCCGAGGTCTCTGACCCTCTGAGGACTGCTGTAAACCACTCCCCTGCTCGGCCCCATGCAGATGATGACGCTCTGGACTCTGCCCTAAGAGACATGTTGGAGATGCAGAGTCAGGCAGGGGAACAGCATGCATAGTTGCCCTGAGACCATTGGGGCAGGCCAGACTGAAGGCTGGAGGAGTCCGTCCATGTTCTGTCTGTCTTGGCTCCACCTCCCCTCTGCCAGTGACCCCATCGCCTCCTGCAGGTCAGCACCTGCACCTGAGCAGGAGACCCTTAGCAGACCCTTAGGCCTCGGGCCACCACGGCCCGAGACACAGTGCTTTCATTCCCTCTCTCCTTGCCCCCCCCACTTCACACGCCTCCCATATCCAGCTCCGCTCCACCACCACCCCCCCCTTCGGCACCCAATATGAGTCAAGTTGGGAGCAGTTCCCAAGAAGGTGAAAGCATTGTCTACACACCTCAAAACGTCATGGAAGAAGTCAAGCTCACCAGCTGCACGCCACTTACATACAGTCGTAAAAGTGAACACTCTAAATTCCCACTGGCGGGAAACTTCACTTGGAGGGGGAACTGAACCTTTTATTGAGTGTGCAGGACATGCGAAAGGGTCTCCCGACATTATTCGTCGGCAAGCTCGGCCAGCCTTGATAGCTCAAAGCACAGAATTCCTAACATTCATCCCAATGTCGGCAAACTGACTTTAGGCCTCACGCCAAATTAAGCTTCCCGCTGCTGGTGGGCCCGGAAGATTCCGCCCTACCTTCTCAAAAGGTAATTCGCCACATGGGGTACTCTCGAAATGTTTCAGCGCGGCAAAACGCTGTATAAATACACGTTGTTGCCAAGCACAGGCACCTCTCCTCACAGTTCAGGAGATGTCCTCCGGAGGCTAGTTCAGGGTGGGATGGGGAGTGTGGGGCGGGGGTGGGGGGAGTGTGGGAGATGGTCTGTGTGGCCTACAAATTCATTTTGCCTGACTCGGCAGGAGGCAAGTGGGGCTGAGCCTTCCCAGAGGTCAGCAATCAGCTTGTTGCAAGTTCTGAAACCAGAAAATATCCCGAGCTGTGTGTGACGGTAACATCTTTGAATTTACTCATTCCATTGTGCAGGCAACCATCCTGTTTAATAGCGCTCAAAGAAATAGGTCTTTGAAAATAATCGTGCTTAAAGATGAAGTGAGTTCCATTTAGCTTATGAATCTTGAAATGCAGCAGTTCGACATTTACCTGTGATGGCTTACGCGTGTCGATTTTACAAAACCAACTGTGCACTATTTCTTAGCTTTGCAACACGGAGAAAACTGCTTCAACCACCCCATTTTCCTGACCTCCTTGATGCACTCCGAAAGTCTCGGGGAGCAATTTTCCAGCCCCATTGGCGTCGGGCGTCATGGCGGGCGGGCAGGGGGGACAATATGGCGAGAAGGCCATAAAAATCAGTTTCACGCTTTCATGAAACCAGTTTGCAATTGTCCGCTCCACCTGTCAGTGCCGCGCCACGTTTCCCACCGTTACACGTCGGGAACCTAATTTCAATTCTTTAGCATCTGATTATAAGCCCTGCTCTCTGGAATCACCCCCCGCCCCCCCCACACTGGATCATCCAGGCTCACCGACGTGTTTCACAACTGAACGTGAGCGATGGGCACCTGGTGGGCTGCACCTCGCCCGGGACTTTGAGGCTTGTTTGCCTACCTTGCTTCGGGCAGCACTCAAGGGCATCAGCACCAGGCTAGGCAGGCAGCACCACATCACTTTTAGGGGGGCTCACGGGCAGGTCTCTACTTACCAGACTAGCTGTGAGGTGGGGGGTGGCTTTTCCATGGCTGCTGGGCATGGGCTTGCTTGGGGCAGGGGGAGAAGTGGCCTCAGACAAGGGAGGAGGCTACAGGGCGAGGCCTATACTGGGGAAGGGGGAGCGGGGGGTGGGGTATCCCAGGGTGTGCATGGGCACACATGCTGACCTGTGCAAGTGGCCTCAAGGTGGTGAGGGCTGAGGAGACAGTGCCCAGAGGAAATGAGGCCAGATGGAGATGTGAGGGTGTGTGTGTGAGAATGGGTGATGATGTCCCTTGAGCTGGCAGTGAGTGAGATGCCAGTGAATGTGTGATAGCCTTGTGAGTGTGAGTTTAGAGTGATGAGATGGTTGCCTTTCCCTGGTGGCACAGATGAGATCATTCATCTGTTTTCTGCACTGGATGGCCGACCTCTTGGGAGCAGCATTGGCACTGACCACCTCTGCCACCACCTCCCAAGCCGGAGTGGTGAGACTGATGGGCCTCCTGCAGTCAAAGCAGGGGTAGAGGACTTCATGGTGGGGCCTCCACAATGTCCAGAAGGTGTCCCAGGGATGCATCACTGAATAGGGGGGGCTGCACTCTTCTTGGCTTTTGGAGCCATGTCTTTACCACAGTAGTCCTGGGCTACAAGCATTGAGAAATGTGTGAGCGGCTGCAGTTTAAATATGGCGCCCTGCGTGAGGAAGCGGCGAGGTAACAGCACGGTGGGCCAATCGGAGGCGTGTTTCCTGTGGCTGCATAACCAACGAGGTGGGAATGGGACGATACGGCGTGCAAACCCTCCATGGCAGCCGGCGGGTCAAATGGCTTCCCCCCCCCCAACGCACGTTGTACTAATCTGGGACGATTCTCTTTCAGGTTCTCTTTCACCCTGCAAGTTTCTTGGAACCCCCATACATCCCAAGACAACTCAGTTCACGTTAGATTAAAGCTTCCACACAAAGGGAATAGAATGGTTACATTTTCCTCTGTCTATTCAGAGCGCTACTGTAATGCACACCAAACCCGAGAGTATTTACACCAAAGAAACACGTCGGTCATTGGGAACACACAATTTGTATTGAGACACGATGAACTGTAATTTGCCTGTGGAGTTTCAGAGCTCATTGTAACTACGTACGACAAAGAAACCAAAGGAGAGTACCAACACATTGGGGACAATCTACAAAACTGATTCTGATTCCTAAAGTGTGCCATAAGAAATTCCAAATATTAAAATGTTGATGGGTCTAATCATTAACTGGCTAAACCAGTGATATTCGCTGGAAAAGTAGTGAGGGCCAATTGCGATAATTAAGAATTTTGATAGGGCTATATAAGGTGGGGGGGGCAGTTGTGGGAGCTGGGTCGGAGAGAGGGCAGCGATGCATTCTTCTAGATGCCCTTTGAACGAGGGCAAGGAAAGAAAACGGTGCATGCTGGTGCCATGGGACCTCTGAGCCAATCACAGGTCTGTCCTGCCATGGCCCTCCACTCCATGATGGTCACGGCTGCCTCAGAGGAGGGCGAACACGCAGCCCCAATCATAATACAGCATGAAGCAGCGCAGGAAAGAAACAAGCAGGCCAAATGCAGGCCACATAGTGAATACCTCTGGGATAAACTGATGCTTATAATTCTCTGCGCAAATATTTAATGTTCAATTAATCCTGGAGGGTGAACACCCTCTTTCACCTCCCTCTATTCTCAACATATTGAAAGCAAACACCATTTGCACCATTTTCTAGCTTGGTCCATTCTTTCCCGTAAACTCAAAATTCAATACGCGTGGACATAAAATCTCCAATGCTCCAAGGTGGCTTTGCCAGAATGCGTCTGAGAAACCCAAATATCATCAAGCGGTTTGTGCAGATACAATCCCATTTTGCAACCGGTCCACTGAATGTTACCCAAAGCTGCCTTAAGAGGAAACACAGTAAGGAATGGGAGAGTTCTGCTATTTCAGTAAAGGTGCCGAGGTTGAAATCCGTTGGCAGAGCGACGTTGAAGGAGCTCTGAATCCGAAAAATCCTTTGCTGGGCCGGGTTCACTCTTAAGTGCAAACTGGGAACTTAACTTAATCCCCCAACGCGACATGTAAACGCCCACAGTTTATAGCGCAACCCAAGAGAGAGAGAGAGAGAGAGAGAGAGAGAGAGGGATGCCCTTTGCTGGAGGAGAAGTTGGGACACAATCTCAGTCCTCGGCACTGAGGCCCACTTCAGGGTGTGCCCGCTCAGTGCTCACACTGACCTGTGAGGTGTGGCTGGAAGGGAAGGCTTCATAGGATTCAGCGAGTTCATGGGTGCCTGCAACGGCAGTTTGACCGCGGAGTTGCTTGGATGGCTCCTCTGATGCCGCAGGAGGAGGAGTCTTCCCAAATCCTCACACCACGACGTGAGAAGGGCTAGAGACAAAAGAATAAGATTCTTAAAAACTCTGGACGAAATACAAGGCTTAACCCAATCAGCATGCAGTCAGGGACCCGCTGTGTAAACGCACTGAGATAAACTGGCACTCAGATATACAGATATTCGGCCCGCTCACTTCAGTACACAACATGCAAATACTTCACAATAAAGTGCTTTTAAACTATCCCTCTGAGAAAATAGTGACACATTTTTGTCTTCCTGCCACGCTCTAGCTCAAGCTTCCTCTTTGCATTTTTGATACGCCCTTTATAGTCTTTATCCAGTCAATTTGAAAGCTCTCACCCACCCTGTTACTTTCGTACACTTCAGCATTTTGTACCCACTCCGTCCACTTTTTTTCCCCAGTTTTCTGCTCCTTGCCTATTTTGTCTTCTGTGGGGGTAAGAAAAAAAACAAACTGCTTCTGCATTGCAAAGGAAAACTACTTCCTTAAAGCACTCCCGTTTCTCCTTTAAATAGCCACGATTATTTTCATACGTTCAGGCAACGCGTCAGAGTCAGTTCGCCTGAAAGCCCAATTTGTCATTATCGTTACCTCATTTAAACTTTCAAACAAATAATGAATTCACCAAGCCTTCCTCTTTTGTGGGTTCCTGCACCCACTCCTTAAGAAGATTCTTGCAGTACCACAGCGAACTCAGAACAGACTGTCCACACACTAAATACCAATCTATTTTAGGATGATTAAAATTTCCTTCAGCACAAAGTTTTTTTTATTATCTTCCCCCAGCAGTACATTCCCCCTCCTATTCGGAACATTAGCTTTTTGGCCTTTCCTATCTCCCAGGTCCACCCAAAGGGACTTTGAGCCAATTCTTAGTTCCTTCCTCTCAGTAACGTCTAAATCTTTCCTGATAAATACTGCCAACTCCACCCATTTTCCAGCCTTGTCTTTCTTGAAGCACACTTGGCCCGGATTAGCTCCCCCTCTGCTCTGCTTTCTTTATTAGGTTTCAGTACTTTCCGAGATATCTATTAGCTGACCACTTACCAGCCTCGATGCTGCTGGAATTCAGGTTAAATGCTTAGAATCACAGAACGGTCACAGCATTGGAGGTGGCCATTCGGCCTGCCATGTCCGTACTAGGCCCCATGTACCAGTGGCTTTTCCTATCACAGGGTTTATCCATCAGTTAGCCTCTAAACTGAGAGACGTGTGGTAAAATATTGTGCATTCCCTTTGCCTTGTTAGCCCTTCCCAAATGCAATATCTCCAACTTCTCCGGACTGAACTCCATTCGCCACTTTTCTGCCCACCTGACCAGTCCATTGATATCCTCCTGGTGTTTACAGCTTTCTTCCTCGCTATCAACCACGCAGCCAATTTTCATAACCTTAATCGTGCCCCCCCCACCGACATCGAAGGCTAAAAGTGGTTTATACAGATCAGCAAAACTGGCCCAACGTTAGCACTCCTCCAGTACCACAGGCAGAGAGGATTGGCAAATGAAGGTAGGGGCCTCCAATACTTCCTCCCTGGCTTTTATTAAGAGCCAGAGATAAATTGCCAAACCCAGATGAAACATATCATAGGATCATAGGAAATAGGAGCAGGACTAGGCCATTCGGCCCCTCGGGCCTGCTCCACCATTCAACTAGACCACGGCTGATCTTCTACCACAAGGCCATCTTCCTGTACTATCCCGGTATCCCTTGATGTCTTTAATGTCTAGGAATCTGTCGACCTCTGCTTCGAACATACTCGGTGACTGAACCTCCACAGCCCTCTGGGGTGGAGAAGTCCAAAGATTCGCCACCTTGTGTGTGGAGAAATGCCTCCTCATCTCTGTCCTAAATGACCTACCCCTTATTCTGAGACTGTCTCCCCCTCCGGGTTCTAGACCCCCCACCCTGCAGCCAGGGGAAACATTGTTCTTGCATCTACCCTGTCGGGCCCTGTAAGAATTCTGTATGTTTCAATGAGGTCACCTCTCATTCTTCTAAACTCTAAAAGGGAATACAGGCCCAGTCTCCTCAACCTCTCCTCATAGGACAATCCCTCCATCCCAGGGATTAGTCTGATGAACCTTCGTTGCACTCCCTTTATGGCAAGTATACCCTGCCTTAGGTAGGGAGACCAAAACTGTACACAATACTCCAGGTGTAGTCTCACCAAAGCTCTATACAATTGCAGCAAGACTTCCTTACTCCTGTACTCAAATTCTTTTGCAATAAAGGCTAAAATACCATTTACCTTCCTAATTGCTCGCTGCATCTGCCTGTTAGCTTTCAGTGACCCGCAAACAAGGACACCCAGGTCCCTGTGAACATCAACATTTCCCAATCTCTCCCCATTTAATAAATACTCTGCGTTTCTGGTTTTTCCAAAGCGGATAACTTCACATTTTTCCACATTGTATTCTATCTGCCATGTTCCTGTCCACTCACTTAGTCTGTCTAAGTCCTCTTGAAGCCTCTTTGCATCCTTTTTATAACTCACATTCCCACCTAGTTTAGTGTCATCAGCAAAACTCGACTTTCAAAGATGCTAAATCCCTTAATATTTCCCCCTCTCACCATGTTTATCCCCATCCAATGTTTCACACTCCTCGTCCTTAACTACAATGTCCACATCATTTCCCCTTTTTTGGGAAAACAGGTAAAAGGTATTCGTCAAGCACCATGCCCATGTCTTCCACCTCCACACACAGGTTACCCTTTTTGGTATCTATTAGGCTCTCCTCTCTCCTTATTTATCCTCTTGCTCTTTATGTATTTATAAAACATCTTTGCGTTTTCCTTGATTTTGTTTGCCAATATTTTTTTACTTGCTTTCTCTTGCGTTCCTAATCTCCTTCCTGGAACTCGCTGCCTATGAGGGGGGTGGAAGTAGAGACGATGAATGATTTCAAAAGGAAATTAGATGGTCAGTTATGGAAATAAACGTGCAGGGCTACGGGGATGGAGCCGGGGAATGGGGCTGACTGGATTGATCTACAGAGAGCCAGCATGCACTCAGTGGGCCGAATGGCCTCCTTCTGCGCTGTAATGACTCTGTGACCCTGATATCTGGGAAACAACGTGGCATTGGGACTCCAGACTGTGAACGCAGAATATTCTATTAGATTGGTTAACCATGGAGCCCCCGGGGGCTGCAGTGCTATATTTAATCTTATTTGTCTCTAGCTTCCTTTGAGCAACCACTTATTGCCTGGTGCCACTAGCCAGCATGTGGTTAATATCCCTGTATCTTGACACTGTCCGTCTCCTGGAATTAGAAATGAGAGACAACTTGTTCTGAAATCTGGAGCAGAACCACATTCAAATCTCATCACCCAAAGGCACAGTGTTAACTTTCACATGTACGCTAACCACACCCAGCTCTACCCAACCACCACCTCTCTCAGCTACTCCACTGTTGCTAAATTATCAGACTGCTTATCCGACATCAAGTACAGGATGAGCAGAAATTTCCTCCAATTAAATATTGGGAAGACTGAAGCCACTGGTTTCGGTCACCATCCCACACTCTGCTCCCTAGCTACCCAATCCATCCCTCTCCCTAGGAAGTGTCTGAGATTAAGGCAGTCTGCTTGCAACATTGGTGTCACATTTGACCCCGAGATGAGTTCCTGGCCTCATATCTGCGTTATCACTAAGACCTCTGTAACATCGCCCGACTTCAACCCACGTCTCAGCTCATCTGCTGCTGAAACCTCATTCCTGCCTTCGTTGCCTCTAGACTGCACTATTCCGACACACTCCTACCTGGTCTCCCATGTTCTACCTTCCGTAAACTTGAGGTCATCCAAAACACTGCTGCCTGTGTCTTAACTCACACCAAGTCCCGTTCCCTTATCACCCCCTGTGCTCGCTGAGCTACACTGACTGGCTCCCGGTCAAGCAATGCCTCCATTTTAAAATTCTCCTCCTCCACGCACTCGCCCCCCCCCTCCCTATCTCTGTAATCTCCTCCAGCCCCCACAACCCTCCGAGTTATCTGCGCTCCTCTAATTCTGACCTCTTAAGCATCCCCTGATTTGAATCGCTCCACTATTAGCGGCCGTGCCTTCAGCTGCCTGGGCCCCAAGCTCTGGAATTCCCTTCCTACACCTCTCCCCCACCTCTCTACCTCACCTTCCTCCTTTAAAACACTCCTTAAAACCTGCCTCTTTGACCAAGCTTTTGGTCAACTGACCTAATATCTTCTTATGTGGCTTGGGGTCACATCTTGTTTTATAATGTTCCTGTGAAGCACTTTGGGATAATTTACTGTGTTAAAGGTGCTATATAAATTGTTATTACGATATGTAAATATAGTCATTATCATGACTCCATCCAGACTTTACAACAATATCACTCTTATTTACTGAAACTAGTTTATTTAGACTGGGCTAATTTTGGTTTGCTACGGCTTTTTAATTCAATTTTGGCAACCAACAAAGGGATGGCAAAATCCTTTTACACAAGGTAGACACTGCACGTGCAGAATTTTAATAGGCGTCTACTGAGTTAAATTTTTCCCTACTGGGGAGCAGCTGGGAGGGTTTGAAGGCAGGGGGATGACTAGCAGGAACACTTTGGGCACCTGCGTCATGAATTCTGTTAAAGTTTTATGCTGGCCGATTGTGGTATTAAGCACCCACAGTCCGATAATAATCCTAAAGTGTTTCTCCTCCATCACAGAGGCAACTTGGACTTTGTAGCTCAAGTGATTTACAGCGCTGTTTGCATTACCTCTTATATTCTGTTTTCTAGCTGTTTTTTCTCTTTAAATTGCAGTACTCAAGAGGACGGCAGCGGTTGGTAAATGAGAAGCTGTTGGAATGAAGAGGTTAATGCCAATGGGGAGGGCAGCAGCAGTGGGAACTGTGGGTGAAACATTCGGGCTGCATGCCAGTTTATACTGGCAGCCTTCCAAATTCTTCTGACTATGTTCTGGAAGAGGGACATTGTCGACTTGTGCCTTGGTAGCTTGGAAGGTTAAGGCACCTCAGCTTTTTTTTTTAACGCCCTGAGGGTTTCTGCCTCTGTCACCCTTTCAGGCAGTGAGTTCCGGAACCCCACCACCCTCTGGGTGAAAAAGAAAAAAAATCACCTCAACTCCCCCCCCCCACCCCTCCCAATCCTTCCACCCATTGTTTTAAATCTCTGTCCACTGGTCCCTCGACCTCTCCACTCCATCCCGGCCCCTTGATTTTGCACACTCAATCAATCCCCCTCCGTTCCAAAGAGAATGACCCCGGCCTACCCGGTCTTTCCTGGTGATCTGCTATTGTGCAAAGCCTTAGGTTTTAAAACTTAAAAGGAAAGCTCAGCTCTAACGATGATGTGGAGTCGTTGGCTATCCCGCGCACTCATTTCCTCGGTTAACCTGACTGACAGTTTGGAAGTCAGTGAGCACAGTTCCCTGTGTGCGCTCAAGTACACAGCAGCAGAACTCTGCCCGCCCGCTCTGGCTGGCTAACTGCTGGCCTGCCTTCAGGCTGTTCGTCCCAATCACAGACCTGAGGGGCTCCTTCAAACTCACCTCACTGTTCTCAGGCGTCACAGAGTTGCTAAATTATCACCCCTGGCTCTTGGTCAATGCCCCAGTGGCCCTGGACGGAAGCTATGCGTTGGATTTAGAGCTGGTGACATGGGTCCAATTAGATGGTCGCTGTCAGGGCTGCTGTCCTTATTAAGGACGGACCCCCACCCTCAGAAGCTCTGCCAACAAAAATCGGCAGGCCGGCAGCGCCACTGGCAGCAGTGGCCGCTGCTGGGACTGCACCTGGAGGAGGAGCAAGGCCCATGGATGTCTGGCTGCCCCTCGCCCACAAGCAAGTGGGGTCCACGGGGGCTGGGGCCAATAGCAGGCCTTGGTGAGATTGGCTGTTGAGGCCAGGTCCAAGTGGCATCATTGCTGCAGGGGAGGGGGGGAGGCAGCTTTGCCACCAGAGGGCCCCTCCCTGGGCCAAAGAGTGCCCAAGAAAAAAAGGTGAGGAGCCCACCACAGGTTCAATGCCAGCAGAGGCCGACCAACATCATGAAGAGCTCAGACGGGTGGGGAGAAATTGTTCTCATTGGTGGAAGGGCCAAGAACCAGAAGACACCGATGTAAAGAGGATTGGCAAAAGGACCAAAGGTGAGATGAGGGAAACGTTTTGTTTTCTCGCAGCGAGCGGTTAGGATTCTGAATGCATTGGCCGAAATACTTGAATCGGGGCTTTTAACAATGGGATAAGCGCCTGAAGGGTGCGGGGCCACGAGGAGAGGGCGAGGGAGTGGGACTAGCTGGGGATGTGCTTGCAGAGAGCCAGCACAAGACTTGATGGGCCAAATGGCCCCCCCTTCAGTGCTACGGTGAATATAAAAAGGAGGGCTGATCAGAAATGAAAGGGAGGGCAGCTCCATGAGGCTGAATAGCTGATACGGGGGAAACTTCCACTCTGTAGCAAACCGAAAACACAAACACAAGTCTTGAGTTCAGCTGTGCTGCAGTATTTCGGACTCCTCAAAAAAATAACAAGGGAGCGCCCCCCCCACCGCCCCCCTCACCCCCCCCCAAGCATCTATTTGGTCATTGCTCCCAACAGGTTAAGTCAATTTTGTTTTCCCCTCCTCCAGCAGGCAGCCTGTTACTCAAGACTGTTTTAGGTCATCGTACAATCAGTTCACCGTGTTCAGCCTGTCAGTGCAGAACATGGAGTGCTGCCCAGAGCGAGGAACGAAAAAAAAAGGGACTGCAACACAGGTCATCTCTGGCTGCGATCCATCCTTTGTCTAATTAGTATAAAGGAAACAACTTCACATTCCAAGGCTGAAAGTCCTGTCACTGTTTGCTGGCCCTGACCAATTCACATTTAATGATAGATCTCCAATTATTATTGCCTTCTACATTTGGGCTTAACAGTCACAGGTTTGATGTTGACGCTTGACAAATAGATTGTACTCACAAATATTAGTCATGATGTGAAAATAAAATAATTGCACATGGGAAAGAACATTCTGTTCCCTTTGTTTCCTGAGTGTTTGAAACCTGTATGTTAAAGGTAGAGGGATGTGCTGGTGTACTAGGTTGGGCACTACTCTCTGATCTCTGTCAAACGGGTAGGCTGGATCAAAGATTCAAGATGGTAAAAGGTGAACTGAGTTTCTGCAACTCTGGCAAGATTAGCACTAAAATATTAACACTTTTGCTTCCATTCCTATCTGTATTACTAGCTTCATAGTCAAGACAGAGAGTGCTTACAATAGCAATCCACAGAATCAGGCCATTCAGCCCATCCAGTCCATGCTGGTGTTTGTGCTCCACTCCGGCCTCCTCCCATCTTTCTTCATCTAAATCTATCATCCTAACCCTCTATTCCCTTCTCCCTCATGTGTTTATCTAGTTTCCCCTTAAGTACATCGATACTATTCACTTCAACCACTCCCTGTGGGAGCGAGTTCCACATTCTCACCACTCTCTGGGTAAAGATGTTTCTCCTGAATTCCCTATTGGATTTCTTGGTGACGATCTTATATTGACGGTCTCTAGTTCTGCTCTTCCCCTCAAGAGGAAACATTCTCTCTGTATCCACTCGATCAAAACCTTTCAGAATTTTAAAGACCTCGATTAGGTCACCCTCTCAGTCGCATTTTTTCAACAGAAAAGAGACCCAGCCTGTCAATCCTTTCCTGTTATGTAACCCCACACATTTCTGGGATCATCCTTGTAAATCTTCCCTGCACCTTCTCCAGTGCCTCTATATCCTTTTTATATGGTGACCAGTAGTGCACACAGCGCTCTCAATGTGGTCTAACCAAGATTCAGTACAGGTTTAGCGTAACTTCTCTACTTTCCAATTCTATCCCTCTGGAAATAAAGCCCATTGCTTGTTTTTTTTTAATGACCTTGCTAACCTGTGGCGCAGATTTAATGATTGATGTATTTGTACTCCACGATCTCTTTGTTCCTCTACCCCACCTAGACTCGTACCTTCCGATTAATAAGTGACCTCCCTGTTCTTCCTGTCCTGAGATTATATTTACTTGCACTAATGCTGCTGTCAGTGTTTAAATGACACTTTAGAGCTGTTTCATTAGCTGGATAGTTAGATCCCACACACACTCCCCACGCCCCCCTCTCCCCGCCACCCCACCCTTCTCTCTTGTGGAAGTGGGATATATAGATTTTTGCGGAACACACCATCAGTATGAGGTAAAAAACAATGTTGTAAAACACAAAGAGAGTTACACGACAATGTGCAGTACCACAATTTTGAGAAACATCTCAAACATGCTTTTATCAAAATACTTCATGAGTGGTGAACGACTTCAAAGTGCAAATGCAGAACTCCAACCAACAGCAATGGGATAAAAATGAATCCTTTTATTGTTCGTCGACAGGAGTGGGGACCATGAACACTTACCGCCTATCGCCTGGGTTAAGCGATGAGCCACCTTCTTCAAGGTACCTGAATGGCTTAAAGGCCATTTCAGAGGGTAGTTCAGGGTCAACTACACTGATGCTGCATCGGAGTCACAGGTAGGCCAGACCAGGTAAGGATGGCAGATTTCCTCCCCAAAAGGACATTCGTGAATCAGGTGGGTTTTCAAACAATTTCATGCCCATCATGTGGCTTTTTAATTCCACATTAATTTAATTAATTGAACTTAAATTCCCCTGAGCTGCTATGGTGGGATTTGAACTCATGTCTCTGTACCGTTAGCCCACGCCACTGAAAGACTAGCCCAGGAATATGGCCACTATGCTACCGTCACCCACTCCGCTTTTAGTAGCTTTTATGGAGAGAAAGAATTTGAACATTTTGTCTTTATTTTCATACAATTTAACAAGCATGGTAAAATTCAAAGTCAGCAGCCGATAGATCAAACAAAAGCTGCCACGTTTAATTCACGGTACAATTTACCTCAATTCTGGCAGCGCAGAAATACCTGGAAAAGACCTGCATTTTACCTGGTGGTTTTGTGTTGTAAACACATCTGGCACCATCAGAAAGCAAATAGCCTCCCACTGAATTTCCAGATGTTTATTACAGGATCGGAGGATGAGTACAGCACAGAAGGACTGCAGCAGTTCAAGAAGGCAGCTCACCACCACCTTCATGGGATGGGCAATAAATGCTGGCCTAGCCAGTCATGCCCACATCCCATAAATCAATAAAAAGAGGCCATTTGGCCCATCATCCCTGCTAATTCCCTTCACCTAGTTTCATTCCCCCCTGCCTTTTCCCTGTAGTCCTGTAGATCTTTTCTATCAGATAATAATCCAATTCCCTATTGAAAGCCTCGATTGACCCTGCCTCCTCCACACTCTCAGGCAGTACATTCCAGATCCTAACCACTCGCTGCATGAAAAAGTTTCTCATGTCGCCATTGCTGCTTTTGCCAATTACCTTGAATCAGTGTCCTCTGGTTCTTGATCCTTCCACCAATGGGAACAGTTTACTAAACTTACGAATTTGCAGCAAGAGTAGGCCATTCGGCCCCTTGAGCCTGCTCCGCCATTCAATAAGATCATGGCTGATCCGATTGTGGCCTCAACTCCATATTCCGCCTACCCCCTATAACCTTTGACTCCCTTGTTAGTCAAGAATCTATCTATCTCTGCCTTAAAAATATTAATGGACCCAGCCTCCACCGATCTCTGGGGAAGTGAGTTCCAAAGATTCATGGCCCTCAGGGAAAAAAATTCTCATCTCCATCTTAAATGGGAGACCCCTTATTTTTAAACTGTGTCCCCTAGTTCTAGTCTCTCCCACAAGGGGAACCATCCTTTCAGCATCCACCCTGCCAAGACACCCCAGAATCTTATATGTTTCAATAAGATCAGCTCTCGATCTTCTAAACTCCAATGGATACAGGCCCAGCCTGACCAACCTTTCCTCATAAATTACCATGCCCCCCCACTGCTTCGCATCCTGGGTATCAATCGTGCCAGGTTTCTCCCCATCTACTCAGTCCAGACTCCTCATGATCTTGAGCACCTCTATCAAATTTCCTTTCAACCTTCTCTCCTCCATGAAGAACAGTCCCAGCTTCTCCAACCTATCTTGGTAACTGAAGTCTCTAATCCCCTGAGCCATTCTCGTGAATCTTTCCTGCACCCGCCCTAAAGCCTTCACATCCTTCCTAACGTGTGCTGCCCAGAATTGTACGCAATACTCCAGTTGAGGCTGAACCGATGTTTTACACAGGTTTATTTTAACTCCCTTGCTTTTGTACTCTGTGCCTCTATTAATAAAGCCCAGGATCCCGTATACTTCATTATATTGAATAGATTTTGTCATGGGCTCAGTTATAAATAGCAACGCTTCAGGCACAGTTCTCACTATTTTAAAAATGGAAGGCTGTGGAACTCTTTTCAGTAACAGAAAGCAGGCACTCAAGAGTTTGCAATCTTTCATCTACTTCAAAGGGATTAGAAGTTTTATTCCGACATTGGTTCTACTATAAATCATTCAGCTCTTGGAATACTGAAGGATACAATAACAATATCGGATAGGAATCTGGTTACCTCACTGTCCTCCGTACTTTCTTACTGTGTAAAAGAAATATATATTTTTTCTAATATTACTGTGGGATACTTTAAAGCAGGCTTGTGGGGGCTGTGTGTGTATGCATGTGTGTGCGTGTGTCTAGTTTAATTAAACTGCAGACAGCCAGTCTGCAAGGTTGGAATCATCAAAAGGGGTTAGGTGTAAAACAGGCATTTGAAATGGATATGGATAAGGCAAGGTGAAGTCTCAGCAGATACAGTGTGACTGGGATTTGCATTTTTAGATAAGTTGAGAGGTTCAAAAGGGACATGATAAGATGTTTACAACTGGCAAGGTAAATAAGGCAAAGTTATTAAGTTTATTTTTCTCGAAAGTGCTGGCCATAATGACAATATGAAAGATCCTTATATTCTGGGAAAAGTAACTTCCAAAGACAGGTTGGAACAATGGGATTTATAGATGAAAAGGGAGAAAATCTATTTAAAGAAAGATGGAAAGCTGTGTGGGGAGTGGCCATGTGAGATCTTGGAAGGTGCGCTGTGTGAAATAGACCGGTGGAAAAGCCTCTAGCCACCCTGGAGAAGTTTGCTGTTCCACTAACCAAGGTTTTCTTAAAAGCCTTTGAAATTCCATTGTCGAGTGAGGGAGAGAGAAGCTGTGAAATACCACCCTTACAGCAACAGTGGGTGCTTATGGTAATATTGCTGGATGCTTTATAGATTATGAATCTATTTGGACTGTTGCCAGAAAGGGGTGTGCAGTTGAGAGGTCAGTTAAGTAGAAATCTAGTGAGGACTGTTATAAAACTAAATATAACTGTGTAACTGTAATCTTGTGTGTTTAAGTTTTCTTTTGTCAACAAATGTTTTAATTAAATCTTTAAAATCTCTAAAGGTAGTAGTGGACTCTTTACTCCTGACTTCAGTGCACAAACCTTCTCATAATAAATAAGATTGCAAAGTTGTTGTGATAGCATGGCCCAGTTTCCCTTAGGGATTTGGTCAGTCTGGCAACCACCTGCTATATCATAACAACTGATAATAAATAGGTTGCTATAATTCAACACATGTTTTATAATGTTTCAAATCCAGTTACCTGATGAAGTCTATTGAAATTAATCTTTTTCAGACATGATCCCCAAAACAGTTACGCTGTGAAAGACTCATATGCAAACATTTTACGCTATCACAATGGAGCCATTAGCCCTTTTGTTTTAGCTCCTCTGTCAGAATAGCAAAGAGAGGAACCTTCGGCACCTTCGTTATGTGTTCATTCATTTGTATCCTAGTATCCTTTATTCTTTCATGGGATGTGGGTGCTGCAGGCAATTAAGGCCAGCATTTGCCTCGAACTGACTGGCATGTGAGGTCATTTCAAGGGGCAGTTAAGAGTCAACCACATTGCTGTGGACCTGGAGTCACATACTGGCCAGACCAGGTAAGGACAACAGATTTTCTTCTCGAGGGCATCAACGAACCAGATGAGTTTTTACAACAATAAGCACAATGGTTTCATGGTCATTATTACCAAGACTAGCTTTTAATAACAGATTTATTAATTGAATTTTAAATTCCATCAGCTGCCATGGTGGGATTTGAACCCATGTTCCCAGAGCATTAGCCTGGGCGTCTGGATTACTAGTCAAGCGACATTACCACTACGCCACTGTAGTGCAGCTTCAGTGCCCTAGTCTAAGGGAGATGTTTTGGGTAAAAGATTAACTGGTGTCAGACTCAGGCATCTCTAGTAAATGCATCACTCTGCAATCATATCCTATATCAGTGCCCTTAAACTGCAGCTTGGACTTTAACCTCTCCTCTAAAAACCAACCAATGGCTCAGAAAGTTCTAGTTCGCAAACGTTCATCCAGTTTCGCAATGGAAATCTGTGACAGCAACATTCCTTGGAGGAGTTTTGTTTCTTTTTATCAAACCTTTTGTTTTCCATCAAGGTAAGAGATGTCAAGAGCTGGAGATGGAAATCTTCACATTTCTGCCCTTGGGTGTCAGAGGCAAACACTCCCAGGGTAGGTACAGCACGGGGTTAGATACAGAGTAAAGTTCCCTCTACACTGTCCCATCAAACACTCTCAGGGCAGGTACAGCACGGGGTTAGACACAGAGTAAAGTTCCCTCTACACTGTCCCCATCAAACACTCCCAGGACAGGTACAGCACGGGGTTAGATAGAGTAAAGCTCCCTCTACACCGTCCCCATCAAACACTCCCAGGACAGGTACAGCATGGGGTTAGATACAGAGTAAAGCTCCCTCTTCACTGTCCCCATCAAACACTCCCAGGACAGGTACAGCACAGGGTTAGATACAGAGTAAAGCTCCCTCTACCCTGTCCCATCAAACACTCCCAGGACAGGTACAGCACAGGGTTAGATACAGAGTAAAGTTCCCTCTACAGTGTCCCCATCAAATACTCCCAGGACAGGTACAGCACGAGGTTAGATACAGAGTAAAGCTCCCTCTACACTGTCCCCATCAAACGCTCCCAGGACAGGTACAGCATGGGGTTAGATACAGAGTAAAGCCCCCTCTACACTCTCCCCATCAAATACTCCCAGGACAGGTACAGCACATATATGCAGTGTAAACCTACACAGTCCTAACAATATGCCCCTGAAGAGCATGCTGTTTACATCAACCATCCTCCTATGGCCATGCTCAATAGGAACTGGATGCAGACTGCCCAAACTATATATCCACCGGAGAATATTATGATCTGATCTGCATGGGGTGGATGTGTGTCCTGGTTTTGGACATTGAAAGGCCATTGTCTAACCCACAATGTGACCCCATTCTCCTTCAGACTCCATTTCCTATCCCACGATGTAATGCTGTTCCAGGCATTATAATTCCCTCAGAGCGGCCTTCCTGGGACGTCTTCACTGGTGACCATCAATGACCTTACGGCCATCTTTTGAGCCCGGCTGCTGTTTGGCTGAGCTTTAAGCCTGCCTCTACCGATCAACAGTACAGCGTTGACGCCAATGGTTGCTGTGGGCCTGCCCCTACATTGGGAATAGGGCTGGCTGGAATGAAAAGATGCACCCATGTCCAAACTGCATTCTGCAGTTTATATTGGACAAGCACCTCTGCATCCAGGACCAGGCTACATTCTGGGGCACTTTCACGGAATCACAGAATGGTTACAGCACCGAAGGAGGCCATTTGTCCCATTGAGTCTATGCTGGCTCTCTGTAAGAGCAACCCCGCTAGTTCCATTCCACTACCATTCCCCCATAACCCTGCCAACCTCTTCCTACAGTTTCAATTACAGCCATGCCTAACTTGTGGTGCCGATTATATAAATATCAAGCCACTGCTGGTCACCTAGTGACCATTGCAGGACAGAAAGACTGTTGAATTCACAATTTTTATGAAGACATAGCTCAGCTTGAAAGCAACAAAGTTAAAGAGTTGAAGCACTGGAGCCATGAGCAAATTCATTAAATGTGAATTAATTATTGGCCAAGGAGCCAATATAGGCACAAACAGAGGCACCATGTTGCCAATTTGCCAATATAAACCAGGTCGGCAAGAGGTTTCAATCTCAGGGATTCCGTCATTTGTATTTGCCTCCCACGATCTGGGTGGCAGCCCCACTGCCTTCGAGAGAGTTCAGGGCACACATGCGAGAGTGAGTTCAGGCACAACCTCGGATTCCAGGGGTTCAGGATTTCACTCTGGCCTGTCCGAAGCTGAAACTCTGAACACCGTGCCCCACCCACGTCAGGAATGTTTCACTCCGGCTGCTCAGCCTTTTATTTCCTGTTTTGCAGCCACGCCCGTCGGCAACCAGACAACAGTCGAAGGTGGCTGTGGAGATGGACCGCATCTCAGGTCAGTTTACCCCTGGCACTTTAACTGGGGTATCAGATATCGCAGCAGTTCCGAGCCATCGCAGGTCACTCGCTTATTTCCTGCAACTCGCCGGCCCTTTTTTATGAAGCCTAGTCCACTCTGTATTGCACCAGCTTAAGGCCTTATTTGAAAGACAGCACCTCCGGCAGTGCAGCACTCCCTCGGCGCTGCACTGAAATACCTGCCCACACGTTTTTTTGTGCTCAGATCACTTGAGTGGGGCTTGAACCTACAGATTTCTGACTCAGAGGTAGCAGCAGTACCACTTAACCACAGATTTACCTTTTCCAAATAATCTACTGTCTTATATCAGGTCCCTGTTGATTGTGGAGGTGCGCTTTGGCAATTATCTTGGGGGAAGGTGGGATTGGCTGCCGATGTTTTTAGTGAATTAGTTAACATTCGCACATGGTAATAAACTCCTTCATAATTTTAAATGCCTCTAGTTAGCCGCCCCTTCACTTTCTCTGCTGTAAGAGCAACCCCAATTTCTCCACGTAAGTCCCTCATCCCTGGTGTCATTCTAGGACATCCCTTCTGCGCCCTCTCCGAAGGCCAATGCATTCTTCACCTGCAACCTGTGACGTTCTGCCCAGCTCATGAAAATATCTGGAAAGCAGCAGTGGTCCAAAGCACTAGAGAGGGCGCAGAGGGGATTTACGAGGGTGTTGCCTGGTCTGGAGAGTTTTATGAGGAAAGATTGGACAGGTTGGTGCTGTTTTCTTTGGAACAGAGGCTGAGGGGAGATTTAATTGGGGTGTATAAAACTAAGAGGGGTCTAGATAGAGTGGACAGGAAGGTCCCAATTCCCCTTAGCTGAGAGGTCCATAACCAGTGGGAAAAGATTTAGTGGGAAACGTCGTGAGTTTAGAGGGAACTTGAGGGGAAGGTTTTTCACCCAGAGGGTGTTGGAGGTCAGGAACTCACTGCCTGAAAAGGTGGTAGTGACCAAAGCCCTATTAACATTTAAAAACGCTCAAAAATATTTTGGATATTCACTAATCTACAAGGCTATGGATTGAGGTGGTGGCACACAGTGGTAATGTCACTGGACTAGTAATCCAGAGACCCAGGCTAATTCACTGGGGTCATGGGTTCAAATCCCACCACGACAGCTGGTGGAATTTAAATTCAGTTAATATTAAACTAATATGAAGCTCGTCTCAGTAACGGTGACTGTGACAACTATCACTGATTGTCATCAAAAACCCATCTGGTTCACTAATGCCCTTTAGGGAGGGAAATCTGCCGTCCTTACCCGGTCTGACCTACACGTGACTCCAGACCCACAGCAATGTGGTTGACTCTTAACTGCCCTCTGAAATGGCCTAGCAAACCACTCAGTTCAAGGGGCAATTAGGGATGGGCAACAAATGCTGGCCAGCGATGCCCACATCCCGTGAAAGGAAGCTGGAAAGTGGGATTAAGCTGGATGCCCGCTTGCGGGCCAGCGCAGATACGATGGGCCGACTGGTCTCCTTCAATGCTGTAAACGCCTATGATTCTGTGATGACACTGACTCTCGGGAGACACCGCTGCACACTTCCCTCCAGTCTGAAAAGCAAGCGTTTGCCACGAATCTCTTCTGCCTTCCGTACCCACACTACGACCACCCCCTTTAATCCCATGCGTTTCAGTCAGGCTGGGGGAGAGTCGGTGCCTATGAAGCTGCTCAGAAAGAGGTGGAGGGGTGGTGGGGAGAAAAAAAAACCCACAGTGAGAAACCTGCAGCGCATCAGTGCTACATCGCCTGGCTGTCACAAGCTCAAATCATACAGAAAACTACACAGATCAATAGACTAATCTTCTTGGTGCCTAAGGTCATGAGAAGCAGACAGGCACTTTCTGAACATCACAGCAATCATAAATCATAACCGCAGTGAATTCTAACTCCGAGGCTTTTCTGAGTGTGGCTTGAATTGTTTTAGCAGATTCCTTTCCGCCTGCGATCTGACTAATGGCAGCTCCTGACGGACAAACTGGAATAATTATTAACCAATCGCAGCCCAAAGCGAGAGGGACGCAATCTTCAAATCAGATCCAGGCCATTCCGGGCTGGGCAGAGGACACTTTTCGCACACAGAGCGCTGGAAATCTGGAACTCGCTCCTTCAAAGGGCTGCACTGCTGAGGCAGTTGGAAGTTCCAAGGCTGAGGCTGAGAGATTTTTAGAAAGTTCAAGGAATCCAAGGATATTCCTTTGACTAGGAACTTCTGCCACTCTGTCAATGCCTTTAGACATTCTTCTATATTCAAATACTACATAAGCGCTTTATAAGCCACACTATAGGAAGGCAAATTGAGAGGGGGGAATGTGCAAAGAGACCTGGGTGTCCTTGTACACCAGTCGCTGAAGGTAGGCATGCAGGTGCAGCAGGCGGTAAAGAAGGCAAATGCTGGCCTTCATAGCCAGAGGATTCGAGTACAGGAGCAGGGATGTCTTGCTGCAATTGTACAGGGCCTTGGTGAGGCCACACCTGGAATACTGTGTGCAGTTTTGGTCTCCTTATCTGAGGAAGTATGTACTTGCTATAAAGGGAGTGCAGCGAAGGTTTACCCGACTGATTCCTGGGATGGCGGGACTGACATATGAGGAGAGATTCAGTCAATTAGGATTATATTCACTGGAGTTCAGAAGAATGAGGGGGGATCTCATAGAAACCTATAAAATTCTAACAGGACTAGACAGGGTAGATGCACGAAGAATGTTCCCGATGGTGGGGGGATCCAGAACCAGGGGTCACAGTCTGAGGATATGGGGTAGACCATTTAGGACTGAGATGAGGAGAAATTTCTTCACCCAGGGAGTGGTGAGCCTGTGGAATTCGTTACCACAGAAAGTAGTTGAGACCAAAACATTGTATGCTTTCAAGAAAGAGTTAGATATACCTCTTGGGGTGAAAGGGATCAAAGGGTATGGGGAGAAAGTGGGAGCAGGCTATTGAGTTGGATGATCAGCCATGATCATATTGAATGGCGGAGCAGGCTCGACGGGCCGAATGGCCTACTCCTACTCCTAGTTTCTATGTCAGTTTTCATTTCAAAAGGTCTGGAATATAATCATGAAGAAGTTTTACTACAATTATACAGGGCCTGGGTGAGTCCACACTTGGAGTACAGTACTGTGTACAGACCTAAGGAAGGACAAGCTTGTCCCAGAAGGAGCACAGCGAAGGTTCACTAGGCTGATTCCTGGGATGAGGAGATTGTCCTATGAGGAGATCGAGTAGACTAGGCCCAAAATCCCTGGAGTTTCAAAGAACGAGAGGTGATCTCATTGGAACCCTGTCAAGCTCTGAAGTGGCTCGACAGGCTTCGAGGAAATGTCTGCCCCCGGCCGGGGAGCCTAGAACACAGGGTCACAGTGTCCAAATTCCTCGAGGCTCTCTACCCCAGAGGGCATGGATGGTCAACCACTGGGTATATTTAAGACAGAGATCAACAGAATCTTTGGAAGCTAGGGGGATTAAGGGATACGGGGATAGCGCAGGAAGGTGGAGTTGAGGTGGAAGAGCAGCCACAGTCTTGTCGAATGTCGGAGCAGAGCTCGAGGGGCTGAGTGGCCTACTCCTGTTCCTATTTCTTATGTTCAAGGCTGTCGTGGTGTATGGGCTGGCCTATCAACCCAACAGCAAGTCTGAGGCACAAGTACGACACCGTGTAAATGAGACAAAGTTAAGCCTGAGGTGCTGCCGGCACTTGGGTCCTTCCAACCGTGGCATCAGGCACGGAATCAAACAACCCTGGAATATTAACCTAGATACCATTGCCATGGAAACCCCTCCAGTATAAACACAGCAGCTTTCGAGTGGAACTGGCAGTACTTGGCACACCAGCTAAATGATATTAATAGCCCATTAGTTGGACACATATTTGGAAGGGAAACATTTGCAAGGGCTACGGGGACACAGCAAGGGAGTGGGACTAATTGGAGAGTTCTTTCACAAAGAACTAGGATACATACGATGGGCCAAATAGCCTCCTTCGGCACTGTGTTTTAGCTGCGACTGCAGCATTCCACACTCATACTGCTTTCAGTGAGCAGGTCCCGTTTATCGTACGATTTCTATCAAAACTGCTTGGCAGCCACCTTATCTTTAAAAGCTGGTGTTGGGCGGAGAGCACATGCTTAAAGAAGAGTCGCTCTCTGGAGATTAGGGCCTGTTGCAAAGTGTGAAATGTAATGCGCTCCTCAGTGACGTTTTTAACAACTGGCCCAGGCGGATGATTTAGTGCTTCTGAAGGAGGCTGCACAAATCAGGAACTTACCCTGGCAGCCGGTTTTCTCTCCTCCTCTCTTTGGCTCCTCGCTGGAGTCCTCCGCCATGCACCACTCTTTAAGCGCCAGCCTTGGCAGCTGACCTGAGCATGTGGGGGTATCACAGCTAACCTGGACCATCGTCTTATTCAACATTCACACGATCATTAGCAGTGGTCACTGCTCTCAGTCCGAACTGGCCGACCCCTTACGCTGAGACTGCCCCTCCCCCGCACCCTTGTTCTAGTTTCCCCAGTTTAGAGAGGCCAAAACTATACACAGTACTCCAAAGCGTGGCCTGATCGAGGCGCTATATAATTGCAGTAAAACGTTATCACTCCAAGCCCTTTGCAATGAAACTAATATATCATTTGTCTTCCTAAGTGGTTGCAGTACCTGCATGTTAATGTTTTGATTCAAGTAACAGAACACCCAGCTCCCTCTGAATACCAATATTTCCCAGCCTCTCACCAGTCATTCTGCTTTTCTATTTTTCCTTCCAAACAGGATAACTTCACATTTCTAAATTATATTGCGCCTGCCACCTCGGTGGCCCACCCACCTAACCTGCCTACATTCCTCTGCAACCTCTGTGTCCTCCTCACAGCTTACTCTCCCACCTATCTTTGTGTTGACAGCAACCCTGGACACATTACATTCTGTCCCCTCATCCAAGTCATTGATATAGATTGTAAATAGCTGAGGCCACAGCACTGATCCCTCTGGCACTCCACTGGTCACAATCTGCCAATGTGAAGATGTCCCATTTATTTCTACTTCCTATTTTCTGTCCATTAACCAATCCCCAATCTGTGACAATCTATAACGTCTGATGCCACGAGCCCTATTTTTGTGCAATAACCTCTTGTGTGGCACCTTATTATTAAGTGGTTATTGTTAAGTGGTTAACACGTGGCCCATGTGATTTTTTTTTTGGACTGGTTTCGATTGGCGGAGTGAGAGGGAGTGGGATTTTCCAGAACATTTCCTCCCCCATTGGCTTTTCCGCTTCTCTCAGGAGGTGACATGGCTGTGGGAGTGGGAGAAAGTCGCATTCAGTCACCATGCTCTGGTTATCACGACATGAAGGCTGGCGTAAAGGTACAGCTAATCTCTTTGCCTCTGTCAACTTCAGATGCTTTACTAACATTTACTGTTGCTTTTCAATGTATCACAGAGGCCCTAATTACATTCTGCAGCACTGAATGCTGATTGCAATCAGGACAATAGAGATAGCTCCATAAAGAAATCACTGAACTGGTTAAATATCTACCTTCTAATGGGCTTGCTTCTCAAATCAACTGGATAAAACTGGAGCAGTGTTCCAACAGCACACTAATGGTAACGTTAATATATTCAGATTAAAGATTAAAACGGGCCATTGTGGAAGGCATATAAAATGGGACAGCCCTGCTGTTGGGAGTCCCAGTTCCGAAATGTAGTATTGTCATCCAGGACTAACGGAGGGCAGCTGAGTTTTAACAGTTTCTCAGCACCTCCTCACATGAAACAATGGAATCTGCCTGGTATTCATATACTGCTTAGCGTTAGCATCTCCTGAAGAAAGCCTGCAGCCTACGTTTGTCTCCTCAGCCGTATCAAATATCTCACTCTGTGCAGAATGCAGCTTTCAACCTTGTTGCTCTCCCTCCAGCAGGTTTTTATAATTGTCAGAGAGACCACCGGGGTTAGGGGAGCAGGTAAATAAGTAACAGATCAGTCTAATGCCGGCTAGATGAGAGCTTGAGCAGGCACTGGCAAGCAAAAGGCGCTTTCAATGGAAAGGGTATTCTACAGACAGGGCAACCAGCCCCACTGCAACTCAGGGACCCATAGTCACTGGTACGCTGGCTCTGCATGGACCAGGCTGAGGTATCAACCTGGGCTGGCTCCTCGATCAGTATCATTTATCCATTCCAACCATCGAGCCTCCTAAAGATTTAGCTGGGTTTGCCTTTTCAAACTTTATTTGACTTGTGCACACATGAGCTTCCTCTTTCCCACTCTACGATGTCACTAATATTATTTGCCCCCCTCACCCCACACCACTGCCCCCCCCCCCCCCCCCCCGTTCACTCACATGATGTGCATGGCACTGGCAAGGCCAGCATTTATTGCCCATCCCTTATTGCCCTTGGGAATCCACCCTCTTGAATACAACCGAGCAGCTCACTAGACCGGTTCAGAGGGCCATCACATTGCTGTGGGTCTGGAGTCACATGTAGGCCAGGCCGGGTAAGGACGGCAGATTTCTCTCCCTGAAGGGCACTAGTGAACTAGATGGGGTTGTACAAGAGCCATCATGGTCATAATACTGATACTAGCTTTTCACCCCAGATTTATTTCATTAATTTAAATTCCCAGATGTTGCAGGATTTGAATTCACATCATCATGCATACTTTTCCCCCTTCTGGGGAATAGTGGGGACCCCAATAAGGAAAACACAGTGAAAGCTGGGAAATAAGAGTACTGGTCCGAACTGATCTTGTATACCTTAAAAAGGAACACAAATAAAAACTGGGAAATAAGGGTACCGGTCTGAACTATTTTTTTTCCTTCTGGAAAGTGGTAGAAGTGATTACCAGCCCATTGAACTGCGTCACAAACACTCCTTCCATGGCCAACAAGTTCTGGCAGGGACTCGAACCTGAAGCTGCTGGCCCAGAGATAGGGACGCTACACACTGTGCCACAAGACCTCCCTTCAGTAACATTAATACCATGCAATAGACGCTTGGTAGCACAGAGCTTGAACATTGCTGAAAAGCGAGGCATGTTGCCGAAGCTTTTGGTTTTGCACTCATCAGGACAAACACAAGAATGCCAAATTTCAAACAATCGCAACAATTTATACTACGGGATAAATTGCTCAAGGCTTGAATATATTCCTTTTGTTTGCAGAGAACAGGTCCCTGCGTACGAATGTATCCCTTGCGCCTTTTTTGAATCACCGCAAGCTTGGTGAGCCTATAGTTCCCCATTGAATTCTCCATGGTAACGCCTTGGCCAATCAGAGTTGACTTGCCAACAATCAGCATCCTTTTCTCCTCTAGTATAAATTGTTGCAATCGTTTGAAATTTGGCATTCTTGCATTTGCCGAGTGCAAGACGAAAAGTTTCGGCAATATGTCTCTATGCTAGCGTACCCACGCAGTCATTGGCTGATGGCCAAGTATCTAATTAGGCTTGACAAAAGCAGTTCACCCGATTCCCAGAGACAGTCTAAAGTCAGGGGCCCTCTGTGTTAAAATAACCTGCTTCAGACTGTTAGGTATCAGGAAGTCGGAGCGCAGTCTGAGACAGGGACAGTATTTACATTTTTAAATACTATTTCACCCTATAAACAACGGGAGCACTTTAAATAAAAAATTACTTCCTCCAGGCTCATTTGCCTCTTTCACCAATTTGGTGTAGCTTTCTCTGCATCTTGTCAAAGATTAAATATTAGTGTTATTTTGTTAAATAATAAATATGGCTTCTGTTATTTCATAAGCAGTTATTTATTATTCAGCAAACCTGTACTACAAAGTATCGCATTAAACATAGAGTCAGTCAAGTATAAAAGGCCCATAAAAATGTAAAACTGCTAACAGTTTTCAGGCTGGCCCATACATTTCAATAACTAACTGTTTCATGTTTTTTTTATTGCAAACTAATTAGCTCTACAGCTCATTGCAGTGCTGTTTGTGTTGGGATTTCAGTGAAGTGTAATGGTATCTTCACACAAGTACTATGCACCTAGGAATACAATTTTGCATTCTGCTCTTCTAAACTGGGCCTGACATGAACACTCAAAGCTGCTTAACACTAGGGTGAAGGACTTCTGAGTACATGTCCGCCACTGAGCGCTCGAGCAATCGGATGGCTTCCATTAGAAATGTTGCATAAGTGGACGAGACAGAGCTAAACTCTATGTCCTTGCCGTTTCCCCCCAGCCCCTCCACCATGTGTTGGGACCAATGCACTAACAACGTTAGTAACAATAACAATGTTAATAACAACGGATTCCCAAGGTGCCACAGGAACAAGCATTTTCAAGGTCTCTGCTCTCTCACAAATTAAAGCAGGGTTTCCGAAACGAGCTGAATTAAAAGCCCCCTGAAGCTCCCCCACCCAACCCTCGCAACAAGCTTCCCCACACCTTGCTTTAAAATGTAAGTAATGGGAGCTGGAGTACGCCATTCGGCCCCTCGAGCCTGTTCCATCATTCAATAAGGTCATGGCTGATCTTATCCCTCAATTCCACCTTTCCGCACTACCCCGTAATCCCTTAACTCCCAAGAATCTATCGCCTTGAATGTTTTCAACGACTGAGCAAACACAGCCCCTTCGGGTAGAGAATTCCAAAGATTTGCACCTTTTGAATGAAGAAATTTCTCCTCACCTCAGTCCTTCTACTGAGACCGTGCTCCAGATGCCCCCAGGCAGGGGCAACATTTTCTCAGCATCTACCTCATCAAGCTTCGTAAGAATTTGCTATCAGTGAGCTCACTTCTCAATCTTCTAAACTCCTGGGAGAGTAAGCCTTGTCTTAACCAAAAATGACTTAGAACCATAGAAAGGTTACAGCACAGAAGGAGGCCATTCAGCCCATCTTGTCCATGCCATCTTGAGGGCAGAACCTTGGCTGTACGTCAAGAGCAGCGCCGAATACCTTTCGTACAGAATGAGCTCCTTTCAAACTGAGTGACTGCATAGTGAGTGAATGGGGCCGTTAATTATTGCACAGCGAGTGAGGCGCTGTGTCACCGACTGTCCTGTGTGTCGCTGGTGTTGGTGCTGCGTGGGGTGTCGGGCCAGGACTATGGAAGACAGTCAGCTATTCTTCAATTGGTGCCTTGGGATCTTTAAGATCCACCCAAGCCCCTTGGAAATATTAAGATGAAAGCAAAATGCTGCTTTAACTCTGAAGAGGGGTCATACGGACTCGAAACATTAACTCTGTTTCTCTGTCTACAGACGCAGCCTGGGTTTTTCTAGCATTTTCTGTTTTTATTTCTCTCGGAAATATTGGTGTCTCTCGCTTGACTTCCACTTTGAAGAGAAGAGGATCAATATTGGGGTTGGTGGGGGGGGTGGGGATGTGGGGTGGTGAGGGTTGAGTAGAGTTTGGACGCTCTGCTTTCGCTCCTTTCACTTACGGCCCCTCTAAATCCTCCAAGCCTCTGCTTAAAGCCCTTTCTGCTTTCATTTTTTTTTCTTTGAGTATTAACGAAAAGGGCAGGGATCTCCCGGTATGAGTCTGTGCCAGTTGTTTGAGGCTGTCCAACGGAGTTTCCCATCCAAGGGTTGAGAAGAGTTGGAAATTGGTAGTCCAAATAATTGCAAAGTTAATACAGGGTTGGGATCTGTAAATGTATGGAGCGTTTATCTTCACCTGTTCAATCTAAATGCACGGAGGCCAGGGAAAGGAATCCTCAATGGAAAAGCCAATGGGAATAACTAGGGAAACAACTCCATCAACATGTCGTATGCTCCAAATAGGTCAATTAAGCTGGTAACTAATGGGATTTGTACATGGGTCTCAAAAGAAAACATTGATTCTGGCAAATGTAACACTTGTACCTCCCAGAGTTTTCTACAACACAGCTTTACATTCAGGGTATAATTCCGGAAAGTCAATAGAAACGCTACAAGAAGCCAATAGCTCACGTCGTTGGGAGCCTCCGCTGTGTCCCATTTGAGAGCTCTCCAGCCCCTGAGTCACGAGGTTCTGGGTTCAAGACCCGCTCCAGGGCTCAAGCGCCATCCAGGCTGACACTCCGCTGCCACACTGAAGGAGTACTGCACTGTCGGGAATGCTGTCTTCTCAGTGAGATGTTAAACCGAGGCCTGCTGGGGTGGGCATAAAAGATCCCAGGGTGCTAATCTGAAGAACAGCAGGGGAGTTAACCCCAGTGCCCTAGTCAATGTTTATCCCTCAACCAACATCACAAAAAACGGATTATCTGGTTGTTATCCAAATGTTGTTAGTAGGAGCTTGCTGCGCGCAACATACTTCAAAAGTATGTTGGCTGTAAAGTGCTTTCAGATGTCTGGTGGTCATGAAAGATGCTATATAAATGCAAATATTTCTTTTTTTCTCAAATCCTCCCAAATGTTTTCTGGCACAGAAAGCTTAGTCATTGTCAATTTACATGCTTTATACATGCCTGTAGTGTGCATACAAATCCACCTAGAAATTTGGAAAGTACATTCTAGAGCATGTGTTTTGTGTGATGTAAACTGAGTAATCACTTTACAGATTACAGTCAAAGGTATCTCATGATGCTCGATGCTCAAGCAATACTTTTCAGTGCCATTTCTTTCCCCTATATTTCAAATGCCACATCCTTATGGCAAAACTGAAGTGATAAATGGGACGTCACCAGCTCATTAAAATGTCTAAGATAAAGGCAAAATACTGCGGATGCTGGAAATCTGAAACAAAAACAGAAAATGCTGGAAAAACTCAGCAGGTCTGACAGCATCTGTGGAGGGAAAGACAGAGTTAACGTTTCAAGTCCGTGTGACTCTTCTTCAAAGCATTAAAATGTCTACCTTGCAAAAGTAAACTTCCAGGTCACTGATCTCACAATGGGGAGCCATAATGGAAAACGCACAGGTCATTTTCAGCTCATTGCTCCCTTTGATTTCAAAGTGACCTGTCAGTGGAACGAAGATGGAAGAGGAACGAAAGACTTGCATTTATATAGCGCTTTTCACAGCCACTGGATGCCTCAACGGACTTTGCATCCAATGAAGTACTTTTGCAGTGTGGTCCTTGCTGTAATATAGGAAGCGCAGCAGCCAATTGGCTCACAGCCAAACGCATTGATAATGACCAATTAATTCTGTTTTTTGTGATGTTGATTGAGGGATAAACATTGGCCAGGACACCAGGGAGAACTCCCCTACTCTTCTTCAAAACAGCACCATGGAATCCTCTACTTGCACCCAAGCAGGCTGATGGGCCTCGCTTTACGCCTCACCTGAAAGACAGTACCTCTGGCAGTGCAGCGCTCCCCCAGTACTGCACTGGGCTTTGTGCTCAAGTGCTGATGTGGAACTTAAACACAGAACCTTGTGGCTCAGAGGTGAGAGTGCTACCCACTAAGCCACAGCTGACAGCGAGTTTTGGTATTTGGAAGTAGCTCAGAAGCAGGGATGCCTTACTGCAGTTATACAGGGTCTTAGTGAGACCACACCTGGAGTATTGCGTGCAGTTTTGGTCTCCCTACCTAAGAAAGGATATACTTGCCATACAGAGAGTGCAGCAAAGATTCACTAGGCTGATACCGGGAACTGCAGGTCTGTTGTATGAGGAGAGATTGGGTCGACTGAGCCTGTATTCACTAGGAGAATGAGAGGGGATCTGATTGAAACGTATAAAATTCTAACAGGGCTAGACAGACTGGATGCAGGGAGGATGTTTCCCCTGGTTGGGGAGTCTAAAACCAGGGGCCACAGTCTCAGGATACGAGGCAGGCCATTTAGGATGGAGATGAGGAAAAATTTCTTCACTCAGAGGGTGGTCAACCTGTGGAATTCTCTACCACAGAAGGTTGTGGAGGCCAGGTCATTGTGTATATTCAAGAAAGAAATTGGTACATTTTTTGATATTCGGGGCATCAAGAGGTATGGAGAGAAAGCGGGAATACAGCGTTGAGATGGAGGATCAGCCATGATCATATTGAATGGCGGAGCAGGCTCGAAGGGCCGAATGGCCTACTCCTGCTCCGAGTTTCTATGTATTCTACGAGGGAGAACTTGTGCTGTGACTGCAATTGAGAAGTTTGCAAACAGAACACATTTATGATGAGAAGCAACAATCTCTGGTGGCTGGTAAATCTCGAGTTAATTTGGAAGGGTCCTGCTGTGGAAATGTTGTGAGATGCCGTTGTGGATCAGTTTTATCCAACCACTCGAAATAGCTGAGCAAGTTCATCACAACAGGAACGGAATGGATTTCTCTTTATTTTGAAAAAAAAGTCACTTTTAATATTGTATTTTCACAGAAAAACAGTTGAGCTGTTTCCCCCGAAACTATTCAATCCTGCTCAGCACAGTGAATTTATTACATTGTCGGGTTAGCTATTAACGAGATGACTGTACACAGAGAGAAGACAGGAGGCCATTGCCTCAAAAGGATTGTGGTGATGAGTAAAAGGCATTCTGACAATAGAAACAGAAACCCCTGATTGTGATGTGGTGTCAACCCCTAAACATAGTGTTACAAGCAGGAGGTTTGTAGGATTATAATATTTTGGGACTGTACCTTTAAATTTAGGGTAGGTGAAAATGGGTCACGTGACCTGTTCTAAAGTCTGCCTGACAGTAAGGGCTGGGTGGTTCGACTGTTAGAGACCAATTAAAGGAGGGCTCAGATTGTTTTACTGAGAGGAATGCACAAGGTATTTACACTTGGAGACAATGACAGCAGTTTCTGAGTATACCATGAGTAGACTCCAAGTCTCCCAAAGTTCCAGAAAGGTGTTGAAGGGCCCAGATTGTAAACAGTTGTGCTGTAAACTATCCATTTATTTCTAAAACGAAAAGGAGTTGGGATCAAGGATAACCAATCAGCATCTCTACTCAGATACAAAGCTAACGTTGTTTCCCATTGCCATGGGAAAGAGGGTAGAGAAAACCATTTTTCAGATCAGGTTACAGGCTTCTCTGCAAATCAGTGAATATCACAGACATCAGTTTGCAGTTTTGTCTTGTGTGGTCTGCTGCCAAATGAGAGGCAGAGAGCAGGAGGTAGAAGCAGCCAGTCCTGCACCTGAAGCAGAGAAAATGCTGACTCTATTATTGTTCACCATGCAGAATGTGAGTGGGAGCTCACACTCTGATTGAGGACCGAGTTTGTGAAGATTTAAGGGAGGCTGGAAGATTCACCTAGCTTAGAGCTAGGGGAAGGAATCTACAGCGTAAACCTCACAGTGAAATTCAGTTATGGGGTTGGAAGTTACCCAGCTGGGAAAGTAAAACAGAAACAATCATTGGAAATTGGGAGTAACTGTGAACTGTTTGCCATAAGAACTGTAACTCTGTGGAGAGCGCCATGTCTGATCAGTAAAAAGGAATTGTTTATTTCCGTAGTTTAAAATACTGGTTGCCTAAAAAAAGGAAGTAGTGTCTAGTGAGTAATGCTTTTTTTCAGTCATTTGTTACAGTAAAAGTTTTAAAACGTGCATCTTGATGGCCATCCTTTCAGCTATTAACTGGAAGGTTGAAATTCTTTTTCAGTTACATTTTATATATATATATGTATATATATATATATATATATATATATATATATATATAAGGTCTGGAATCCTGTGCACATTCGCCATCTCAAAACTGTACAAAAATATTTTTAAAAAGCAAGTAATTTTCTGCTTGTTTTTCTGACCGTGATGAAGTACCTTTGTCCCAGAGACTAGGAGCCAGGGATTTACAAGAAGCTACCACTCAATGGAAACTCCCATTGACCAGAAATCCAGCCTCACAATGTTCCAATGTAGACCATGTCCCCACAGGGAGAACCTCAAAAGAGCCATAGGGAGTTAACCAATGCGCCACATCACAAACTACCCAGGAGCAATCACAGATAGCATCATAGCATGGTTTCAGCACAGAAGGAGGCCATTCGGCCCATTGTGTCTGCGCCGTCGCTATGCAAGAGCAACTCACTGATTTATACTTATAAAACACAGGATCATGTAATGCCACTAAGATCAATCAGTTTTTAACCCACAAAATCCAACATCAGTGTATGTTATCCATCACACATAAAGCACCACCCAAGAAGGTGCAGTATTCTTGCAGCTGATTGGCTGACATTTCACAAACAAGGCAACTAAATTGGCAAGGACCGATCAGATCAAAATTAAAGGAATCCAATACAGAAATACAATTCAGCTATTACAACAGAGGAACAAGCAAATTAAAAGGCCCCAATACAATAGTATTTTACGCGTTTGAATTACTAAAAAGCCAGAGCGTATTTGTTAATACATAGCCTGGAGTTCAAGCAGGGTCATGAATGTCATCGCCGCTGGCAACATAACAGGAAACAGCTCCCAGAATGCACTTATTCTAACATCTTCCAGAAATGTTTATCTTTGACAGCTAGATTGACCATTTATTTAACATGCCAGAAGTTGCCTTTTTTAAATCTGTTCATGGTAGGTGGGTGTCACTGGCTAGGCCAGCATTTATTGCCCATCTCTAATTGCCCCTTCAGAAGGTGGTGGTGAGCTGACTTCTTGAACCGCTGCAGTCCCTGTGATGAAGGTACACTCACAGTGCTGTTAGAGAGGGAGTTCCAGGATTTTGCCCCAGTGGAGGAACGGTGATATATTTCCAAGCTTGGATGGTGAGTGGTGAGTGGGAGGGGAACTTGCATGCATCTGCTGCCCTTGTCCTTCTAGGTGGTAGCGGTTGTGGGTTTGGAAGGTGCTGTCGAAGGAGCCTTAGTGAGTTCCTGCAGTGCATCTTGTAGATGGTACACACCGCGGCTACTGTGCATCGGTGGAAGAGGGGGTGGATGTTGAAGCTGGTGGATGGGCTGCTTTCCGCTGGATGGTGACGAGCTTCTTACGTGATGTTGGAGCTGCACTCATCCAGGTAAGTGGCGAGTATTCCATCACACTCCTGACTTGTGCCCTGTAGATGGTGGACAGGCTCTGAGGAGTCAGGAGGTGAGTTACTGACCAGTCGCCACAGTATCTTACGTGACTGAACCCACAGTCATTCCAACAGAAAATGAATAAGTGTGAAAACATGCTGGGAAACTATTTTTAGCAGCAGTGAAGATGTTAGTGGAAAGAGAGAGATTTTTTTTGCTGTTAAATCGAAACAAGGCATGGAATCCAGATACCGTAAATGCTGGCGTATAAGTCGATCTTTGAAGCCTTGAAAAAATCCCTCCAAAATTAGGGATCGACTTTTACGCTGAGTATAAAAGTGAACCGCCTGCATGGGTGTGAGTGGTCAGCACCTTTGTCATTCACCACACAGGCTCTGGTCCATGTAGGCCTATCTGAAACTCCAGAGCACCTTCATAACACAGCCCTTATCGATTCCTTGTGCCCAGTTATAAGGTACCAGGAAATGAAACATGCATTTGTGTGGTGAAAAATTGAGGCTGACTACTAATGCAAGTGTAGCATGTCGTGACTGAAAAGGGGGGAGTTGGGAGGGGTGGTGGGTCGACTTATATGTATATGCAAAAATGTGGTTTTTGGGGCCGAAACAAAATGGGGTCACCTTAAATGCTGGGTTGTTTTATACACCGGATTTACGGTATTTCTGATCTGTTAACCAATCCCCATAAGCCAATATGAAAATGCACAAGAGGGCTAAATAAAAGGAGCTAACTGGGGAACGGAGGAGGAATTAGATGACGACAATTTGGGTGGGGCAGTTATTAGTATTTAGCAACATATATTAAATATGTACATCCACTGCATTTCTTTTTAAATTGATGCTTATATCCAGAATTTATGTTTAGCTGGCAGATCACAAGCTCTGGATCAAATACACCTTTCATTGAGTACGGAAGGAGATTCTAACTAGAAGTCTTGAACTTTGAACTTTTTTATAAGCAAAACATTTTGGTAGCAGAGGGTGCTGTTTAGTAAATGATGAAAAATACAACAACTTGCATTTATGTAGCACCTTCAACATACTTAAACATCCCAGTGCTTCACAGGAGCAAAGTTTGACACATAAAGAGATATTAGGTCAGTTGACCAAAAGCTTGGTCAAAGAGGTTGGTTTTAATGAGTGTCTTAAATGAGGAAAGTGACGTAGAGAGTGGGGGGAAGAGGTGTAGGGAGGGAATTCCAGAGCTTGGGGCCCAGGCCGCTGAAGGCACAGCCACCAATGGTGGAGCGATTCAAATCGGGGGACGCTCAAGAGCCAGAATTAGAGGAACACAGAGATCTAGGAGGGTTGCGGGGGCTGGAGTTTTCCAGAGATAGGGAGGGAGCGAGGCTATGGAGGGCTTTGAAAACAAGGATGAAAATTTTATACTTGAGGTGTTGCCACACCGGCAGCATGTGCAGGTCAGCGAGTACAGGGGCCATAGTGGAACGAGACATGGTGCGAGTTAGGCTATGAACAGCAGTCTTGGATGAGCTCAGTATGTATGGTGAAAAGTGGGAGACCAGCCAGGGGTGTGTTAGAATAGTCAAGTCGAGAGGCTAAAAAGGCACGAGTGAGGGTTTCAGCAGCAGGAATGAAGACTGGTGATATTACCAGCAGGGAATAGGCAATGACAGACAGGATGTGGGGTTGGAGATCTGGCTGAGGATGCAGGCCTTGTGAACAGTCTGAGACAGCCGAAAGGGAGAAGGATGGAGTCAGGAGCTAGGGTGAGAAACAGGGTTTGTGGCAGGGACCAAAAGACATTGGCTTCAGCCTTTCCAATAGTCAGTCAGAGAAAATTACTGCTTGTCCAGTACTGGACATCAAACAAGCAGTCTAACAATTTAGACACAGTGGTGGAGACGAGAGAGGTGGTGGTGAGGTAGAACTGGATATCGTCAGCGTACATGTGAAAACTAACACTGTGCTTTTGGATGATGCCGCGGAGGGACAGTATATAAATCAGAAACGGTGGGGGGGGGGGGGGGGGGGGGTAGGTAGATGAGCACCAAGGATAGATCCTTGAGGGACACAAGAGGTAACGGTGCGGGAACAGGAAGAGAAGCCATTATAGGTGATTCTCTGGCTACGATTAGATGGATAAGAATGGAGCCAAGGGAGAGCTGTCCCACCCAGCTGGACGACAGTGGAGAGGCGCTGGAGGAGGATGGTGTGGTCAACCACATCCAAGGCTGCAGGCAGGTCGAGAAGGGTGAGGAGGGATAGTTTACCTTTGTCACAAAGTCACATGGGGTGTCATTTGTGACTTTGATATGAGCCGTTTTGATACTGTGGCGGGGCAGAAACCTGATTGGAGGAATTCAGACATGGAGTCCCGGGAAAGATGGGGTCAGGTTTGGGAGGTGATGACACATTCAAGGACTTTGGAGAGGAAAGAGAGATTGGAAATGAGGCAGTGTTTGCAAGGACGGTGGGGTCAAGAGAGAGAGAGGGGTGATGACGGCAGGTTTGAAGGGGAGGGGACCAGTACAAATGTTCAATCTTTTATTAAACTTAATTTTTGGCCTTTACTCTAAAATGGATATAAAAAGATCTGCTCCTCCACATTACAAACTGAGATTGGTTTATTCATGTAACTCCGGTATGTGAAGATAATAGATACTTACATGTATATCTGTTAGAGCCAATGATTTATTTAATTATTTCTGGTAACTCATTCACAACCTTCCTTCTGAACCCTCTCAATTGGGATGAGCATCTCCTCCCAAATTCACATCTCAACAGTCCCTAACCTTCCCCCTACAGCAGCCCCCGCCGCCCACTGTGTATGGCTTGCACGAGACAGTAAGACAAGTCACGGAAGGTGACAGGACAGGTTGGGAAAGTGGTTAATAAAGCACACGGGATCCTGGGCTTTATAAATAGAGGCGTAGAGTACAAAAGAACGGAAGTTAGGGTGAATGTTTAAAAGACATTGGTTTGACCTCAATTGGAGGCATTGTGTCCAATTCTGGGCATTGCACTTTAGGAGGGATGTGAAGGCATTAGAGAGAATGCAGAAGGGATTTAATAGAATGGTTCCAGGGACGAGGAACTTCAGTTACAAGGAGAAACTGGGGTTGCTTTCCTTGGAGGAGAGGACGGTACGATAGAGGTGTTCAAAATCATGAGGGGTCTGGACAGAGTAGATTGGCGGAAGGATTGAGAATGAGTGGGAACAGATTTAAGGTAATTAGCAAAAGAAGCAATGGTGACATGAGGGGAAACTTTTTCACGCAGCAAGTGGTTAGGATCTGGAATGCGCTGCCTGAGGATGTGGAGGAAGCAGATTCAATGAGGCATTTAAGAGGGAATTGGATTAACACCTGAGAGAAGAATTGCATTTGTACTGGTCCCCTCCCCTTCAAACCTGCCGTCATCACCCCTCTCTCTCCCTTGACCCCACCGTCCTTGCAAACACTGCCTCATTTCCAATCTCCCTTTCCTCTCCAAAGTCCTTGAACATGTTGTCACCTCCCAAACCTGACCCCATCTTTCCCGGAACTCCATGTCTGAATTCCTCCAATCAGGTTTCTGCCCCGCCACAGTATTGAAGGGCAGGGAAGTGTGGCTAGTTAAACTGCTCTCGCTGAGAGCACCGCATGGGCTTGACAGGCCAAATGGCCTCCTTCTGAGCTGTGACCATTCTTCACACAGTGGATCTGCTAATGTTTTTAGGGGAATGCAAAACAAGGACAAATATGTTTTATATGCTTCATGGGATACGATGTCACTGGCTAGGCCAGCATTGCCCATCCCTAATTGCCCTTGAGAAGGTGGTGGTGAGCTGCCTTCTTGAACCGCTGCAGTCCCTGTGGTGTAGGTACACCCACAGTGCTGTTAGGGAGAGAGTTCCAGGATTTTGACCCAGCGACAGCGAAGGATCGGCAAGATATTCCCAAGTCAGGACTTGCAGGGGAACTTCCAGGTGGCGGTGTTCCCGTGTGCCTGCTGCCCTTGTCCTTCTAGTGGTGGTGGTTATGGGTTCAGTTTGCTTCGAACGGGACAGATTCCACACTGTCCCTCGGAGATATGAAGTTAATTTTTAAGGTAGACGGTGTGAGAGCATTTAAAGCTGTGTAGACTCTTGCCATTTGCTTAGCAGATGTGATTACAGCTCTGCTGTTCACTAATGACACCGTGGGCAATCAGGGAGTGGCAGTGCCTCAGAACTGTTGTACACACTAACTATTAGCACAAGAAGTATTTGGTGCAGCCATGACCTGCCAGATTCTCCGCAGGGAATTAAATCCATGATTAAATAAAATCCCTTTGTTTGGGAAAACGTTTTAGCACCATTAATTATTTCAGAATGTTGCAATTTTAACCCGTCTGCTTATATTGCAAGCAATGGTGAGGGGTGGGGGGAAGGCGGGGGCAGGGCACACATATCACAGCAAAAACTTTGAAACCAGTCTCGCCTCTCGTTCATCTGCTTACACTTTTGGCAAGGGTTTACTGTCTAATGATCCTGAGCACTGACAGTGCCAAAACACAGCACTCGGCTGCTGTCCGGGCTTAACCCAGACGGAGGATCAAACACGGAGCCTTACGGACGTGTATGTCTCAGCAGATAAACTTACACAGCTTATGGAGGGAATTGGAAACAGACCTTGCACCATGGAAAGAGGCCCTTCAGCCCATCCTGCTGGTGCTGGCTCTTTGAAAGAAAAGGGCAGAATTCTCCCTCCCAGGACTGAAGTCCTGTGGCGGGGGCGAGGACGGGAATGGGGAGTGCTTCCCACCGCGGAGGCCGCTGGGAGTTTGCGCCAGATCACATGACCCCAGCCTCAAAAATGTTCCTCCTCACATCCCCCACCCCTATATCTCTTAACCAAAACCTTAAATTTGTGTCTGTCTAGTCCTTGCACCATCAGCCAATGGGAACAGCTTCTCTTTGTCTACCTTATCCAAGCCTGTCAGAATCTTGTCCACCTCTATCAAATCTCCCCTCAATCTCCTTTGCTCCAAGGAGAACAGCCCCAGCTTCTCCGACTTAACCTTGTAGCTAAAACCCCTCATCCCTGGAACCATTCTGGTAAATCTCCTCCGCACCCTCTCAAGGATTCTCACATCCTTCCTAAAGTGTGGTGACCAGAACTAGACACAATACTCTAGTTGCGGCCTAACCAGAGTTTTAGAAAGGTTCAGTATAATGTCCCTGCTTTTGTACTCAGTACCTCTATTTATGGAGCCCAAGATCCCATAAGTTTTACTAACAATCTCTCAATGTGTCCTGCCACCTTCAAGGAGGGACGTTCAACCTGTGGCTCAAAATGAGCCCCGCCAACACTGACTGCAGAGTCAAGGGTGAGGGACCAGCGCAGCCTCCACATTCTCTGCATCATTCTCTCATGAATGAGTATCATTTCCCACCTGAAGATGACCAGCTGGGGTGGTGCAGCATGCCTTCAATCAGGAACATTGCTGATGGTGACTGACCGAGGTTAGCCTCAAACTATAAGCGGTTGGAGAGCTGGGCACAGTTAGAGACGGCAGTGACACCTCTGAGGTTGGAGCGAAGATCAAGGGGAAACAGTTTTCAGGTATTCGAGATTCTTAGGGAAGAGATAAATTGAACCCTAATATCATCGGGATTGTCTCAAACTCCAGATCCACAGCACATGGGCTGGTGCTGAGAAGGGACAAGGTGCACAGACGCTTTATAGTGAGCCACTTTACAGACACATAAGAAGCATGAGGATGGGGCTGCCTGCAGAGGCAAACAAAGACTAATCCTGCCTTACCAGGAATGTCTGAACTAGTGCAACTTCAAAATGTGAACGCAGGCAGCCTTTTGGTCACACCACTCTAATAATATATTATCCAACACCACAGCAGGTACACTTTTCTCAATGTACAGGCCAAAGTAAATACACTGCCACTGGCCACCCATTTGGAAACATAGAATGGGTATAGCACAGAAGGAGGCCATTCAGCCCATTATGTCCATGCTGGCTCTAAGAGCAACTCAACTAGTCCCACTCAACTTTTCCCTGTAACCCTGAATGTTTTTTCTTTTTCATTTAATAATCCAATTCCCTTTTGAAAGCCTCGATTGAATCTGCCTCTTCCACACTCTCAGGCCAGCGCATTCCAGGCCCTAACTACTGGAAGAGTTTTTCCTCATGTCGTCCTTGTTTTTACCAATCCCTTTAAATCTGTCCCCTCTGGTTCTGGACCCTTCCACCAATGGGAACAGTTTCACCATACCTCCTCTGTCCAGATCCCTCATGATTTTGAACACCTCGATCAAATCTCCTCTCAACCTTCTCTTCTCCAAGGAGAACAGTCCCAGCTTCTCTAATCTATCCACATAACTGAAGTTCCACATCCCTGGAACCATCCTCGTGAGTCTTTTCTGCACCCTCTCTAATGCACATTCTTCCTAAAGAATTGGACACAAATACTCTAGTTGAGGCCGAACCGGTGTTTTACATAGGTTTATCACAACTTCCTTGCTTTTGTACTCTATGCCCCTATTTATAAAGCCCAGGATCCCATGTGCTTTATTAACCACTTTCTCAACCTGTCACCTTCAGTGATTTATGCGCATATACCCCCAAATCCCTCTGCTCCTGCAGCCCCTTTAGAATTTTACCCTTTATTTATATTGCCTCTCCTCGTTTTTTCTACCACACTTCTCTGCATTAAATTTCATCTGCCACCAATTCCACCAGCCAGTCCACATCCTTTTGAAGCCTATCACTATCCTCCTCACAGTTCACAATACTTCCAAGGTTTTCTGCAACAAAACTACTTAAGTAGACAAGGTGATCCTCCAAGATATTGGACACAGGTATTGGAGCTTAGATCTCACGTTTAGCTCAGATTGTTTAACCTGGTCTCTCTCCTTAAGGTATTCCCAGTGGCGGACAGTTCCGAATGGACGTATCCCGTGATCAACTGGAGACTCATTGTTTCAGGAATTTCCGATAGATTAGCGATTGCCTGTAAGTCACTGGCTCTTATCTTTGAGAAGAGGCCATTTTATCAAAACCCCATAGCCTGCTCTGTCTTATCTCCAGACTTAGGACTCTGTGACCTGCAACATTGGAAGTGTGGCACTATTGGATAGAATCTCGAAAGTCTTCGGAAAAATATTATTCACTGAAAGTCACTCCACATGAAAATGTTAACAGTGCAAACTTCAAAATCAGGTTTAGACCAGCCTGAAGGCTCAAAAGTAACTTGCCGGCCCGTGATGTCTAATAGCCCAACACTGGATGTTGTATGCATAACATTTTTAAGCCCGCGAGTGTGTCGACTTAGATGGACACTGCAGTCCATCTATTTGACCAGACAGGTAGAACATTAATCACTGGTAGAGGGAGCAGTGTTACTGGCTCAGTTATGTAGAGAACACTGAAGAAGTGTACAGTCTAAATACTAGCAGACACTAGATGGACTGAATGGCCTGATTCTGTGCTACGCATTCTAGGTAATTCTATGTACATGGGATCAAGAAAGACTGGAGACATGTTTCTGCAAAGAGATGGGGAGGAGGATAGAGAGAGAAAGTTTGTAGGTGAAGTTGCTTTATGTAACAGGGATGGGTATGTGCCTGATGTTTTTTCATGGTTTTATCAATGTAATAAATCTTATAAATCTTTAAATATTATTTTCAGATATCATCAGGTGGCATTTGTTTTTTTTCTGCAAATAATACAAGAGGTATTGTTTGGAAAGAAACAAAGGTCTCCCTCTACGTTGAAATAATGCCAATTCCATTCACTCCACATGTGCAAACAGCAAAGACTACAGGTCCTGACAACATCCTGGCCAAAGTGCTCTGCTCCAGAAATAGCCGCGCCTCTAGCCAGGCTGTTCCACTGTAGCTACAGCACCGGCACCTACCCGACAATTCAAAACATTGACCAGGTATGTCCTGTCCACAGGAAGCAGGACCAGTCCAATCCAGCCAATTACCACCTCATCAGTCCACTCCCAAATCATCAGTAAAGTGGTAGAAGGAGTGGTCGACAGTGCTGTCAAACGGCACTTACTCAGCAATAACCAGCACATTGTTGCTCCGCTTGGGTTCTGCCAGGACCACTCAGCTCAGATCTCACGACAGCCTTGGTCCAATCATGGACAAAACAGCTGAACTCCCGAGGTGAGGTGAGAGTGACTGCCCTTGACATCAAGGCAGCATTTGACCGAGTGTGGCATCAAGGAGCCCTAGCAAAACTGGAGTCAATGGGAATCAGGGGGAAAACTCTCTGCTGGTTGGAGTCATGCTTAGCACAAAGGAAGATAGTTGTGGTTGTTGGAGGTCAGTCACCTCAGTTCCAGGATATCACTGCAGGAGTTCCTCAGGGTAGTATCCTCAGCCCAACCATCTTCAGCTGCTTCATCAATGACCTTCCTTCCAACATAAGGTCAGAAGTGGGGATGTTCGCTGATGATTGCACAATGTTCAGCACCATTCGCGACTCCTCAGATCAGGCTGAGGAAGCAGCCAATAAAGCATACAGAATCCTGGGCTTTATAATTAAGGGCATAGAGTACAAGGAAGTTATGATTAACCTTTATAGAACACTTAACTGGATCGTTGTCTTCAGTTCTGGGCAACACACTTTAGGAAGGTTGTGAAGGCTTAGAGAGAGTGCAGAAAAGATTCACGGGAATGGTTCCAAGGATGAGGAGCTTCAGTTTTGTGGGTAGATTGGAGCAGTTGCGACTGTTCTCCTTGGAGAAGAGAAGATTGAGAGGAGATTTGACAGTGTTCAAAATCATGAGGGGTCTGGACAGAGTAGATAGGAAGAGACTGTTCCCATTGGTGGAAGGATCGAGAACCAGAGGGCACCGATTTAAGGTGATTGGCCAAAGAAGCAATGGTGACATGAGGAGAAACTTCTTTTAAGCAGCGAATGGTTAGGGTCTGGAATGTGCTGCCTGAGAGTGTGGAGGAAGCAGGGTCAATCAACACCCTCAGAAGGGAACTGGGGAATTACCTGAAGAGAAAAAATTTTCTGGGCTAGGGGAAAAGAAAGGGGAATGGGGATGGGTGAGTTGTTTTTGCAGAGAGCCAGCATGGACATGATGGGCCAAATGGTCTCCTTCTGCGCTGTAGCCATTCCATGATTCTATGAGGCAGTACGTCTGCAGCAAGGCTTGGACAATATTCAGGCTTGCACTGATAAATGGTGAGTAACAATCGCCATACCAAGCAATGACAATTTCCAACAAAAGAAAATCTAACCACCTCCCATTGATGTTCAGCAGTATTATCATCGCTGAATCCCCACATCAACATCCTGAGGGTCACTATTGACCAGGAGCAGTCACCTGTGACTAGAAGTCAGAGGCTAGGAGTTCTCCTGACTCCCCAAAGCCTGTCCACCATCTACAAGGCACAAGTCAGGAGTGTGATGGAATACTCCCCACTTGCCTGGATGAGTGCGGCTCCAAAGACACTCAAGAAGCTCGACACCATCCAGGACAAAGCAGCCCGCTTGATTGGCACCCCATCCAGCACCTTAAGCATTTACTCCCTCCACCACCGATGCACAATGGCAGCAGTGTGTACCATCTACAAGATACGCTGCAGCAATTCACCAAGGCTCATTCGACAGCACCTTCCAAACCCATGGCCTCTACCACCTAGAAGGACAAGGGCAGCAGACAAATGGGAACACCACCACATGGAAGTTCTCCCCAAGCCACTCACTAGCCTGACTTGGAAACATATCGCCGTTCCTTCACTGTCACTGGGTCAAAATCCTGGAACTCCCTCCCTAACAGCACTGTGGGTGTGCCTACACCATATGGACCCACATAGCGGCTCACCACCACCTCCTCAAGGGCAATTCTACTAAGGAGCCTGTATATTTGCTTTATGAGATCTTTGCCATATGGCTTAGTTCAGATGAGGACCAGGGAGAATTGGAAATCTAAATCCAACAGGTAAATGAACTAAGCTGCAAAAACACCCTGAAAGTTCTCTGCTATTTTTGCAAATATTCAGACAGTCTGAGCAATGTATTTGCCTGCCAAACATTGGTATGGACTTGTCAAAATTAAAAACCTAACTTTCATTGCTCCCAACAGTAATTTTATAGGCCAGAATTGTTTGGTCACCTGAAAAAAAAATCCTGCGGATGCTGGACGTCTGAAATAAAAACAGAAAGTGCTGGAAAAACTCAGCTGCTCTGGCAGCATCTGTGCAGAGAGAAACAGAGTTAACATTTCAAGTCAGACAGTACTGACTTTTATTCTGCTATTAACACCTACTCTGGACCAATGCTTTGTGTCTTTAAAGCTATCATTACCACTCCCTTTGACTCGTTTTCGATGAAATCTTTGTCATTTAATCTCCCCTACCCTCTAACCTATCCCTGGCCTTCTCCAGCTGCTCCACTCCCCTTTCTCAACATCATTAGACCCATCACATCCCACCTCAGTTCTGAAGCAGAGTCAGAGTTTTCCTAGAATTTATATTTTTTAAATATATTTTTCTTTTCCCACCTATTACCATTATTTTTAAATTTATTTCCATGCATTGTTTCATCTCCACCTTTTAGCCTATTTCGATCCCCTCCCCCCACTAGGGCTATTACTTGTTCATCCTACTTTCTGCCCTTAATGTCACCATTAGCACATTTCTTAGCTAATATCACCACTGTTAACACCCCTTTGTCCTTTTGTCTATGACATCTTTGGCAATCTCTCCTTTGCCTCCACCAGTCACTGGCCCTCTACCCAGCTCTACCTGTCCCACCCCCCTCAACCAGCTTATATTTTGACTCATTTCTATATTCCCTCAGTTCTGAGGAAGAGTCATTCGGACTCGAAACATTAACTGTGTTCCTCTCCGCAGATGCTGTCAGACCTGCTGAGTTTTTCCAGGTATTTTTGTTTCAGAGTCATATTGGACTCAGAGCGTTAACCCTGTTTCTCTCTCCACAGAGGCTGCCAAACCTGTGGAGTTTTTCCAGCACTTTGTGTTTCTATTTGCTCACCTGACTAGACTTCCAGTGTTGTCTCCTCATTTCGGTTCCCAATCATATTCTGGGCGGACAACATCGGAATCTTCCTTCAACATTTAATTTACCTTTAACCACATTGCCATTTGCCAACACACCTGTCTACTCACACTCCCTTGTATGCATCAGAGTTTCATTAGACTTGGGTCGCAGTTTTACACAAACCAACTCAAACGCAGTGGAGCATTTTCAATTGCATTTTTTCCTTCAGATTCAGGCTCTTGATTCAGCAGTTACATGGATAGATTGGAGAAGTTGGGGCTGTTCTCTTTAGGAGAAGGTTTGATAGAGGTGTTCATGAGGGGTAATTAGAGACTGTTCCCATTCCTGTTTGGTGGAAGGGTCGAGAAACAAGGAGATCAATTTAAGATAAATTGGGAAAAGAACCAGCAGTGACATGAGGAAAAGATTTTTTTTTTTTTTAAACAGAGCGAGTGGTTAGGATCTGGAAGGCACTGCCTGAGAGAGTGTGGTGGAGGCTGCGTCAATCGAGGCTTTCAAAAGGGAATTGGATAATTCCCCGGGATACGGGGAGAAGGCGGAGGAGTGGGGCCAGCTGAGTAACCTTTGGAGAGAGAGAGAGAGAGAGAGAGCAGGCATGGTTATGATGGACCCAGTTGGGCTCCTTCTGCGGCTATGAGCTTCTGTCAGACCGGCATCTGTAGAATTGGTCTGGTCTTCCGGTCTGGAAGCAGCAGGAGTCAGGTTAGGAGACTGAGTCAGGTTCCACTTGCGGGAGACCAGTGAGAGAGTTCAGATCAGAGGAGGCCCACAGGCACGAGGAGAGTGTGAAGTTTGATCTCGGGTTCTGCGGTATACTCTGGCAGCTGCTGTGCTCCAGGTCATGTCTCTCCATTGGTTTGATTAGCTGGTCTTAGTTTTGTGCTGAGGTGCCTATGGGTATATCAGAGTATGTAGCAATGATCTGACAAAAGGTCATTGACTGAAACATTAACTCTGTCTCCCTCCCCGCCGATACTGCCAGACCGATTGAGCGCTGCCAGTGTTTCTGGTTTTCCTTTCAGATTTCCAGCATCTGCCATACTTCACTTTCATATATATATATAAATGGAGGTTGCATGTTCTCTGCTTCTGTGAGAGAAATTTCTGCAGACGTGCTGAGGCCACTTTCTTTCTGGTTTGGCCACACCATGGTCAGCCACAGCTCTGAAATGTCGGAGAAACCATATTCTGGCAGTGGAGTAGCCGATCAAGACCATGGGTCTGCAGAGCTTCCCAATATTAGCCATCCACAAGACTTTGCCTCCAACTGTCCGAAACAAGTCTTCAATGTTGTTGTGTTTGTTGAACGATGCTATTGGCAATGGTGCCAAGCGTGAGCCAACTTTGTTGAGAATCCAACCCTTGTCTTTTGAAGTTACTTCTCCGCAGCCCCCAACCCCACCTCAGGTGAAGGTCATAGCCGCTGGTTTTTCTACATAGGATTCGATAGGATATCCAACACAGAAACAGGCCACTCAGCCCAACCGGTCCATTCTGGTGTTGAGCCCCACTCACGCCTCCTTCCATCTTTTCTCATCGAAATCTACCATCCTAACCCTCTATTCCCTTCTCCCTCATATGTTTCCCCTTAAATACATCGATACTATTCACTTCAACCACTCCCTGTGGTAGTGAGTTCCACATTCTCACCACTCTCTGGATGAAGAAGTTTCTCCTGAATTCCCTATTGGATTTCTTGCTGACGATCTTATATTGGTGGCCTCTAGTTCTGCTCTTCCCCACAAGAGGAAACATTCTCTCTGTATCCACTCGATCAAAACCTTTCAGAATTTTAAAGACCTCGATTAGGTCACCCTCTCAGCTGCTGTTTTTCAAGAGAAAAGAGACCCAGCCTGTCAATCCTTTCCTGATATGTAACCCCCCACACATTTCTGGGATCATCCTTGTAAATCTTCTTTGCACCCTCTCCAGTGCCTCTATATCCTTTATGGTGACCAGAACTGCACGCAGTGCTCCAAATGTGAGCAAACTATACTCAAAACTACACGAACACAGGATATTTCTGTGTTGTTCTCAAGTGTTTATTTGGGGAGATGCAGTCTGTTGCTTACATCCAAGTTTATATTCTAACTGTCCGCTTTGGTGCTACAGTAAACTCAGGGAGTCCAAGTTGCTATGGCAACACACACACACACTTTTACATGCATGTTGCAGACTGGAGCTGTGGATAGTGATGGTAGAGGCTCCAGCGTTCTTTCCATCACATGGCTGACCAGGAATCTCTCCTGCTGTTACCGCCTCCCATTGGAGTGTGTTGGAAAGGATTTGCAGGTTGGTACCCAACCTGTTTGGCCGTGTTTTGAACACGCCCTCCATGGCCATCAAGTCCGGGGTGGGAGTCAAACCCAGAGCCTCTGGCTCAGAGGCAGGGATGCTACCCACTGTGCCACAAGACCTCAACCTACCCCCTTACTGTTTGGTCCACCTCCTTCTCTCCATTCAGGCAGCTGCCACTTGGGTTCTGAATCAGGACAGGCCCTGGTGCAATAAATGATCCATTTCCCTCACACACACACACCAAAAAAAAAGTCTGGCCCACAGTGTTCCAAAAACAGGTTATGCCCCACTCCCACTGTTGTTGTTGTCGTCTCAGGTGCCCCCTGAGGAGAGGGCAAGAGATGTCATGCCACTGCCCCTACCCACTCCCTTGGCATTAGCAGGCCGGCGGGGAGTTGGGGGGTAATCCTCCTGTCAAATTCTCCTCTCCCGTGGCCACTAGAAGGGGTTTGAGGGCAGTGTCATGTTTCCCGTTTTGCCTCCCTCCTTTTCAATGATTTGTTACCCTCGGCAGACATGGGGAGGGGGTAACTGTGGGCTGAAACTTGCAATGGTGGGAGGGGGGTTAGGTTCGAGGTGGGGGGTTAGGTTCGAGGGGGGGGGGGGTTATCAGTGCAACAGCCCATTTGTCTCGCTGCTTGTGCCACTCGCTCGGATATAAGATCGCGCCCGTCTGGGAAACACATTCAATTCAGTTCCGTTCAGTTTTTGGAGGGGCTTCGCGTTCTGGTTCCAAGCTGCAGCTGCCAACTCGCCCCCCTGAGCCCGAGCCTGAGCCCGAGCCTGAGCCTGAGCCCTCAGATGGAAATGGAGACCGAGTTTTTTTTGTGTGTTTGCCCCCCCCAGCAAACCACCCCCCCCACCTCTCCCCCGGGCGCTCTTTCTAACATCGTAATGAAGCCGCCAGAACAAAAAAGTTTAAAACGCACAAGCCGAGCGGCCTCTCCCCCCCCCGGTAAAAGGTGACCCACGGGCTCCCCCCCCCCCCCCCCCCCCACACACACACACACACACACACACACTCCTCCTGTGACAGGAGCCTCTCTGTTCCTGGGGACCAGCAATGTACTTTGGCTCTTTTTTTGTCCCAGTCTTGGAGAGGGTGTTTGCAGCCCCCTCCCTCCCTTTACCCCGAGCCTCAGCTCCTGCACCGCCCCCCCTCCCGCCCCTGCTCCCCTCACTCAGCAAACCCCTGGCTTGGGGTTGAGGGGGGGGTTGGGGGGGGGGGGGGAAGGAAGGCTGCGGCTGGAAGGGGCTGCTGCAGCCCCTCACTTACCCAGCGAGAGCCCTCTTCTCCCCGGCTGCCTTCCCTTTGTCGATCCTCTTCACGCCGTGTTCACCCCTCAGCCGGGAACAGGAACCTGCCTCAGCAGCTCCATTTTCCTTTCTGGCTCCAGCCACACAACAAAGACCACCAGGGTTGACCGTCCCTCTCTGGATCCAGCACCAGTCCTCTCCGTCAAGCTGTGTGTGTGTGTCTCCCCAGCTTATTGCACAATACATATTAATGATTCATTATCCAGCACCACCAACCACCCCCCTCCTCCCCCCCCACCACCACACACAACCTCCCTTAGCTTCCAGACAGAAGCAGCTAAGTGCAGATTCAGCCAGCTGATCACTTGGGGGAGGTGGTGTTAGACAGAGAGAGAGGAGAAAACCTTCACTTCATCCCTCTCTGGCTCTGCATGCCAACCCTCCTGAGGACACCGGCCTTTTTTCCAACCGCTCGACCTTGACTGACCTTTCCCTCCCCGGGCAGCCGATGCTCGGTCGCAGTCTGTCAGCAAGAAGTGAAAGGCATCCAAAAAAATAAATAGCTAGCCTGGGTTCAAGCTCCCCGGTGATCTTGTCTGTGTTCCAGTAATCCACTGCTTGCTTTCTCTCTCTCTCTCTTTCTCTCTCCTTTTTAAATCCCCCCACCCCACCCCCCAATGCATTGCTGAGACACTTAGTCAAGGGAAAGGAATGGGCTGGTTCATTGTTCAAACTCTGGGCAGGGGAGGCCACTTCTGACACAATAACCACCCCTGGATCAGTGCCAAAGGGTTTTCCTTCATATTTTTTTTTCGGAGGAGGCACACCACTCTCGATTAATCGCTTTGCTAAAACTCGGGTCTCAGCAAAGGGGAAAGCTAAACACGTCTTAAGAATTTTAAAATCTGAAAACTTCCAGCCCGGGTGGAAATCGCCTTCTCCCACCACCCCCCCCCCCCTTCCTCCTGGTGTTCTTTCTTCACCGCACCCCCCCCCACACATTCCCCAAAAAGACGTTATGCCAATCAGGATCAGAGCAAATGGAATATGCATCCCAGCTCCCAGGGCAGGGCTGATAAGGGGGCTAACAAAATTGGAGCAAGCCGTGGTCCTCCTGGGCAAAGCGTGGGTCCTTCAGCGTGCAATGAAATTGGGATCAAATCATGTGTGGCCACTGCTGGTCACCACACTTTAGGGACGATGCGAGGGTCCTGGGTTGATCCTGGGTATGGAGGGATTTTCTTAAGAGGAGAGGTTGAGTAGGTTGGGCTTGTACTCATTGGAGTTTAGAAGAATGAGAGGCGACCTTATTGAAACAGATCAGATTCTTAGGGGGCTTGGCAGGGTAGGCACTGAGAGGTTATTTCCCCTTGTCAGAAAGTCTAGGACCAGAGGGCATAATCTCAGAGTAAGGGGTCGCCCATTTAAGACAGAGGTGAGGAGGAATTTCTTCTCTCAAAGGGTAGTCAATCTGTGGAATTCTTTACCACAGAGGGCTGTGCAGGCTGGGTCATTAAGCATATTCAAGCTGAGATAGATAGATTTTTAATCAGTAAGGGACTCGAGGGTTATGGGGAAAAGACAGGAAAGTGGAGTTGAGGATTATCAGATCAGCCATGATCTCATTGAATGGCTGAGCAGATTCAGTAGGCTGAATGGACTACTTCTGCTCCTACGTCTTATGGTCTTATGGAGAGGGTGCAGAGGAGATTTACCAGCATGGTTCCAGGGATGAGGGGTTTTAGCTACAAGGTTAAGTCGGAGAAGCTGGGGTTGTTCTCCTTGGAGCAAAGGAGATTGAGGGGAGATTTGATAGAGGTGGACAAGATTCTGACAGGTTTGGATAAGGTAGACAAAGAGAAGCTGTTCCCATTGGCTGATGATGCAAGGACTAGGGGAACACGGATTTAAGGTTTTGGGTAGGAGATACGGGAGAGAGGTGGGGGGTTGTGAGGGTGAACTTTTTTACACAGCGAGTGGGAATGAGCTGGAACTCGCTGCCTATGAGGGTGGTGGAAGTGGAGACAATGAGTGGTTTCAAAAGGGAGTTGGATGGACACTTGAGGGAAATAAACTCACACAGGGATACAGGGATAGAACGGGGAGAATGGGACTGACTGGATTGCTCTACAGAGGGCTCTACAGAGAGATGGAGTCAATGGCTTCCTTCTGTGCTTAATGACTCTTAATCAAGGTCTCCTAATGATTTATTCATCAGTTTGACTCATCGATGCCATTCTCATCTGGATCAAAGGGCCATGGGTGAAATAAAAACCCCAGTGAAGGCACTTGTCTGACACTTCAGTGTAGCACTCAGAAAGTTCTGCCTGGGCAGAGTTGGCATTTGTGAGATGTGGGTGAGTTTTAAACGGGTGTCAAGCCTGCCCGTTCAGGTAGGCGTAAGAGATTCCAGGGACATTATTTGAAGGAGAGCAGAGGGTTTTTACCCTGGTGTCTTGGTCAACATTTATCTCTGGACCAACATCATCAGAAGAAGACTAACCAGTCATTCATGTGACAGCTGTTTGTGGGATCTTGCTGTGCACAGATTGATTGCCACATTTACATACATAATATTTGAATTGCTCCACCATTGGCGGCCGTGCCTTCAGCTGCCTGGGCCCCAAGATCTGGAATTTCCTCCCTAACCCCTCTCCAGCTCTCTACCTCATTTTCCTCCTTTAAGACGCTCCTTGAAATCCACCTCTTTGACCAAGCTTTTGGCTATCTGACCCGATATCTCCTTACATGGCACGGGGTCAAATTTAGTTTGACAAGGATCCTGTGAAGCGCCGAGGGGCGTTTGTTATGTTAAAGGTGCTACAGAAACGTAAGTTGTTGTTGCACTTCAGAAGACACAAGGGACCACCATTGGCGCTCCTGAAAAGCCCAGATTGTGGGGTGAGTGAAGGGATTGGGGATCCCAACACCTCTTACTCTCTGATTACCTTCTCAGTGGGGCCAACCTCTCGTTATCCAAACCTTTCACAACACTGCAAGGTCATCTCTTAACCTTCTCACCTCCAGTGGAAAAGGCCCACACAACTCACCCCTCATTCGGTTAATCGAACCCATCACCCTGATAATGTCCTCCCCCACCCACCCCCTACCCCGCGCAACCCCCCACCCACCAATGCCCCCCCGCCCCACCAGTGAATCTACAATGTGTTTTCCATGGCTCTCATGAATGCTCCTTCCGTGGCCAACTAGTCCTGGAGTGGGACTCGAATCTGAACTACAAGACCCACTTTGGGCTCAGCTCATTGACTGGTCATGCATGAGGCACGGGTGGGTGCTTTAGCTGGGTGAAAACTGAAACACCAGCCTGCTCCAGGAAAGCCGCCATCTGCAAAGCCCAAGGTGTTGGTCCTTACCCAGGAGCTGTCGGCAATGGATAAGTTCACTTTGCAGCAGCAGCATCTCTCCCTCGAGCTGTCTATATCGGTGACGAGACACGTGCGAGAATTGCCAAAGCAAGTGTAGCTTTCAGCAGACTTTGAACATCAGCCTGAGAGCAAAGAGGGCTAAACCTGCCTACCAAACTGAACATCCATGGAGCGATAGCCCTGTCCACTCTGCTTCACAGCCGCAAGACTCTGACTGTGCGCCAGTGTCATGCTGAGAAGCTCAACCACTTTCACTTGAGCTGCCCTCGGAAGCTTCTGAAGATCAGATGGCAGGGCTGAATACCGGAGACCGAGGTGCTTACCCGAGCTGGCATGCCAGACACCCACGCCAGATTGAGACAGTCACAACTGAACTGGGCCGGTCACGTAGCCAGAACGCCTGGCCATCACTCACCACAGTGAATCTTCTATGGCGAGCTCGAGTCTGGAGTGTGCTCTCACAGTGCTCAGAGCAAAGTGCTACGAGGACACGCTGAAGGGCTTTGCTCAGGTGTTTTGACTTTGGCCCCTAGACCTGAGAGAAGCGTGCCCAGGATCGCTGCAGCTGGCGCAACCAACTAAAATACGGTGCATGCCCACTCCCCCGCGCCCTGCTTTCAAAAGCAAGCACGTATCAGAGGCAGAGAGAGAGAGGCCGCAAGGAGAGGAAATCCCGAGCCAGCAACTCGTCCACAACTCCATGGTCTGTGCCGTATCCTGTCCGATTTGCAGCAGAACCCCCGCCAGGCGCAGATCAGTCTCGGCAGTCACCCGCGTACCCACCGGAACCCTACCAAGCAACCCAGATGATGAATGTGGTCATCTGTGCCCTCGACAGGCGAACAGGAGTTGGATGAGATTTCTGGCGGGGAAGTTTTACACTCAGCCGCTGATACCAAGTGTATCGACTGTCACAAGCTTTGCTACATCGGTGTGCCGTGCCTTGGTTAAGGGGAAAGTACTCTCTTTGTCTATGAAAAAAATGTGCCTCTTCATAGCTCTGCCCTACCCAAGTGACCCAATTCTCTCTGCCCTCCATTCACCTGTTGCTGCTGACCAGCCTCTTCTTATTCTTGCCTCGATGCCGGCTGGCTCTGTAAATGGTTCCCACGCTCGGGCTACTACAAGCCCTTCCTTTTCAAGATTGCTATCGCCAGCCTGCCGAGAAACAGCAACCTTCATCCTCTGTCCTGACCACTTATCCACTGTTAACCTTATTTCCTTTCCAAAGCCCTCGGGTGTGCTGCCACCTTGATCCATGAATGTGCAAACTGACCCCAAGTGGTGGGACATTTGTGGTTATCGTGAGGTGACAATGGAGAGGTTGGTGCCAACGGGGCCAATGGATGGGAATGCCGGAGGTGACAGCACAGTTCTGCAAGTTATAGAGAACAACAGGGCAAAGTGACAAAATAAACTCTTTACAATTGAAGAACAGCTGTTCTGCTTGGAGAAGGGGAGATTTGATAGAGGCGTCCAACAGCACGAGGGATCAGAGTAGGTAGGGAGGAAGCCTATCTTTCTCTTCCCATTGTCAGAATCAGAAGACTCCAACTTAAGGCGACTGGCAAAAGAACCAAAGGCATCATAAGGAAAATCTTTTTCCATAGAGCGAGCGGTTAGGATTGGGAATGCTCTACTTGAGAGTGCAGTGGAAGCAGATTAAATGGTGGCTTTCAAAAGGGAATTGGATAAAAACCTGGAGAGAAAACATCTGCGGCTCTATGGGGAAAGGGCGGGGGAGGGGGACTGTGGTGTGTTGCTCTTGCCGAGAGCCAGCACGGACGCGACAGGCCAAATGGACACCTTCTGAGCTGTAGCCATTCTATGGTTCCACAAGAGGCAATTCTAGTCCAGCCTGCCTGGCAGAAGCTGGAGTGTTAACATCCCTTGTGTCTTGAACCGCCTCTCTGTGTGAGCAAGAAAAGATGCCAACAGGAAGCGGATGGACCCTTTAAATATGCAGATCAGGGCCCAATGGCTGTTTTAAGCCTGGAACAGAGGAAACGGTTGCAAAGTGAGCGGGGAGAGGGGCCAGGGCCAGAAGGAATAGTTGACACCTCTCCACTGCCCGGGGCACCCTCCCCCCACCCACCACTTTACAATCCTGAGGCCTCCTCGAAATCCTCCCTCCACAATGTACCTGAGTCGGAGGGAGGCAGGTGGTGGGGGTGGGGAGGGGGTGGTGAGTGGGTGCAGTTCCCTCAGTCCCTGCTGACACATGCTACTCATGCCCATCCCCATGGGTTTCTGCTGGGTGAGGGACAGGACCCTGCGGGCGAGGCTGGTGAGCTTAAAGCCGGTCTAGGCCTCAAGTCCAGGGCTGTTTGGGCTGCAGCCATCTTGGATTAAACATGCGCGCTGGAAGTCCAGTTTGGGAAGGCAATGGCACAGGGGTAGGAATAACATCCCCCTGTCTCCATTCTATCCCACCTGGGCCTGCGACAAAGGGCACTCCGTTTGAAGGAAGGTGTCAACAGTACGAAACGAGTGGAAAGTAAGAAAGTAAATCAGAGTAGGCAGAAAGAAACAAGTCTTCTGTTGTTATATATCAATATGGGCGGAATTTTACAGCCCCATCACAGTGGGGGGAGGGGGGAGGGGGGGAGGGTAGAGGGTGGGGGGAAGGCGGGGTGGGGGCCAGAGGAGCCGTTCAAAAGTCCACTGACTTCGGCAGGACTGGACGATCCTGTTGGCGGGAGCGACCGTACAATTCCACCCTGTGATCAAACAATGTTCCTGTCTCCCAAGAAGGATGACAGCCTGTGTTTCCATCCCCCCGCCATGATTTCAAAGTAGAGCATGAGCAATCGAAATGTATCTGGCGATGTACAGCGGAAAGTGCAGGTGGTGGGAGGATTTTCAGACGTTTTCAGAGCAGAACCAAGCAAGAGGCCAAGTTGCAGCTAGATCCGACTGTTCAATAATCACCCTTACTGTCAGACAGGGCTGACACGAGGCAACTACATGACCTAGCTTTGCAGAAGCAGCTTATATTTCACGACTGCCCCTAGTGATACAGAAACCGCATGCAGCCTGAAAAGGATCCTCCCATCCAACACGTTGCTTCTCTTTACAGGGACGCCTCTTGCGGAAGCACAGAATGGTTACAGCAGGGGTGGTGTCCATTCGGCCTGTCGCGCCTGTGCTGGCTCTCGCGCAAGAGCGACACACCGGACCCCCCTCCCCCACCCTTTCCCCTTAGAGCCGCAAATGTATTCTCTTCAGGGCCTTCTCCGGTTCCCTTTCGAAAGCCACGACTGGCACTGCCTCCACGACACTCTCAAGTAGAGCGTTCCAGATCCTCACCATTCGCTCTGTACAAAAGCCTTTGGTTCTTTTGCCAATCGCCTTCAGTCGGAGTCTTTTCTGATTTTCGACCCTTTTGCCAACGGGAAGGGAAGGATAGGTTTCCTCCCTATCTACATGATGCTGAACACCTCGATCAAATCGCCCCTCGGCCTTCTCTTCTCCAAGGAGAGCAGCTGTCGTTCATTTGTAAAGAGTTCATTTTGTCAACTTGCATTTACTCGGCATCTCTAACATGGTCGAACAATTTGCGGAGGGAATTCCAGAGCTTAGGGCCCAGGCAGCTGAAGGCACGGCCACCAGTGGTGGAGCGATTCAAATCGGGGGATGCTCAAGAGGCCGGAATTAGAGGAGCGCAGATATCTCGGAGGGTTGAGGGGGCTGGAGGAGATTACAGAGATAGGGAGGGGGCGAGGCTTTGGAGGGATTTGAAAACAGGGATGAGAATTTTTAAAATCGAGGCGCTGCTGGGCTAGGGGTCAATGTAGGTCAGCGAGCACAGGGATTTATAGGGAACAGGTGACCTTCAATGTAAGGCAAAGTGTGGGGTACAGTGGGTGAGAACTCCTTACCCAATAGGGTTTGATGGAGCATGATTGACAAGATAAGCTCTAAGGGCAAATAAGAATGCTCTAAGTTGGGGTGAAGACAAGAGACAGCTTGCTTTCTCAGTTCCAGGTTACTTCCAGTGGCTTAGCAATGAGTGCAAACCCTGCCTGGAAGATCAAGTGGAGACAACTGCAATGTCAGGCAATTTGCATAAGTCGTTCAGATCTCTCGCAGCCAACTGTCCTGAAGGATGCGAGCTGGTTGGGAGCCAAATTTCAAAGGAAGGAGACAATTAAAGACAGACAACAATTCTGAAGGTCATTTTTTTCAAGAATCGAAAAGGCAACTTAACCAATTTGCAACCGTTGATGTGAGAAAGAGGCCAGACCAGTCAGGCAGGGCAATTCAAAAGGAAGGATTCCAGTGGAACACGGAGCCCAGTTAACCTGCACAGTTAAACTAATCAACTGAAGCAATCAAGCAATGCAAATAGCTATACAAACAGGAAAAAGGACATTAGATGAAGCAAGCCTGTCCCATTCTCACTGTTCAACCCCACCCAATAGCCCTCATGCAACAGACTACATACAAGGGACTGCATTTCACGGAGGTCTAGCACTCCGTACATTAGGGGCATAGTTCAGAAGACACATTTTTAAGACATCCAATTGTCCAAAGCCGAACCAGACTCTTTGTAACCTCAATGCCATGATCCAGAGTTGGGCCTCCAACATCATTTTTGCTGCATCACTGAGATGGCCTAATTTCACTTCCGCCTGACCCCGCCCCGTCTCGGCTCTTCGGCTGCTGAAACCCTCGCCCATACCTTCGTTGCCTCTAGACTCGGTTATTCCGACACGCTCCTGGCTGGTCTCCCACACTCTACCCTCCGTAAACTTGAGCTCATCCAAAACTCTGCTGCTCGAGTCTTAACTCACACCAAGTCCGGGATTTTCCGGCCCCGTTGTAGCGAGACCCACCACGGGAGATTCAGCAGCCCAGCCAAAAGTCCATTGATTTCTGGCGGGACCGGATGATCCCGGCAGCGGGCAGGGCCAGAAAATCCCATCCCAACTCCTGTTCCCCAATCAGCCTTGTGCTTGCTGATCTACACCGGCTCTCATCCTTGTTTTCAAATGCCTCTATGGCCTCCCTTCTCCATATGTCTGTAATCCAGTCCAATGCCACAACCCTCTGTGCTCATCAAGTCCTTCACTGGATAACACTGGTACGGTACAGGTGGGCACAGACCTATCACTGTATAGCACTGGGGTACAATACTGATGGGTAGAAGTTTATCACCGTATAACATCTGTCACTGTATAACACTGGGGTACAGTATCTGTCACTGTACAACACTGGGGTACAGTATCTGTCACTGTACAACACTGGGGTACAGTATCTGTCACAGTACAACACTGGGGTACAGTATCTGTCACAGTACAACACGGGTACAGTATCTGTCACAGTACAACACTGGGGTACAGTATCTGTCACAGTACAACACTGGGGTACAGTATCTGTCACTGTAGAACACTGGGGTACAGTATATGTCATGGTACAACACTGGGGTACAGTATCTGTCACTGTATAACACTGGGGTACAGTATCTGTCACGGTACAACACTGGGGTACAGTATCTGTCACTGTAGAACACTGGGGTACAGTATCTGTCATGGTACAACACTGGGGTACAGTATCTGTCACTGTACAACACTGGGGTACAGTATCTGTCATGGCACAACACTGGGGTACAGTATCTGTCACAGTACAACACTGGGGTACAGTATCTGTCACAGTACAACACTGGGATACAGTATCTGTCACTGTAGAACACTGGGGTACAGTATCTGTCACAGTACAACACTGGGATACAGTATCTGTCACTGTAGAACACTGGGGTACAGTATCTGTCATGGTACAACACTGGGGTACAGTATCTGTCACTGTATAATACTGGGGTACAGTATCTGTCATGGTACAACACTGGGGTACAGTATCTGTCATGGTAGAACACGGGTACAGTATCTGTCACTGTAGAACACTGGGGTACAGTATCTGTCATGGTACAACACTGGGGTACAGTATCTGTCACTGTAGAACACTGAGGTACAGTATCTGTCATGGTACAACACTGGGGTACAGTATCTGTCACTGTAAAACACTGGGGTACAGTATCTGTCACTGTAAAACACTGGGGTACAGTATCTGTCACTGTAAAACACTGGGGTACAGTACTGGTGGGTAGAGGTTTATCACTGTATAACATCTATCACTATAACACTGTGGTTCAGTACTGGTGGGTACAGATCTGTCACTGTATAACACCATATAACAGTGGGGTACAGAACTGGGGCACACAGTATCACTGTATAACACCATAGTACAGGACTAGTGGGTATGGGTCTATCACTTTGTAACATTGGGGTAAAGTACTGGTGGGTACAGGTATGTCACTGTTTTACACTAGGGTACAGTATTAGGGAGTTAGGTATATCACTGTAAAGCACAGGGGTGTATTAATAGTGAGTGTAAGAATGTCACTGTATAACACTATGGTGCAGTAATAGGAAGTGCAGGTATGTCATGGTATAAGTCTGGGATACAGTATTAGGGAGTGTGATATGTCATTGTATAACCCTAGGATTCAGTATTAGGGAGTGTAGGTATGTCACTGTATAACACTGGGGTACAGAATTAGGGAGTGTAGGTATGTCACTGCATAACCCTGGGGTACAGAATTAGGGAGTGTAGCCATGTAATTGTACAACCATAGGAGACAGTATTAGGGAGTGAAGATATGTCACAGTATAAGACTGGGGTACAGTATAAGGGAGTGTAGGTATGTCACTGTATCACACTGGGGTATTGTATTAGGGAGTGTGGTATGTCATTGCATAATTCTGGGGTACAGTATTAGGGGGTATAGGTATGTCAATGTATAACCCTGGGGTACAGAATTAGGGAGTATAGGTATGTCACTGTATAACATTAGGATGCAGTATTAGGGAATGAAGGTATGTCATTGTACAACCTTCAGGTACAGAATTAGTGGGTGAAGATATTTCACAGAATAACACTGGCGTACAGCATGAGGGAGTGTAGTTATGTCACTGTATAACACAGGGGTAGAGTATTAGGGAGTGTCAGTATGTCACTGTACAACACTGGGGTATAGTATTAGGTAGTGTAGGTATGTCACTGTATAACCCTGATGTACGTACAGTATTAGGCAGTGTCGGTATGTCACTGTACAATACTGGGGTACAGTATTAGGGAGTGTAGGCATCTCACTGTATAACATTGGGGTACAGTGTTAGGGAGTGTAGGTGTGTTACTGTGCAACACTGGGGTACAGTATTAGGGAGTGTAGTTATGTCACTGTACAATGCTGGGGTACAGTATTAGGTAGTGTAGGTATGTCACTGTATAACTATGGCGTACGTACAGTATTAGGCAGTGTCAGTATGTCATTGTACAACACTTTGGTACAGTATTAGGGAGTGTAGGCATGTCACTGTATAACATTGGGGTACAGAGTTAGGGAGTGTAGGTGTGTCACTGTGTAACACTGGGGTACAGTATCAGGCAGTATATGTATGTCACTCGATAACACGGGGACAAAATTAGGGAGAGTAGGTATGTTACTGTAAAACATTGGGGTACAGTATTACGGAGTGTAGGTATGTTACTACATGACATTGGGGAACAGTTTTAGGGAGTGTAGGTATGTCACTGTATAACCCTGGGGTACAGGAATTAGGCAGTGTTGGCATGTCATTGTACAACCATGGGAGACAGTATTAGAGAGTGAAGATATGTCACAATATAAGACAATGGTACAGCATTAAGGAGTGTAGGTATGTAACTGTATAACACTGGGGTACAGTATTAGGGAGTGCAGGGATGTCACTGTATAGCACTGGGGTACAGTATTAGGGAGTGCAGGAATGTCACTGTATAAGCATGGGAAACAGTATTAGGGAGTGCAGGTTTAGCACGGTATATCACTGGGATTTAGTATTAGGGAGTGTATGTATGGCACTGTATATCGCTGGTATACAGTATTGGGGAGTGTAGGAACGTCACTGTATAACACTGGGGTACATAATTGGGAAATGTAGGTATGTCACTGCATAACCCTGGTGGACAGTATTAGGGAGTGTAGGTATGTCAATGTATAACACTGGGCTACAGTGTTAGGAAGTGTAGGTATATCACTGTATAACACTGGGGTACAGTATTAGGGAGTTAGGTATGTCACTGTATAATATAGGGGCGTATTATTAGGGAGTGTAAGAATGTCACTGAATAACACTGGGGTACAGTATTAGGGAGTGTATGTATGTCACTGCATAAAACGGGTACAGTATTAGAGAGTGTAGGTATGGCGCCATATAACATTGGGGTACAGTATTAGAAAAGGTAGGTATGTCACTCTTTAGCCCTGGGCTACAGTATTCGGCAATGCAGATATGTCACTATGGAACACTTGGGTACAGTATTATAGAGTGTAGGCATGTCACTGTATAACCCTGGGATTCAGTATTAGGGAGTGTAGGAATGTCATTGTATAAGCATGGGGAACAGTATTAGGGAGTGTAGGTATGTCACTGTATAACACGGGGTGCAGTATTAGGGAGTGTAGGTACATCACAATATAACACTGAGGTACAGTATTAGGCAGTGTAGGTATGTCACTGTGTAACACTGGGATACAGTATTAGGGAGTGTAGGTATGTCACTGTGTAACACTGGGGTACAGTATTAGACAGTGTAGGCATGTCACTGTATAACCATGGGGTACAGTATTAGGGAGTGTAGGTATGTCACTGTGTAACACTGGGGTACAGTATTAGGGAGTGTCGGTATGTCACTGTATAACACCAGGATGTATTATTAGGGAGTGTAGGAATGTCACTGTATAACACTGAGGTACAGTATTAGGGAGTGTAGGTATGTCACTGTATAACACCAGGGTGTATTATTAGGGAGTGTAGGTATGTCACTGTGTAACACTGGGGTACAGTATCAGGGAGTGTAGGTATGTCACTGTATTACATTGGGATACAGTATTGGGGAGAGTAGGACTGTCACTGTATAAAACGGGTACAGTACTGGTGGGGACAGGTCTCTCTCTCTCTATAGCACGGGGGTACACAACTGGTGGGTACAGATCTGTCGCTGTATAACACTGGGTTACAGTACTGGTGGGTTTAGGTCTACCACTGTGTAACATTGGGGCGCACTACTGGTGGGTAACATATCACTGTATTGCACTGTGATACAGTACTGGTGGGGACAGGTTTCACTGTATAACATTGGGGTACAGTACTGGTGGGTACAGGTTTGTCACTATAACACTGGGGTATAGTACTAGCGGGTACAGGTCTGACACTGTATAACACTGGGGAACAGTACTGCTGGTTACAGCTCTAGTACTGTATAACGCTGGGGTACAGTGCTGATGACAATAGGTCTGCCACAGTAAAGCACTGGGATACAGTACTGATGGGTACAGGTCTGTCACTGTATGACACTGGGGTACAGTGTTAGGCAGTGTAGGTGTGTCATGGTATAACCCTGGAATACAGTATTAGGGAGAGTAGGACTGTCACTGTATAAAACGGGTACAGTACTGGTGGGGACAGGTCTCTCTCTCTGTATAGCACTGGGATACACAGCTGGTGGGTACAGATCTGTCAGTGTATAACACTGGGTTACAGTACTGGTGGGTATGGGTCTACCACTGTGTAACATTGGGGTGCACTACTGGTGGGTAACATATCACTGTATAGCGCTGTGATACAGTACTGGTGGGGACAGGTCTGTTACTCTATAATACTGGGGAACAATACTGGTGGGGCCAGTTCTGTCACTATATAACACTGGGGTACAGTACTGGTGGGTACAGGTTTGTCACTATAACACTGGGGTACAGTACTGGCGGGTACAGATCTGACACTGTATAACACTGGGGAACAGTGCTGCTGGTTACAGCTCTGGCACTGTATAGCGCTGGGGTACAGTGCTGATGGCTATAGGTTGGCGACTGTATAGCACTGGGATACAGTACTGATAGGTACAGGTCTGTCACTGTATAACAGTGGGGTACAATGCTGGTGGGTACAGTAACACAGTGTAACACCGGGGAACAGTATTGGTGGGTACAGGTCCGTCAATGTATAACACTGGGGAACAGTATTAGGAAGTGTAGGTATGTCACTGCATAACACTGAGGTACAGTATTAGGGAGTGTAGGTAGATCACTGCACAACCGTGGGGTACAGAATTAGGGAGTGTAGCCATGTAATTATACAACCATGGGAGACAGTATTAGGGAGTGAAGATACGTCACAGTATAAGAGTTGAGCACAGTATAAGGGAGTGTAGGTATGTCACTGTATAACACTGGGGTACAGTATTAGGGAGTGCAGGGATGTCACTGTATAATACTGGCGTACAGCATTAGGCAGTGTCGGCATGTCACTGCACAACACTAGGGTAAAGTATTAGGGAGCGTGTGTATGTCACCACATAAAACGGGTACAGTATTAGGGAGAGTAGGTATGTCACTGTATATCGCTGGGATATTGTATTAGGGAGTGTGGTATGTCATTGTATAACGCTGGGATGCAGTATTAAGGAGTGTAGGTACGTCACTGTATATCGCTGGGGTACAGAATTAGGGAGTGTAGGTATGTCATTGCATAACACGGGTACAGTATTAGGGAGAGAAGGTATGTCACTGTATAACCCGAAGGTACAGTATTAGGGAGTGTAGGTATGTCATTGCATAACACGGGTACAGTATTAGGGAGAGAAGGTATGTCACTGTATAAACTGGGGGTACAGTATTAGGGAGTGTAGGAATATCACTGTATAACATGGGGTACAGTATTAGGGAGCGTAGGTATGTCATTGCATAACCCAGGGATACCGAATTAGGGAGTGTAGGTGTGTCACTGTAGAACACTGGGGTACCATATTAGAGAGTTTATTTATGTCACTGCATAACACCTGGACAGTATTAGGGAGAGTAGGTATATCACTGTAGAACACTGGGGTACATTATTACAGAATGTAGGTATGTCACTGTATGACATTGGGGAACAGTATTACAGAGTGTAGGTATGTCACTGTATGAGATTGGGGAACAGTATTAGGGAGTGTAGGTATGTCACTGTATGAGATTGGGGAACAGTATTAGGGAGTGTAGGTATGTCACTGTATGACATTGGGGAACAGTATTAGGGAGTGTAGGTATTTCACTGTAGAACCCTGGGATACAGGAGTCGGGAGTATAGGTATGTCACTGTATAACACTGGGGTACAGTATAAGGGACTGTAGGTATGTCACTGTATAACCCTGGGATATTGTTTTAAAAAGTGTGGTATGCCATTGTATAACGTTAGGATGCCGTATTAGGGAGTGTAGGTACGTCACTGTATAACGCTCGGGTACAGATTTAGGGAGTGTATGTATAGCACTGCATAACCCTGGGGTACAGTATTAGGGAGTGTAGGTATGTCTCTGTATAACCCTGGGGTACATAATTAGGGAGTGTAGGTATGTCGCTGGATTACCATGGGGAACAGTATTAGTGCGTGTAGGTATATCACAGCATAATATGGGTATAGTATTAGGGAGGGAAGGCAAGTTACCGTATAACACTGAGGTACAGTACTAGGAAGCGTAGGTATGACACTGTATGACATTGAGTGTAGGTATGTCACTGCATAACCCTGGGGTACAATATTAGGGAGTGTAGGAATATCACTGTATACCCCTGGGGTACAGTATTAGGGAGTGTAGGTATGTCATTGCATAACACGGGGACACAGAATTAGGGAGCGTAGATGTGTCACTGTAGAACACTGGGGTACAGTATTAGGGAGTGTAGGTATGTCACTGTATAACCCTGGGGTATAGTATTAGGGAGTGAAGGTATGGCACTGCATAACCCTGAGGTACAGTATTAGGGAGTGTAGGTATGTCACTGTATAACCCTGGGGTACATAATTAGGGAATGTGGGTATGTCACTGTATAACCCTCGGGTATAGTATTAGAGAGTGTAGCTATGTCACTTATAACCCTGGGGTACAGTAGGGAGTGTAGCTATGTCACTGTATAAGCATGGGGAACAGTATTAGGGAGTGTAGGTGTGTCACGGTAGAACACTGGGGTACAGTATTAGGGAGTTTATGTATGTCACTGCATAACACGGGTACAGTATTAGGGAGAGAAGGCATCTTATCATATAACACTGGAGTACAGTATTAGGGAGTGTAGGAATATCACTGTATAACATAGGGTACAGTATTACGGAGTGCAGGTATGTCACTGTATGACATTGGGGAACAGTATTAGTGAGTGTTGGTATGTCACTGCATAACCCTGGGGTACAGTATTAGGGAGTGTAGGAATATCACTGTATACCCCTGGGGTACAGTATTAGGGAGTGTAGGTATGTCATTGCATAACACGGGGACACAGAATTAGGGATTGTAGGTGTGCCACTGTAGAACACTGGGGGTACAGTATTCGTGATGTAGGTATGTCACTGTATAACCATGGGATACAGTATTAGGAAGTGAAGGTACAACACTGCATGACATTGAAGAACAGTATTAGGGAGTGTAGGTATGTCACTATATAACACTGGGGTACAGTATTTGAGAGTGTGGGAAAGTCACTGTATAACACTGGAGTACATAATTAGGGAATGTAAGAATATCACTGTATAACACCGGGGTACATAATTAGGGAATGTAAGAATATCACTGTATAACCCTGGGGTACAGTATTAGGGAGTGTAGGAATATCACTGTATAACCCTGGGGTACAGTATTAGGGAGAGAAGGCATGTTACCGTATAACACTGGGGTACAGTATTAGGGAGTGTAGGAATATCCCTGTATGTCCCTGGGGTACAGTATTAGGGTGTGTAGGTATGTCATTGCATAACACAGGGATACCGAATTAGGGAGTGTAGGTATGTTACTATAGAACACTGGGGTACAATATTAGAGAGTGTATTTATGCCACTGCATAACACCTGTACAGTATTAGGGAGGGAAGGCATGTCGCTGTATAACACTGGGTTATAGGTATTAGGGAGTGTTGCTATGTCACTGTATAAGACTGGGGTACCATATTAGGCAGTGCTGGTATGTCACTTTATAACACCGGGGTAGAGTATTGGGCTGTGTCGGCATGTCACTGTATTGCACTGGGGTACAGGAATAGTGAGTGTAGGTATTTTGCTCTACAACCATGGGGAACAGTATTAGGGAGTTTAGGAATATCACTGTATAACCCTGGGGTACAGTATTAGGGAGTGTATGTATGTCACTGCATAACACGGGTGCAGTATTAGGGAAGAAGGTATGTCACTGTATAAGACTGGGGCACAGTATTAGCGAGTATCGGTATGACACTTTTTAACATTGGGATACAGTATTAGGGAGTGTTGGTATGTCATTGCATAACACTGGGGTACAGTATTAAGTGTAGGTATGTCACTGTCTAGCATTGGGATACAGTATTAGGGAGTGTCGGTATGTTATTTTATTACACTGGGGTCCAGTATTAAGCAGTGTCAGTATGTCACTGTATAACTCTGGGATACAGTGTTAGAGAGTGTAGGTATGTCACTGGATAATCCTGGGAGACAGTATTAGGGAGTTTGTTGTGGACAAAGAAATAGACAAGTTGCAACAAAATGTTTTGGCTTGGGGGGCGAGTGGATTTTAGTAAAATAAGGCAGGATCTGGCCAAGGTAGACTGGGAACAGCTACTTGTGAGGAAATCTACAGAGGAGCAATGGGAGAAATGGGGAGGGTACAGGCTCACCTTGTTCCCTCTCGGGTGATAGGAAGGAGTGACAAGCCCAGAGAACCATGGATGACCAGGGATATTCAGCTTACGATGAGAAGGAAAAAGAGAGACTTTTAGCAGGTACAAGGGAAACAAATCAGTGGAGGCATTAATGGAGTACAGAAAGTGCAGGGTGGAGCTTAAGAAAGTAATTAGGAGAGCAAAGAGGGTGGTAAAAGTAGGGAAAATTCCAAGATATTCTGTAAGTATATCAATGGGAAGAGGATAACCAGGGAAAGAGTAGGGCCCATTAGGTACCAAGGGGGCAATCTATGGGTGGAGCCAGAGGACATCGCTAGAGTGTTGAATGAATACTTCACATCCGTCTTCACCCAAGAGAACGAGGATGAAGGTATCGAACTCGGGGAGAGACTGCGAGGTTCTTGAGCAAATTGATATAGGGAGTGACAAGGTATTGGAGGTGTTGGCAGGCTTAAAAGTGGACAAATCTCCAGGTCCAGATGATTTGTGTCCCAGACTGCTGAGGGAGGCAAGGGAAGAGATCGCAGGGGCTCTGACCCAAATTTTTAATTCCTCTCTGGCCACGGGGGAGGTGCCAGAGGACTGGAGAACAACTAATGTGGTTCCACTATTTAAGAAGGGTTGTAGCGGTAAGCCAGGGAACTACAGGCCAGTGAGTCACACGTCAGTGGTAGGGAAGCTTTTGGAGAAAACTCTGAAGGAGAGAATCTATCTCCACTTGGAGAGGCAAGGTTTGATCAGGGATAGTCAGCATGGTTGTGTCAGAGGGAGGTCATGCCTAACAAATTTGATTGAATTTTTTGAGGAGGTGACCAGGTGTGTAGATGAGGGTAGTGTAGTTGATGTAGTTTATATGGATTTCAGCAAAGCCTTTGACAAGGTCCCACATGGGAGACTTACAAAGAAGGCAAATGCACATGGGATACAGGGTAATTTGATAAGGTGGATTCAAAATTAGCTTAGTTGTAGGAGACAGAGGGTGATGACAGAAGGATGCTTTAGTGACTGGAAGTCAGTGTCCAGTGGTGTACCACAGGGATCTGTGCTGGGTCCCCTATTATTCATCATTTATATAAACGACATAAATGACGATGTGGAGGGTAGGATTAGTAAGTTTGCGGATGACACAAAGATTGGCCGGGTGGCTAACAGTGAGGTTGAGTGTCTTGGGCTGCAGGAAGATAAAGACGGGATGATCAAATGGGCAGATAAGTGGCAGATGGAATTTTAACCTGAAAAGTGTGAGGTGATACACTTTGGAAGGAGTAATTTGACAAGGAAGTATTCAATGAATGGCATGGCACTAGGAAGTTCTGAGGAACAAAGGGACCTTGGCATGTGTGTCCATAGATCTCTGAAGGCGGAGGGACATGTTAGTGGGGTGGTGAAAAAGGCATATGGGACACTTGCCTTTATCAATCAAGGCATAGATTACAAAAGTAGGGAGATCATGTTGGAGTTGTATAGAACCTTGGTGAGGCCACAGCTGGAGTACTGTGTGCAGTTCTGGTCACCACATTATAGGAAGGATGTGATTGCACTGGAGGGGGTGCAGAGGAGATTCACCAAGATGTTGCCTGGGATGAATCATTTAAGTTATGAAGAGGGTTGGATAGACTTGAGTTGTTTTCATTGGAGCAGAGAAGACTGAGGGGCGACCTGATCGAGGTGTACAAGATTATGAGGGGCATGGACAGGGTGCATAGGGAGCAGCTGTTCCCCTTAGTTGAAGGGTCAGTCACAAGGGGACATAAGTTCAAAGTGAGGGGTGGGAGGTTTAGGGGGCATGAGGAAAAACGTTTTTACCCAGAGGGTGGTGACGGTCTGGAATGCACTGCCTGGGAGGGTGGTGGACGCGGGTTGCCTCACATCCTTTAAAAAGTACTTAAATGAGCGCTTGGCACATCATAACATTCAAGGCTATGGGCCAAGTGCTGGTAAATGGGATTAGGTCGGTAGGTCAGGTATTTCTCACTTGTTGGTGCAGTCTCGATGGGCCGAAGGGCCTCTTATGCACTATGTGATGCTGTGATTCTGAGTGTAGGTATGTCACTGTATAACACGTGGTACAGTATTGGGCAGTGTAGGTATGTCACTATTTAACACTGGGGTACAGTATTAGGGAGTGTAGGTATGTCACTGTATAACATTGGGATACAGTATTAGGGAGTGTTGGTATGTCACTGTATAACACTGGGGTACAGTGTTAGAGAGTGTAGATATGACACTGGATAATCCTGGGATACTCTATTAGGGAGTGTAGGTATGTCACTGTATAACCCTGGGATACACTGTTAGAGAGTGTAGGTACGTCACTGCATAATCCTGGGGTATAGTATTAAGGAGTGTAGGTATGTCACTGTCTAACTTTGGGGTACAGTATTAGGGAATGTGGGCATGTCACTGTATAACCCTGGGGTGCAGTATTAGGGAGTGCAGGTATGTCATTGCATAACACAGGGATACAGTATTAGGGAGTGTAGGTATGTCACTGTATAACCCTGGGGTACAGTATTAGGGAGTGTAGGTATGTCACTGCATAACACAGGTACACTATTAGGGAGAAAAGGTATGTTACCGTATATCACTGGGGCACAGTATTACGGAGTGCAGGTATGTCACTGTATAACACTGGGGTACAGTATTACAGAGTGTAGGTGTGTCACTCGATAATACTGGGGTGCAGCATTAGGCAGTGTAGGTATGTCACTGTTTAACACTGGGGTATAGTATTGGGGAGTGTAGGTATGACACTGTATAACATTGGGATACAGTATTAGGGGGTGTAGGTATATCACTGTATAACATTGGGATACAGTATTAGAGAGCGTCGGTATGTCACTATATAACCCTGGGATACAGTATTAGGGAGTGTAGGTATGTCACTGTATAACCCTGGGGTACAGTATTAGGGAGTTTAGGTATGTCACTGTATAACCCTGGGGTACAGTATTAGGGAGTGTAGGTACGTCACTGTATAACACTGGCGTACTGTATTAGGGAGTGTAGGAACGTCATTCTGTAACACTGGGGTACACTGCTCTGGAGTGTAGGTATGTCACTGTCCAACATTGGGACACAGTATTAGGGAGATGAGGTTTGTATCTGTATAATCCTGGGATACAGTATTATCAAAGAATGAAGTCTTTGAGATCCAGCTGTGAGTCATAAAACACTATTTAAAACAATCAACTAATGCTGCATAAATTTAAACAGTTAAACTAAATGTTAAACAGGTATGTCACTGTTTAACACTGGGGTACAGTATTAGGGAGAGTAGGTATGTCACTGTTTAACACTGGGGTACAGTATTAGGGAGAGTAGGTATGTCACTGTATAACACTGGGGTATAGTATTAGGGAGAGTAGGTATGTCACTGTATAACACTGAGGTATAGTATTTGGGAGAGTAGGTATGTCACTGTATAAAACTGGGGTATAGGATTAGGGAGAGTAGGTATGTCACTGTATATCGCTGGGGTATAGTATTAGGGAGAGTAGGTATGTCACTGTATAAAACTGGGGTATAGTATTAGGGAGAGTAGGTATGTCACTGTATAACACTGGGGTATAGTATTAGGGAGAGTAGGTATGTCACTGTATAACACTGGGGTATAGTATTAGGGAGAGTAGGTATGTCACTGTATAACACTGGGGTATAGTATTAGGGAGAGTAGGTATGTCACTGTATAACACTGGGGTACAGTATTAGGGAGAGTAGGTATGTCACTGTATAACAATGAGGTATAGTATTAGGGAGAGTAGGTATGTCACTGTATAACACTGAGGTATAGTATTAGGGAGAGTAGGTATGTCACTGTATAACACTGAGGTATAGTATTAGGGCGAGTAGGTATGTCACTGTATAACATTGGGGTATAGTATTAGGGAGAGTAGGTATGTCACTGTATATCGCTGGGGTATCGTATTAGGGAGCGTAGGTATGTCACTGTATAACACTGAGGTATAGTATTAGGGACAGTAGGTATGTCACTGTATAACACTGAGGTATAGTATTAGGGAGAGTAGGTATGTCACTGTATAACACTGAGGTATAGTATTAGGGAGAGTAGGTATGTCACTGTATAACACTGAGGTATAGTATTAGGGAGAGTAGGTATGTCACTGTATAACATTGGGGTATATATAGTATTAGGGAGAGTAGGTATGTCACTGTATATCGCTGGGGTATAGTATTAGGGAGAGTAGGTATGTCACTGTATATCGCTGAGGTATAGTATTAGGGAGAGTAGGTATGTCACTGTATATCGCTGGGGTATAGTATTAGGGAGAGTAGGTATGTCACTGTATAACATTGGGGTATAGTATTAGGGAGAGTAGGTATGTCACTGTATAACACTGAGGTATAGTATTAGGGAGAGTAGGTCTGTCACTGTATAACACTGAGGTATAGTATTAGGGAGAGTAGGTATGTCACTGTATAACATTGGGGTATAGTATTAGGGAGAGTAGGTATGTCACTGTATAACAATGAGGTATAGTATTAGGGAGAGTAGGTATGTCACTGTATAACATTGGGGTATAGTATTAGGGAGAGTAGGTATGTCACTGTATAACACTGAGGTATCGTATTAGGGAGAGTAGGTCTGTCACTGTATAACACTGAGGTATAGTATTAGGGAGAGTAGGTATGTCACTGTATAACATTGGGGTATAGTATTAGGGAGAGTAGGTATGTCACTGTATAACACTGAGGTATAGTATTAGGGAGAGTAGGTATGTCACTGTATAACACTGAGGTATAGTATTAGGGAGAGTAGGTATGTCACTGTATAACACTGAGGTATAGTATTAGGGAGAGTAGGTATGTCACTGTATAACAATGAGGTATAGTATTAGGGAGAGTAGGTATGTCACTGTATAACAATGAGGTATAGTATTAGGGAGAGTAGGTATGTCACTGTATAACATTGGGGTATAGTATTAGGGAGAGTAGGTATGTCACTGTATAACACTGAGGTATAGTATTAGGGAGAGTAGGTATGTCACTGTATAACATTGGGGTATAGTATTAGGGAGAGTAGGTATGTCACTGTATAACACTGAGGTATAGTATTAGGGAGAGTAGGTATGTCACTGTATAACACTGAGGTATAGTATTAGGGAGAGTAGGTATGTCACTGTATAACACTGAGGTATAGTATTAGGGAGAGTAGGTCTGTCACTGTATAACAATGAGGTATAGTATTAGGGAGAGTAGGTATGTCACTGTATAACAATGAGGTATAGTATTAGGGAGAGTAGGTATGTCACTGTATAACAATGAGGTATAGTATTAGGGAGAGTAGGTATGTCACTGTATAACAATGAGGTATAGTATTAGGGAGAGTAGGTATGTCACTGTATAACACTGAGGTATAGTATTAGGGAGAGTAGGTATGTCACTGTATATCGCTGGGGTATAGTATTAGGGAGAGTAGGTATGTCACTGTATAACAATGAGGTATAGTATTAGGGAGAGTAGGTATGTCACTGTATAACAATGAGGTATAGTATTAGGGAGAGTAGGTATGTCACTGTATAACACTGGGGTATAGTATTAGGGAGAGTAGGTATGTCACTGTATATCGCTGGGGTATAGTATTAGGGAGAGTAGGTATGTCACTGTATAACACTGAGGTATAGTATTAGGGAGAGTAGGTATGTCACTGTATAACACTGAGGTATAGTATTAGGGAGAGTAGGTATGTCACTGTATATCGCTGAGGTATAGTATTAGGGAGAGTAGGTATGTCACTGTATAACACTGAGGTATAGTATTAGGGAGAGTAGGTATGTCACTGTATAACACTGAGGTATAGTATTAGGGAGAGTAGGTATGTCACTGTATAACAATGAGGTATAGTATTAGGGAGAGTAGGTATGTCACTGTATAACACTGGGGTATAGTATTAGGGAGAGTAGGTATGTCACTGTATATCGCTGGGGTATAGTATTAGGGAGAGTAGGTATGTCACTGTATAACACTGAGGTATAGTATTAGGGAGAGTAGGTATGTCACTGTATAACACTGAGGTATAGTATTAGGGAGAGTAGGTATGTCACTGTATATCGCTGGGGTATAGTGCCAGTGAGGATAGATTTCACATCAAGTGGCAGCTTTTGGCAGAGATGAATTTGCTGTCACAAATGAGGCATATCGTGTGGCGTTAAAGGGTGTTCGCTTGTCCTAGAGTGACAATGCACAGAAGGCGCCCACTCGGCCCAACATTTGCTGGCATTTGAATGAGTTCCCTGATGAATCCCATTGTTCATGTAATTATTCCATTCCCTTTGAAAGTGATGATGAAATCCTTTCAGGCCCTGCACTGCAGATCCTAACAAAGCTCTAAACAAGTCTTTCCTGATGTTACCCCTCCTTATTTTCCTGATCCGTGTGCCGGCTGCCTATCAGGTCTTCTCCACTGGAAACAGTTTCAGCTTCGCGTTCTGGCAAAACCATTCATGATTTTGAAGACCTCTCCCAAATCTCCCCTTCACCTCCTCTGCTCCATGAGAACAACCCCAGTTTCTCTGGGCTCTCCGCCATGAACTGAATCCCTGCCCCCACTTCGAGGGCTTGATAGTCTTCCTGCAGTTTTCCGATTAGCCACAGTTCTCCAGATGGGGATAAGCAGCGTTTTTAGAAATACTTCAGCATACTCTCCTTATTTCTGTACTCAGTTCCTCTGTTTGCTCACGTGCCTGTTGAACAGCCTTCTCAACCTGTCCTGCCACCTTCAAAGATTTGTGTACACACAGCCCCAGGTCACTTTGTTCCTGCGTGCTCTTTAAAGCTGTACCATTTAGTCCACCTTGCTCCTGCTCGTTCTTCTTACTGAAATGCACCACTTCACATTCCTCAGCATTAAACTTCACCTTCAACGTATCTGCCCCTCTCTCCAGTCTGTCTGTGGTGTCCTTTCCTGTCCTTATCACTGTTTATACTGGATTCGGTGCAAATTCACAGCCCCACACCAGGCCTATTAATGGGCATCAGTGGACTATATATAGCCAATGAGGGACAGCTCATTTGAAACCCATTCTTCCCCATGCTACATTCATGCTTACAAAGCAAATCTCGGCTGGGACGGAGTTTGGGGTGAGTAACTGTCCCTTACCTGCTGATTTTGGAGTGAACTTTTCTCTATGGGCAGCGCAGACGGCTAACAACCGATACCCAAGCTCCAAATCAAAATCTTGCTGGGTCGAAACACGACTCACAACCTGTAAGACAGAAGCAAACCAGATTAACACCTAACTGGAAGCTGCACTGGACCAGCCATATAAACACTGCGGCTACAAGAGCAGGTCAGAGGCTGGGAATCCTGAGGTGAGTAACTCACCTCCTGACTCCCCAAAGCCTGTCCACCATCTACAAGGCACAAGTCAGGAGTGTGGTGGAATACTCTCCACTTGCCTGGATGAGTGCAGCTCCCACAACACTCAAGAAGCTCGACACCATCCAGGACAAAGCAGCCCGCTTGATTGGCACCACATCCACAAACATTCACTCCCTCCACCACCGACGTACAGTAGCAGCAGTGTGTACCGTCTACAAGGTGCACTGCAGCACTTCCAGACCCAGCTAGGGAAACAAGGGCAGCAGTGAGTGTCGGCCTAGCTTTGTGCTCAAGCCCTGGAGGGGGGCTTGAACCCACAGCCTTCTGACTCAGAGCTGAGAGTGCTACGCACGGCTGGTATGAAGCAGCTTCCTACTATACAGCACATGTGCCAATAAGTAGTTAATCTGTGGAATATTGGCCAAGACACCATGAGGCATAGCTAACCTCCTTCATAGTGATGTGGGAACTCTAACAGTCCCCCTGAATCATGAGAAGAGGCAGACAGGGCTTCGGATTCATGACTCATTCAAAGGTCACAGAGTGAATCATAGTCTAAATCCTAACAGTGTAAATCTTCTAATTGACTTGCCATCAACATATGTTCCACTAAGGGAAGGGTTTGATAAGACTGACAAGTGAAAATCCTTTACCTTTGAGATCAGCATCTGTGAGCTACTCCCTAGGTGCCCTTTCCTACAGTGATCTCTGCACCTGAACTGCATTCAACACCCACTTTTCACAGCTTCAGGTCCAAGGCAACATCAATGTCAGTTCTGAAGACACTGGAAACCCAAAATTATGGATCTGAACTATTGGCCACACTCTACAGCATATTGCATTGTGCTTTTGTTAGTGCTCACTCGTCTACTCTGCCACAATGGAAGGGCCGATGGCAATAAGCAAGTGCGGACAGAAAGGTTTACAAGTGCGGCAATGTTAATGGATCACTGAGAGGCAACTTCCGCAGCCTAACAGCACCAATCTAGAGATTGCTCCACAAGTTGTGCCAGAGCACTCAAGGATGGTACCAGAGGCAAGATGAATGCAAATGCTTCAGCCTTGTCTTTTGCACTGATGTGCTGGGCTCCGCCATCATTGAGGATGGGGATATTTGTGGAGCCTCCTCCTCCGGTGAGTTGTTTAATTGTCCACCACCATTCACACAACTGGATGTGGCAGGACTGCAGAGCTTAGATCTGATCCGTTGGTTGTGGGATCACTTAGCTCTGTCTATTGTATGTTACTAATGCTGTTTGGCATGCAAGTAGTCCTGTGTTGTAGCTTCACAAGGTTGACACTTCATTTTTAGGTATGACTGGTGCTGCACCTGATAGACCCCCCTGCACTCTTCATTGATCCCCTGGCTTGATGGGAATGGTAGTGTGGGGGATATGCCGGGCCATGAGGTTACAGATTGTATTTGAGTACAATTCTGCTGCTGCTGATGGCCCATCATGGATGCTCAGTCTCAACTTGCTAGATCTGTTCAAAATCTATCCCACTTAGCACGGTGGTTGTGCCGCATAACACGATGGAGGGTACTCGCAATGTGAAGGCGGGACTTCCTCCCCACAAGGACTGTGCGGTGGTCACTCCTACCGATACTGTCATGGGCAGATACATCTGCAGCAGGCAGGTTGGTGAGGATGAGGTCAAGTATGTTTTTCCCTCTTGTTGGTTCCCTCACCACCTCTGCAGACCCAGTCTAGCAGCTATGTCATTTAGGACTCGGCTAGCTCGGTCAATAGTGGTGCTATCGAGCCACTCTTGGTGATGGACATTGAAGTCCCCCACCCAGAGTACATTCTGTGTCCTTGTCACCCTCAGTGCTTCCTCTAAGTGGTGTTCAACATGGAAGAGCACTGATTCATCAGCTGAGGTAGGGCGGTATGTGGTAATCAGCAGGAGGTTTCCTTCCCCATGTTTGACCTGATGCCATGAGACTTCATGGGGTCCGGAGGCGATGTTGAGGACTCCCAGGGCAACTCCCTCCTGACTGTATACCACTGTGCCGCCACCTCTGCTGGGTCTGTCCTGCCGGTGGGACAGTACATACGCAGGGAAGGTGATGGTGGAGTCTGGGACATTGTCTGTAAGATACGATTCTGTGAGGATGACGATGTCAGGCTGATGCTTGACTAGTCTGTGAGTCAGCTCTTCCAATTTTGGCACTAGCCTCCAGATGTTAGTAAAGAGGACTTTGCAGGGTTGACAGGGCTGATATTGCTTTTGTCGTTTCCGGTGCCTAGGTCGATGCCGGGTGGTCTACCACATTAAGAGTCAACATCATTGCTGTGGGTCTGGAGTCATATGTAGGCCAGACCAGGTAAGGCTGGCAAGTTTCCTTTACTGAAGGAAGGGGCAACAGTGAACTGGATGGGTTTTTATGACAATCGATGATAGTTTCATGGTCACCATTAATTAATTGAATTTATGAATTAATTCAATTTAAATTCCACCAGCTGCCATCATGGGATTCGAACCCTAGCCTCCAAACCATTAGCCTGGGCCTCTGGATTACTATTCCAGTGACACCACCACTATGCCACTGTCTCCCCTTGTAAATGTACAATTGATATATGGATTTTTTTATTATTTGCTCATGGGATGTGGGCTTCACTGGCTAGGCCAGCATTTATTGCCCATCCCTAATTGCCCTTGAGAAGGTGGTGGTGAGCCGCCTTCTGGAACCGCTGCAGTCCATGTGGTGTAGGTACACCCACAGTGCTGTTAGGGAGGGAGTTCCAGAATTTTACCCAACGACAGTGAAGGAATGGCCGATATATTTCAAAGTCAGGATGGTGAGTGGCTTGGAAGAACTTGCAGGTGATGGTGTTCCCATGTGTCTGCTGCCCTTGTCCTTCTAGATGGTAGAGGTGATGGGTTTGGAAGAAATAGGAGCTGGAGTAGGCCATTCGGCCCTTCGAGCCTGCTCCACCATTAAACAAGATCATGGCTGATCCTCTACCTCAACTCCACCTTCCGCCACTGTACCTGTATCCTTTAATGCCCTCAGTATCCAAACCCCTGTCTGGAATAAACTCAACGACTGTGCATCCCCAGCTCCCTGGAGTAGAGAATTCCAAAGATTCACAGCCCTTTGGGTAAAGGAATTTCTCCTCATCTTAGTCCTAAATGGCCTCATTCTGAGACCATGACCCCATATTTTAGATTCCCCAGCCAGGGGAAACATGTTCACAGCATTTACCCTGTCAAGCCCCTTAGGAATTTGACATTTCAACGAGATGATTGTGTTGTTACTCGCACTGTACAATCAACCCTCATGTAAAAGTGGCAGAATCGAGATGAATAACAGCCTCACTGGTATAATTCCACTGCTGCTGGTGGGGGTGGATGTTCTATAAAAGTACAAACTACACCCTGATTTCAACTAAACTTCTGATTTTGCACATTTTTTAAAAATTCATTCATGGGATGTAGGTGTTACTGGCTGGGCCAGCATTTATTGCCCATCCCTAATTGCCCTTATTCAGAGGGCATTTGAGAGTCAATCACATTGCTGTGGGTCTGGAGTCACATGTAGGCCCAGACCAGGTGAGGACAGCAGATTTCCTTCCCTAAAGGACATTAGTGAACCAGATGGGGTTTTTACAACACTCAGCAATGGTTTCGTGGTCATCATTGGACTTTTAATGCCACATTTTTATTTGAATTCAAATTCCACCATCTGCCATGGTGGGATTCGAGCCCAGGTCCCTAGAGCATTACCCTGGGTCTCTGGATTACTAGCCCAGTGACAATACCACTATACCACCACCTCCCCTTTGAGTCCAGCAACACAGCACGTCTGGAGTAAACCAGAGAGCAGGCTACACTAGACCTGGTATTGAGCAAGAGATAGGGTTAATTAATAACTTCCTAGTGAAGGCACCCCTAGGTAGCAGCGATCATAATGTGATTGAATTTTACATTCATTTTGAGGGAGAAATGAATACATCCAAGACTCGTATTTTAAACTTAAATAAGGACAATTATGAGGGCATGAAAGCAGAGCTGGCTAAAGTGAACTGGTAAATGAGGTTAATGGAGATGTCAATAGAAGTTCAGTGGCAGACATTTAAAGGGATATTTCAGAATACACAAAATATATACATTCCAATGAGAAAGAAAAATTCCAAGGGGAGGGCCCACCAGTTGTGGTTAACTAAAATATTAAAGACAGTATCAAACTTAAAGAAAAACATATAATTACGCAAAGACAGGTGACAGGTCAGAAGATTGGACAGAACATAAAGAAACAGCAAAGAATGACAAAAAGATTAATAAGGAGGGAAAAATTAGCTAGAAATTTTAGAGCTAGCTAGTAATATAAAGACGGATAATAAGAGTTTCTATAGATATTTAAATAAGAGAAGAGTTAACAAAGTGAGCACTGGTCCTATAGAGAGTGCGTCTGGGGAACTGATAATGGAACTTAGGGAGATGGTGGATGAATTAAACAGGCGTTTTGCTACAGTCTTCACTGTAGACGACACAAGTAACATCCCGGAAATGGCTGTAAATCAGGGAATGGAAGGGAGGGAGGAACTTGGGAAAATTCCCATCACCAGGGAAGTGGTATTGAGCAAATTGTTGGGGCTGTGGACTGACAAATCCCCAGGTCTGGATGGACTTCACCCTAAGGTGTTGAAAGAAGTGGCTAAGTGAGATAGTTGATGCACTGGTTTTCGTTTTCCAAAATCCCCTAGATTCAGGGAAGGTTCCATTAGATTGGAAAATAGCAAATATAACTCCTTCATTCAAAAAGGGAGGGAGACAGGAAGCAGGAAACTACAGACCAGTTAACCTAACATTTGTCATAGGGAAAATGTTAGAAGCTATTTTTGAAGATGTTATAGCAGGACACTTAGAAAAAGGCAAGGCAATCAGGCAGAGTCATGGTTTTGTAAAAGGGAAATCATGTTTAACCAATTTATCCTTCTTTGAAGGAGTCATGTGTGCTGTGGATAAAGGGGAACCGGTGGATGTACTGCACTTAGATTTCCAGAAGGCATTTGATAAAGTGCCACATCAAAGGTTATTGCAGAAAATAAAAGCTTATGATGTAGGGGGTAACATACTGGCATGGATAGAAGATTGGTTAGCTAACAGGAAACAGAGAGTAGGCATAAATGGGTCTTTTTCTGGTTGGCAGGATGTGACAAGTGGTGTGCCACAGGGATCAGTGCTGGAGCCTCAACTTTTTACAATTTATACAAATGATTTGGATGAAGGGACCGAAGGAATGGTTGCTAAATTTGCTGATGACACAAAGATAGGTAGGAAAGTAAATTGTAGCCTCCTTATGTCCTCTTCACAATGTGACATAGATAGGTTAAGTGAGTAGACAAAGATCTGGCAAATGAAGGCAAAGATCTGGCAAATGGAGTATAATGTGGTCAAATGTGAAATCATTCATTTTGGCAGGAAGAATAAAAAAGCTTATTATCTAAATGGTGAGAGATTGCAGAACTCTGAGATTCAGAGGGGTCACATGAATCATGAAAGGTTAGTATGCAGGTACAGAGAGTAATTAGGAAAGTTAATAGAATGTTATCATTTACTGTGAGGGGAATCGAATACAAAAGTAGGGAGGTTATGCTTCAGTTGTACAGGGCATTGGTGAGACCACATCTGGAGTATTGTGTACAGTACTGGTCTTATTTGAAGAAAGATGTAAATGCATTAGAAGCAGCTCAGATGAGTTTACTAAACTAATACCAGGAATGGGCAGGTTGTCTTTAGAGGAAAGGCTGGACAGGTTAGGCTTGTATCCAGTAGTATTTAGAAGAGTAAGAGGCGACTTAATCGAAATCTTTAAGATCCTGAGGGGTCTTGACAGGGTGGATGTGGGGAGGATGTTTCCTCTTGAGGGAGAATCTAAAACTAGGGGTCACTGTTTAAAAATAAGGGGTCGCCCATCTAGGACAGAGATGAGGAGAATTGTTTTCTCTTAGAGGAACTCTCTTCCTGAAAAGACGGTGGAGGCAGAGTCTATGAATATTTTTAAGGCAGAGTTAGATAGATGCTTGATAAACAAGGGGGTGAAAGGTCATCAGAAGTAGGTAGGAAAGTGGGGTTGAGGTTACAATCAGATCAGCCATGATCTTATTGAATGGTGGAGCAGGCTCGAGGGGCCGAGTGGCCTCCTGCTGCTCCTAATTCGTACGCTCGTATGTATGTTCGTATGTACGTTCAATCACAGTTCTGCCTGCTGATCTTTGATTCCAATCTACCTGGGTCTGATCCATTCTCACCCCATTGAAAGTGGCCCTCCCTGATTCATTATTTTTAACTCATGATAGTTTCATAGCTAACCCAAAATTTATGATGCTGTGATCGACTGTCCCGTAGAAGATCCCCTACTGATCTTGATCCACTTGACGCGTCTCATTCCACAGAACCAGATCCTATATTCTCTCCTTTCTCGTTAGGCTGGAAACATACTGCTGTAGAAAATTCTCCTGAACGCACTTCAGAAACTCTTGTAGTGTAGGAAACATGGCCGCTTGCGCACAGGAAGCATCCACAAACAACAATGTGATAATAACCTGATGATGTGCTTTTTTTAACGACGAAACTCATATTGCTGGAGGGATAAGTATTGGCCAGGACACTGGGGAAAGCTAACCCTGGCCCCTCCTTCGAGATCTTTTACATCCATCCGAGAGGAGATAGAGGCTTCAGGTGGAACATCTCACCTGAAAGACGGCGCCTCAGACAGTGCAGCGCTCCCTCCGTGCTGCACCGGGCCTAGATTTTTCTGCGTTCTGAAGTGGGGACTCGAGCCCACAAGCCCGTGACTGCCGGTGCCGCCACTGTGCCACAGCTGGCGCCTGTGTGCCTCGGGGCCGTCTGCGGCTGGAGAGGACAGGTTTGAGATGAACAGCCCCGCCAGCTCAAAAGGCTGGCCGGGTGCCAGAATGTGGCCGGTGCCCAGCATGCAGCCAATGTCCTCTCAGGGGAAAACAAACAAACTGGCAGAGTGACAAATCCAAGTCATTATGTAACCTCAACTGGGCAAAGCTAACAAGTCTAGTACAAGTTGGCACACTGAAATGTTTTCCGACGTTGTGAACACCATGCTCAGCAACTTAGCTCTTTGATGACTGTTATAACCCTGCTTCTAATTGGCATTTATATTTACCTCAGCACCTCCATCAGCTGCACTTGTTTTATGCAGCCACCCAGTTCCCAATTTATTTTACTTCAAACAGCCAGCCCAATATGAATGGCGTCCTGTTTGTGGGAGCTTGCTGTGCGTAAATTGGCTGCCACGTTTCCTACGTTACAACAGTGACTACACTTCAACAAGGACCTTGTTGGCTGTTAAGGTGGGTAAGGCTGAATTTCTAGGCCTTGGCTTCCGGGACTGGAGGCACAGTGTTAGAGAGGGCAGCTCAGGAGTCCAGCGGGAGGGTGTAGGTGGCTTGGTCCAAAAAACATCCCAATTCTAACTCAGAAGAATCTTGTTGTAGCTACTGAGATATTTCATTCTTAGCTTGCACCTTGTCTGTGCCGTGACTCTGGACTAGAATTCTTGCTCAGCACTTACCTAGCGAGGGTAAGTTTTATGGAACTGTTCCGTATGAAGGCTGGGCAAGTCCATGGGAGGTCATTATGTCACAGAAGTAGGCGATTCGGCCCGTCGGGTCCATGCCAGCTCTCTGTAGGTCAATCCAGTCAGTCCAATTCTCCCACTCTATCCCCGTATCCCTGTGAGTTTATTTCCCTCAAGTGCCCATCCAATTTCCTTTTGAAATCATTCATCGTCTCCACTTCCACCTCCCTCGTGGGCAGCGAGTTCCAGCTCATTCCCACTCGCTGTGTAAAAAAGTTCCTCCTCACACCCACCACCCCGTATCTCACCCAAAACCTTAAATCTGTGTCCCCCTACTCCTTGCACCATCAGCCAATGGGAACAGCTTTTCTTTAAGTCTAACCTATCCAAACCTGTCAGAATCTTGTCCACCTCTATCAAATCTCCCCTCAATCTCCTTTGCTCCAAGGAGAACAACCCCAGCTTCTCTGACCCAACCTTGTAGCTAAAGCCCCTCATCTCTGGAACCATTCGGGTAAATCTTTGCAATGAAACACGTGAATGTACAGGGATTGCAAAGGTGCGTATGCCAAACAGTGGGCTGAAGGGGAAGGGTGGGGAACCCTGAGCTTGCAGATCTGTTGATCTGGATTGTGATTGAAATCCTGATTTACACTGGTAAATCAGTGCCAGCATGTCAAGGAAGTGGGTCTGGTTTATGCTGAGCTCAGGGCTTGGAGTTCTCTGCCCATCGATTAACCTCAGATCTTCATGTCGTGTTTGGAGACTTCCTCAATCTTAACTGATATTCAGCTTTCTCATCCCCCAGTGTGTCTGTGTTCCCCTGGCTGAGGTGTCCGAGAAAGGGAAGGGACCCATTCTGAATATGCAGCCCTTACAGAACTAGCCGCGCCCCTAGCCAAGCGGTTCCAGTACGGCCACAACACTGGCATCTACCCGGCAATGTGGAAAATTGCCCAGGTATGTCCTGTACACAAAAAGCAGGACAAATTCAACCCAGCCAATTACTGCCCCATCAGTCTACTCTTGATCATCAGCAAAGTAATGGAAGGGGTCATCAACAATGCTATCAAGCGCCACTTGCTTAGCAATAACCTGCTCACTGATGCCCAGTTTGGGTTCTGCCAGGGCCACTCAGCTCCTGACCTCCTTATAGCCTTGGTTCAAACATGGACAAAGGAGCTGAGCACCAGAGGTGAGATGAGGGAACTGCCCTTGACATCAAGGCAGGATTTGACCGGGTGTGGCATCAAGGAGCCCTAGCAAAACTGGAATCAATGGGAATCAGGAGAAAAAGTCTCCACGAGTTGGAGTCATATCCAGCACAAAGGAAGATGGTTGTGGTTATTGGAGGTCAGTCATCTCAGCTCCAGGACATCACTGCAGGAGTTCCTCAGGGTAGTGTCCTTGGCCCAACCATCTTCAGCTGCTTCATCAATGACCTTCCTTCCATCATAAGGTCAGAAGTGGAGATGTTCGCTGATGATTGCACAATGTTCAGCACCATTCGCGACTCCTCATATACTAAAGCAGCCCATTTCCAAATGCAGCAAGACCTGGGTAATATCCAGGCTTGGGTTGACAAGTGGCAAGTAACATTCACGCTACACAAGTGTCAGGCAATGGCCATCTCCAACAAGAGAGAATCTAACCATCTACCCTTGACATTTAATAGCATTACCATTGCTAAATCCCCCACTATCAACATCCTGGGGGTTACCATTGACCAGAAACTGAACTGGACCAGCCATATAAATACAGTGGCTAGAAGAGCAGGTAAGAGGCGGGGAATCCTGCTGAGAGTAACTAATTTCCTGACTCCCCAAAGCCTGTCCACCATCTACAAGGCACAAATCAGCAGTGTGATGGAATACTCTCCACTTGCCTGGATGAGTGCAGCTCCAACAACACTCAAGAAACTTGACATCATCCAAGATAAAGCAGCCCACTTGATTGGCACCACAACCACAAACATTCACTCCCTCAACCACTGACGCACAGTAGCAGCAGTATGTACCATCTACAAGATGCACTGCTGCAACTTACCAAGATTCCTTCGACAGCACCTTTCAAACCCAAGACCATTACCACCTAGAAGGACAAGGGCAGCAGATACATGGGAGCACCTCACCTGGAAGTTCCCCTCCAAGTCACTCACCATCCTGACTTGGAAATATATCGCCATTCCTTCACTGTTGCTGGCTCAAAATCCTGGAACTCCCTTCCTAACAGCACTGTGAGTGTACCTACACCACATGGACTGCAGCGGTTCAAGAAGGCAGCTCACCACCACCTTCTCAAGGGGCAATTAGGGATGGGCAATAAATGCTGGCCCAGCCAGCGATGCCCACGTCCCGTGAACGAATGAATTTAAAAAACTTAACTCTTAACTGAATGGGATTTTTGCAAAACATTCCATAGGGTATCCGGCACCGAAACAGGCTATTCAGCCCAACCAGTCCGTGCTGGTGTTTATGCTGCACTCGAGCCTCCTCCCATCTTTCTTCATCTAAATCTACCATCCTAACCCTCTATTCTCTTCTCACTCATAGGTTTGTCTAGTTTCCCCTTAAATACATCGATACTATTCACTTCAACCACTCCCTGTGGTAGTGAGTTCCACATTCTCACCACTCTCTGGGTGAAGAAGTTTCTCCTGAATTCCCGATTGGATTTCTTGGTGACGATCTTATATTGACGGCCTCTATTTCTGCTCTTCCCCACAAGAGGAAACATTCTCTCTGTATCCACTCGATCAAAACCTTTCAGAATTTTAAAGACCTCGATTAGGTCACCCCCTCAGTCGCCTTTTTTCAAGAGAAAAGAGACCCAGCCTGTCAATCCTTTCCTGATATGTAACCCCACACATTTCTGGGATCATTCTTGTGAATCTGCCCTGCACCCTCTCCAGTGCCTCTATATCCTTTTTATAATATGGCGACACAGTGCTCTAACTGGCCTAACCAGACTAGAAGTTTACCAGGAATTTCTAGGGAACTGTGAGGAATTACAGACATTCGCCCACAAGACAGCAAAGCAAATTCTTTATCATACATACTTCAGAAAAACCAAACCCCATTTTGAAAACAGCAAGCTAGTTGCACAACAAACCACACTTACACAAGAAGGCAGCTCACCACCACCTTCTCAAGGGGCAATTAGGGATGGGCAATAAATGCTGGACTAGCCAGCGACACCCACATTCCATGAATGAATATAAAAAAGCACAATAAATTAGAAAACGGCATCTGTTCTAAGATCACTACTAGTAGATATGATAACATACCGCCAAACATCCCATTAGACTCTGCTCAAAGGCTCGCTGGAATGCCCGAGGATCTTCACACCAGTCAAGAAGCTCTTGTGCTGCTGTCTGGAAGCTGCCTGGACTCTGTAGGTGCTGGAAAAGGGGAAGGGATCATTTCAGATCAAACCGGGGAAATAATGACATTCGATGGATGAAAAAAACTAACAAGAGTCCCATTTCGGATGGTGTTAGGAGATCACAGTATCTCTACTCACAGTGTCTGAACTCAGGTTACAGGCTCAGGAATTCTGTAGAGGGTAACTCACCTCCTGACTCCCCAAAGCCTGTCCACCATCTACAAGGCACAACTCAGGAGTGTGATGGAATATTCCCCACTTGCCTGGATGAGTGCGGCTCCCGCAGCACTCAAGAAGCTCGATACCATCCCGGACAAGGCAGCCCGCTTGATTAGCACCACATCCACAAACATTCACTCCCTCCACCACCGATGCACAGTAGCAGCTGTGTGTACTATCTACAAGATGCACTGCAGGAATTCACCAAGGCTCCTTCAACAGCACCTTCCAAACCCAAGACCTCTACCATCTAGAAGGACAAGGACAGCAGATACATGGGAACACCACCACCTGGAACTCCCTCCCTAACAGCACTGTGGGGGTACCTACACCACATGGACTGCAGCGGTTCAAGAAGGCAGCTTACCACCACCTTCTCAAGGGCAATTAGGACTGGGCAATAAGTGCTGGACTAGCCAGCAACACCCACATCCCATGAATGAATTAAAAAAACACAATAAATTAGAAATCAAAAGTTAATTGTTCAGGTTGACACTTGAAGAAGTGGTTCCTCTATAAAGCTGATCTTTAGTCAGTAAATCCGATTGTGTAAAAAACATCCAAGTTGCCCCCCACATTCTCAGAACTAACAGTAACAGGTACAGAATTAGAAAATATTTTAAAAGATGCTCGTTTGTTCACTGTTGGCCATAGCCTTAGTGAGGTCATTGGCATCATCTTACTTCTTCTATGGCTTTTTTCAAGCCTCCCTCAGTCCATGTCTCAATGTTATCCACTCATCTGATTTTCAATCGTCCTCTTCTGTTTTTACCCTCCATTTCTCCTTCAAGTGTTGCCAGGATAAGGCTGTCAGGTCTTCATTTCCAATGTCTGTACTTGGCGATCTTTCTCTCTCTAACTGTACTTTGCAACTGTTTTGATTCCTGAACTTCTCTTTCTTGATCTAACCCACTCATTTGTCTTCCTGTCCATCCAGCTGATTCTGAGCATCCTCCACCATACCCACATTTCAGAAGCTGTTATCCTCGCCTCACCCTCTTTCTTCAGAGTCCTGCTCTCACAAAAAGATGTATGAAAGGGAATCCAGTTATTTCCTGCTGTTAACCTAATGCTACAGCACAGAAGGAGGCCATTCGGCCCATTGTGTGTGCTCCAGCTCTGTGAAGGAGCTGTCTAATTAGTCGCACTCACCCTGTCTAGCCCCCATAGTCTTGCAATCTTTTTCTTTTTCAAGTGTAATGCAGTTTCCTTTTGAACGTGAATGGATCTGCTTCCACTGTCCTTTTAAGCAGCGTGTTCTGGATCACAACTGCGTAAAATAACTTCTCCTCACCCATCCTCTGGTCCTTTGGACTATCCTGGTTACTGACCATCCTGCCAGTGAGATAATCTCTCCCTATCTTCACATCGCAAGTTATTGTGATCTGGAATGTGCTGCCTGAAAGGGTGGTGGAAGCAGATTCAGCCATCGCTTTCAAAAGGGAATTGGATAAACCCTTGAAGGACAATGTTCGCAAGGGTTTGGGGGATCGGGACTAATTGGATGGCTCTTTCAATAGAGCCAGCACTGGCACAAATGGCTGCTCTGTGTAACGTACTATTCTATCAACCAACTCTACCAAAACGTTCAGAAGTTTGAACACCTTTATTAAATCTCCCCCTTAACATTCCGGAATAAAATCGGGAATATTAATTTAGTCTCAGTAATGGTGACCATGAGACTATCATCGATTGTTGTAATAGCCCATCTGGTTCACTAATGTCCTTTAGGGAAGGAAATCTGCCATCCTTACCCAGTCTGGCCTACACGTGACTCCAGACCCACAGCAATGTGGTTGACTCTTAACTGCCCTCTGAAATGGCCGAGCAAACCACTCAGTTCAAGAGCAATTAGGGATGGGCAACAAATGCTGGCCTTGCCAGCGACGCCCACATCCCATGAGAGACTGAAGAGAAGAAAATATTAAAAACCAATACACATAAACGCCTGTATTAAACCTCTCTGCTAATGGGATTGAACTTTACCTAAAACAGCAGACAACAAGACACACTCCGTACAGAGCACAATCTCGACCTGCTCGATTTCTGACAGGGGATCTGTAGTTTGAGAGGTTGTCTCTCAGGCGCTGGAGGGTCTGCACAGCCTTTGCTGGTTTCCCTTTTTAACTTGGCCCTGGTGCTGAAAGCTTTGGAAAGAGCGGGGTAAAGCTGAAACATCTTGAAGCGTTCACAGTCCGGCGCGGCAGTTTGTGCAGTGGTCACGTCATTAATATTAATCGAATCGCTGCGGAGGTGGTTCTGACACATATAATTAGAGAATCGACACAGAGTCGTTCAGCACTGGGCAGCTCAGCTACATTGGGAATGGACCCGCCTGGTTCGGGGACCAGGGGCCTGGTTTCCAGGTCCCCCTTGGGCCAGGAAAGGAGGTGGGCCCTATTCCACCCGTTTCCCAGAGCCATTTTACTGGAGGCTGAAATTGGGGTGAGGGCTACCCACCCACACGCAGCGGGTCACTGATTTAACTAATTAATGGCCTATTAGGGGCCGGCGGGTGGTCAGTGCTCCCCTCCCTGCCTGACCCAAGGCTCTATAGAGGGGCTCCCCCTCAACACCCCCACATCCCCCTCCACCTCCACTTGGCCGCAACGACCATTTTTCAGTTTTCAACTTGGAGAGCCTCCGTTTTGAAGCCACCTCTCTCTCTCACTTACCTTACGCTGCAGCCTACTGCTGCTGAATGGCCCTCCAGCTTCGCAGGCCGCGTGCCGTCCTTCACTGGACAGTGAGCCTGTCCTCTGGCCATCAATAGGTCGCCCTGAAATGAGTGGGGTCTTCTGGTGGCAGGGTTCAGAGGCCCCCAGGGAAATCTCAACCCCAGACATCTTCCACAGCGCTCATCATACCAGCGTAATGGCAACCGGAGTGTACTTAGCCATTTTCCCAGTCTAACAAGCTAGAGACTGTAGGTTCAAATCACAGTGGGAGTTGTTTATTTCTTAATAATGATAAAAACTGTTGTGCCGTGCCCTCCCTTGACTCCCGCTGGGTAAGTGAAGTGTCAGCGCATCTCAACTTTGTCCCGCTCTTTTCAAAGCTTCCCCGACCAGCGTCAAGCATTAAAACATGGCAGGTTAACAACAGCTTGTGTTTATATAGTGTCTTTAATGTAATAAAACACCCCCCAGGCGCTTGACAGGAGCCCTATAAAACAAAACCTGACACCGAGCCACATAAGGAGATATTAGGTCAGATGACCAAAAGCTCGGTCAAAGAGGTAGGCTTTAAGAAGCTTAAAGGAGGAAAGTGAGGTAGAGAGGGGGAGAGGTGTAGGGAGGGTATTCCAGAGCTTGGGGCCTGGGCAGCTGAAGGCACGGCCATTGGTGGAGAGATTA